>NC_072483.1:5785357-6413214 GCF_027574615.1 Eptesicus fuscus
AAATTTCACTTGATCATGGTGTATGATCTTTTTAATATATTGCTGAATCTGACTTGCTAAAATTTTGTTGATAATTTTAGCATTTATGCTCATCGGGGATAATGGCCTATAATTCTCTTTCTTTGTAGTATCCTTACCTGGTTTTGGGATTAGGATAATGCTGGCTTCATAAAAAGAGCTTGGAAGTGTTCCTTCCTCTTGGATTTTTTGGAAAAGTTTCAAGAGGATAGGTGTCAGTTCTTCTTTGAATGTTTGCTAAAACTCCCCTGTAAAGCTGGGCTTTTGTTTGCTGACAGTTTTTTTTGTTTGTTTGTTTGGTTTTTTTTTTTTTTTTTTTTTTTTTTTTTTTTTTTTTTTTTTTAGTACTGCTTCATTTTCACCAATTGTTATTGGCCTATTCAGGTTTTCTGATTCTTCCTGATACAGTTTTGGAAGATTATATTTTTCTAGGAATTTGTTCATTTCATCCACATTGTCCAGCTTGTTGGTATATAGTTCCTCATAGTATTTTCTTATAATTCTTTGTATTTCTGTGTAGTCAGTTGTTTCTTCACTGCTTTCATTTCTGTTTTTATTTATTTGGGTCCTCTCCTTGTTTCTTGATAAATCTGGCTAAAGATTCATCAATAGTGTTATCTTTTCAAAGAACCAGCTCTTGATTTCATTAATCTTTAGTAGTTTTTTTTTTTAATACACCAATAATGAATTCTCAGAAAGAGAAACTATGAAAACAATCCCACTTACCATGATAACAAAAAAAAAAAAAAAATTAAGATACTTAGAAATAAACTTAGCCAAGGAGGTAAAAGTCTTGTACTCAGAAAATTACAGTACATTGAAAAAAAAGATAGAGGATGATATAAACAAGTTGAAGAATATACTATGTTCATTGACAGGTAGAATTAACACCATTAAAATATCCATACTACCCAAAGCAACCTATAGATTCAATGCAAACCCTATTAAATTATCAATGGAATATTTCACATATTAAGAACAAATACTCCAAAAATGTATATGGAAACAAAAAATACCCCAAATAGCTGTAAAAATCTTGAGAAAGAAGAACAAAGTTGGAGGGATCACAATACTAGATATCAAGTTATACTACAAAGCCACTGTACTCAAAACAGCATGGTGCTGGCATAAGAACAGGCATAGAGGTCAATGGAACAGTAGAGAAAACCCAGAAATCAACCCAAGCCATTATGCTAAACTAGAGGCCTGGTGCACGGAATTCGTGCACGGGGGGTGTGTGTCCCTCAGCCCAGCCTGCATCCTCTCCAATCTGGGACCCCCTGAGGGATGTCTGATGGGATCGGGCCTAAACTGGCAGTCGGACATCCCTCTCACAATCCAGGACTGCTGGCTCCCAACTGCTCACCTGCCTGCCTTCCTGATTGCCCCTAACTGCTTCTGCTTGCCAGCCTGATCACCTCCTAACCACTCCCCTGCCAGCCTGATTGATGCCTAACTGCTCCCCTGCCAGCCTGTCTGCCCCCAACTTTCCTCGTCTGCCGGCCTGGTCACCCCTAACTGCCCTCCTCTGCAGGCTTGATCGCCCCCAACTGCCCTCTCTTGCTGACCATCTTGTGGCATCCATCTTGTGTCCACATGGGGGCAGCCATCTTTGACCACATGGAGAAGCCATCTTGTGTGTTGGAGTGATGGTCAATTTGCATATTACTCTTTTATTAGATAGGATAGAGGCCTGGTGCACGGGTGGGGGCCAGCTGGTTTGCCCTGAAGGGTGTCCCGGATCAGGGTGGGGGTTCCCTTGGGGCTTGGGGCGGCCTGGGCAAGGGGCCTGTGGTGGATTGCAGGCTGGCCACGCCCCCTGGCGACCCAAGCAGAGTCCTTGGTATCTGGGATTTATTTATCTTCTATAATTGAAACTTTGTAGCCATGAACGGAGGAGGCCAAGGCAGGCCAGGGCTGCAGAAGCTTGGCTTCCTCCATCGCCAGGGGCAACTCAAGCCTTCTGCTATCTCCAGCTCTGTGGCTGCTGCCATTTCTGTTTGGATTTGTTTACCTTCTGTAATTGAAACTTTGTAGCCTTGAGTGGAGGCCTGGGCCTGCCAGGGTGTGCGGAAAGCTTGGTTTCTTCCATTGCCAGGGAAACCCAAGCCTCCTGCTGGCTCCGTGGCTGCAGCCATCTTGGTTGGGTTATTTTGCATATTCGCTCCTGATTGGCTGGTGGGCATGGCTTGTGGGTGTAGCAGATTGATGGTTAATTTGCATATTACTCTTTTATTAGATAGGATTAATACTTGACAAAGGAGGCAAGAACAGACAATGGAGTCAAGATAGTCTCTTCAATAAATAACACTGGGAAAATTGAACAGATACATGCAAAAAACAAAACAAAAAAAAACAACACAACAACAACAAAAAATAGACCACCAAGTTACATCATATACAAGAATAAACTCAAAAAGGATAAAAGACTTAAATGTAAGTCGTGAAACCATAAAAATATTGGGGGAAAAACTATTGGCAGCAAAATCTCAGACATCTCTCATAGCAATATGTTTAACAATACATCTCGTAAGACAAATCAACAAATGAGAAGTGTTGGTGAGAATATGGAGAAAAGGGAACCCTCATACACTGTTGGTGGGAATGCAGACTGGTGCAGCCAACAACAATATGGAATTTCCTTAAAAAATTAAAAATGGAACTCCCATTTGACCCAGTGATCCCACTTATAGAGATATACCCTAAGAAATCAAAGACACCAGTCAGAAAGGATATATGCACCTCTATGTTCAGACCAGTGCAATTTACAATAGGTAAGTTTTGGAAACAGCCTAAGTGCCCATCAGCAGATGAGTGGGTTAAAAACTGCAGTACACCTATGCAATGGAATACTACGCTGCTGTAAAAAAGAAAGAACTCTTACCATTTGCAACAGCATGGACGGATCTAGAGAGCATTATGTTAAGTGAAATAAGCCAGTCAGAGAAAGATAAGTATCACATGATTTCATTCATATATGAAATTTAATGAACAACATTAACTGATTAACAAAAATAGACCCAGAAGCATCAAATAGGCTGTCAAGCCTTAGAGTGTTACATTGCCACTATACAATCAATATTTATAGTGTCAAAGACTAGTTAGTCCATGGAAAAATGTTTTCCATATATTACTAAATGTTGTTTTTAATGTTACAGGACCATTAGTTCATTATGCATATATTTTCCCAAAAAATTTTACAGAGAAAATATGAGTTATAATAAGAGTGATTGTACCTTTATCTTTCTACTTTTATTTTCCACACTGTATATGTATCATTTCTTATTTTAAAATTAAATATAAAAAAGAAAAAGAAAAGAAATCCACTCATTTAAATGTTCTTTCTCTATAGTTAAGGTTTTGTTTCTCTTTACTGCTTTTAAGAATACTTTTATTTGTCTTTAATTTCTGAATTTTTACTAGGAAGGGCCTTCCTGTTAATTAATTTTTTTTATCATTTTATGGTGTTGTCCAGGCTTGTTATATCTGTATGCCAAAAAATGTAAACTTTCCAATCATTACTTATTTGAGCACTTTTTAAATATTTTAAATCTTGACCTCTTTCTCCTGGTAGGGACAAAAATTTTAGAGCTTTTATAATAGTACACTGGGTCCCTCAGCCTGGCCTGCACCATCTTGCAGGGAACGGGCCTAAGCCAGCAGTTGGACATCCCTTTCACAGTCCGGGACTGGTTGCTCCTTACTGCCCACCTGCTCACTGCTCCTTAGTGCTGTCTCAGAGGCGGGAGAGGCTCCTGCCACTGCCTCTGTGCTCACCAGCTGTGAGCCCAGCTCTGGCTGAGCTCCTGCATTGATTGTCTGCCCCTGATGGTCAGTGTGCATCATAGCGACCGGTCATTCTGGTCGTTCCGCCATAAAGGTCGCTTTGGTCCAAGGTGTCAGTATTTTTTCATGACCTCTTCTCACTCATGTGGCTTCACAGCTCCAACAAGCAAAAGCAGAGAAAGAAAACATGGTGTTAATCTCCTGGTCTGAGTGAAAATAATAATAAAATAAGCATGATGTTATTTCTTCAACCAGCACTTTCCCAATACCCTCAGCAACAATTACTTTTATTGTTTTATTCTTCTGCAGATCAGGAAATGATCCACTTTCATTTTTCTTTTCATCTTCTGGTTAGTGCAAGACATTAGCAATATTCCCCTCCCTTATAGTTACATGCTATTCTATTTTCTTTGTAAAAAAATTACTAGGTGAAACAGAGCATACTGCATATTCAGACAGAAATACAAAATGGTTTCTGCACATACATTTTGAAAATTGTAATGATATTTATAGTTCCTCAATTTTATTTACTGGATCTCATTGAATATTAATTTGCTGCATGGATCCTACTTTAGAGAATCAATGTTGAGTAAAATCAATTCCATCCCTCTGGTGAAAGTCTTTTCCTCTTGCCTTTTCATATTCTCTTTACAATCTATTTATATTAACTTTATATGACTGATACAGAAAAAAGTTCTTATATGTCTTACGCTTGAGAATGTTACATGATAAAAGGAATATATTATTTGGATTTGCAGGAAGAAAACCAAATCCCATTAGAAGGCTTGCAGAAAATAAAGCATTCTGAAAGTGCATTTTACATGCACACTTGCGTATCCTCCAAGATAATGGGAGTTAATTATTTCTGGTCAGTGCTTCAGGTCAATAGGCCTGTTGGGAGATATGGTGGGTAAACATAGGTGGTTTATGGGCCATTTAAGCTGGAAAATTCAAAGGCAGAATGCCTTATCATTATTGTTTTCCAGAGAAATAAATTATTGCATGGGGATTTAGTGAATAAGTGAAATGTTTACTTGGTGAATTAGTGCTTCTTGTATTTTTAAGCAAGGATATTACCTAGGAACACTCATGCCTCTTTCCCAGCTCTCATTAATGGTTCCTTTCATTTTGTGATCCCACATTATCTCCCAAATGCCCAGAGGGCAAGAAGAAAGTCCATGAACAGATCCGCAGCTAACTCATCACATACAAACATAGTCTAGAGAGACATACAAAGTGTTATTTCTTCAGCAGCAGCATCTTTGTGCTCCTCTGGTGTCAGTCTCAGGTGAATTTTCTCCCTCTAGTCTATCTTCTTCTTTTTATTTCTACATCTTCACCCAGGCTTCCTGCTACTCAGCCCTGCACCTGTTTCATTCAGGCCAAGTGCTGTGTGATCAAGAATGTGGAGGTATCAGCCCTCCTTCTTATGCCGTTGGGGTTCTCCATAGTATGTTTGAGCTCACAGTTCTCCACAGAAGCACTTGCTATTTTAGACTGGTCAGTACAGGGCTTCTATGAGACAAACTATGCCCATAGGCATTGCTTCTCATAGCCTAACTTCAAAGGTTTACTAGAAGAAAAACACTTCCATTTCAGAAAGAGTGTAAGTGAAAAAGAAAATAGAGTTAGTGAAATAGAAAGCCCTACCATTTGTTTAGTCATTTAGAATGTAATGAGACTCGTCTAAGCACCTATAATTACCCAAGCTTCTAGGACATTAAAATAAGTTAGATGCTTTCTTCTTCTTAGAACATCTTTTTCAAATGGAGAAGTAACACATGTAAATAGATGAATGACACTGCAATGTGTCATAGGGCTATAATGAGTCTAAACAAAACACTGTAGAGGATAAATTATTTCAAAGGGACAAAAATTGAAAGCTGAGATTTTCAGGTAACAATCTACCTAGAGAGAATCAGGGAACAATGGAAGTACCACTTTTCACTTGCAATGTCCACAAGCTTCCTACAAAAGAAATCTGATAATGGATACATTTATTCTATTTTTTTTTTTACTTTATTTTTTCAATTAGAGTTGACAGACAATATTATCTTAGTTTCAGGTGTACAACCTAGTGATTGGACATTTATTTTTTTAATTATTTATTGTTGAAAATATTACATATGCCCCCTTTTTCCCCATTGACCTCTTCCAGCCTTCCCCTGCCACCCAGCATAGGCCTTCACCCCCAATTGTCTGTGTCCATTGGTTATGCTTATATGCACGTATATAAGTCCTGTGGTTAATCTCTTACCCACCACTTCCCAACCTCCCCTGCCTTCCCTCTGATGTCTGACAGTCTGTTCCATGCTTCTATGTCCCTGGATCTATTTTTAGTTCATCAGTTTATGTTGTTCATTATATTCCACAAATGAATGAGATCATGTGATACTTATCTTTCTCGGACTGGCTTATTTTGCTTAGCATAATGCTCTCCAGGTCCATTCATTCTGTTGCAAATGGTAAGTTCTTTCTTTTTTACAGCAGCGTAGTATTCCATTGTGTGGATGTACCACAGTTTTTTAGCCCATCATCTGCTGATGGGCACTTAGGCTGTTTCCAAATCTTAGCTATTGTAAATTGCACTGCTATGAATATAAGGGTGCATACATTCTTTCTGATAAGTGTTTCTGATTTTTTGGGATAAATTCCTAGAATTGGAATTACTGGGTCAAATGGGAGTTGCATTTTTTAATTTTTTTGAGGAATCTCCATACTGTTTTCAACAGTGGCTGCACCAGTCTGCATTCCCACCAGCAGTATACGAGGGTTCCCTTTTCTCCACATCCTCACCAGAACTTGTCATTTGTTGATTTGTTGATGATAGCCATTCTGAAGGTGTGAGGTGGTACCTTATTGTTGTTTTAATTTGCATTCTTCAGATAATTAGTGACTTTGAGCAGTTTTTTATATTCTCTTGGCCTTCTGTATGTCAACTTTCATGAAGTGTCTATTTAGGTACTTGGCCATTTTTTGATTGGATTGTTTACCTTCTTTTTGTTAAGTTGTATGAGTTCTTTATAAATTTTGGAGATTAAACCCTTATCAGATATAACATTGGCAAATATGTTCTCCTCTGAAGTGGGTTCACTTGTTGTTTTGTTGATGGTTTCTCTTGCTGTACAGAAACTTTTTATTTTGATGTAGTCTCATTTGTTTATTTTCTCCTTAGTTTCCATTGTCCTAGGAGATGTATGGTAAACATATTGCTATGAGATATGTCTGATATTTTGCTACCTATGGATTCCTCCAAGATTTTATGGTTTCCCATCTTATGTTTAAGTCTTTTATCCATTTTGAGTTTATTCTTGTATATGGTGTAAGTTGGTGGTCTAGTTTTATTTTTCCTCCAACACCATTTATTTAAGAGTCTGTCTTGACTCCAATTGTATGCTCTTGCCTCCTTTGTCAATATTAATTGAGCATAATGGCTTGGGTCAATTTCTGGGTTCTCTGTTCTGTTCAATTGTTCTATATAACTGTTCTTGTGCCAGTACCAAACATTTAGAGAACAGTGGCTTTGTAATATAACTTGATGTCTGGTATTGTGGTTCCTCTAACTTTGTTCTTCTTTCTCAGGATTGCTGTAGCTATTCAGGGTCTTTCTTTATTCCATATAAATTTTTGGAGAGTTTGTTCTAGGTCTGTGAAATATGCCATTGGTATTTTAATGGGGATTGCAGCAAATCTATAGATTGCTTTGAGTAGTATAGACATTTTAATGATGTTGCTTCTACCAATCAATGAACATGGTATATTTTTCCAATTGTTTATATTTTCTTTTATCTCTTTTTTCAATGATTTCTGGTTTTCTGAGTATAGGTATTTTATCTCCTTGGTTAAGTTTATTCCTAGATAGCTTACTTTTCTGTTGCAATGGTAAATGTGATTGGTTGTTTTTTGTTTGTTTGTTTGTTTGTTTGTTTGTTTCGGTTTCTCTTTCTGAGTTAATTATTGATGTATAAAAATTCCATAGATTTCTGGGTGTTAATTTTGTATCCTGCTACATTGTTGCAATATTTTATTAAATCTTGTAGTTTTCTGATGAAATTTTTAGGGTTTTTTTTTGTATAATATAATGTCACCTGCAAAATAATGACAGTTTTACTTCTACTTTTCCAATTTAGATGCCTTTTATTTATTCTTTTTATCTGATCATTATGGCTAGCATTTCTAGTACTATGTTGAACAGGGAGTGGTGAAAGTGGGCATCCCTATCTTGTTCCTGTTCTTAAGGGAAATGGTTTTAGTTTTTGCCCATTTAGTATGATGTTGGCTGTAGGTTTGCCATAAGTGACTTTTATTATGTTGAGGTATGATCCCTCTCTTTCTACTTTGTTGAGAGTTTTATCAAAAAAGGGTGTTGGATTTTGTCGAATGCTTTTTCTGCATCAATTGATATGATCATGTGATTTTTGTCTAGCAATATATAATGTGCTATATCACATTTATTGATTTGCAGATATTGTACCATCCTTACATACCTGGAATAATCCTCTCTTGGTCAGGTATATGATCTTTTTAATGTATTGCTGGATCCGATTTGCTAATATTTTGTTGAGCATTTTAGCATCTATGTTCATCAGGGATATTGACCTGTAATTCTTTTTCTTTGTAGTGTCTTTATCTGGTTTTGGGATTAGGGTAATGCTAGACTCATAGAAAGAGCTTGGAAGTGTTCCTTTTTCTTCAATTTTTTTGAATAGTCTGAGGAGAATCAGTGTTAGTTCTTCTCTGAATGTTTGGTAAAACTCCCTGGTGAAGCCATCCGGATCAGGGATTTTGTTTTCTGATTTTTTAAGTTATTATTATTAACTAGAGACCCAATGCATGAAGATTCATGGAAGAATGGGCCTTCCTTCCCCTGCCTGCCGGCACCGTATTCCCTCCGGCTGGGAGCCACCTTTCCACTCCAGGCCGGAGCCGCCTTGCCGCCTTTCCATGCTGCCCAGAAGCCTGGAGAGGCTGGGGTGCGGAACGCCTGTGTCATCACCATGGCGATGACGCAAACATCCCAGCCCAGGCCGCTGGGTTCCTGCATATGCAAATTAACCCATCATCTTTATTGGGTTAATTTGCATACTCACTCCTGATTGGCTGGTGGGCGTCACAAAAGTATGGCCAATTTGTATCTTTCTCTTTTATTAGTGTAGATGCTTCAATTTTATCAGTAGTTATTGGCCTGTTTAGGTTTTCTGATTCTTCCTGATTGAGTTTTGGAAGATTGTATTTTTCTTTGAATCTCTCCATTTCATTAAAGTTGTCCAGTTTGTTGGAATAGAATTGTTCATAGTATTTGTTTTTTCCTGTGGGGTCAGTTGTAACTTCACCTCTTTCATTTCTGATTTTGTTTATTTGAGTCCTCTGTCTTTGTTTCTTGTTGAGTTTGACTAGAGGTTCATTAATCTTATTTATCCTTTCAAAGAATCAGTTCTTGGTTTTATTTATCTTTTGTGTTAGTATTTTTTTGTTTATTTGATTTTTGTTTTTTGGTCTCTATGTCATTTATTTCTGCTCTGATCTTTATTATTTCCTTCTTTCTTCTTACTCTGGACTTATCTTGTTGCTCTTGTTCTTATTCTTTAAATTGTAGGCTTAGATAACATTACAAGTTTTTCTTGTTTTTTTGAGGTAGGCCTGTAGTGCTATGCATTCCCTCTCAGGGCTGCTTTCACTGTATCCCATAGATTTTGGATTGTTGTGTTTTCATTGTCATTTGTTTCTAGGATGTTTCTTTTTCTTCTTTGAACTCTTGGGTAACCCATTCATTGTTTAATAGCATGCTATTTAGCCTCCATGTGTTTGATTGTTTTTGAGTGTTTTTATTTTTATTTTTATTTAAATTTATTTCAGAGATTCAGAGAGAGAAAGAGAGAGATAGAAAAATCAATGATGATATAGAGTCATTGATTTGCTGCCTCCTACAGGCCCTTTGCTGAGGATGAAGCCCTCAACCTGGGCATGTCCTCTTGACTGGAATCAAACCCGGGACCCTTCTTTATAGAGGCAGATGCTCTATCCACTGAGCCACACTGGCTAGGGCTTGAGTAGTTTTATTGTAGTTGATTTATAATTTTATGCCATTGTGATCTGAGAAGATGCTTGATATGATTTCAGTCTTCTTGAATTTGTAGAGACTTAGCCTGTGACCTAACATGTGGTCTATCTTTGAAAATGTCCCCTGTGTGCTTGAGAAGAATGTATATTCCATAGCTTTAGGGTGAAATGTCCTGAAGATGTCAATTAGTTCCATTTAATATAGTGAGTTGTTTAGGATTGCTGTTTCTTTGTTAATTTTTTTTTTTTTTTTGTCTAGAATATCCTGTGATGTCAATGGGATATTAATGTTCCCTACTATGCTCTTCTGAGCTGGGTGTTCTAGTAAAGGCCCTTCCTTGACTTATTTGGGTTCTCCTGATGTAGTTGGGTCTTGAATGTTATTGTCCCATTCACGGATGAAGTCTCCTCATAGTCTGTCTGACTATGTGGCTCACCCCCGACCTCATGCAAGTTGTTGCGTATGTGTTGCTTGTTGCTCCAAGTGATGCACAGAACCACCGATTCACCACTTGTGTCGGGCGCCACAAGCCTTTCCCCCAAGCAGGAGGGTCTCTCTGCCTTCTAAAGTAGGCTTGTTAGCCGTGTGGCGCTCATGGCTTGGTTCAGGAAAGTTCTCCTGGGTCCCTGGGCTTTGCCTCTGCCTGCTTTTCCTGTCAGCCACATGTCAATCTGAATCACTCAAAAGTCTGTTTCTGATAGGGATTTAGGAGGGGGAGGTGCTGTTTAGCTTTTAGGAATATGGTGGTGAGTTTTCCTGCCCCTCTTGATTGTTGATGTCCTGTTCATGGGAAGGATCTCCCCTCCAACTTGCTATAAGTGATGTTGTAGCTCACTGTATTTTGCTCCGATGTTGTTGAATCTGTTCCTTTGGTGTGTCTATCCTGGGTCTCCTGGAAGCTGTTGTAGTGCAGGTGAATGTGAGTCACTGTCCCTTTAAAAACCTGGACAACCTGATTGAGGTCAAAGGGGTGAATCCCCTAGTAGTCCAGTGGTCAGGAATTTCTTATCCCCGAGGCTGGGTGTGCCTTGAGTCTCCTGCCTTGATTGTCTCTGTTCTGAGTCGTAATCTCTTCCCTCAAACATCTGGTCTTGCAGGTAGCTGAAGAAGCTCAGGGTCTGTGGAACCACGTGGGCAGTCTCTCTGACATGTGACTCCCTGTGAGGTCCTGGAGCCTGTGGCAGGGTCCCTCTTGAGATCCCTCTAGCGAGTGACTCATTGGGGAGGTCTTAGAGCCCACAGCAGGGGTCACTTGTGATGTCCTGCTAGCGTGCTGCTCACTGCACAGGTCCAGGGTGGTGTCCAAGGCTAGTCTGCATGGTGGTAAGGCTGTGCTCCTAGCCTCTGCTGCTCCCACCTTCAAGATGCCCTGGTTTTTGTGCCAGAGCCATTCTTCCTGGGAAGTGCCTGTGGTGGTAGCAGGGGTTCTTTGTCCAGGAGTGTCTGATCCGCCATCCCCTTGACTCCTGTGAGATCTAACTGTACCCCCCACACATACACACACCACACGACCACACACTCCTCTCTCACTCCCTTACTCACTCACACTTTCTTCCTCACTCCAGTCCTGCCAGCTGCCATGTTGAATCTCTCAGATGGTATCCCTACCACTTCTTTATCTGTTCATCTATTGGTGAACCCTTTGGTTGCTTCCAAATCCTGGGTGTTGTAAATATTGCTGCAATGAACATATGAACATATGTGTCTTTTTTATTTAATGTTTTGGTTTTTTTTTTCAGATAAATTATGAGAAGTAGAATCATTGGGTCTTTCTTCATCTATTGTTATATATCATTTGTTGTTTTTTGTTCTTTTAAACAGAGGCCCAATGCATGAAATTCATACACTGGGAGGTTGTCCCTCTGCCCAGCCTGCACCTTCTCCAATCTGAGACCCCTCGGGGGATGTCCGACTGCCACGGGATCAGGCCTAAACCGGCAGTTGGACATCCCTCTCACAATCCGGGACTGCTGGCTCCTAACCACTCACCTGCCTGGCTGCCTGATTGCCCCTAACCACTCTATCTGCCAGCCTGATAGCCTCCTAACCACTCCCCTGCTGGCATGATTGACACCTAACTGATCCCCTGCTGGCCTGATCACCCCCAACTGCTGGCCATCTTGTGACAATGTGGAAGTGGCCAACTTGTGATGACGTGGGGGTGGCCATCTTGTGGTGGCCATCTTGTGTCGATGTGGGGGTGACCATCTTGTGACAATGTGGTGGTGGCCATCTTGTGATGACGGGGAGGCAGCCATCTTGTGACTATGTGTAGGTGGCCATCCTGTGACGATGTGGGGGCAGCCATCTTGTGGTGGCCATCTTGTGATGACGTGGGGCGGCCATCTTGTGACAACGTGGGGTGGCCACATTGTGATGTGAGGGTGGAGGGTCAATTTGCATATTACCTCTTTATTATATAGGATATATCCTTATTGATTTTAGAGAGGAAGGGAGAGGGAGAGAGAGATAGAAACATCAATGATGAGAGAGAATCATTGATTGGCTTCTTCCTTCACACCCCCCCACTGGAGATCAAGCCCACCACCCTGGCATGTGCTCTTGACCAGAATCAAACCCAGGACCGTTTAGTCCACAGTTCCATGCTCTATCCACTGAGCCAAATCAGTTAGGGCTATCATTTGTTTTAAAGTTTATTGTCTGGTATAAGTTCTGCTACCCCAGCTTTTTTGTTTGTTTGTTTCCATTTTCATGAAATATTTTTTCCCATCTTTTTTCTTTTAGTCTGTGTGTGTCTTTTATCTGAAGGGAATCTCTTGCAGATGGCATAGGAAAGAGTCTTGTTTTGTTATCCATTCAGCATCCATATATCTTTTGATTGAAGCACTTAATCCATTTGCATTTAAAGTCATTGTTGATTGATATGTATTTACTGTCATTTCAATTTTTCTTCTTCTTCTTCTTCTTCTTCTTCTTCTTCTTCTTCTTCTTCTTCTTCTTCTTCTCCTCTTCTTCTTCTTCAAGAAGATGCTTTAACATTTCCTATAATGTTGATGGTGATGAATTCCTTTAACTTTTTCCTGTCTGAAAAGCTCTTTTTCTGTCCCTTGATACTAAATGATAGCATTGCAGAGCAGCATAGTCTTGATTGTAAGTCATTGCTTTTTATCACTTAGAACACTTCTTGCCATTTTTTTCTGGCCTCCAGAGTTTCTGTTGAGAAATCAGCTGACTGTGTTATAGTAGTTCTCTTAAACATAACTGTTTTCTCTTGCTGCTTTTAAGGTTCTTTCTTTGTCTTTAATATTTGTAATATTAATTACGATGTGTACTGGTGTGGAACTCTTTGAGTTCATCTTGTTTGGGACTCCCTGCTTTTCCTGGACTTGCATGTCTATTTTCTTTACCAGGTTAGGGAATTTCTCCATCATTATTATTTCCCATAGGTTTCTAATTTCATGTACTCTCGATTCTCCTTCTGTTCTGTTCTATTGATCTATGTGCCTGTTCTATGCAAATATTAGGCTGTTTTGACTACAATGGCTTCATAGTATAGTTTGATATTTGGTATCGTGAACCCTCCAACTTTGTTCTTCTTTCTCAAGATTGTTGAGAAGCCATTTAGGGTCCTTTTGGGTTTCATATATATTTTTGAAATATTTGTTCCAGATCTGTAAAATATTCCTTTGATATTTTTATAGGGATTGTGTTGAATCTATATATTGCTTTTGGTAGTACAGACATTTTAATGATATCAATTTTTCCAGTCAATGAACACGGTATATGCTTCCACTTGTTTGTATCTTCCTCTATTTATTTTTTCAATGCCCCATAGCTTTCCAAGTACACGTCTTTTACCTCCTTGGCTAAGTTTATTCCCAGGTATCTTATTTTTGTTGTTGTTGTTGTTGTCACTCTTGCAATAATAGAAGCAGATCAGTAAATGTATCAAGGTGACTGGGATCCACCTCCACCCTTTCCATCTGTCAGACTTAGTCACTGAAAACGCTATTTCTGAAAGGGCTTATGGCAGCATCGAGAGGATAGTACCTCTAGACCTGTAAGAGAGAGGTGCTATTCAGATTCAGGGGAGATGGTGGGTGTTTCCTCCCATCCCATAGCCACAGGTCTGACCTCAGTAGAGCGGAGCATCTTCTAAGCACGTGGATAGGGTCCACTGAAAGCCAGGCATTTCTATGAGCTCTTTATTGAGGGGGAAGCCAAAGTTAGGTTCTTGGGAAGGTGGAAGGGATGACTCCACTCAAATCCAGTCACTGACATCCCCAGAGACTGCCCAAACCAATAGGCTTGGATTCTGCTGCTGCCTCCTCAGCAGGAGCTGAGATGCAGAGCAGGGGAGCTGTATGGCAGAGGGCAGGTAATTGTTGCTGGGCGGGGCTTGTGCTTCTCAGGAGAAATGGCTGCTGCAGTACCAGCGGGGTGGGGTGGTGAGATGACCAAGCACAGGTACACTGGCAGCCACTCTCCCAGATTTCTCCCCAATGCCTCCCTCCACAGTCTCTCCTCAGGGGACTACATTCTACATCTTCCTCACTCTGCCAAAGCCCTGGGTGAGTGTCTGTGAACAATAATCCTATGCTCTGGCTCTTTTTAAACAAGTATCTTTGTCACCAGCATGGTCCCTCTCTCCCTGGTTGGTGCAAGCCCTGCTTATTTTCACCAATGGGTAACACCTGGCTGTTGTTCCCAGCTCTGGCACTTTGGGCTGGGGAGCCCAGCCTGGGAGCCAGGTCTCACTCCTCTCTGAGGGAAACCCTGCAATGGAGATATCCCTCCTCACCCTCAGCCTGCTGACCATGGGCATGGGCCAACCCCTCTTGCAAACCCACCCTTCCTACCAGTTTGAAGGTGTTTTCTTCCCTTCCTTGTTTAAAAGTCTCCTCTTCAGCCCTGGCTGGTGTGGCTCAGTTGTTTGGAGCATCCTCCCATATGTTGAAAGGTACAGGGTTTTATTCCAGTCAGGACATACCCTGATCTGGGCATCTGTGAGAGGGAACTGATTGATGTTTCTCTCTCACATCAATGTTTCTCTCTCCCTCTCCCTTTTCTCTCTCTCTCTCTAAAATCAATAAAACCATGTCTTCAGGTGATGACTTAAAAAAAGAAAATGAAATTTAAAAATAAATAAAAGTCTTTTTTATTAGCTTGTCTTTAGTTGGTAATTCAGGGTGAATGTTATCCAGTTTATTTTTATTTCCAGTTTGGTTCTGAGAGAAGGTGTGAGAAAGATGCACCTACTCCAATGCTACTTTGAACTACCAGCTCTTTTAGTTGTTTTGAATGGGTGTTTTCTGCTTTCTTAACTTCCAAATCTTTAATTTGATTTTCTGCTTCATCTACTCCACTGTTGATTCTCTGTGATGCACTCTTCATTTTAGATAGTTTATTCTGATGTCTGATTGGTTCTTTTTTATATTTTCTAACTCTGTTTTTATGTTTCCTATCTCTTTGTTGAAATTCTCACTGAGTCCATATACTCTTTTCCTAAGTTCATTGACTATCCTTTAACCAGTATTTTAAAATCTGCATTTAGTAGACTGCTTTTACCCATTTTGTTCAGTTCTTTTTCTGGGCCACATTTTTTGTATCTTCATTTTGGCAGCCTCCCTATGTTTGTTTCTATGTATTAGGTGGAGATGCTGCATCCCCAGGGTTTGGTAAAGGGGCCTAATGTAGAAAATGTATAGTGGCAGATCCTCTCTGATAATCGGAGGTGGGAACTCCAGTTGTGCCCCTTGTTTAGGCTTTGTGCACCCCCTTATTGTATTTGAGCCTTGATTATTGTTGGCACCTCAATGGGAAGGATTTACCCCCAGGCTGATTGGTTGCAAGGACTGACAACCATGCAGGGACTGACCCCATGATACAGGACTTACTTCAGCAAGTGTCTGGTGCCTGCTGAGTCCACCCTTTGAGTATGTATTTGTGGAGGATGTTGGGTGGTTCGTTGATGTGGTCTGAAGTTATCCACTAGATACTCTGGCTCTGGAGCCTCCAAAGAGGTGCAGGCCAAGGTCAGCTTCTGCCTATGTTCTGTCCAAGGCCAACGGGCATCAGATACAAAGTGATCTGCAAATGGCTGCTACTTGTGCTGGCTTTGGGGGTGCCCAGATGAGGCCAACTTGCAAACCAAGGTCAGCTGTTGGGCATTTGGCCATGCAGCATGTAAGAGCATGCTGAGGAAAGATGCTGTTTGTTTAAGAGATTTTAAGAAAGTCCAGTGCATGAGCCAATACATACATTTTGTATGGAAAAGCCACTGGAAAAGGATTTGGTGGGTCCACAAGTTGGGTAGAGAGGGGTCTCTGGGAATCACTAAGGCAGAATGAACACCTTACCTGGGTTAATGGACACTCAGATATGGCACCTGCTTTCTGGACTCAGAAAAACAACCACAATGATCTCCACCAGCTCTTCTGTCCTGGAGAAAGCTGCACCCCCAGCACTCACCTGATGTCAGATAACTCAGTTCTTCCCCATGTGTCCCTGCTACCCCGATGTGGAATGTCCTGTAATGAGTTTGAGTAAGTCCATGTGTGGGCCCTTTAAGATGGAACTGCCTGGGATGCCACCAGCCCTCTGTTACACTCAGCCACAATCTCCACTGTTTTTTACAGCCAGAAGTTATGGACACTTCCCTTCCTTTTATTGGATCCCTGGTGTAAAGCTAGGATCCCTCTCTTCTCAAGAGCAACCTCGGCTACTGAAATATCTTTCTTAATTTTTACCACCACAAATAGTTGTGGGACCAGTTTTTTTTTTTTTTTTTTCTGTGTCACGACCCATCCTACCACTCTCACTGTGGCTTCTTTTTTATATCCCTAGTTCTAGGACTTCTCTTCAGCTAGATTTCAGGTGGTTCTAAATGATGATTGTTCTGTAGTTTAGTTTTAATTTTGATGTTATTAAGAGAGGATGCAAGTTGTATTTACCTACTCTGCCATATTCTCTTTATTCTTACTCCACTGTGTTTAAAGCATATCTTTATAGAATAGCTCTTCAAATAATGGGTGGCTTATTAATATTAAAACAAGGCATAGTTATATCAATTGTCATATAAAACACTTCATTTGGACTTTGTGAAGTTCTGAAAGAAAATCCTTGGTGTGTAGCTTTCTTCTGTAAGAACTTACGAATATTTTTACTAGGTGTTTAAGATATCTGCAGTTTAAGAATACTGAAAGAATATATTATATTATGGATAAGACTGACTATAAAGAAGTGGAAATCTTTGTATATCAGAGAAAAGTAAAAAATATCAGGATAAAATATTTTTAAATTATTTTAAATATTTTTTGTTAATTAAAATAAAAAGTACTCTGAGGAAAAAAAGTGTCTTACTTATTTTCTAGCCCTTCTTATTTCTAAAAAGATGATTCTGTTAAAAATGAATGGAAGACTTTGTGAGGAGCCAATTTAAATGGAGAGTTGAATTCAATCAATGGCTGTCACTTAGCATGCCTGGATAGTAAGCATGTCTGGACGATTTAAAACTACTATTGTTTATCCTCCAAAGTAATGACTCACACATTACTCACATGCATAATTAAAAGAGTTATATTAAATCCTGGATATACTATCTAGTATTTGCATTACCATATGTGAGGTACCCTTAAACTTTGTTATTAAATTCATTATTGCTCTTTATAATCCTATCTAATAAAAGAGTAATATGCAGATTGAACATCACTCCAACACACAAGATGGCTGGCCCCATGTGGTCAAAGATGACTGCCCCCATGTGGACACAAGATGGCCAGCAGGGGAGGGAAGTTGGGAGGGACCAGGCCTGCAAGGGAGGGCAGTTGGGGGTGATCAAGCCTGCAGGGGAGGGCAGTTAGGGGTGACCAGGCCAGCAGAGGAGGGAAGTTGGGAGCAAATAGGCTGGCAGGGGAGCAGTTAGACATCAATCAGGCTGGCAGGGAAGTGGTTAGGGGGTGATCTGGTTAGAGGCAATCAGGAAGGCAGGCAGGAGAGCAGTTGGGAGTCAGCAGTCCTGGATTGTGGGATCAGGCCTAAACAGGCAGTCCGACATCCCTTGAGGGGTCCCAGATTGGAGAGGGTGAAGGCTGGGCTGAGGGACACCCCCCATGTGCATGAATTTCTTGCACCAGGCCTCTAGTACCTATATAATAGCTGTTGGTGGTGTTTTTTTGAGGGTTACATGGAATGGCCTATGAATAGCATGTCACATACAAACCTAGGTACTTGCCTGACCTTTAGTGGATTGGGCTCCAACTCTTTCTCTGACCTCAAAGTTTTGACTAGCTATCCAGTTGGATTAAATTGTGAGCATAGTACATTAACCAACTCTGTGTTTTTAAAATATTTTGTTTACATATACCCTTTAATACATGCTCAGGAAATCTAAGCACTTTGGGGAAAAAGAATTGATGAGCACATTTGAAAGTGAGTAGTTTCTTATCCTTTTGTAAATAAAGATCAAAGATAAAAGAGATAAACAGGAACACAGAATTTTGAAATATGATAAGACTAGAGGCCCAATGCATGAAATTTGTGCAAGAGTAGGCCTTCCTTCCCCCAGCTGCCAGCACAGGCTTCCCTCTGGCACCCAGTACCCAGGCTTCTTTTGCAGCTCCAGCTTCGTCTGGAAGGTCATCCAGAAGGACGTCTGGTCAATTAGCATATTATGCTTTTATTATTATAGATAATTACAATAGTAGCTTTATACACTTGGTACCAGGGAGTACTAGGATGAGAAGCATCAGGGTTAGCTGACCAGGATGGGCACTCTCCATAAACTGCTTTTGAAGGTAAGAGGCTTTTTTTTTTTTTTTACCAATTGTCAGGTGCAAAGAGGTGTCTGAGAGAATCATGGCACTGCAGACCAAAATGAGGCTGCCACTAAAATATAAACTCTAGTCATTTACACATTCTAGGAGAAAATGCCTTGGTGGCTATCAATCGGGTTGTGTTTAGGATCCTATAAGATGAAAATGGACTAAACTTGAAAAATTATAGGAGAAAATTGTTGACTTATGACAAGAGCATACACAAATATGTCCTATTTCTGTATGGTTATGCTGCACCCCCCAAAACCCCTGGTTCAACAAAGGAGTTACGATTTTTTTTTTTTTTTCGGTGTAAGGCCAGGTTTCTGGAGAACCAGGGTGGGAAGAGGTGGGGCCTTGCCTCCCTCGCCATGCTCTCTCTTAGAGGGGAGAAACCTAAGAGGCTGAGAGGGTGATGATATTACTAGGTGTAAACAGAGCTAGGTAAGAAAGAGTCTTAATCTCCAAGGGGAGGAGAGGGGGTCCAGACAACTGGAAGAATCGGTTGAGACTAAGAAGTTAGGCAAGAACTTCAGTTACAAGACTTGGGTGGATCCCAACAGACTGAACTCACTCCAAACTGTCACACTCTACTCTTTGACCAGCTATGGTATGGTAGAGGTAGTATGTGGAATCTACTGTCTAATATTCTCTGACTCAGGGTTAAATGCCTTTATTTCTGGGGAGCTGCCAATAGTTTGGACAGATCTTGCTTTGCCTGGGGTTTTTACTCTTTAGGTTTCCACTGGCGGATCCCTCATTCCTTCCTTCTAGGTTTCTTAGATGTGATGTTAAAATTAAGCTAGAATAAGTTTTGTGAAGTGTCCGAGTCTTACTTTCAGGGGATTTGATAAGTTAACTACTCAGTGATCTTTATGTTGCTCTAATAAACTCTTAAGAAAATGTAAAAAACTATGAATATCTTCGCAAAATTTAAGCTGATTTAAAACATTTTCCTCTTATGTTTAAATACTGTATTTGCAAATAATGTATATGTGTAAGTTTTGAAGTACTGACATTTTAAAATGATGTTATATGACTTTTAAATGTGTACAGTGGAATAACATTGCATAGTAATTAAACACCTATAATCATTCACTTAGAAATAATCTTTTAAAAGTCATAAATTTTGTAGTGTTTAATTTTCTCTTTACCTTGTATTTTTCTTCACAGGCAATTTTTCCTAATGTAATATAATTTTATCATTGAAAACATTTTATGTATCACCGTTTTATGCATTTCTTCCATAAAAAATATGTTTATATACTTAAATTTAGATGCTTGTATTTCTTGTGATTAATAAAATTAATCATTTTTTAATGAATTAAGCTATAATTAATATAACTAGTAGTATACAACTGATTAAAACAACACTATACTACAAATTTATTTTTTTAATATATTTTATTGATTTTTTACAGAGAAGAAGGGAGATGGATAGAGATTTAGAAACATCAATGAGAGAGAAACATTGATCAGCTGCCTCCTGCACACCTCCTACTGGGGATGTGCTGCAACCAAGGTACATGCCCTTGACCGAAATCGAACCTGGGACCTTTCAGTCCACCGGCCGACGCTCTATCCACTGAGCCAAACCGATTAGGGCTACAGATTTATATTAGTAACTATTAAACACAAAAAGTGTGTGTGGTTTTTCCTGTTGAAACCTATAAGTCAATGATAACTAATGTTATCCCAATTTACTTAGTAATAGATAAAATTAAAAAAATAAACACAAAAAGTAAACTTTTAAATAAAATTTATTTCTTAATGAGGCAGATTTTTTCAATTAATTCATTACCCACAAATAAACATTACTAATTGCTAGAATGAGAAATTGTTCAGTGAAAAATTAACAGGAAAAAATGTTTAGATTATATTAACTCTGAGTCCTAAAAAGTGAATTACTAATTGTTGATGATGAATTATTTACAGTAAGATGAATACATTTTCTTATTAATTATTCTATATTTAATTAATTCATGCTAGAAATGAATAAATGATCAGATAAAAGTTTGGGTAACAATAGAGAATCAGAGACTTAATAACAAGTAAAGTGAATATGAATTTAGAAAATGTGATAATCTTTTGGGAAAAGTTAATAAAAATATTTCTCCTATAAATTTGAATAAATAGTTGAGAACATATGAAATTTTACCTGTTTATAATTTATTTTTTAATTACTCAGTAACTTAAGTTAAGTTGAGAACAATCAAATGTTTTTTTTTGTTTTTGTTGTTTTTTTACATCCTCTTCTTTGATATCATGCAAAACTTTCAACTGAGATGCTAACCAAGACAAGAATAAAAGAAGATACACCAAGATGCAAAAGTTGTAAGTGCAAAAAGGACAAATTTTCTAACAAATTAGTACTTTTCAACATTATTTTTATAATTCTTTACTATTTTATATCTAGCTATATGATAGTATACATGTATAGTCTTACCATGTATTTGTTGTCTGGCTGAAATAAAGCATTTTCATCTTCAATATTTCTTAACTACTTTGTCTTTGATCATACAAAAAGTACCTCCAGAGCACTGTATTCTTTGACAATTGTTGGGCCATAAAATAATTCCATTTTTATATATGGTGTCTTGACTAAAATATATACAGTTGGCTTCAATATTTTAAATGGTCCATTTTACTGGTATCTTGAAATTTTTACATTTCAAATTTGTACCGGTATAATTTTTCTTCAATCTCTAAGTATTTATTTTTCTTCTATTATTTCAAAACAGGACTTGTAGTACACTGTTTAATAGAAATGTTAATAGTATAAACCCATGACATTTTACTTCTGAACAGTAGTTTATCATTAATCATGATGTTCATGGTATATTTGTTCCTCTGCAGAACTTTATTATGAAATAATGAATTACTTTTTTATTACAGCTTGGGTAAAACTTTTTTTATATCTAAGTTAAATTGGTGTAGAATTTTAATATAATCTTTTCTGAATATTTAGAGATAGTATATGATTTATTTTTATTATTTAGTTAAGGTAATGATCAATTTTCAAATGTTAAGCCAACTTTTACTCCTATAATGAACCCAATTTTAACATTTGTGTATTTTAAATGTCACTGAATTACGATTACTACTCTCTTTCCTAGAGTTATTCATGACTTATAATTTTATTTTCCTGTAATTTCTTTGTTAGTTTCTGAGATCATCACCATGCTATCCCCACAAAATTGATTAAGAATTATTTCCTTTTTTTCTAGTCTCTAAAATAGTTTATGTAATATTGATTTAAAAATATTTTGAAAAGTTTAAAGAAGTGAAATATTTGGAAGCTAGCTGCACCCGGAGGTTGGTTTTTGCTTTTAATAAATACAATGTTCTCACAAGAACAGACATATAGATCAATAGAATAGAATAGAGAACTCAGAAATCAACCCAAACCACTATGCTCGATTAATATTTGACAAAGAAGGGAAGAACATACAAAGGAATCAAGACAGTCTCTTCAATAAATGTTGTTGGGAAAATTGGACAGATACATGCAAAAATATGAAACTAGACCACCAACTTACACCATACACAAAAATAAACTCAAAATGGATAAAAGACTTTAACACAAGATGGGAAACCATAAAAATATTAGAGGAATCCATAGGCAGCAATCTCAGACATATGCTGAAGCAATTTCTTCACTGATACAGCTCCTAGGGCAATGGAAACTAAAGAGAAAATAAACAAATGGGATTACATCAAAATAAAAAGCTTCTGCACAGCAAAAGAAATCATCAATGAAACAACAAGAAAGCCCACTGCATGGTAGAACATATTTGCCAATGTTATCTCCAATAAGGGTTTAATCTCCAACATTTACAGGGAACTCATACAACTTAACAAAAGGAAGATAAACAACCCAATCAAAAAATGGGCAGCGGACCTAAATAGACACTTTTCGAAAGAAGACAGAAGGAAGGCCAAGAGACATATGAAAACGTGCTCAAAGTCACTAATCATCTGAGAGATGCAAATCAAAATGACAATGAGGTACCACCTCACACCTGTCAGAATGACTATCATCAACATATCAACAAACGACAAGTGCTGTGGAGAAAAAGAAACCCTTGTGCACTGCTGGTGGGAATGCAGACTGGTGCAGCCACTGTGGAGAACAGTATGGAGTTTCCTCAAAAAACTAAAAATGGAACTCCCATTTGACCCAGTAATCCCACTTCTAGTAATATATCCCAAGAAACTAGAAACACCAATCAGAAAGGATATATGCACCCCTATGTTCATAGCAGCACAATTTACAATAGCTAAGATTTAGAAATGGCCTAAGTGCCCATCAGCAGATGAGTGGATTAAAAAACTGTGGTACATCTACACAATGGAATACTATGCTGCAGTAAAAAAGAAGGAACTCTTACCATTTGCAACAGCATGGATGGACCTGGAGAGTATTATGCTAAGCAAAATAAGCCAGTCAGAGAAAGATAAATATCACATGATCTATCTCATTTGTGGAATATAATGAACATAAACTGATGAACAAAAACAGATCCAGAGACAGAGAAGCATTGATCAGACCGTCAAACCTCAGAGGGAAGGAAGGAGAGGGTGGGGGTAAGGGGCAGAGATCAACCAAAGGACTTGTATGCATGCATATAAGCCCAACTAATGGACACAGACACCAGGGGGGTGAGCGCATGAGTGGGGGGGGCAAAAGGGGGTTGAGGACACATATGTAATACCTTTAATCAATAAAGAAAAAAAATTTAAAAAATAGTAAAACTACTAAAAATAAATAAATAAATAAATAAATAAATAAATAAGTAAATACAAAGTTCTCACAATATCTCTGGTGTCTTGTTAGTGTCTGTATGATTTATAATTATATTTCTTTTTTTTCTTGATATTAGTTGTTTTGTTATTACTTGGTTGGTTTTATAAGAGCTTTTCTGCTGTATTACATCTTTCAAAGAACAACCATTTAATTTGTGAAAACACTATATTGTATATATGGGTTCTGTTCACTTAATTCCTGCTTTTATGTTTATCTTTTTTTAAATCATTGTACTTCCTTTGACTTTATTTTACTGTACTTTCATTAATTTATTGGAATAAATATTTAGCTGAATGGTTTTCAGTTTTATGTTTTAGTTTATAAATTAAAGTCTATGAATTTTTCTCTAAGAATGCCTTTAGATGCCATTCACACATTTTTATTTTTACTAATTCTTACTATTTATTTTAAATATAGTTTTATTGAGAAAGGGCAAGAGAGATAGAAACATCAATGATGAGGGAGGATCAGTGATCAGCTGCCTCCTGTACTCCCACTACTGTAAAATGGAGCCCACAACCCGGGCATGTGCCCTGACCTGGAATCAAACCATAAACTCCTGGTTCCTAGTTCAACACTAAACCACTGACACACAACAGCAGGTCTTTACTAAGTCTTATATCAAAATATGTTCTAAATTTCATTGGGGTTTATTTCTTGAGGAATTATATTTTTAGAGATCTATTGATTAATTTCCAAATATGGGGGGAGGTTCTTATTTTTTTGTAACTCATTGATAGTCAATTCTTCTAGGAGTATATATTCTGCATAATTTAATGCCTTTGAAATATATGTCTTACCTATTAGTTAATTTTGTTAAATGTTCTACGTATGCTAAAAATGTTCAGTACTAATCAGGTTGTTAAAAATCTTCTGTAAGTAAAACTATTTTTTGAATTATTTTTATCTATTACTAAGCAATGTATATTTAAATCTCCCTCTCTGATTATGGTTTAGTCTATCAGACTTTCTTTCTGTCATTTTTAGTTTTATTCACTTAAAGACTAAATTATTAGAAAAAAAAATTAGGATTTTAAAAATGTCATTATTTGAGTGTCCCTTCTATTATTATTAAACTAGAGGCCCAGTACATGAAATTTGTGCATGGGGGGGGTGTCTCTCAGCCCAGCCTGCACCCTCTCCAATCTGGGACCCCTCAGGGATATCCACAGGGATCAGGCCTAAACCGGCAGTCGGAAATCCCTCTCACAATCCTGGACTGCTAGCTGCTAACCACTCATCTGCCTGCCTGCCTGATTGCCTCTAACTGCCTCTGCCTGCCACCCAGCCCCTCCTGTCACGGGCCCAGGTCCCCTGTCTGCCAACAGCCCCATTCCTGCTGCTTCCACTCCCATGCACTGACGGCACCGGCCCCACTTGTACCCGCTGATGGCACAGAGTGACTGGGGCCAGTGCCAGCAGTGGGTGTGAGAGGTGGCTGCTGTCCCAATCGCCCCTCAGGAGCAGGGGGAGGTGGAGAATCCCTGAGGGGCATTTGGGGCCAGCAGCCACTGCTCACACCTACTGACGGCATCAAGTGATCGAGGTGGCTCCAGGCACTGGCAATGGGTGCGAATGGTGGCTCTGGCAAAAGCAGTGGGTGCAAATGGGGCCAATGCTGACAGCAGGTCTAGCGGCAGGCAGGACCGCAGCGCGCAGGAGCATAGAATTTTCAGTAACCACCAGAGGCTTGCCCTGATGACAGCAACTGGTGCCCCGCTCACCTGCTCCACCATCCCACTGTAGCTGATGCCCACCATGTTCTGTACTTTGCTGCCTGTTGCTGACACCCACCATGTTCCATGCACACCCTCAATGGTCAGCGCACATTATAGCAACTGGTTATTTGGTTGTTCTGTTTTTCTGCCATTTGGTCTATTTACATAGTAGGGTTTTATATATATAGTTTGTTTACATAAGATGTCTTTTTCCATGTCATTATTTTTAACTAGAGGCCCGGTGCACGAAATTCGTGCACGGGGGGAGAGGGGTTCTCCCTCGGCCCAGCCTGTACCCTCTCCAATCTGGGAACCCTCGAGGGATGTCTGACTGCTTGGTTGGATCAGGCCTACATCGGCAGTCGGACATCCCTCTCACAATCCAGGACTGCTGGCTCCCAACTGCTTGCCTGCCTGCCTTCCTGATTGCCCCTAACCACTTCTGCCTTCCTGATTGCCCCTAACCACCTTCCTGCCTTCCTGATTGCCCCTAACCAATCACCCCCTAAACACTCCCTGCCAGCCTGATTGATGCCTAACTGCACCCCTGCCAGACTGTTTGACCCTAACTGCTCTCCCCTGCAGGCCTGGTCACCCCTAACTGCCCTCCCCTGCAGGCCTGAGTCCCTCCCAACTGCCCTTCCCTGCAGGCCTGTTTGCCCCCAACTTCCCTCCTCTGCCAGCTTGGTCACCCCTAACTGCCCTCCCAACTGCCCTCCCTTGCAGGCCTGGTCCCTCCCAACTGCCATCCCCTGCTGGCCATCTTGTGGCAGCCATCTTGTGTCCACATGGGGGCAGCCATCTTGTGTGTTGGAGTGATGGGCAATCTGCATATTACTCTTTTATTAGATAGGATACTTGTGAATCCTTATATCCAGGTTGTGTCTCTACCAGCATATTTGTTTACTTGATTGGTATGTGCTTTATTTGTTTACTTTATTCAATCTGATATATATTTTTATTAATTGGAGCATGCAAATTACTTACATCAAGTAAAATTACTGATGTATTTGGCTTTTTAGCTATGGTCTTGCTGTATATACTTTTTTGTTCTACAGTTTATTTTATCTTTATTCTATAATCTTAAAATAAATGAGCTTTTCTAATAATTTAAGTAATTATTTTTCTAATAATTTGAAGGAATTATTTTTTAACATTTTATTCCTAATTTTTAATATGTCTTATTTATATTTCTACTATTTTAAGAAAAATCAAAAATTTATTTAATTTTTTAAATAATTATTTACATATTTTTCTCATATAATTTTTATTACCAACTTTTTGGTTAGTATTTTTAATTTTTATTTTCTCATTTATTTGTTTGGCATTTGTATATTTTAAAATTATCTTCCTGTCTTATAGTGGATTAACTAGATATTACAGGATGCTTACATATCAAACAATGTATACTAGGACATTTACCACATTCCATATAATCAGAAACCTTAGTATACCCTAACTTAATCACTTTCTGACTAATGTGCATTTTTGTTATATATTTTAATAGACAAACATTTCCCCCAAAGGAAATAACTTTGTCATCTAGAGTACATACTTATGTACAGTTTATTTTACCTTTAGGCCTTCAGACGCTACTCCTTTACATTAGCACCTTTTCCCCACCCATTTCAGTGGGCTTGTTTCATGCATTTGTAATATGGTTGAATTATTTGTCACAATTTGGACTCATTTGTGCTATAAAGTTCTTAGCATTTAACAAATGCATTATGTCAAATAGTCACCATTAGAGTATTCAGTAAAATAGATTTGCTGCCCTAAAATTAATCCTCAGTGCTTTAACAACTCAACATTTCCTCTCTCTGTAAATTACTAATATTTTCTATTATAATAACAGTTTTTCCTTTCCAGAATGTCATATAATTTAAGTAATACTTTATATAACATTTGAAATGCTCTTCTCTTACTTAGCAATATGCATGTAAGGTGCCTCTATGTCATCTCATGACTTGATAGCTGTTTTATTTTTAATTACTAAAGATATTCCATTTTATGGATGTGCCACAAAATTTTTTATCCACTTACATACTATTTCACACTATAAACATTTGGCTGCAGATTACTCTGTGGACATACACATACATTTTTAATTTATGAGTTAGTACGTTGAAGTATGATTACTGGATCATAGGCTGTGTAAGAACTGCCAAATTTTCTTCCAATGTGGCTACACTATTTGCATTCCCATCAGAAAGTTATGATATTTCTTTTTTAAAAAACCCCACCCAAAGATATTTTCCCATTGATTTTTAGAGAGAGTGGAAGAGAGAGGGAAAGACAGAGAGAAATATTGATGTGAGAGAAACACATCGATTGGTTACCTCCTGCACAAGAGCCTGACCAGGGCTGGGGCCAGGGAGGAGTCTGCAACCAAGGCACATGCCCTTAACAGGAATCAAACCCTGGACCCTTCCGTCTGCAGGCCGATGCTCTATCCACTGAGCCAAACCAACTAGGGCAGAAAGTTATGATATTTTTTTGTACTCCAAATCCTTGCTAGCAATTGGTACAATGAAAAATTTAGATTTTAGTCAATATTTATGTAATTGTATACACTGTTGTTTTAATGTTCAACATCTTAATGACAGGTGATTGAACATCTTTTCATATTCTTATTTGTCATTAATATATTTATATTTGGTGAGATGTCTATTCAAAATGTTTGCCCATTTTTAAATTCAAGTGTTTATTTTCTTATTGTTGAGTTTAAGTGTTCTTTGTATATATTTTAAGTACAAAACTTTATCAGATATGTCTTTTATAAATATTCCCTCCCAATTTCGAGCTTATCTTTTGAATCTCATTTTCCCTCCATGGCTTTAATGAAATATCCTCTCTAATAAAATGGTAATATGCAAATTAACCATCACTCTGCTACATAAACCACGCCCACCAGTCAAACCACGCCCACCAGCCAATCAGGGCGAGTATGCAAATTAACCCCATCCAAGATTGCTACAGCCACAGAGAGCAAGGTTTCCCAGGTAACAGAGCAAGCCAAGCTTCCCGATAGCCGTTGCAGGCCTAAGCCTCCACTCAAGCTACAAAGTTTCAATTATAGAAGGTAAACAAATTCAAACAAATGACAGCAGAATGGAGCTTGAGAGAGCAGGTCAGGGTTGCCGCCGGCAACACGGGAAGCAAAGCTTTCCACACACCCTGGCTGGGCCCACCCGCTTAAGGCTACAAAGTTTCAATTGTAGAAGGTGAATTAACTGCCACAGAAATGGCTGCCGGCTGCCCATGGAGGGAGCCCCAGGCTTGGCTCTGCTCCAGGCTACAAAGTTTCAATTGTAGAAGGAAAATAAATTCCAGATACCAGGGCCTCCGCTTGGGTTGCCAGGGGGCGTGGCCGGCCTGAAAACCACCACAGGCCCCTCGGTCAGGCCTCAGGCCGCCCCAAGCCCCAAGGGAACCCCACCCTGATCTGGGACACCCTTCAGGGCAAACCTGCTGGCCCCCACTCCTGTACCAGGCCTCTATCCTATCTAATAAAAGAGTAATATACAGATTGATCATCACTGCAACACACAATATAGCTGCCCCCATGTGGTCAAAGATCCTGCCCCCATGTGGACACAAGATGGCTACCACAAGATGGCCAGCAGGAGAGGGCAGTTGGGAGGCACCCAGCCTGCAAAGGAGGGCAGTTGAGAGGGACCAGGCTTGCAAGGGAGGGCAGTTGGGGGCGATCAACCCTGCAGGAGAGGGCAGTTAGGGGTGACCAGGTTGGCAGAGGAGGGAAGTTGGGGGCAAACAGGCTGGCAGAGGAGCAGTTAAGCATCAACCAGGCTGGCAGCGGAGTGGTTAGGGGGTGATCAGGCTGGCAGGCAGAGGCGGTTAAGGGCAATGAGGAAGGCAGGCAGGCAAGCAGTTGGGAGCCAGCAGTCCTGGATTGTGAGAGGGATCCCAGATTGGAGAGGGTACAGGCTGGGCTGAGGGACAACCCCCCGCTGTGCACGAATTTCATGCAACGGGCTTCTAGTATTTCATATAACGTACAATTCACCCACTTAAGTGTATCTTTCAATGATTTTTTGGGGGTGTACATTTCATTATTTCATTAAGTTTTCATAGGAATTTACAACACAATATTTTTATTTTAACTTTTTTTTTTAAATATATATTTTATTGATTTTTTACAGAGAGGAAGAGAGAAGGATAGAGAGTTAGAAACATCAATGAGAGAGAAACATCGATCAGCTGCCTCTTGCACACCCCCTACTGGGGATGTGCCCGCAACCAAGGTACATGCCCTTGACCGGAATCGAACCTGGGACCCTTGAGTCTGCAGGCCGACGCTCTATCCACTGAGCCAAACCGGTTTTGGCTATTTTAACTTTTTAAAGTGTGCAATTCAATAGCATGAATTATATTCTCAATAGTGTAATCATAAATCTAAGAAGAATCCATAGGCAACAAAATATCAGACATATGTCATAGCAATATATTTACTGATACAGCTCCTAGGGCAATGGAAACTAAAGAGAAAATAAACAAATGGGACTACATAAAAACAAAAAGCTTCTGCACAGCAAAAGAAACCATCAACAAAAAAGCCCACTGCATGGGAGAACATATTTGCCAATGTTATCTCCAATAAGAGTTTAATCTCCAACACTTACAGAAAACTCATATTAACAAAAGGAAGATAAACAATCTAAACAAAAAATGGGCAAAGGACCTAAATAGACACTTTTTGAAAGAGGACATAAGGAAGGCCAAGAGATATATGAAAACATGCTCAAAGTCACTAATCATCCGAGAGATGCAAATTAAATCAACAATGAGGTACCATCTCACACCTGTCAGAATGGCTATCATCAACATATCAACAAACAACAAGTGCTGGCAAGGATGGGGAGAAAAAGGAACCCTCTTGCACTGCTGGTGGGAATGCAGACTGGTGCAGCCACTGTGGAAAACAGTATGGAGTTTCCTCAAAAAACTAAAAATGGAACTCCCATTTGACCCAGTAAATCCCACTTCTAGGAATATGTCCCAAGAAATCAGAAACACCAATCAGAAAGGACCTATGCACCCCTATGTTCATAGAAGCACAATTTACAATAGCTAAGATTTGGAAACAGCCTAAGTGCCCATCAGCAGATGAGTGGATTAGAAAACAGGAATATTAAGCTGCTATAAAAAAGAAGGAACTCTTACCTTTTGCAACAGCATGGATGGACCTGGATAGCATTATGCTAAGCGAAATAAGCCAGTTGGAGAAAGATAAATATCACATGATATCACTCATTTGAGGGATATAATGAACAACATAAACTGATGAACAGATCTAGAGACAGAAAAACACCAAATAGACCGTCAGACCTCAGAGGGAAGGCAGGAGCGGGGTGGTGTGGGGAGAGGAAAGAGATTAAAGGACATGTATGCATGCATATTAGCAATAACAATGGACAGGGACACTGGGGTGGTGGGTTGTCCTGGAGTGTGGGAGTGGCTGGGGAGGGGTCTTTGGGGGAAAAAGAGACATATGTAATGTTTTAAATAATAAAAAAATACAAATAAATAAATATATATTATACATATGAAAAAATATAGTGCAATCATCAGCACTATCAACTTGCAATTATTTCATTACCCAAACAGAAACACTATTACTGTTCAGCAATAACTCTTTATCCTCACACCCAAATCCCTGAAATCTCTATTATCTCTTTTAGTGTCTTCAAATATACCTCTGTATTTTATATAAATTTAATCTTATGTAGGTCATTTTCTGTCTTTCTAACTTAGAATAAATCCCTCAATGTTTATTCATGCTGTAGTATGTATCAGAATTTCTTTTTATCGCTGAATAATATTTCATTGTATGTATATTTTACATTTTGTTCATACCCTTATTCCCTTATGGGTGGTCAGGTTGTGAGGAGATAGAAGAGGGCTTGGTAGTCACAGATGGGACCATGGGAGGAAAAGTAGAACAGAGAAGTCCAAGAAAACAGGACCTTGTAAACATGGAGAGGATGCAGCTTGCTGAGTTCTGTTCTGAGTAAAATCACAGAGACAGACAAAATGGCCTAGAACTGAACCCAGCTGGCAGGAGTTGCTAAGGCAACCAGGCTAGGCTGGAAGAGTGACATCACCTCAGACCTGAAGTGGCAGTCCAATCAGGTCCATCCCATCAGTGGGAATTTGAATTTTAAAATGTATAGATGTTTCTAAGGCAGATTTTTTTGAAAGAACCAATCAGAAGCCATCAAAACTATATATATATATATATATATATATATATATATATATACTGCTAGACAAATAATTTTAACTGGACACCTGCTTGGGCTCCCAGCCTGCTGCTGCCTGCTGCCAGGAGTCCCTCTATCTCTCAATAAACTTTGCTCCCACTTACCGTCTTTGTCCGGTGAACTCATTCTTCGATTTTGAGAGACAATGAATTTGGACCAACTGGAAATTTTGGCACCAGTTGTATTTGTATTTTGGCTATTGAGAATTATGCAACAATGAAAACTGGCATGCAAGTATCAGTTCAAGTCCCTGCTTTCAATTACTTAGGATATACACCTAGAAGTTGAATTGCAAGGCGGTAATTCTTTGTTTTGACTTTCAAGGCCTGAAAAATCTTTTCCATAGCTGCGACACAGCAATGTACAAGGGTTTAAATTTCTCTGTGTTCTTGCCAATACTTGTTATTGACTAAATATCTATGTCTCCATAAAATTCATATGTTGAAGCCCTAACTCACAGTGTGACTATATCTGAAGATGTAGCCACTAAGGAAGTAATTAATTCAGGTTAAATGAAATTATAAGGCTGGGCCACCAAAGTGATAGGATTATAAAAAGATACACAAGAAAGGGTTTGCATAGTCATTCTCTGTCTCTCAATCATTTTCTCTCTCTCTCTCTTCACACACACATACAAAGAAGAGGTCATGTGAGCATACAGCGAGAAGGTGGCCACCTGTGAGATAGGTGAAACAACCTCAGAATGAAACCTACCTTACTAGCATCTTTATTTTGTATTTCCCAGCCACTAGAACTACAAGGAGATCATTTCTGTTGCTGAAGTGATCCAGTCTGTGGTATTTTGTTAAGGCATCCCTTAAAAACCAATGAACATATTTTACATTTTAAAAAGTATAGACATTTTAGTAGGTGTGAAGTGGTATTTCCTTGTGGTTTTGATCTATTTGCATTTTTCTAATGATTAATGAGATAAAAATATATTCATGTGCCTATTGGCATTTACATATCTATTTTTTGGAGAATTTCAAATTCAAGACTTTTGCCTATTTTTAAAATTGAGTTGTTTGGTTTTGCTTTTGCTTTTGAATTTTAACAGTTCTTTACATATTCTAGATATTAATCTCTTATCAGATATGACTTGGAAATATTTCCTCTCATTACATAAGTTGTCATTTCATTTTCTTATGAATGTCCTTATATGCACAAAAGTTTTTTAATTTTGGTAAAATTTGGTTTATCAATTTTTGTTGTTGTTGTTGCTGTTCATACTTTGTACCCTCTTCCATTTCTAATTTTGGTTATTTGAATTCTCTCCTTTTTTATTTGTCAGTCTAGCTAAAGTTTGTCCATTTTACTGATCTTTTCAAGTAACTAACTTTGATGTGTTTTATTTTCTCTGTTGTCGTTCTATTCTTATATCTGTTTCCACTATAATTTTTATTATTATCTTCAATTTTCAGACTTAGGCTTAATTTGCTCTTTTTTTTTCTAGCTCCTCAAAATGCAAAATTAGATTATTGGATTATTTTTGTTTTTCTTTTTTTAATCCGGGCATTTACAGGTATAAATTTTCATTTGAGAACTACCTTTTTCATCTTATAAGTTTTGGTATGTTGTGTTTTTATTTTTATGTATTTCCAAATATGGCTATTTTACTTTGCAATTTCTTCTTTGACCTATTGGTTGTTTAAAGTGTATTTTTAAATTTCCACATACTTGCAAATTTTTCAGTATTTTTTCAGTTATTGATGTCTAGATCGTTCTATCACAAATGATAACTTGTATGATTTTGTTTTAATTTCCTGAAACTTGTTTTGTGGCCTAAATTATAGTCTATCTTGTGGAAGGAAGTGCTTGTAGTCTGTGTTGTCAGGTGAGGGCTCTATGTCTATATGTCTGTGAGGTCCAGTTGGTTTAAATTAATAAATTAAATTAAACTCTTTAATTTATCTAAATCCATCCAATATAACTTCATCCCACTTGATGTGAACTGCAGAGACTCTATAACAGATTATTCCCATTTCCCACTTTCCACCTCTTAGGATATTGCTGTTATTCATTTCACTTTTCTACATGATATCCTCCTGCATAATAAAAGGCTAATATGCAAATAGACCGAACAGTGGAGCAAACGGAACAATCGGAACAACCGAACAACTGAAACAAGCGAAACAACCAAACAACCGGTCGCTATGATGTGCGCTGACCACCAGTGGGTGTGTGCGGAACATGGTGGACATTGGCCGCAGCAGAATGGTGGAGCAGGTGAGCAGGGGTGCCAGACCAAGCTGGGGCACCAGTCACTGTCATCGAGGTGAGCCTCGGGTGGTTATTGAATATTCTTTGCTCCGGCACACCTTGGTACCGCCCAGCGCTTGCACCTGCTGCCAGCACCTGCTGCCAGCACTGGAGCTGCCACTCACATTTGCTGCTGGTGCCCAGCACTGGTCCCAATCGCTTGGCACTGTCAGCAAGTGCAAGTGGTGGCTGAAACCCCAATCGCCCCTCAAGTCTTCTCCATCGCCCCCTGATCCTGAGGGGTGATAGGGGCAGCAGCTGTCACTCGCACCCACTGATGGCTCTGGCCCCACTAGCACCCACTGCTGGCACCAGGCCCAATTGCTCTGCACCTTCAGCGGGTGCGAGCGGGGCCAGCGCCATCAGCGTGTGGGAGTGGCAGCAGAGGGAGCAGGGCTGCTGGCAGACAGGGGCAGGAGGGGCCAGACAGGGGTGTGAAAGATGGGCTGAGACCTGCCCCTGTGCCTACTGTAGCCTCGTGCCCACAGTTCCTTTCAAGTTGCACAAATTTGTGCACTGACCCCCTAATAATTACATAATACATTGTTACTATTCTGTTTATAAAAAAAAATTCTTTTAGCTAGATTAGTAAGAAAAATAAGGACTTAAAGACTTAATTTTACTCCTATTTATTGCTTTATAAATATTTTTATTTCCTTATGTAGATCTGAGTTTCTGATATAAATCAGTATTTTTTTTTTAATTTTTTTTTTTGGTCTAACTCAGTGGTTGGCAAACTCATTAGTCAACAGAGCCAAATATCAACAGTACAACGTTTGAAATTTCTCTTGAGAGCCAAATTTTTTAAACTTAAACTTCTTCTAATGCCACTTCTTCAAAATAGACTCGCCCAGGCCATGGTATTTTGTGGAAGAACCACACCCAAGGGGCCAAAGAGCCACATGTGGCTCACGAGCCACAGTTTGCTGACCACGGGTTTAACTTAACATATCTTTCATGACATATTTGCTGATAACAAATTTTCTGCCTTTGCTTCAGAAAGTTTTTATTTCTTTTTCTTTTATTGTTGAGGATCATTTTGACTAAATATAGAATTCTATGTTTGTGTGTGTTTTAGCACTATAAATAGTTTATCCCTTAACTTCTTGCTTGCATAGTTTCTGGCCTATATAAAAACAGTTATGTGTTTTTTTTTATTTTTATTTTTCTCTCTAATTTTTAAAAATATTTTATTTTTGTCTTTGGTTTTCTGCAGTTAAAATATAATATGTCCAGGTGTAGAAATATTGGTATATGCCTTTCTAGGTATTCTTAAAGCTTCCTGAAATTGTAGCTTAATTTTTGTCACTAATTTTTAAAGATCTCAAACTTTTTATTTATTTATTTATATTATTTCATTCTACTCTTTTTCTTCTCCTTTTGATATTCCAGTTATGTGTATTTTGGAAGTTTGAAATTATGCCACAGATTTTGGATGTCTAGTCATTTTTGTTTTGTATTGTTTTTCATTCTCTTTTTCTTTTTTTAATTTCAGTGTAGAAAACGTTTTATTTGATTTTCTTCAAATTTACTTATTGTTTTCTCACCCATATCTGATCTACAAATTACTCCATTAAAAGTATTGTTCTTACAATGTTTTATATTTCTATCTTTTTTTTTGAGGGGGGAGGCTCTTTTTTCCAATATTTATCTCTGTGCTTACATTAGCAATATGTTATTACAATTTGTCTACTTTTATTCATTTGAGTCCTTATCAAATTCATTAATTACTAGAGGCCCGGTGCATGGGGTGTGAGGGGTGTCCCTCAGCCCAGCATGCACCCTCTCCAATCTGGGACCCCTCAAGTGTTGTCCAACTGCCCGTTTAGGCCGATCCCAGTGGACATCCCTCTTACAATCCAGGACTGCTGGCTCCCAACTGCTTGCCTGCCTACCTTCCTGATTGTCCTTAACTGTTTCTGCCTGCTAGCCTGATCACCCCTTAACCACTCCCCTGCCAGACTGATTGATGTCTAACTGCTCCCCTGCCAGCCTGTTTGCCCCCAACTTCCCTCCTCTGCCAGCCTGGTCACCCCTTAACTGCCCTCCCCTGCAGGCTTGATCTCCCCCAACTGCCCTCCCTTGCAGGCCTGGTCCCTCCCAACTGCCTTCCCCTGCTGGCCATCTTGTGGTGGCCATCTTGTGTCCACATGGGGGCAGGATCTTTGACCACATGGGGGCAGCCATCTTGTGTGTTGGAGTGATGGTTAATCTGCATATTACTCTTTTATTAGATAGGATAGAGGCCTGGTACATGGGTGGGGTCTGCGCACCCTGGCCAGCCCAGGCCTCCACTTAAGGCTACAAAGTTTCAATTATAGAAGATAAATAAATCCCAACAGAAATGGCGGCAGCGATGGAACTGGAGCAAGCAGGAGCCTAAGGTTGCCCCTGGCCCTGTTTATATGGGAGTAGCATGTTTTGGCGGAAAAGCATTCTATAAGTTCAGAATTAAATCTCAGTCCCTAGAAAGTGATCTCCACAGTGTTTTATTTTTTGCTAACCGTTCTCTGTCATTTTCCCTGGAGAGTAAATTTTTATTATAGAGAATGCTCTTGACACTCCACAAAGTTTACTTTTTCTCTCTCTAGCAGAGCCAGGAGAGTATCTCCCCTAATTCCTCGCTGTGAGAATAGGTGGCATTCCTGGAAGTAAAATTCACTAAAGTGAAGGGGCCTTAAGAAGTGTTTTGCTCCACACAAGTCACACTCAGCCTTCAGGAATCCCTGTGAGCGCCATTGTAGAGTTCCTATAGTTTATGATTCCAGCATCTTTTGTGCAAGGTAAGTAGGTCTTGCCTGTGGCTCTTTGAATTTGCCACCTCTTCAGATTTCAGAAAGCTTATCCATTAACCTCATTAAACCAGATGTAACTTCTTTTTAAAATTGTCTTGCTTACCAACATCTAATCAGAAGTATGTAGATAATTGATTATTTAGATTCAAGTACTGAATTTTACATGTGTCTCGGGTAAATTGTAGTTTGTTTAATTTGACAAGCTAATCTCTTTTATTTGTTCTCATTCCTTAGTTTAATATTATTTTCAAATGACTTGAATGTGTTTTATCTAATTTTATTCAACTAATTAGTAAAATAAAGTTCTTCAGTACCTGGTTGACATTGTCATATCCAGGGGAAAGTGTTTAGAGAGCACTTTCTTGATTGTTGTCACTATTACTTAGTATATTCTGATATTCTTAGTCAGTAAGATGTTGATTTACTGAATAACTTCCACACCACTTTTAGAACTTCTTCCACCAGGTAGCTAACATGAGAAACTCTGCAGAATGCAATTCGGAAGACTACATGTCCTTTACACTTTATTGTTAATCTAATCTAATAATAGACAAATATGCAAATTGACAGCACCTTCGCTACACCTAAGCCACGCCCACCAACCAATCAGGACGAGTATGCAAATTACCCCAACAAAGATGGCGGTTAATTTGCATATCAAGACAGCATCGAAAGAAGCCAAGAGCTGCAGAAGGGAGTAAAGCTTCCAAGAAGCAAGCAAGCCGGGGGCGGGGGGAGGAGAAGGGAGGAGCGAAGTCAGGGCCGGGGGCAAAGGGAAAAGCAGGCGGGCTGGTGGAGAAGGCGGGGCGGGTGACAAGGGCGGAGTGGAGGCGGGGCCGGGGGAGAAGGGAAAAGCAGGTGGGCTGGCAGAGAAGGTGGGGCGGGCGACAAGGGCAGAGCGGAGGCGGGTCCGGGGGCGAAGGGAAAAGCAGGCGGGCTGGAGGAGAAGGCAGGGCGGGCGACAAGGGCAGAGCGGAGGCGGGGCCAGGGGCGAAGGGAAAAGCAGGCGGGCTGGAGGAGAAGGCAGGGCGGGCGACAAGGGCAGAGCGGAGGTGGGGTAGAGTGCAGCAGGAAATCCTATTGCAGGATTTTTCCTGCAACGGGAATGCTAGTTTTATTATAATTGAATACTGACAATAATAACAGTAACTAACATTTACAGAGACCTAATATGTGCTACATGTTACCATCTGCTTTACATTTAGTATTACAATTTTTGTAACAACTGTGCAAGTAATATCTTTATGTTCATTTAAAAGAAGAAAATGAGACTCTACCCTGGCCAGTTTTTTCAGTGGTTAGAGCATCGACCCACAGGCTGAAGAGTCACAGGTTCAATTCCTAGTCAAGGGCATGTACCTCAGTTGCAGTTTTGATCCCTGGCCCTGTGGGTGCTTGGGAGGCAACCAAAGGATGTGTCTCTCTCATATAGATGTTTCTCATTCTCTTTCTCTCTCTCTTTCTCTCTCTAAATATCAATGGGAAAAAATATCCTTAGATGAGGATAAAAAAAAACTGAAAAAAATGAGACTCAGAGAAGTGAACAGTATAAGAACCACAGCATCAGTAGAGTCCACTGTGGAATCTTATGTTGGAAAAACCTGCAGTCATACGTGGTCCCATTTTCCATATTTGGAAAGATGATTTAAAATTTTCAAAATCTATGAAGAAACTCAAGAAACATTTATTTTAAAAACTGATAAAATAACTTAATATAGTTAAATTTTGAAATGACTCTATGGTATACAATTAGTTGACAAGCAGCGATTTGGACGTCTAGGCTCTTGAACAAGCTTTACATCTGTCTTTTTATTTCCAATTACAGTTGATATACAACACTAGAAGCCCGATGCATGAAGATTCATGCTAGAATGGGCTTTCCTTTCCCTGGCTGCCGGCACTGCCTTTCCACTCTGGTCCAACCCCTTTCTGCTCAGGCCCCGGAGCCACCTCTTTCTCTCCAGGAGCCGCCTCTTTTCCTCTTTCTGCTCTGGCCCCGCCTTCCCATGCTGCCCAGAGGCCCTGAGAGACCGGGGTTGGGGCAGAATCCTGCCTCCGTCACTCAGTGCCTATGTATGCAAATTAACTGCTATCTTTGTTGGGTTAATTTTCATATCACTCCTGATTGGCTGGTGGCATAGCAGAGATACGGTCAATTTACATGTTTGTCTATTATTAGGTAAGATTATATTAGTTTCAGGTATACAACCTAGTGATTAGACATTTATATAACTCATTCAGTGATCTCCCCATAAGTCTAGTACCCATCTGACATGATACATAGTTATAATATTATTGACCATGTTCTCTATTCTGCATTTTACATCCCCTGACTATTTTTGTAACTGGCAATTTGTACATCTTAATCTGTTTCCCTTTTTCATCCATCTCCCCAACCCTCCTCCCATATGACCACTATCAGTTTGATATTTGTATTAAGTTTGTTTCTGCCTTGTTCATTCATTTATTTGACGACTTTCATCCAAATCCACCTTAATGCTTTTCGATCAGGATAAAATATGCCCTCATGATGAAGGTCCCCCACCGGCTGTACATAGTTGTCCTGACATTTCATAGTTATTACTGAACTCCAAACAGTGCCACAATCATTTATAAATCCCTGTGTGGTTGATCTGTATTTGCACACATCCCCCGACCAAATGTTCACCTTCATTGCCAAAGTCCGCACCCCGTGAACCAGACCTGAGCGCAGGGCATCACTGAGGCCACCTCACTCCCAGGCACTGGAAAGCAAGGGAGGAGAGAAGACGGAGGATGGCGTGTCTATTTCCTGCTCTGTGTGTGTGTCTGTCCAAGAGGAGTGCATTTATTCAGGCTAACAGCTCTGCTGGCAGCCTTTGTCGATGTTCTTGAATCTGTTATTTTGGTAACACTGATTCCTCCGTATTCACCTTCAGGCCAAGGGGTGGCAGGAGCTTTCAGTACTTACTAATCTCTGGAGTCCCCAACCTTCCTTGTTGCTTTTGGGCTTACTCTTCTAAAAAATTGCTTTTTCTTGTCTGGTGTGGCTGTTGGTTGGGCACTGTCCCATGCACTGAAAGGTTGCCAGTTCCATTCCCCGTCTGGGCACATGCCTGGGTTGCAGGCTTGATCCTCGGTAGGGAGCATGCATTTATCTCTAAAGGAAATCAATTAAAAAAACTTTTAAAATTCCCTTTATTGAATTCTTTTGAATTGAACACTTTCCAGGTCACTATAGCTTTGCTACTGAATACCCTACTGATACAACGCGAGTGGCACACATTGCATTGAGAATAAACTATAGATCTTGATCTTGCTTCTGACCCGACTTTTCTAGCCCCTGCTATCTTTTCCAACTCTTCCTACTGTACTCCCCCCTCATCCTCTGTCCTTTCTTCCTGTTTTGAAAAGGGCTAGTCCAATATACACGCTTAAAAAAATCTTACCAGTAGGTTCACCTTTGAATAGTGTAGGTTATGAAATTCCAAAATTTTGCAATAGGCAGAAGCTTTCCACAAAAACCAATAAAATCTGCTTTTCCAAAATAAAATTAAACAAATAGTTTTAAAACTTTTATGACTTCAACAATATTGTTTCAACAGTGGAGGATTATTTGCATAATCTACATATGTATATTATGAACTTTATTTCCCCTAGTACCTACCCGCTCTGTGAATGTGTTTACAAGGCTGTTCTTAATGATTCATCCTGCCAGCCCCTTAGCACACACAAGGGTATCTTGTCTTCTTTGTGTTATTTCCATCAAAAGGTGTAAACATTTGCTTGATTTAATAACAGGAAAGGTATGAGAAAAGATATAGTGTCTGGGAAAAAAGCATCAACCCACCATTATGATTTATTAAGAAGCAATCTGAAACACCTTTGCAGTATGTTTCTATAAAAAAGTCTATAAAAATGAATGGCTGGGTGGAATTCATTATAGAATGAGATTTGCATAAAAGGTGCGTTTTCTGCTAAACAAATACTCTGAGAAGCTTTAGAAAGTGTGGAAACATTAGAGACCTACAAATCAATTTCTGAGACTGGCAGAAGGCCTACCACTCACCTGGGTAAAGACCTATGCCCTGGTCAGTACCTGGTGCAGCAACCTGGAGGCTCTGTCAGTGGCCATGTCCGCCGTCCTCCAGAGAAAAGGCACTGAAGCAATTGCTCACCAGTTAAAGTGTGCAGAGCCCTTGGACAGCTCTGAGAAACAACAGAACCCATATTTAGATAAAATACCAATCGGTTACAATATGCAGAAACCTGAACTGATGGCATTTGTATTTGTTTAATAATTTATAGATTTGCTTGTCTATTTAGACTACAACAAAGAGCCAGCATCTACCTGTTGGGCTTTCTACACTTTCAACTCTTTCTTGATGTTAGGGACAGAGCCAAGTTTGAGACAAAATTAACACAGCCTGTTTATTTACAAACTTATAACAAGGGAAGCCATTTACTCTTTTGTTCCAGCAATGGCTAGGAGAGGTTTAGAGAAGAATCCATTTTATAGGATAAAAGAAGGAAACTCACTGGCAAGCATTCTCTCAAGGTGCGATTTTGGAAAGTGAGAAAACTTTCAGGTTGGTCTTCAGGGACATATGGCAGACTATGGTGGCAGCAAGGGTCATACAAGCAGTTTGGGGACATTTCAAATGGGAAGTGCTTATTAAAATTTAGGGCCAGAGGGTTCTGTGCGGCCAGCCATTTCCAGCAACAAGTGGGATTGGTGGAGTCTCGTTGTAGTCAAACTGCCACGATTGTGAGGGTGACGGATGCTGTATGCAAGGCCCGAGCCCTTTCCCCTGCACTTTCCCTTCCAAGATCTGACTACATGCTGTGATCTCCCTTTCAGCACATAGAGGCTGTGGTTAGCCACCCTGTCACCCTGGCATGAGAACCCACTTGTACTCCCATCTCTGCAGGCAGGAGCCTGAGGTTTGCCAGGGGCTTAATTCACATACTTAGAAGGGAGGCTGGGTCTGAATCTGTGTGTGGCACTTCCAACCCCAAATCTCCCTGATACTATGTTTTGCCTTTCCTGAAATCAAAGGAAAATTACATATTGAGAACTTCTGAGTCAGAGAATGTCATCTTTACATTTTAGTTAAATGTTCGGTGGTTTCTGTGGCCCAGAAGCAAAATGTACTTGTGGAACAGCGTGTAGCTCATTAACAGCAGATCACAGAGCTGATCATGGTGAGGATTACGCTGGATTCCCGGACCCCCGGGCTCATCTGCTGTGACTTGGAGTGACTTTTGTTTGGGATATGAACGTGGTGGCCGCATGTCACAACATGCTGCTTCGACTGCTGGCAAGAGTGCGGTGTAAGAGGAAGATAATACCTACCTCACCAGGTACTTGTGAAGATTAAATTAAAATGAATACAGGTAAAGTTGTGTCACATTATTGGGATGCATTGGGAGCTCACGGCACCCACAAGAGGACAAGCAGGAAAAGGTCCCCTGGGTTTGCACCTTCTGGGCCAGCTGCCCTGAGCCCTCTCACGGAAGGGTCCCATTTTTATTCATGACAGACATGATGCTTATCAGCAAAGTGCTTCTCATCCACAGCCCAACGCCTCGACCTGGCTTTGCTTTGACTGCGCATAGCATTTGAATAAAATCGGAAACTGTAATAGAGCACAAGCAGTGTAGGTCTGGGGGGAATGTCCGTTTGGGTTTCTATTATAAATGCAAAGGCAATATATTTCTGCTCTGCTCAGCTTCTGAGCTAGGTTTATCAGAGGACAGCAATCCTATTTATTAAATCAATACACATTGATTTATAGCTGATATTTTTGTCTTTTCATATGATTTCCTCCTAGAAAGGTACCTTTGCTTTATTGCTTAAATTTACTGGGTTGCTTCAAAAGGACAAAAGCTCCCTTTGAATGCATGCTGAAGGCAAGAAAATGCTGACTTAACTCTCAGAAATTTACATGAAATATTAAGTTCAATGCTTTTGTTTCTGTTGTCACTTTTTTAATTTAATGCATTCTAATAGGTAGAGTCTCCAAGGAGACACCCAAAGGATTAACATTTGCATCACTGAAGTCCCTGAAACCTGAAGTTATTCTACTCCTTCCTACATACCCTAACAGATACACACATATACACACACCCCAACAAATATACACATACACAAACACTCACACACTCACACACTCTCACACACATTAACACGCACGTACACACACATACACACACTTGCACACTCACTCACACACACCTTTCATTAATTGCTTCTGCTCTGATCCTCCAAACTGACAGGGCTTTCCTTCAGTTTTCATTGGTCAGCCAGAGGACACATCAGTGCATCACCCATAACTGTGAGTCTACGTGCATATATGCACATTATATGCACACTACATATGTGAGTAGATTATGTAGGTTAATGTTGCATTATGTCATGTACATTATATATAAACTAGAGGCCTGATGCACCAAATTCATGCAAGAGTAGGCCTTCCTTCCCCTGGCTGCCAGCACAGGCTTCCTTCTGGCACCTGGGACCCGGGCTTCCCTCACAGCCCCAGCTTTGTCTGGAAGGTCGTCTGGAAGGATGTCCAGTCTAATTAGCATAATATGTTTTTATTATTATAGATTACTAGAGGCCCAGTGCACAAAATTCATGCACTGGGGGAGGGGGTCCCTCAGCCCAGGCTTCCCCCTCTCACATACTGGGAGCCCTCAGGGGGGAGCGGGCCTAAGCAGCAGTCTGGCCTCCCTCTGTGGGAGGTGACTGGGCTGATCAGGGGAAGGCGCCAGCCCCATCACCCCACTGCTGCAGCCACTGCCAGCCATCCCAGCCACCAAGGTGTTTTCATCAACACGGACTCCAGTCCCTTCACCATGAAAAAATGACAACTTTCTTTAGGCATTTTCAAGATGTGTCTTTCATAGGATATGACATTACTTTCTTTCATTTTTTTATCCTCACCTGAGGATATGTTTCCTTTGATTTTTAAAGAGCGTGGAAGAGAGAGGGAGAGACAGAGAGAAACATCAATGTGAGAGGGACACTTTGATTGGTTTCCTCCTGCATGAGCCCTGACCTGGGCCCGGGCCAGGGAGGAGCCTGTAACCTAGGTACATGCCCTTGATCAGAATCAAACCCAGACCCTGCAGTCGGCAGGCCGAGGCTCTATCCACTGAGCAAAACTGGCTAGGGCAGAATATGACATTTCTTAGCCACTCTAGCAGTAGACCTTAGTTTTTTCTTCAGGAGTGTGGTAGAAAAACCCTAGATCACCTTCTTGGATTCTTATTACCCAAGTTACCAAGAACACTGCAAGTGGCGGCATACAGGGAGCTTAGCCAATGAGCGGTCAGAAAAGGTGTTTACGCTCGAACTGGTTTGGCTCAGTGGATAAAGAGTCGACCTGCCACAGGGATCAGGCCTAAACCAGCCGTCAGACATCCCTCTCGCAATCCAAGACCACTTGCTCCTAACCACTCACCTGCCTGTCTGCCTAATGCCCCTAACTGATCCCCTGCCTATCTAATCACCCCTAACCACCTCTGCCTGCTTGACTGGTCGCCCCTAACAGCCCTCCCTTGCTGGCTTGGTCGCCCCCAACATGCATATGGCTGGGGTCCCTCACCCTGGCCTGTGCCCTCTTGCAGTCCGGAGTCCTCAGGGGATGTCCTCAGGGAAGTGAGCCTAAGCCAGCAGTCAGACATCCTTAGCTCTGCTACAGAGGCGGGAAAGGCTCCCACCACTGCTGCTGCGCTTATCAGCTCAAGGCTTCCGGCTGAGCAGCACTCCCCCTGTGGGAGCGCACTGACCACCAGGAGGCAGCTCCTGCATTGAACGTCTGTCCCCTGGTGATCAGTGTGTGTCATAGCGACTGGTTGTTCCACTGTTTGGTCGATTTGTATATTAGCCTTTTATTATACAGGATGGGAGGGACTGAGAGAGGTCAGAGGAGAGGGGGATGAACATAGACAAAAGTGTGGTGATGGCCAGAGGTGGGGGGGGGCTAAGTGGAGGAGGGTAAAGGGGGAAATGGGAGACATCTATAATAGCATCAACAATAGAATAAAAACAATAATGATATACCACTACAGTGCACACCTATTAGGAAAAAAAAGATACATTATGAACTATGTATTTACTACTTCGATAAAATTTAAAAAGAAAGAATTTTGTCCAGAAAGGAGTGTTGTTGAAATGTTGGGGTTTTTTTTTTAATTTATTTTTTAAAATTTTTATGATAAAGCTACGGAAGCTTCAGAGCCCCTGTGAGGGATGGATTTGTTCTGGGGGAGCGAGCAAGCAAGTTGCCACCGGCAGCATTTTGGAAAACCTGCCTGAAACGATTTAAAAGAGAAAGGGACAGATTCCCCGAGCCTACAGTTATTTGTGATTTATTTTCTGATTCTAAATAAAGTCATTTTTGAACCTTATTAACTCCCCGCTAAAATTAGTCCTTCAGGTTCAGTAAACTTTAGGCCTCACAAAACTTTTTTTAGTCCCTGAGGGATTGGGTCCCCAAAGGAGTTCAGATTCATTCATTATATTTATTTGCCCCTTTTAATTCTTGTTCTAGAGGGAGAGTGAGGACAGTTTTTTACTCAGTAATTTTTATAATAAGAATTGTATTGGAACCTGCTCCTTCTTTGGCTGTTTATGTGTTTACTTTACCAGGAACTCACAGAGACTTTAAGCCCTTTGAAGATAGGGACAGAGCTGTATTGTGTTTCTATAATACAGGCACAAAGTTAATACAACTTTTATAAATATTCTGCTCCATTGCTTTATTGATACTTTTGTGCAAAGCATAAGGCTGAGGGGATGAGCAGGTAGAGCGGAGTAAAGTTGCTTTTTCCAAATCCTAGATCCCATACTTTGATTTTACATAGTAGATGCATTTCTGAGTGACATTTTGAATTGGGTATATTAGATTTTGCAGGGAGGCACACGGGGAGAGCTTTCAGGCAGGCCAGCTGAACCCGACAGAGTCACACCGACAGCTTCCCTCCTCCTCTCCTCTCCTCTCCTCCCTTGATAGCTGGCTGATGGCTGAGGGCAGTGGCAGCCACTGGCAAGGCTGGGTGTGGGCTCACGAGGGTGGGGAGCCTGAGGGCTGGTCCTGGCTGGGTGGGTAGGCACTTCTTCCCAGGGTTTTGGAGGGTGTTGGGGGCGGAGATGTGCCCAGCCTCTGTGCTGGGATGGGGCCTGGAAAAGAGGGAGGCTGCTCCCTCCCCTACTGCTGGGACATTGTGGAGGAGGGGCTGTGGATCCCTGGCCCAGACCCACCCTCCCACGGGCAGGTCGCACGGGCTCAGGTGCTTCTGAGGCCATCAGACCCTTGGGAGTGGGAAGGAGCGTCTGGGCCCGCCCCGCAGCGAGTCCATGGCTCGGGTGTCTGAGCAGCGAGTGGGCAGCAGGTGGTAAGAGTAGATGGAGAAAGTGGCCTGATAAGTGAGGTGGGCAAAACTTCTGCCGAGGCAGCGCCAGGGCCATGGATTTGTGGTGGATAACAAAGTGCTGGCATCCGAGGCCTCGATGCTGGCTCAGGGGTCTGAGAACCTCACAGGGTGTGGGATGCACCTCTCTTGCCTCTGCCTGACGTGGGCTCTGTTGTGCCGCCAGCAGGGGGAAGGTAGGGGCTGGCCCAGCGTGAGCCGCTCACTGCTTGCTACCTGCAGCAGCTTGCCAGTTCCCTATGGGCTGGGGGGAGGTGACTGGTTGGTCCTTTGGTTGTCCTGGTCGTGACAGACACTGCCTTTTTATATCTATAGATAGGCATAGGCCATGGACATGGGCAATAAGGTAGTAAAGACATGGGAGGGTGGGTAGGGACTGAGAGGAGAGGGGTAAAGCAGGGGAGGAAATGGGAGATATCTGTAATACTATCAACAATAAAAAGTATATTAGAGAAACATAATGATAAAAATACTCTGACACGAATTTAAAAAACTCCCAGGGATTATTCTTTAACAGCTGGTAAGCTTTGGGTGGCCCACCTAGTCTCCCAGGTTTTGAATTCTACTGGATTTAATGTAGTGGATGCTTATTAATACACTGAGAAATTCTCTTCCCAGATTTCCCTCTGCCCCAGGCTATTCTCATTTCTACTTTCCCTGTCATTTGGGAGGGTTTTTTTTTTTTTTTCCTAACCCTCAAGCGGGGCTCACTGCTGCCACTGGGGCTCCTAGGCAACAGAAGGGTGGGGAGGCAGGTGAAAGGGACAGGGAGAAGCAAAAGAAAAAGCTTTCCCACCAATCCTCTATCAGCTTTCTTAAAGGTAGGCACTGAGATGTCTAAGCATCTCTTCCTGCTCCCACCTCTGCCCTGCCTGCCCAAGCTCCTCCTCCAATGGCCTGCACCCAGCCTCCAGCCAGAGGCAGCCTGGGCAGGACCCTCAGGAGGGCTTCTGGAACCTCTGTGACCTGACATTTTCTAACTGGCTCAGTCCTCCCCTGGGGCTCCTCCTCACCATTCATTTGTCTCTTGCTCTGAAAGATTAGCTGTTCTCAGGACATAAGCCATGGCCTTGATCTCTGCTAAGGCAGATGTATGGCTGGTGCTCAGTCAGTGGCTGAGGGGACGTCGACTGAGGCTAAGGAAACAGAAGCAGGGGCAGCTGCACTGGGGTTGCGCTCGGCCAGTTCTGTTCACGCTGTTATTGCCAGTGTTGAGAAAGTACATGGAACGTAGTGGGCTCTAACTATCTTTTAAATATGTAAATTAAAAAACAAACCTAGAATGTATCAGAAGCCTCTTTTAAAATTTCTATGTAATAATTTCATTGCTATGGAGTTCACATACCATACAAGTCATCTTTTTAAAGTATATCATTTAATGTATTTATAGCATATTCACAGATATTTGCAACCATCATCACCACAGTCAATTTCAGAGTATTTCCATCATCTCAAAAATATGTCCAGCGCCTTTAAACTGTCACTGCTTCTCCCCACTATTCTCCTCCAGCTGTAAGGCCCACGAACTTACTTTTAACTCCATAGATTTTTTTTTTTGCTGTAAAAATGTCTTATGAATAAAGTAATATAATATGTGCTTTAATTCCTGGGTTCTTACACTTAGTATAATGCTTTTTATGTTTATCTAGTGCATCTGCAGTACTTTATTCCTTTTTCTGGCTGAAAAATATTCCATGTATGGATATATCACATTTTGTTTTATCCATTCATCAGTTCATGGGCACTTGGATTGCTAAAAATATACATTTACAAGTTTTGAGTGAATATTTGTTTTCATTTCTTTTGATCAAGTCTAGTAGTGGAAATTCTGGGTCACATTTCCTATTTTTTTAAAAATACATTTTTACTGATTTCAGAGAGGAAGAAAGGGAGAGAGAGGTAGAAACATCAGTGATGAAAGAGAATCACTGATCAGCTGCCTCCTGCACACATTCCCCTTCCGCCCCCCCGCCCCCCCACACACACACGGGGGATGTGCCCTGACCTGGAATTGCAAAGCAACCTCCTGGTTCATTGGTTGAAGTTCAACCACTGAGCCACGGCAGCCAGGATAGGTACCATTTCTTTACATTTTAACCAACATTGACTATATTTTTTAACTGATTTTTATTTTTTTTTAGAGAGAGAGAGAGGAAGGGAGAAAGAGAGAGAACCATTGATGTGAAAGAGAAACATCACTTGGATGCTTCCCACACAGGGGATCAAACTGCAACCTAAGTATGTGTCATGTCTGAGAATCAAACCTACCACCTTTGGTGAACAGGATGATGCTCCAACCAATTGAGCCGCACTGGCCAGGGTGTCACTGACTATACTTCTTAATTTCTTCCATCCTAGTGGGTAGGAAGTGTTCATTTCTTCAGTAGGGTATTGAGTCTCTAATTATTATTGTTGAATTTTCTATTTTTCCAAATATGTCTGTTTCTGTTCCATGTATTTTGGGGCATTCTTGTAGGGACATATATGTTTACATTGCTATATTTTCATGAAAAATTGACAGGTTGTTCATTATAATTAGAACTAGAGGCCCGGTGCATGAAATTTATGCACCAGTAGGATCCCTAAGCCTGGCCGGTGATCAGGGCCGATTGGGGCCTTCCTTCATTCTGCACCACCCCCTGGTGGTCAGTGCATGCCATAGCAAACAATTGAACTCCCAGTCTTCTGGTTGAACCCCAGTCTCCCAGTCGAACTCCCTAGGGGAAACTTTGCATATTAGCCTTTTATTTATATAGATTCTTCTCTAATAATAAGTTTGGTTTTAAGATCTATTTTTTTTTTCTGATACAGTTTACACGAGATATTTTTTTCATTTCTCCCTTTACTTTCAAGTTATTTGCTTTCTAGAATGTGTTACTTGTAGAAAATATGTAGGTTGGATCAAGTTTTCTCTACTTTTTAATCCATTCATTCAATATGTGTCTTTTAATTGGAATGATTGATATATTTACATTTAATGTAATTATTGATAAGGCAGGATTTATGTTTTCCTGGTGTTAGGTATTTGTTTTCTGTATGTTTGATGCTGTTTTTTGTTGTTCCTCTATTCTTCCACTTCTATCTCTTTTTTTTTATTACATAATATTGCATCATTTTAATTACCTTGTCAGTATTTTAATGTTTTTTTGTTGTTTAATTATTTTTAGTAATTTCCCAGGAGATTACAGTTAACATCTTAATTTAGAACTATCTAGTTTGCATTAATACCAACATAATTTCAGAAGTATACAAATATTTTACTCCTATATAGTTATATTTCTTCTACTGTTTTTGTGCTTATTAGTACACAAGTTAGTCAATCCTCATTAGTCTTATCTTCTATTTTGCAAATTACCCTACTCGCTAATATACAGTGTGTGTGTATATACTCCAAAATTAATACTGGTGACACTTTTGCATTTATTTTGGGACAGGCACATGATGGCAAAATATTTGGCTCACCCAACCTGTACCTTCCCAACTGAGGTGAAACAAGGCACTCCTCTGACTTCTTGTTGTAGCTCTGGTACAAGACAACAAAAGGAAGGTTGGAGGGGTGGAGAGCAGAGCTGTGCACTGCAAGATGTTCCACCTCCATGGACAGTTGGATGGGCTTTGAATCCTAACTCTAGCACCTATTCGTGGGGAGGTGTCAGGTAAATCATTTAACACTTCTAAACCTCATGTTCTCTTTTATAAATTAAAATCGATTCTACCCATATGAGTTATTTTAGGATTTAAGATGATAATCCACATGAGTGATTAAGTATATGAAAATATATAACTTCCCCTAGAGCCATGGTTCAGTATTTACTAATTCAGTGTTTACAGCGACATTATAGAACATATCTGTGCTGAATAATGAGAACTGACTATACATCTGTATACATCATGCTCCTGTAGCAGCCATAACTCACAAGAGAAACAGAACCCACAAGTTATGTATTCTTTAAGAAACTGCTTCAGGGGCAGTTCAGCCGAAACCGGTTTGACTCAGTGGATAGAGCGTCGGTCTGCGGACTGGAGGTCCCAGGTTCGATTCCAGTCAAGGGCATGTACATTGGTTGCGGGCACATTCCCCGGTGGGGGGTGTGCAGGAGGCAGCTGGTCGATGTCTCTCTCTCATCAATGTTTCTAGCTCTCTATCCCTTTCCCTTCCTCTCTGTGAAAAATCAATAAAATATATGTATATTTAAAAAAAAAGAAACTGCTTCACACAATTTTGGGTGCATCGTAAGTGAGAAATCCACGGGGCAGACCATCAGGCTGGAAACCCAGAAGGAGCTGATGCTGAACTCGAGTGTGAAATCTGTAGCACAGATGGCAGGCAGCTGACAAAGGCGGGGCTTCTATGTTACAAACTGGAAACAGAATTTCTTCAGGTTTTGCTCTCACGGCCTTCAACTGATTAGATGAGGCTCATTCATATTATAGAAGGCTAGAGGCCTGGTGCATGGCATTCATGAACTTGGTGGGGGGCGGGGAGGGAGTCCCTCAGCCCGTTCTGTGCCCTCTCTTAGTCCAGGACACCTCGGGGGATGTCCGCCTGCTGGTCCTTAGCATTGCCTCAGAGGCAGGAGAGGCTCCTGCCACCGCCATTGTGCTCACCAGCCATGAGCCTGGCTTCTGGCTGAGTGGTGCTCCCTCTGTGGGAGTGCACTGACCACCAGGTGGCAGCTCCTACATTGAGTGTCTGCCCCCTGCTGGTCAGTGCACATAATAGCGACCAGTTATTTCACCATTCGGTCTATTTGCATATTAGGGTTTTATTATATAGGATAATACCCTCACTCCTTAATATCCTACTTAAGTTCAACTGACTATAGGAGATAATCATATCTAAAGAGCACCTTCAGAGTAATACTTAGTGAATACCATAGCCTAGTTGGCAGGTACAATTTAACCATCATAGTTTGTAATTATTGCTTAATGGAGTTTTATTTTAAATCAGATAGGATAAAAAAGTGAAACTAAAGTGTGTACATACTGTTACATATTTGCATATACAGTTCACTTTTCTAGTGTTCTTTATTTCTTTTTGTCATTTTAAATACTGTCTACTGTCCTTTCATTTTTTTCAAGAAGGATTCCCTTTATTATTCCTTGTAAAAGTTTTCCAAGTGACAGATTTTCTCAGTTGTTTTTAAATCTATCAAGGCTTTAATTTATTTCCCATTTTCAGAGGATAGTTTTGATGGATCTAGAAGTGTTAGTTGACATTCTTTTTCTTTCAGCACTTTGAATATATAATCTCACTGTCTTTTTGGACTCCTTTTCTTCCTGATGCAAAATCAGCTGCAAATCTTACTGAGTATCCCCTACACATGAACTAAAAAACAAACAAACAAAAAAACTTCTCTCTTTTTGCTTTAATGATTTTCTATATATGTTCCTCAACAGTTGTAATATTATATGTCTAGGCATGAATATCTTTGAATTTACCTTACATTGAGTGTTTTGAATGTCTCAGATGTAAAATTAGTCTTTACAATAAATTTGGAAAGATTACTACCATAATTTTTTTTTCAATATCTTTCTCTTCTCTATCTAGGACTCCATTATATACGTATTTTTTCACCTGATGGTCCCACAGATTTCTGAGGCTCTGATCTTTCTTCCTCATTCTTTTATCTTTCTGTTCCTCAAGTTGGATCGTCTCAATTGTCCTATGTTCTCCCCTATGTTTTACTTTGACAATTTCTAATAATCTATTAGAATTCTAATGAGGTTTCATTTACCCTTTTCAACCAGCAAGGTATAAAAGTGTCTCACACATTGTTATAGCCCCCAGTCTACCTCTATTATAGCACTTGCCTATATTACCATGTTTAACTTTCTCCTTAAGATATTCACTGAAAAATACTTTTGAGGAAAAAAAGTGGCATGATCCTAACTTAATACAAACATATTTAACCCTGTATTTCTGCACATGCTCAAGAAAAACATACATAAGTTGGAAGAAATTTTTGCTTAAGTGCTCACAATTATTATCTGAATGGTGATTGTAATTTTTCTGCTTTATAATTTTCTATATTTTCTAAGTGTGACCCCATAGATTTTAATATCTAGCTTTTTTAAAGAGATAATTTGGAGGACCTTCTCAATGTTAGAAACATTCAAACCTGTAGATAATGTTATGAGTTTATTTGAGACAAATTGATGACAATTGCTGGGAAGCAAAACCTCAATGGATTGAAAAAATGCACCCTGTTTTATACATTACCATCAAAGGAGCAGACTTAAGTGGGTTCCATGAAATCCAGTGGTGGTAGATTAGGGAAGTGGTAGGAAACAGAATGTGGAAACCTCTGGGACCTCCGTTCTTGTTTGACGAAGATGAAGAATAAATTTGTGGACTAACAGATTTCTTTAATAAAAATGCAGAAGTTTATTGGAAGTATATACAAATGTCTTCGGGTCAGGGGGTCCCCAAATGGGAAAAAACTGCTCTCTCTCTCCCTCTCTCTCTCTAATGGGAAAAAATCTAAAATCCAAAAATCTCAAATCTGTCTCATCCCTTTGTCTCCTGTTTATAGATGCTGTAGTTCTTTGTTTGATCCTGCCTGTTCATGGTGCTTAATATTGGCCCTATCTAATTGGACTGTCCTTAATTTAGGACCCCTGTGCTTTCCTCATTGGTCACTCTGCTACACAGTGTCAGTTTCAAAGCTCAAAGCCCACGTGGTGCCCCCTCTTCCTCTCTCCTTATCTCGCAACATTCCTCTGTCCTCTGTGAAAATGTTTCCTTCTTCCCGATATCCTGTGACTTGTCTTTATCCTCTGGGAATGCATGCCTTCCTCCCCACTTATCCTGCGGCCTTTCTCTATACTCTGTACAAGTAAGATAAGCATTTTGGCGTCTTGGAGCTATTTCTGCCCTTTACATGTGTACTCCTCTCCCATGGACCCTGTTTATCTCTGAGACTCCCTAAACCTGCTCGTTTTGTCTCTAAATTCCTTTCAGTATCAATATTTTTATGGCGCTTACATGCTAGCAGGGAGAAGGCAGTGGAAAAATCACAACTCAAGACAGTGGTGAAACACATCAAACTTAGAATGGCCAGAATTTGGATAAAAGGGAAATAAAGTATCAGGGAACCAACATAATTCATTAGGAAGAATAAAGTACACATCACTCTTTAGACATCACTCCATAAATGCTTTTCATTACTTAAAAAACAAACTGTATCTAGAACCTCTACTCAGATGGGACAGTTGGCTCTTGGCCAGTCGCTGCTGCACAAAACTCTTCCCTGGTTCTCCTGGAACCAGATGGGGTGCAACCCTTCGCCGTGGCTCTGCGGAAGGTTCATCAGCATCCACCTCCACCTCCCTCTATAATTTTATCTATCCTCCCTGGACCTCCTCAGACCCCAGGCTTAACGCACAATGAGTCATCACACTTCACCAAATGCAACATTCTCTCTAAACACACGATTCTTTGTGTCTGGACTGTGACCCTCTCCCCCTTCCTTGCTGCCTCTTTTTCAAAACTCAGCTCAGGCTTACCTGGAAGGCAGGGAGCTTTCCTGCACCTGCAGACATGCTGACCCGTCCTTTAGGCGCCTCGCACTCCCCTCCTCTATTTCTGCTAATTTGATCACCGCTGCTATAATTATTGTTTAGTTCTCTGTCTGCACCACAGAATAAGGTCTCCTAGAGGATATAGCTACATTTCCCCCTCTCTGTCCCTCAACAGAGACTAATTAAACACTTGACAGGATGCCAAGCTAATGATTCTTTGTGTGTATTGTGGGAATGTGCACACGCACATGTACATATTTTGATTATCAGTGCCAGGCTGAGGTAACGGACTTACAGTATCTAAAAATGCCCATGCGATGTTCTCACCGCAGAACTTCTCCTTCACCCCTGACGAGCAGTGTTGTCCCTATCTCCGTTTACATTTAAACGCACCAGCGCAGGTCCTTGTCTTCTCCCTCCCCTTTGTGCAGGCTGCCAGTCCCGAAGGAATGCTGAGGAGTGTGCAGAGCCCGTCAGCGGTGCCCGTGCAGAAGAGCCACTGCCGTCACAAATGAATCTTACACGGATGGCTGTGATGGATTTGCTTCTCCTGTTTGTCCTTGAGGGCCAGCGGGGGCACCGTGTTGGGTGATAATTGCTCTACCTTGCTTGAAGGCCTAGCACATGGCTTATAGGACATTGATTCATTTGGATCTTGTGTCTATTCCAGCTCCAGGGCATTCCCCACTGCTGAAATTGACACAGAACAGGAAGAGATAAATGTGTGAAGGCTGGGGCCTTAGGGGTCCGAGGCTGATATTGATGAGCCCGTAGCCATGGTGGTTCTGCCTGTGGCTCTTCTCCAACACAGGAAAGGCAGATGGAATCTTGACTAGGAAGCAACCTCCATCAACACATTGGAAACCATCATTACATCACCTAAGAGGGAAAGAGAAACATTGGTGAGCTCCCAGAAATAACAGATAGGGACTAGAAATAAAATCAGGAAAGGAGAATGTGCATTCTTGAGTCATCAGTGGTCCTTTGCCATAGAGGTTCAGATCATTAATTTTTTTAAGTTTTATTGAATTTCCTGGGGTGATATTGGTTAATAAAATTATATAGGTTTCAGGTGTACAATTCTAAAATATAACATCTTGTATATTATATTGTACCAGAGGCCCCGTGCATGAAATTCGTGCAGGGGGGTGGGGGTGGGATACAGTATTCCTCAGCCTGGCCTGCACCCTCTTGCACTCTGGGACCCCTCAGGCAGTTGGACATCCCTCTTGCAATCCAGGACTGCTGGCTCCTAACCACTCTGCCTGCCTGCCTGATCACCCCTAACCTCCTCTGCCTGCCTGCCTGATCACCCCTAACTGGTTTCTGCTTGCCTGATCGCCCCTAACCACTCTGCCTGCCTGCCTGATCACCCCTAACTGCCTCTGCTTGCCTGATCGCCCCTAACCACTCACCTGCCTGTCTGATCACCCCTAACCACTCTGCCTGCCTGCCTGATCACCCCTAACCACTCCGCCTACCCGCCTTATTGCCCTTAACCACTCACCTGCCTGCTTCATTGCCCCTAACCACTCTGCCTGCCTGCCTGATCGCCCCTAACTGCCTTTGCCTTGGCCCCAGCCCCAGCGGCTTCATCCAGAAGGATGTCTGAATGATGTCCAGAAGGCTGTTCGGCTGTCCAGTCTAATTAGCATACCATTATAGATGTTCACCACCTTGAGTTAAGTTTCCTTCCATCACCATTTATCTATCCCTTTTCTTCTTTTACCTCCCCCCACCCTCTTTTCCCTCTGATAATCAGTAATCACCACACTGTTGTCTGTGTCTATGAGTGTGGTTTTTTGTGTTTTTTTTTTACTCTTTGTGGTCCATATGACTAAAACCCATTCAAAGTTCAATGAGAAATGGAAACAAGATACTTCCTGTTCCCATGCTTAATAGTTCTGGGATAAAGAATATTTCTCCTGCTTGTGTTCTAACCAATACCAGGATAAGGCAAACAGTGCTCAGATACTTCCTCCAGGAAATACTCATTCCTGGAAAACACACTGTGACTCAGTAACTTAGTGCACTCACTAAGGCTAACAATCAATACTCACGTTGACAACTCCCCTTGTGCCCACAAATCCAAAACTCTTCTATAGATCTGCCCATGCCAACCTTGCAAGCCCTGTCTTAAAATCACCCATCCAGACTGTATAAGCCTGTCTGCCTATCTTCCCCTGACATTTTTACTAGAAATGAGGAAAGACCTTGAGAAGGTATTGTTGTCTCTGAGTTATAAGTTTAATGGCCTATGTTCAGCATTGGAGAGTCAAGGATTTCTTATCTAAATTAAATGCTTTTCTGTCTCACTTATTTCATTTTTCTGTCACAGTAGAGAACAGTCTCGTCCATCAGCCCCACACACGCTGCTGTGCCACACTCTCTCTCTTCTCTTCAGACCTCTCCAGATGCTGCTTTTGACCTGCTGTCTGGGTCCTCTTTCTTCTCCTCTTAAGTCTTTCTCCACTCTTTCTCGCAATGATAAAGCCCATATATGTATCTCTTCTCTGGCATCGGATTAACCCTCAGTCTCGTTTCCTACTCCTCTCCTACACATGCTTTGTGCTCTCCAACAAGCCAAGGGCTTCTTGCTGGACACACCCTGGCTGACTCATCTCCATGCCTTCCCTGCTCTTCCCAACACTTAGACTACTTAACTCTACCTGCCCCAACCCCTGTCTGTGCTTAGACCTCTTCTCAGTTACCATACATAAGAAACATGGAAACCTTAAGCTTCTCTTTTAAAATGATTGGGTTTCATCTTATTTTACCCCAATGCTTGTCTTGTAAGCAAAACCAAAAAATAAGAGGCTATAGAATGCCACATGTGAGCATATTAATATCACATAGAGTGGGGAAGTTCAGCTGGAACTGGCTGCCTTTTAGAGACAGTCCAGGCTTGAGCATTGTGGGGTTAGTCCAATGGTTCCAGTTGTCCTGAGTAGTTGAAAGCCTCTTGTGTACCTGCCTATGACTTGGTGGGTTGGTAGAATGAGCATGGTGGTCTCATACCTTGTGGTGAATAAAGAAAAAGCACAGCTGAGAGGAGAAGCCTATGAAATACCTGCGGTGTGGCAGGTGTCACAGCTCCCTCAGGGAGGGCTTCTCCAGGCCTTCCTGCTCCCAGGGAGGGACACTACCACCAGGTGAGCAAGGCTGAGAAGGCATAGAGGTCAACAGCGGTCCCACAATTCTGTGATACTAAACGCTCTTCATTTCCCTCCTGTGGATTAAGGCAACTTGGTGTCGATCTGTGTTTCTATGGGAAGTCCAGTGCATACCTGTCATGGGATGCAGGAAGTGCTTGTTGATTAAGAGCAAATCTCAGGGACTATTTTAAGATTAACACTTGAGATCACAGACATCAGCTTTATGTGATTTTCTTGTACATTGTCATACAGAATTAACTGTTGAATAAAAGTTTCCCAATGATGGCAAAGCTGAATATATATTACTATAGGAGCTTTAGTCCCATGTGGCCTTCCACTGTAACTTACAACAGGACTGTGACATTTTATAATTGCTGAAGACAGGTTTTTCATATCAACACAAAATACAGTTATGCATTAATAATTCATTGGAACAAGCTTTACTCTGATATAATAAATGAATTATTAATTGATGCTCTTAAGAGTCATAGTTCTGAACAGAAGTTGCTGTATTTCTCCTTCCCTGCTTGGGTATTAGGTTAGCACAATATTTGCAGAAGAAACAGATGCCACGTATTTAATTATGGAAACAAATCAGAGCTCTGCTTTTCAAGATCCATCATGTTATTTTAAACTACATCAAAATTAGCACATTCAATGACAAACTAATTTAAATAATGTGCACAACCAGGAAAAAAGGCATCCCAGGCCTCCAGAAGGACAAACATATGTGGCAAAGATTCTCTAGACCAAGTTCTATCAACAATGACACGTTTTTATGTAGAAAATCTGCCCATATTTTCTGTGAGAATGGCTGCTAAGTTATTTTCCTGGGGAATGATAGAATCTGCCAATGCCTCTAGACAGAGGGCTTCCTGCGTGACGTCATGTGTAACCCAATAGAGAGGAGAGCTCCTTCTCCCTCATCCGGCTGACTCCAGCTCCTAGAACAGACTAGTACAAAATATGCCCTCAAAAATATTTTTGACGTAATAATAAAACATGGCATGACAGCTATCTTTTAAAACCTTAGCAGTCTGTTTAGCTAGAGAGAGAATATTTGTACTGTTGATGATTTTAGAATAGGACAAATAGCTGGAAGAGACTTTCTGTTATATTCCATTATTAATTAACATGGGGGTGTGTCCACTATGACACTCTGCTGCCCATTAGGATTCAGAATTGAGTAAGACCTAGTCCTCATATTTTAGCAGATCTGATCCTAACAGAGAAATAAACAATTTGAACCGAAGCACTCAGAGAAAGCTGCCAAAATGATCCTTTTAAAGGTTTCCAATCCAATCACATGTTTAACTCACTGAAAATACATCTTTCACTTTCCAGTGCCTGCAAAATAAAAGCCAGACTCTTAGCAGGAGATACCCTGTTAGACCTTATCTGACCCTGGCTCTCCCCAGTATGAATTGTTCAAATTCCTTTAAATGTCACCATGACTTCAATTTCAAGTGCCTCTAGGTAGTCAAATATACCCTTTTCTCTTCATGGGAACCCTGCCTCCCATTAAAAGTACCATCCTCCCAGCTTTGCACAATAATTTAGTACCTGTCGAGATCCTAGTTCTTATTAGCCTTTTGGATTCTGCTGAGCTATGACCTCTCCCAACAGCCTTCTCTAAAATGAGGAGTGATTATAGGATCAGTAATGATATTATAAGTGTTAATGCTATTTAACAAAGCCAATAATTTATAATAAGAATAAAGTTGTTAACTGGACAAGTGCAAATCAAATGGAAGTAGAGAAAACAGAGGTAGAACTAAAGTTATTAGAACACTGACCAGAGAGTATCTGTGGGCATAAAGACAAAGGGAACATATAAAGATGTTTCTGATAAGAATGTTGCTTTTCTTGGTTAGAGTTATAATATAGAAAGTAAAAAAGAATGTATCATTAGTCAAAAATACTGCTAGTAATTGAAATAGGAAAATTGAAAGTGGGAGGCTATGCCAAAAGAAGTTACAAAATTCAGAGGAGGCATACTGTGTTCAAGATGATGGCAAAATATCCAGAAAAAAATGACTCATGGAATGTTTAAAACGTGGGTCTTTATATTAAGAAAAAAAAAACAGGGAGAGAGATGATGGTTTTGAGGTTGAAGTTCATTTAGCATTTCAACAAAAGTGATTTACTTGTTATGTATTTCCCCACCAGACTGTCAATTCCACAAGACAGGGACATAGTCTGTAATCTTCATTGCTATAACTCAAGCAATGGAAATAATGCCAGGCACATAGTACTGGATTCATTAACAATGAAAAATAATTCATGGAAGAGAACTCTGATATGGCATATGCTTTATAGCATATATTGTGCTTTAAATGTGCTGCTTGCCTTAAAGAAAGTAGTGTCCTAGAGAGAGGAAAAAAAGACATGCATAACAAAATGGGCAGCTGGCAAAAAAGATGTCCAGTGCTGGAGACATATGGGTCAAAATCCGGGGAACTTGCTTTTGTCACAGGATAGGGTGAAGGGAAAAACCATCATGGGAGAGTGCTTATTTTGTTTACTCTTTTAATGAGGGAAATGAATATGAAAGGCTTCCTAGGTTCAGAAAGAATTATACTTTTACTAGAGGCCCGGTGCATGGATTGGTGCACTGATGGGGTACGTCAGCCTGACCAGCACCCAAACCAGCAGTCCAACATCCTTCAAGGGATATAGTAGTGCATGAAGATGTGGGCAGCCAGGGAGGAGGCCAAGCCTGGGACAGGCTCGGTAGTGCTGCCACAGAGGCAGGAGAGGCTGGTGTTACCCCAGCTGTGCTTGCCAGCCTTGAGCCTGGCATCTGGCACCTGTCTGTCAGCTGAGCGGCGCTCCCACTATGGGAGTGCACTGGCCACCAGGGGCATCTCCTGCATTGAGCGTCTGCCCCCTTGTGGTCAGTGTGTGTTATAGCGACTGGTCGACCAGTTGTTCAGTCATACGGTTGTCCAGATGCTTACGCTTTTATATATACAGACTAGAGGCCCAGTGCATGAAATTCATGCACAGAGGGGGAGGTTCCTCAACCCAGCCTGCACCCTCTCAAATCTGGGATCCCTGGGATCAGGCCTAAACCAGCAGTCGGACATCCCTCTTGCAAGCCAGGACAACTGGCTCCTAACCACTCTCCTGCCTGCCTGCCTGATCACCCCTAACCCCTCTGCCTGCCAGCCTGATCGCACCTACCTTGCCCCCCTGCTGGCCTGATTGCCCCTACTTTGCCCCCCTGCCTGCCTGATCACCCCTAACCTCTCTGCCTGCCAGTCTGATAGCCCCTAACTGCCTCCGCCTGCCTGATCACCCCCAACTGCCCTCCCCTGCCGGCCTGATCAACCCTAACTGTCTCTGTCTCAGCCCCCACCACCATGGCTTTGACCAGAAGGAAATCAAACGTCTGGAAGATGGCCAGTTGATGCAGTCTAATTAGCATATTACCCTTTTAGTAGTATAGATAGATTATATAGGATAGGATTGCTTAAATGGGGGAAAGCCTTTTTCAGCAGGAGGAGATGCTCTTGGCAGACGAAAACACATAATCCATTTATCTGGACTGATAGCCAGCCATATGCATTATACTGCCAAACCGGGCATTAAAAAATTGAATCACTTCTTACACTTTACACCAAATAGCTGTTGCTCTTAAAACCCCTCCTCAGCCTCCACCTTAGGTTCTGCCTTTGCAGTTCACCCAGATTAGGTTCTGATTGGTCGGTTTCTATGCCAGTCAACATCAGAAGCCCTGCCTCTTAGGCAGCCATTGGCTCCTTGCAATTCACCCTGATTTGGTTCTGATTGGTCAGTTTCTATGTCAGTCAGCATCTCCGGGCCTATCTCTGGGCCTGATCATAGGGGCGGGGCTTATCAGCAGCCACCACAGGCTGTTGGCAAGCGGGCTGAACTGCTGACCTCTGGTAGAGAGATAGAGGCTTGGCTGCTGGCGAGGCCTGGAGAGAGAAGCAGGGTCTGATAAGCAGGCACTGATCATCCTGCTTCTCTCTCCAGGCCTCTCCAGCAGCCCCAGCTGCTGCTGATCAGCCCTGCCTCTCTCTCTCTCTCTCTCTCTCTGAGAGGTCAGCAGTTCAGCCTGCTCACCTGCTGTGCACGCAGCCTGGCATTCAGTCAAGCCTTCGATCCTTTTGGAAATTGCAACCCTGGCTCTTTATATATATAGACTAGAGGCCCAGTGCATGAAATTCATACACTGGGGAGGCAGTGTTTCTCAGCCAAACCTGCACCCTCTCCAATCTGGGACCCCTAGGGGGATGTCCGACTGCCTGTTTAGGCCCGATCAGGATCGGACCTAAACAGGCAGTCGGACATCCCTTTTACATCCGGGACTGCTGGGTCCCAACTGCTCGCCTGCCTGCCTGCCTGCCTGATTGCCCCTAACCACTCCCCTGCCAGCCTGATCAACACCTAACTGCTCCCCTGCCAGCCCTATCATCCCCAACTGCCCTCCCCTGACAACCCGGTCACCCCCAAATGTCCTACCCTGCATATTCCCTCTTTATTAGATAAGGTTTTTTCCTTAACATATTGGACAGCCTTAACTGGTTTGGCTCAGTGAATGGAGCATCGGCCTGCAGACTCAAGGGTCCCAGGTTCAATTCTGGTCAAGGGCATGTACCTTGGTTGGGGGCACATACCCAGTGGGGAGTGTGCAGAAGGCAGCTGATCGATGTTTCTCTCTCATAGATGTTTCTAGCTCTCTATCCCCTTCCCTTCATCTCTTTAAAAAATTAATAAAATATATTTAAAAAAAACAACTTTTAAGATTCCTCCATATCTGCCTGGCTGGTGTGACTCAGTGGTTGAGACCCCAGGCTGCCACCACTGGGAGGGGATCGCACCATGGGGGTGCGTGACCTTCCCAGGCTGAGACCCCAGCCCAGGCTGCCACCGCTGGGAGAGGGATAGTGCCATGGGAAGTGAATTTGGTTTTGTTTTTTATAAAGGGTCAGGAAAGCCTCTGGGCAACATTCTATCAGGCCGCTTATTCTCAGTGGTAGCCTTCCCTGAGACTGGGGGACTCCAGTGGGGCTGAGAGGACTGGGCATCGCCATCTTGTGGCTATGTGCACCACCAGTTTTGTCGCGGAGTGACAGTTAATTTGCATATTGCTCTTTTATTAGATAGGAATCCTCTCTAATAAAAGAGCAATATGCAAGTTAACCATCACTCTGCTACATAAGCCACGCCCACCAGCCAATCAGGGTGAGTATGCAAATTAACCCCAACCAAGATGGCTACCAGAAGGGAGGCTTGGGTTTCCCTGGCAACAGAGGAAGCCAAGCTTTCCACACACTCTGGCGGGCCCAGGCCTCCACTCAAGGATACAAAGTTTCAATTATAGAAGACAAACAAATCCAAACAGAAATGGCAGCAGCCACAGATCGAGCAGGAGGCTTGGCTCTGCTCCAGGCTACAAAGTTTCAATTGTAGAAGGTAAATAAATTCCAGATACTAGGGCCTCTGCTTGGGTCGCCAGGGGCGTGGCTGGCCTGCAAACCACCACAGGCCCCTTGCCCAGGCCTCTCCACGCCCCAAGGGAATCCCCACCCTGATCCAGTACACCCTTCAGGGCAAACCAGCTGGTCCCCACCTGTGCACCAGGCCTCTATCCTGTGTAATAAAAGAGTAATATGCAGATTGACCATCACTCCAACACACAAGATCAAGATATCTGCCCCTATGTGGTCAAATATCCTTCCCCCATGTGGACACAAGATGGCCACCACAAGATGGCCAGCAGGAGAGGGAAGTTGGGAGGGACCAGGTCTGCAAGGGAAGGCAGTTGAGAGGGACCAGGCCTGCAAGGGAGGGCAGTTGGAGGTGATCAACCCTGCAGAGGAGGACAGTTAGGGGTGACCAGGCCGGCAGAGGAGGGAAGTTGGGGGCAAACAGGCTGGCAGGGGAGCAGTTTAGACATCAATCAGGCTGGCATGGGAGTGGTTAGGGGATGATCAGCCTGGCAGGCAGAAGCGGTTAGGGGAAATCAGGAAGGCAGGCAGGCAAGCAGTTGGGAGCCAGCAGTCCTGGATTGTCAGAGGGATGTCTGGTGGGATCGGGCCTAAATAGGCAATCGGACATCTCTCAAGGGGTCCCAGATTGGAGAGGGTGCAAGCTGGGCTGAGGGACACCCCCCTCCCCCCGTGCACGAATTTCGTGCACCGGGCCTCTAGTATGATATACAAGAAGACATTAATATTTTCCTGCTACTCAATACTATTTTCCTTTTTTAAAAACAAACTTATAGGTTATCAGTGTCATGTTCCAATCAAAATGTGTGGGTATGTATACACACACATATGGAGATAATTTGGAATTGTATTATTATAAACTCTCAATTTTTCTCCAAATGCCTTTGCATCAGAATAACCAGTCAGAAAATCTGCTTATATATTTGCAATAAATGTTGATCTGATCTAAATAGTGTTGGCATGCTTGGTTAAATAGAGGTGTTAGTGTTGGGTCAACTAACTCTTCCAGTTATTAAGGACACCTTGTCTGTATACAGGTAGGTTCCTCTCAACTCCAGCTATTTTAAAGCAGTACCGGGTACAGGCTAAAGAAGAGAACTAAGGCCTGAGGAAACACTTAGACATGAAGCATGCATCTGTAAGGCTGCATAGAGGAAGAGACAGCATAAAGAATGCAATCAAAGCTGCCGCAGGTGACTGATTCCAAGGCAGGCAAACCATCAGATTAGAAGTTCACATGCAAGAGGAAATGGAACCAAAGTAGAAGAGAGCCAGCATGGTAGAACACTGAAATTACATTGATTTCTGTCACAGACTCCAGCATAATATGCAGTGCTCTACCTCAAATTACTGATACCACATTTAGGAAGGAGGTGGGGCATGATGCTATCAAAGGCAGCCAGATGCTATTATTATAAAATTATATATGCTATAACCCTAAATTCTTCCCATAAGCCCAGAGAGAGGACACCAATTCTGTCAAGGGGTAATGTTGTCCTTTAAAATTGCCTATTTGTAAATAATTCTCTGTTGCTAATTTGTGTTATTTGCATATGCTGACTTTCTAAATCTAGGAACCTGAGAATACCACCATGGGACCAGGTGCACAACAAGACCCTCATTGGCAGTAAGTCTTATGGTGTTTTTGTTGTAAGCACAGAAGGTCAATAGGAATAAGGTCAAAGGTTCAATACACCATTTCTTGATGTTTCTGAGAGATCATCAGTATTTCTCCTTATCCCTCAATATGTCCTAGAGTATCAACTGTTTCTGCATGCATTTATGGTATACCATAGAATCCTACACAGTATTCCATAAAATGAAAGTGTGTGGTGATTGCAGGGGGAGGATAGGTGGAGTTTTAAGAAGGGTGTAAGGGGGGTAAATGGTGGTGGAAAAAAAGAAAATAAATAAAAACATAATAAAAATTTCCTGAAAAAACTAAAAATGGAACTCCCATTTGACCCAGTGATCCCACCTCTAGGAATATATTCTAAGAAACTAGAAACACCAATCAGAAAGGATGTATGCACCCTATGTTCATAGCAGCACAATTTACCATAGCTAAGATTTGGGAACAGCCTAAGTGCCCATCAGCTGATGAGTGGATTAAAAAACTGTGGTACATCTACACAGTGGAATACTATGCTGCAGTGAAAAAGAACTCTTGCCATTTGCAACAGCATGGATGAAACTAGAGAGCATTATGCTAAGCGAAATAAGCAAGTCAGAGAAAGATAAATATCACATGATCTCACCCATTTGTGGAATATAATGAACAACATAAACTTATTAACAAAACCAGATCCAGAGACAGAGAAGCATTGATCAGACCATCAAACCTCAGAGGGAAGGTAGGGGAGGATGGGGGTAAGGGAAAGAGATCAACCAAAGGACTTGTATGCATTCATATAAGCCTAACCCAGTGGTCGGCAAACTCATTAGTCAACAGAGCCAAATATCAACAGTACAACGATTGAAATTTCTTTTGAGAGCCAAATTTTTAAAACTTAAACTTGTTTTAATGCTAATTCTTCAAAATAGACTCGTTCCGGCCTTGGTATTTTGTGGAAGAGCCACACTCAAGTGGCCAAAGAGCCACATGTGGCTCGCAAGCCGCAGTCTGCCGACCATGGACCTAACCAATGGACACAGGGGGTGAGGGCATGGGGTGTGGGGAGGCAATGGGGGGATAAGGACACGTATGTAATACCTTAATCGGTAAAGAAAAATAAATAAATAAATAAATAAATAAATAAATAAATTTTTTAAAAGTTGCTGCCATTTCTAGAGAAGAACTTCTGTGTCTTTGGAGAAGACTCAGACTTTCACACCTGAAAGAATTTTGTTCCCTGTTTTATAAAGGAGAACATTAGATGAAATAAAGTAGTTGAATTCCATTTCTGAAAATCCAAAGGACAATAAACTAAAGAGGCTATGGTGGAGGAAGATGGCAGAGAGGCCGACTAGAGATGAGAAATTCCCTAATGTCAATCAAGGTCTGAGTGATAAGCAATTTATATAAAGATTTAGTACTCTCTTCTTATATCTGTATGAAGGTATATTCTTCACATAATAAATCATTTTTAATGGGAAGTTCTTATATCTTCACATATTTCCAAATCTTAGATATGTAGTTACTGGATTAAACACTATATTGAAGGAAAATAGGTATCACTTCCCTACTCTGTTAAATTTGGAGAATATACATTTTATATATCCCCTAGAAAATGTTCCCGAACTTGTTCTTTGGTTTCTGCACTTTTCACCTATGATGTACAAAGTAAATAACAGTTAGGCAAAGCCAAAATTTGTAAATGGTGAACCCTAGAGCCTTCTGGGATTCAGGCAGAATACACATGTTGTTTTGGAAGAGCATAGTTTAAGTGTAGCCCTGCTTTGCCAAACACTAAAACTGTAATGAAAGAACATGTCCTCTAAACAAGGCTGGGAGAGGGATGGTCATTATCATTTTTTGTAAAAGAGAAAATGTCAGTAAAGGAGCTGGATTATTTGCCTATTTTGCTTTACATTCAGTTAATTTGGAAATATCCTTTCACTCAGCTTTCCATTGTATTTTATTCTAGGTGATCATAAAGGAGAGTCTAACAAAGAAAAGTGAAAAACCAAAATAGTGATAGTTTGTCCCCAACTAAGGTCTTAAATAAAAGGCACCACAGGAAATGTTGACAAGAAACTTCCAAAGAAGAGGGAAATCCATGAAAACTCTTTTCACAGAAAAAAAAAAAAAAAAGAAAAACACCTTCTATTGATAATGAGTCAATAAGATGTATCCCTTAGATCAGAGGTCCTCAAACTTTTTAAACAGGGGGCCAGTTCACTGTCCCTCAGACTGTTGGAGGGCCGGACTATAGTTTAAAAAAAAACACTATGAACAAATTCTTATGCACACTGCACATATCTTATTTTGAAGTAAAAAAACAAACGTCAAAAATACCCATATGTGGCCTGCAGGCCATAGTTTGAGGACATCTGCCTTAGATTATTAAGCATTATAGGATTGAGTATCTAATTTCTGGAAAGGGAATGAAAAAGAGTGTTGAACTGCCACATGATGTAGAGAGTATTTGGAGCCATTGTTTTAAACTTTAGAGGGAAAGAACTGTAATTAAAATGGAAAATCTAGCAGAATAGAAGGAAGATAAGACCAGATCAAAGAATATGATGGTGCTGAGATTGCTGACATATATTTTAAGAATTAATGTGGGGAATGAATTGGATGTGCCAGCATTGTTGTAATGTAAATTTCTCTTTTTTTCCCCTCAAAATCTTCACTGGAATCATCCTCATTCAATGATTTATTCAAATTTATCATTTTGGGTGTACCACTGAATAAACTTTAGTGTGACAATGAGATTTCATATAAGGTAATATGATTCTAACATACAGAAATGATGACAAAACCAACGCTGAAATTCAATAAAATTTTGGAGCAGGACAATATACTTCCCTAATTTTTGGAGGGGTGGAAGGGGAAATTCAATGTTTAAAGATAGTACTCAGATTATCTCATTCTACAGCTTAAAATTCTCAGACTTCCCTTAGAATGAAAGTCACATGTCTTACTATGCCATATAAGACCCTAACACCCTACAGACCTGACCACTTCCAGACTTCACCTTCTCGCCTTTTTTTTTTCCCCATCAGTTGGTATCAGCTCAGATCCACTGAAACCAATTATAATCTCTCATCTAAAACAATATCCGCTACTGTCTATTAACTCACCTTGTTTTAGGTCTGTGTGGCTCTCTTTGATTCCTAAGAATAATATCCTATCAAATAAAAGAGTAATATGCAAATTAACTATCACTCCGCGACAAAAATGGCGGTGCCCATAGACACAAGATGGTGGCGTCCAGTCCTCTCAGGCCCGCAGGAGTCCCCCAGTCCCAGGGAAGGCTGCCGCTGAGAGCAGGCAGCGAGCAGCCCAGCCTGTTGGCCTAGGAGGAGGCTTTGCCCTCCGGCCAGATCCTCTCCTAGCCCTGAACCTGGCCGTGGGTCTGGGAGGTGCCCTTGCACAGCCGCCATGATCAGCTGCCCGCCCTGACCCGGGACATGGATCTGGGAAGCGCTTGCACATGGCCGCCATGATCAGCTGCCCTTCGCGACCTGGACCGTGGGTCTGGGAGGCGCCCATGCACAGCTGCCATGATCAGCTGCCCGCCCTGACCTGGGATGTGGGTCTGGGAGGTACTTGCACATGGTCGCCATGATCCCCTACCTGCCCCAACCCTGGCCGTGGGTCTGGGAGGCGCCCGCTCACGGCCGCCTGGATCAGTTGCCCTCCGTGACCCAGGCTGTGGGTCTGGGAGGCGCCCACACATGGCTGCCTGGATCAGCTGCCTGCCCCGACCCGGGCCGTGGGTCTGGGAGGGCCGTGGGTCTGGTCTGGACATTGCAGTTACATTGTGCAAGGCGTGCACAATCAGCTGCCTGCCGAGGCCCGGGCTGTGGGTCTGGGAGGCGACTGCGTAAGGCCGGCGCGCTCAGCTGCCCACAGCGGCCTGGGCATTGGGCCTGCAAGGTGCCTGTGCAGGGCAGGAGCCATCTGCTGCCTGTCTCAGCCTGGGCTGTGCGCCTGGGAGACCCAGGAACTGCCTATACACCTCCCTCCCCACGCCCCCACCCTGTCCCCTCTGAGATCAGCTCCCATCTGAAGCTGGAGGGTGTAGGCCTGGGAGGCAGCCGTGCCCCCCAGAGCTATTCCCTCCAAGAGGCAGCCTGGGGTGTCAGGCTGAACCCCCATGGAGTGATCCCCCACACACACTATAGCCTTGGAACTTCCTTTGCTGCCAGCCAAGTGATTCGAGATGGGCGGTGATATCTGGGTGATGCTGCCCAGCAAACCTCTCCCATTGGGTAGAAACTTCTGACCAGGTTAGGGAGGTAAATGGGTTTTGTTTAAAATCTTTAGGAACCACATGGAAATGTCTGAGGTAGGGTTTCACATCGGAAGTAACTTACAACTAATTTCTGAAGGCAAACCTGGACATTGCAGTTACATTACTGGAGAGTACCCCGAGGTCCGGAGGTTGGCTCTTGCAGCGGCGGTGCAGAGTGCTACCCACCCTGGTTCCTCAGCACCTTGGGCAGGGCTTGAGCCCACCCAGGAAGGCCTTTTCCCCTACAGTTTTCACCAAGGCAGGGAGGTTCTGTAGACATGAATAAGAAGTGCCCACGCACAAGTCCTGAAGATGCCGGGGCCAGCAGAAATGACAATAAAACTGGGAAAAGAGCAAAACCAGAAACACCACTGATACCATCATAGATCATCTTTTTCTTCAGATGACTGTGTGTTTCCCTCTTCTTTGTCTTCTGGAAGCAAGACAGATTCAAGTACTGACAATTCTACCAACGGAAAAGTTAAGAGAAAGAGAGGACAGAAAAGGAATAAAAGGAAAAAAGAAAGGACAAAAGTTGAAACATCAAGAAAAAGAAAGAAAGAAAGAAAAAAGGAAGAAACAACCACATCATATCACCTTTCTAAGGTCTCATGAAATTCCTGTTTAAGTTTATTTTATGACACTTTCAGTTTGGGTTTACATTTTTACTGGTTTGTGAAGACCACGGCAGGTACACTGTCCAATATGTTAAAGAAAAAAACCCTATCTACTAAAGAGGTAATATGGAGGGGAGAGCATTTGGGGGTGACCGGGCTGTCAGGGGAAGGCAGTTGGGGATGACTGGGCCGGCAGGGGAACAGTTAGGCATTGATCAGGCTGGCAGGAGAGTGGTTAGGGGGTGATCAGGCTGTCAGGCAGAAGTGGTTAGGGGCAATCAGGAAGGCAGGCAGGCAAGCAGTTCGGAGCCAGCAATCCTGGATTGTGAGAGGGATGTCCGACTGCCCGTTTAGGCCCGATCCTACTAGGATCGGGCCTAAACGGGCAGTCGGACATCCTTGAGGGGTCCCAGATTGGAGAGGGTGCAGGCTGGGCTGAGGGACACCCCACCCCCATGCACGAATTTCGTGCACCGGGCCTCTAGTTGTTTATATTTGTGTTTATTTTCTGCTCCTCTTAGTAAAATATAAGCTCTGTGAGAGCAAAGAATGTGTGTCCCCCAATCTTCATTGCCTTTGCCTAGCACATAGGAAGCCCGGCATTTATTAAATGAACAATTTATTTAGCTCACAATGAACACAGATGCTCCATCTGACATACATAGTTTATCCTTACTAATCACTTTTATGTATCTACTAACATTTGGTGAGCAGTGTGTTCTACAATAGAAATTTAGCTCTGTGATCTCAACTGGTCTTAAGGAAACCAGGGATACCTGAGGCATGTTAACAAGGAACTGAAACTTTATTGGATCTTTCAGGACAATACAGAATATTAACATCAAAGGAAATACAGAATTTTTAACAAAAGAAGCAACAATATTTCAAGAAACAGTGTATTTAAAGCAACAATAAAAACTTCTGAACATACATTGTCTTTTTATTTTTTTACTAGAGATCTGATGCATGAAATTCATGCAAGGGGCTCGACCCTCACAGCCCCGACTTCATCCAGAAGGTCATCCGGAAGGACGTCTGGAAGGTCTTTAGGTGGCCTGGTCTAATTAGCATTTTGCGCTTTTATAATTATAGATTGATTTCAGAGAAAAAGGGAGAGGGAGTGAAACATATAAACCTCAATTATGAGAGAGAATAATTAATTGGCTGCTTTCTGCACTCCCCACAATGGGGATCAAGCCCACAACCCAGTAATGTGCCCTGACTGGGAATTGAACTGTGACCTCCTGGTTCATAGGTTGATGCTCAATCACTGAGCTATGCTGGCCAGGCATGAACATGCATTGTCTTTTGATAAATCACAATAGTTTGATGATTATTAAAATACATTACAACTATCATTTTATCATTCATCATGTCATCTGATTTTCACCTAATTTAAATTTAAAATATAAAAAAGTGAGGATTTTAAGAAAATGAAGAAACTTACTCAGCAGTTCACTTTATGTATTATGAAAGTGAAGTCTAGATGGTTAGTGGTTGAAAGAGCTTTAACTAGGCTCAAAGCTCCTAAAGAATGGCCTAGTGGTTTCCTCACTAACTAAAGCCTCAAAGACCTCCCAGAATCAGCGCTCTTGAGCTCTGGGGCTCCTGTCATTCTTTATTTATTAGAATATATATTAACTAACCTTTCTACTGTGTATGCCTATTTGTATTTTGAGGATCTAAACCCTTAAATTGGAGCGTTTTCTGCAGGGTTGGAGGTTGGCATAAACAGAGAAAACTATGTTGGAAGGAGAGGATCTAGGTGGAAAGTCTGCATGTATATGTATGTAGGCATGTATGTATTGAGATGTTTATGATTTACTTGTGGGTTTTCTGAATCTATCCTTGGAATCAGGGATGGGCTATTTTCTTGCTGACAAGGGTGTGGCAGAAGTTCCTATCTCAGCATTTATTCTGGTAAAGTATGGGTGCTGATTGCCTGGGTTCAACTCCCAGGTTTTTCACTTAGTAGCTTTGTTGGGAATTCACCTCTTTTGGTCTCTGTTTCCTCCTTTATGATGTGTACATGACAATAATGTCTCCCTCATGGTGTTGCTGAGGGAATCCAATGTGTTAACACTTCAGAGCTTAGCACAGTATCTGGAAAGAGAGCTAATCAATCTAGTCTAGATGTTAGGGTGTGTGGGGGCTGTGCATGTGTCTTCTCTGGGGAGCTACATGCTCAGAAGGCCTCTGTACTCCCTTTCCATCACCAAAATTCTTGTGTTCCATCCTACCTTTGGAAAGAATATATCATTTAATTCATGTTACAAAATAAAGACCCTAAAGGAAAATCACTGGATATTTAATGTAAACTTCTAGTGCTATTAGCAGGTTAATGAGAAGTAAGGTGTGTGTGTGTGTGTGTGTGTGTGTGTGTGTGTGTGTGTGTGTGTGTGTGTCTGTGTCTGTGTCCCTTTAAGATGGTAGGATTTCCCTTCCATCTACTACCCAATTTAAACTCTGCCAAATTTATCTACTTGGAAGTTTAGTTTTATCCTTTTTAACTTCAAAATCTTACCGATATGTATGCTTATAAACCAAAAGTGAAGCAAAATTTCCTTAGTCTCAGTTCTTTGGGTCTACAGAAAGAAAGAAAAACACACACACAATAAAATGGTCCTGTCAGAGATAATGAAGAAGGGGGCAGTGTGTTAATTTTTAGAATAACTATTTAGGTTCATCAATTCAGAAATATTTCCATTCATTCACTCAGCATATGTGAATTGATAATATGATTGTCTTAGTCTACTAGTATTCTAAGCCATGAGAATGAAGATACCCCCCCCCCAAAAAAAAAAAAAAAAAGACATTCTTTTATCTCACTGATTCTGTTGTTCTCCATAGATCTGGAAGTATTGAGTGCCAAGCCAATTGAACTTTATCTTATACTAGAGGCCCGGTGCATGAAAACTCATGCACTGGAGGGGGAGGTCCCTCAGCCCAGCCTTCCCCCTCTCACAGACTGGCAGCCTTCAGGGCCAGGAGGTGACCTGGCGATCAAGGGAAGGCGATAACCCATCACACTTCTGCTACTGCCACTGCCAGGAGCGCAAGCCTTGGCCAGCCCTTGTTACCTGCGCCTCGAGCAGCCTTGGGTGGCTAGGCAGCTGCCATCTGAGACTTGCCTGTACCAAGGGCTGGCCCTGGGCTGCTGGGAAGCCGCCATCTGAGGCTTGCCTATGCCTCAGGCCAGCCCTGGGTGGCTGGGGGGCTGAGGAGACTGGGAGACTCCAGAGGCAGGTGTGCAGAGCAGCCAGGTCTGCCTAGTGGCAGGCCCAGCCTTGCTGTGTGCCTGCTGCCCTGGCGGGGCTGAGGGGACTGGGCGCTGCCATCTTGTGCCTGTGGGTACTGCCATCTTTAAGGAAAGTGCAGTCAATTAGCATAGACCCTCCTTATTGGCTGTGGGCGCTACCATCTTTGTGATGGCATGAGGTCAATTAACATATTCCCTCTTTATTGGATAGGAATAGTGGCCCGGTGCACAAAATTCATGCACGGGGTGGGTGTCCCTCAGCCCAGCCTGCACCCTCTCCAATCTGGAACCCCTTGGGGGATGTCCAACTGCCCATTTAAGCCCGATTCCACGGATTGGGCCTAAATGGGCAGTCGGACATACTTCTTGCTGGCTCCTAACTACTCACCTACCTGCCTGCCTGATTGCCCCTAACCACTTTGCCTGCAGGCTTGCTTGCCCCCAACTGCCCGCTCCCATCATCCTACTCACCCCCAGCTGCCCCCCTGCTGGCCTGTGCACCCCCAACTGCCCCCCCATCCTGATCACCCCCAACTGACCCCCACTGATGGCCTGTTCCCCCCCAAATGGCCCCCCTGCTGGCCTGATCACCCATAACTTCCCTACCCTCTTGGCCCCTAACAACCTCCACCTCGACCCTGCCACCATGGCTTTGCCCAGAAGAATGTCCGGAAGGTCTCCTGGAAGGTCTCCCAGTATAATTAACATATTACCCTTTTATTAGTATAGATTATCTTTACAAAAGCGAATTTCCGTAGAGCAGACTCCTGCACAGTTTGACTTGAAGCCATACTGGCATTTTCTAGCCAAGAATGAAAAGGCATTGAAAATTGTGTTTTATGGGGTTTGATTGGGGATATGGTTAGCTTCCAAAAAATAATTAAGGTAAAACTTCCCACTACATTGTTTTTCCAGTTCCATTGGCCTCATTACTGCTCACCTTCACACCTTCATTGATTAAATGATTCATTCCATGATTGTTGGGGAGTGAATCTCATACACAAATTAGTCCATTGCAATGAGATAAGCACAGGAAGAATGTTATGAGCAAAAGGCATTTGAAACAACAAAATAATGTATAACAGCCTGGGAATCTGGAGAAGGTCCATTGAGGAAGAGCCTTAAGGAAAATGAACAACAATAAAGTGCCATTGGTTTTAATCCAGGTGCTCTGATGGACAAAATAGCAGCACCAGGATCCTTCAGGGGACACAGGGAAGGCACTTACAGGCCCATGGTTTTCGCAGCAACAAGAGATGGAGATGTAGCATTGCTTATCATGGGTGCGAGAGTCATCTCAGGTGGGACAGCCCTGCCGTCCCCTGGATTGATTTGGAAGGAACTGAGAGGTCCAGAGTGTGACGGGATGAGGAAAGGGCATTTTGGGGACTGCTACTTTGGGGCCTGGGACTCTCACTTTTAATGTTTATTTCAATTTGGATTAATTTATAATTCTCTCCTCTATCGTGTATTTACTGAGCAAAACAATCCCATAGCTTTCTTTCTTTCACAAGCAAGCATTCTGTTAACCAGTTATCTTCTTGCACATCCATCAAACTGGTTGTCACATTAGTGATAGATTCCACCAATTTTTTAGGGGCAAGCATGCAATGGAAGACTTTCTAACATGTTTTGTTTGAGAAGGGCAAACCTTATGTTCAGATACAATCAAGTTGAGAAGTACATAAAGTGTTGTCACTAGGTATGTTGGAGGGAAGAAATGCAAAGTGTGAATCACGCCTTTTTGGTTGCTGCCTGTTTGCCACAGGAGTGGGCTGCGTGAGCTTGCTATTTGCTTTAGACAAGTACTGAACCTAGTTTATAGTTAACAATAGTGGCAGACAGCATAAGGGAATGGAAACTCAGCTGCTGATGAGGATTTGCCTGGCATGCTTTTTCGTGGTTGAAATCTCTTAATTCAGGAGTTGGGCAATGGGTGCAGAAAGATGGCATGTTACAAACAGGGATGGGATGTTTCAGATTAAGAAACAAGGAACATTTATGGATTTTACATTAACAATTTTTTTCCAATGTGAGTTAGTTCCTCTCTCTCTTTCAAGCCAAATTCTTGGAGAAACTTGTAAGTGCTATAGAGATATCAGGGGCAAATCATAGTTCCAATAATTTAAGTATAAAATAAATAAAAGCAGCATTTAATTTTAAGATTTGTCACCATTCTAGAGCTAAAAGTATAGTTTACTTCAGAGATGATAAAAACAATCGGGTGTACATAGGGTTATCTGAAAATCTAGAGAGGTGGTAAACTTATTCAATGAAGTGCATCTATCTATGTGAGGATCTGTATATCTGGGGAAACCAGCATTATTAGCATGCGACTCTAAATTGTTCAAGGTTAAAAACATTTGAGTTACTTATCCATGGAACAGCTAAGGAGTCAAAAAATGCCCCAGAGGAAGTGTATGGAATTGGAATACTTTGCTAATTTACTTGAGCTTTGTCACATCAGTTCTTTGAGAGAAATGTAATGATACATGGCAACCGCAAAGCATCCTGTGAAACTCTTGGACAAGGTAGTGGACAGTCCCACTTAGACTGCCCACGTGAAGCCGTGCTCTCAGCGTTTGCGGCCATCAAAAGCAAGCGCCATGTGAAAATGGCTGTGAAACGTGATATGAGAGCTGTGGCTTCCAGGCTGCTCTTCATTATTTGAGACGCTGTGCAGTGCCCAACAAGCACACGTTTCAATAGTAAGTAATTGTGGTTTGAACAATAAAAGGATTTTTTTAACTGATGTATATCACTTTTTCTATAGATGCAAAGCTACTGTCCCATAACTGTTTATTAATTTTATGGACTAACATCATTAAGTGGAGTCTTTAAACAAATCTTTGGGCCTAGGAGTGCAGAGACCCGACCCACAGTGTGAACGTGGGAGTATAGAAGCATCTGCCCTATGATGAAAATGGGAAGGGAGAGCTAATGCCTGGATGGGGAAGTTAACCATGGAATAGTGAAGGGATGGACCTTATTCTTAGAGAGAGGTAAATGGAATCAGAACATGCACATTGACCTTTTCAAATGAATAAAAGAGAAGTTACAAGAATTTTGTTCCGTTGCCCAGGATCTACTCAGTGAGTAGGCAGTGAAGTTATCTGCTGAAAATGAGGAGGTAGGATTGAATTAAAGGGCCAGTAAGACTGAAATAGTTTCTTGAGGTATAAAATCATTGCCCCTCTATACAGCTAAGTGTATAATAAGAGTTCAATAAATTATTGACTATTTATTTAATCTAACATCATCAATTTTAATTTTTAGACAAAAAAAACATTTAATTAGAACCTTAGGAAAAATCTAAGATTTTATTTCGAAATGAAATCTAAGATTTTGCAGCCTATCATGCAGTTGTTCCAGCTCTTTATGAAATGTGTGTTTTGTATACTAATACATGCACATGTGTTTTCCATTCAAATCACTATGCACACAGACGCTGGCTTCCATGAGATGGATGCATGCTGGCTTTTTCCTGGAGGTACCTGCAGCTGCTGAACTCAGATGTGCTAGATAAACACATATTTTAAAATTGTTTAATGTGGTACTTCTGTCAAAATACCTCTTTACATTCTCCTCGCCCACCCTGTGCCTGAGACAGTCAGTACCTGAGAAAAAGAAACCTTCTTCTTCCAGGCTGTCCATTTTGAGGTTTGAGAAATGTCAGTGAGAATTATAATCAAAACACCCAAAATAGGTATTCAACTGAAAAGATAGCCAGTGTTTTAAAGAGATTATACAGAGAAATTGAAGAAAAAGTACCATAGATGTATACATTTTTAAAAATTTACCTTTATTGTTGCAAGGATTAGAGGTGTCACCTTTTTTCTCCCTTTGATCCCCTAGACCCACATCCACCTAATGCAGGCCTATCCCGGGCCTAATGCACTATTGTCTATGTCCATGGTTTTGCATATCCTATCTAATAAAAGAGTAATATGCAAATTAACCATCACTCCACTACACCAGCCACTCACACCAGCCACGCCCACCAGCCAATCAGGAGCAAATATGCAAATAAACCAAACCAAGATGGCTACAGCCACAGAGAGCAGGAGGGAGGCTTGGGTTTCCCCAGCAATGGAGGAAGCCAAGCTTTCTGCACACCCTGGCCTGCCCAGGCCTGTGCTTAAGGCTACCAAGTTTCAATTATAGAAGATACATATATCCCAACAGAAATGGCTGCCACCACAGAGCCAGCAGAAGTCTTGGCTTCGCTCCAGGCTACAAAGTTTCAATTGTAGAAGATAAATAAATCCCAGATACCAGGGCCTCTGCTTGGGTCGCCAGGGGGTGTGGCCAGACTGCAAACCACCACAGGCCCCTTGCCCAGGCCACCCCAGGCCCCAAGGGAACCCCCACCCTGATCCAGGACATCCTTCAGGGCAAACCAGCCGACCCCCACCCATGCACCAGGCCTCTCTACTATCAAATAAAAGAGTAATATGCAGATTGACCATCACTCAAACACACAAGATGGCTGCCTCCATGTGGTCAAAAATCCTGCCCCCATGTGGACACAAGATGGCCGCCACAAGATGGCCAGCAGGGGAGGGCAGTTGGGAGGGATCAGGCCTGCAAGGGAGGGCAGTTGGGGGTGATCAAGCTTGCAGGGGAGGGCAGTTAGGGATGACCAAGCCGGCATAGGAGGGAAGTTGGGGGCAACCAGGCCGGTAGGGAAGGGCAGTTGGGAGGGACCCAGGCTTTCAGGGGAGAGCAGGTGGGGGGGACCAGGCCTGCAGGGGAGGGCAGTTAGGGGTGACCAGGCCTGCAGGGGAGGGCAGTTAGGGGCAAACAGGCTGGCAGGGGAGCAGTTAGACATCAATCAGGCTGACAGGTGAGTGGTTAGGGGGTGATCAGGCTGGCAGGCAGAAGTGGTTAGGTGCAATCAGGAAGGCAATCAGGCGAGCAGTTGGGAGCCAGCAGTCCTGGATTGTGAGAGGGATGTCCAACTGCCCATTTAGGCCTGATCCACCAGGATCAGGCCTAAATGGACAGTCGGACATCCCTCGAGGGGTCCCAGATTGGAGAGGGTGCAGTCTGGGCTGAGGGACACCCCCTCCCCCGTGAACAAATTTCATACACTGGGCCTCTAGTATGCACATAAGTTTTTTAGTTAACCCCCCTTCCTTCTGAGATTCATCAGTCTGTTCCATGTTTCCATGTCTCTGGATCTATTTTGTTTGTCAGTTTATTTTGTTCATTAGAGTCTACATATACATATAATTATAAATATCATTTAAATATATGCCCTTTCCAGTTCTTCTATTTTTTTTCAAGTTTCTGTGTTACTTCTAGAATAAAGCCTGTATTCCTTTTCTTCTTCTTTTTTTTAATCCTCACCCAAGGATACGTTTTATTGATATTAGAGAGAGATGAAGAGAGAGAGAGAAACAAGGAGAGAGAGAAACATGAATGTGCCAGAGAAACATCTGTTGCCGCCTCCTGTATTTTCCATGACTGGGCATTGAACCCACAACCTATGTATGTGCCTTGACTGGGAATTGAACCTGCAACCTTTTTGTGTATGTGACCATGTTCCAATCAACGGAGTCACCAGCCAGGGCTAAAATCTGCATTCTTTAAACTAGTATTTAAAAGATTGATTTATTTAACATTAAAGTATCATTTCAAGCATTGGAGTTGGGAGAAACACAGGGTGTAAGGATAACTTGAATTCAATCACCTGTATTGAATGCAGAGTTGTGTAAGCTTTAGCAAGTTGTTTAACATCTCTGAACCTCACCATATTTTAACTAAAAATTATAGTAGAGTTTCTGCATCCAGGAAGATGGAGTAGACATATGTTCCCCTATTCCTCTTGTTAAGAACAAAACAAACCTGGACATATACACAAAATGAAATGAAGAAACAACAACAAAAAATAAGAAAACTAAGATAGAGAGAAGACAGATCACCTAGGGAACCCATAGCACAGCACTGAGTTCCCTGGGCCTTCTTTTTGCTTCATGGAGTGAAAGTACCTGGGCACAAGCAACAAGCCCAATACAACTCTGCTCTCTAGAGCCAAAGAACAAGCAAAGTCCAGAGAGAGAAAAGATTTAGACAATAACTGTTCCACTCCAGCCAAATACTGGAAACACCCAGTGGCCACCCCTTCACTCATACCTCAGAAGCTGAACTGGAGCCTAGACAGGTGTGCTAAATAAGGTTGAGAAAGGAGCAAGACTTTCATCCCTGCTGGGGGTAATGTGCCACCCCAAATTTGCTGTTAATGGGGACCGTGTAGGAAACCTGAACTTTCATCCACATTAAGAATTCTCAAGGGATGTCAGCATGGCCTTTCAGAAGAACTAGTGGAGGGTCAAGAGTTTCACCACAGCCCACAGCCTGGTTGGTGGTGAGGAGACCAACTCCCAGGAGTCAGTGAAAGCCAAGTGAGAAACAGCAAGGAGACACTTCTTCCCCTGCCAGCCAAGTTGGTATCAGCAGAGGCTGGGAGTGGAGCTGGAAATCCCAACTGCACCCAGAAGTAATTAGGCATGCACCCTCCATCCTCAGGTGTTAATGGAGGCTGAGTGGAAAACCTGGACTTCTATCCACACACAGTAATACCACGGCAACACAAACCCTTCCCCTGTCAGAGTGATATCACAAAAGGCCAGTTCAAACAAAGCGAATATGATTCAAAATCTCCTAACATAATATTCTTGATGTCCACATTCCAAGTGAAAATCACTTATAGGTCAAGAACTAGGGAAATCTCAACTGGAATAAAAGGAGCATCCAATAGATTGTATATTTCATATTTCCACTGTAACAAAACATAAACCTAGTGGCTTAAAAATTGCATTATAGTTATGAAGTACAGACATCAAAATGGCTCTTACTAGGCTAACATAAAGATGTTGACAGAGCTGCATTCCTTCTGAATGCTCTAGGACAAAATAATTATTTTCCTTTTCCAGTTTCTAGAGGATGCTGATCTCCTTGGCTTATACTCCACTTTCATCGTCAAAGCCAGGAATCACTGCTAAGTTATTCTCCTGCTACATCACCCCAACTCTCACCCTTCTATTTTTTTTCTATTGATAAGGGCCCTGATTGGGTTCACTGGGACAATTCAGGATAATTTCACCATCTCAGCATCATCGGATTAAAACCCAATTCCATCTGTATCCTTAATGCCCCCTCATTCTATAAAACTAGCATATTCACAGTTTCCAGAGATTAAGACATAGATATTTTTGAGGGTATATTCACTGTCTACCACTAAAGAACATTATAAAATACTAATGGCCCTGTGCACAAATTCATGCACATTGAAAGGAAAATTAATTAGAAGAAATATTTTAATATCACTATTCACCCTTTCTCTATAATAGAAGTGTCAACCACATTTACCATCAACAATAACAGATCAAAACACATGTGTGTGCTTGGCACCAGTGAGAGCTTTATATGTATCATGCATGCACGAGTCAACTTAGCCTTGTATAGATATAGAATAAAATTACTTAATTAGACTTGCTTTCTGATTTAGCTAAACTTTTTCCAGCCCAGTGAAGCACCCCAACTTCTCTTTCAGGTAATTGTCAGCAACACAGCAGTAAATATCAACATGAAGCAGATTATTATTGTAGATCGCACAGAAAGAACAAAGGGTAAAATATTTAACTGCAGCAGTGTTTGACTATATTCTGCACAGTGGAAAAACCTGAAGTCATTTTCAAGGTCCACCATTTCTTACTTCTTTTCAGTCAGGTCAAGTTTCTAAGCTTTCTAAATCTCCATTTTCTGGCTAATGAAAAGAAAATAGGATTCTACCAAGTCTCCTATCTACCTCCAGGACTTCTGTGAGGATCAAATGAGATGAGGCATGGGAAAATGCTTCACCAACATTTGGTTAAAGTATAAAATGTTTCCACCTGGCTATAAAGCAAGTCGTGTTCCTGGGCTGAAGAAAGTCCAAGGAGGCTAGTCACCAGGGATAGGAAGCCAGGCATTGTTACGTGATGTCATTACCTGGCGCCCACAGCCACCATTTCCTGGCTGTGCTGGGCTGTGGGTCACATTTTGTGCCATGGGATCTCAGCAGTGTTGGCTGCAATTTCATGGGCTGTCACTCCAGGGTGGTGGTGGGGCCTGTGTCCCACTTGGGGGAAGCCAAGTGTTGCTTTGTGGGAGCTAGGTCCGTGGTGCCATTTCTTTGTAAATGGCCAGTGCTTTTCACTGCAGCTCCTGCTTTGAGCGTCTGCCCCTGGTAGTCAGTGGGCATCATAGCAACTGGTCAGATGGTCGGACACTTAGCATATTAGAGGATTTTATATATATAGATAAGAAATGTTAAGTTTCCAAAGTTATCTTATTTACTTTCCAATTCCCTTGCTGATATGGTGATTATTTAGAAGTTGTATGATGCTTCTGCACTTTTCCACTTTTCAGATCAAGAATCTCACTTGCTTCTGCTCCTAAACAGCTCACGTAAAGTTGTCTCCTCCAGGATGGAATATATTTCTTAAATATAAAGGTATTTCTTAAATATAAAGAAGCAATACATCTAAAATAACAAGTGCCTCCTTGTTTAAAATTGATATGCAAATGTGTGTGGACATCCATAAAAAGGGGTAAAAACATATTCTTCAACTGAACAATTCTGGAATCCCCTTATAGCTTCACTACATACTTGTATTTTATTTATTTACTAGAGGCCCGGTGCATGAAATTCATACACCGGGGGAGGGGTGATCCCCTCAGCCCAGCCTGCACCCTCTCCAATCCAGGAGCCCTCGTGGGATGTCTGACTGCCTCTCACAATCTGGGACCACTGGCTCATAACCGCTTGCTTGACTGCCTGCCTGATCGCCCCAACCCCTCTTCCTACTTGCCTGATCGCCCCTAACCACCTCTGCCTGCCTGCCTGATCGCCCCTAACTGCTCCCCAGCTGGCCTGATCACCCCTAATTGCCTCTGCCTCACACCACACCCAGGACCCAAGATTCCCTCCTCTGACCAGTCATAGGCACCAGGACCCAGGCTGCCCTCCCTCTAGCTGGCCACAGGCACCCAGGACCGCAGGGTGGGCCGCTTGTCCCTCTCCCGGGCTGCAGGTGCAGCTGCTGGTGCCCAGGACTGTGGAGACTGTAGGGCATGCAGATTGTCCCTCTCCCAGGCCCCAGTCTGGCTTGTCCCCATTCCTCTCTCATGAGTTCATTTGTGACTGGCTGGTCCCCATTCCTTTCTCCCCAGTGTTGAATGTCTGAGCCATTATGGTGTGAAGATGTGAGGGCGTGATGACCATTTGCATATTGGCTCTTTATTATATAGGATTTTTAAATTAAATTATTTAATGTTTAAAGTATTGAATAAGTCTCCCCCCATTGACTTCTCCTCAGTTGTTCCCACTCCCCCACCCCCTCAGCATATGCCATCACCACCCTACTGTCTGTGTCCATTGGTTATGCTCATATGCATGCATATAAGTCATTTGGTTGATCTCTTATCACCACCATCCTCCCCTGCCTTCCCTCTGAGGTTTGACAGTCTGTTTGATACTTCTGGCTCTATTTTTCTTCATCAGTTTATGTTGTTCATTATATTCCAAAAATGAGTAAGATCATGTTATATTTATCTTTCTCTGACTGGCTTATTTTGCTTAGCATAATGCTCTCCACTTCCATGCATGCTGTTGCAAATGATACGCATCCCTACTTTTTTATAGCAGCATAGTATTCCATTGTGTAGATGTACCACAGTTTTTTAATCCACTCATCTGCTGATGGGCATTTGAGCTGTTTCCAAATCTTAGCTATTGTAAATTATGCTGTTATGAATATAGGGGTGTATATATCCTTTCTTCTTGGTGTTTCTGATTTCTTGGGATATATTCCTAAAAGCAAGATTAGTGGGTCAAATGGGAGTTCCATTTCTAACTTTTTGAGGAAACTGAATACTGTTTAACACAGTGACTGCACCAGTCTGCATTCCCACCAGCAGTGCACGAGGGTTCCCTTTTCTCCACATCTTTGCCAGCACTTGTCGTTTGTTGATTTGTAGATGATAGGCATTCTGACAGGTGTTAGATGGTACCTCATTGTCATTTGGATTTCCATCTCTGGGATGATTGGTGACTTTGAACATACTTTCATATGTCTCTTGGCCTTCTGTATGTTCCCTTTTTTCAAAAAGTTTCTATTTAGGTCCTTAGCCCATTTTTCGATGGATTGTTTATCTTCCTTTTTTCTAAAGTTGTATGAGTTTGCTATACATTTTTTAGATTAAACCCTTGTCCCAGATAACATTGGCAAATATGTTTTCCCATGCAGTAGGCTTTCTTGTTGTTTTGTTGATGGGTTATTTTGCTGTGCAGAAGCTTTTTATTTTGATGTAGTCCCATTTGTTTATTTTCTCCTTAGTTTCCATTGTCCTATGAGCTGTACTGGTAAAGATATTGTTATGACATATGTCTGATATTTTGCTGCTTAAAGATTCTTGTAAGATTTTTATGGTTTCTTATCTTACATTTAAGTCCTTTATCCATTTTGAGTTTATTTTTGTGTCTGGTGTAAGTTGGTGGTCTAGTTTCATTTTTTTTGCATGTATTCCATCCAATTTTCCCAACACCATTTATTGAAGAGCCTGTCTTAACTCCATTGTATTCTGTTGACTCCTTTGTCTCCTATTTATTGAGCATAATGTCTTGAGTCAATTTCTGGGTTCTCTGTTCTGTTCCATTTGTCTAAATGTCTGTTCTTGTGCCAGTACCAGGAAGTTTTGAGAACAGTGGCTTTGTAATATAGCTTGATATCTGGTATTGTGATCCCTCCAACTTTGTTCTTCTTTCTCAAGATTGCTGCGGCTATTTTGGGGTCTTTTTTTTATATGAATTTTTAAAAAGTTTGTTCTAAGTCTGTGAAATATTCTGTTGATATTTTAATGATGATTGCATTGAATCTATAGATTGCTTTGGGTTGTATGGCCATTTTAATGATGTTGATTCTACCAAACCATGAATAAGGTATATTCTTCCATTTGTTTATGGCTTCCTCTATCTCTTTTTTCAATGTCTTGTAGTTTTCTGAGTACAGGTCTTTTACCTCCTTAGTTAAGTTTATTCCTAGGTATGTTAATTTTTTTGTTGTCATGATAAATGGGATTTATTTATTTATTTATTTATTTTTTATTTATTTTTAGTTTCTCTTTATGTGAGATCATTATTGGTGTATAAAAACTCCATAGATTTCTGGGTGTTAATTTTGTATTTTGCTACATTGCTGAATTCATTTATTAAGTTTAGTAGTTTTTTTGATGGAGTCATTAGGGTTTTCTATGTTCAATATCATGTCATCTGCAAATAATGACAATTTTGTTTCTTTTCCAATTTGGATGCCTTCTATTTCTTCTTCTTGTCTGATTGCTCTGGCTAGCACTTCCAGTACTATGTTGAACAGGATTGGTGAAAATAGGCATCCATGTCTTGTTCCTGTGCTTAAGGGAAATGAGTTTAGTTTTTGCCCATTGAGTATGATGTTGGCTGTAGGTTTGTCAGATAAGGCTTTTATTATGTTGAGGTATGATCCCTCTATTTCCACTTTCCTGAGAGATTTTATCAAGAAAGGGTGTTGCATTTTGTCAAAATCTTTTACTGCATCAATTTATATGATTATTTGATTTTTGTCTCTCAGTTTGTTTATGTGATGTATTATGTTTATTGATTTGCCAATATTATATCAGCCTTGCATCCCCAGAATAAATCCTACTTGGTCATGGTGTATGATATTTCTAATGTAATGTTGGATCGATTTTGCTAGAACTTGTTGAGGATTTTAGCATCTAAGTTGATCAGAGATATTGTCCTATAATTCTCTTTCTTTGTAGCAATCTTTTCTGGTTTGGGTATTAGGGTAATGCTGTCTTCACAGAAAGTGCTTGAAAGTGTGCCTTCCTCTTGAATTTTTTTTTAATATTCTAAGAAGGACAGGTTTTAGTTCTTAGAATATTTGGTAAAATTTCCCTGTGAAGCTGTCTGGACCAGGGCTTTTGTTTGCTGGAAGGTTTTGTGGGGTTTTTTACTGCTTCAATTTCATCAGTAGTTATCACCTATACAGGTGGTTCGATTTTTCATGATTGAGTTTGGAAGCTTGTATTTTTCTAGAAATATGTCTATTTTGTCTAGGTTTTCCAGTTTGTTGGAGTAGAGTTGTTTATAGTATTTTTTATAATCCTTTGTATGTCTCTGGGGTTGGTTGTTACTTCCCCTTTTTCATTTTTTATTTAGTTCATTTGCGTCCTCTCCCTTTGTTTCTTGGTGAGCCTGGGTAGAGATTCATCAACCTTTTTTATCCTTTCAAAGAACCAGCTCTTGGTTTCATTGATCTTTTGTATTATTTTTGGTCTCTATGTCATTTATTTCTACTCTGATTTTTATTATTTATTTACTTCTGCTTACTCCAGGCTTTTCTTGTTGCTCTCTTTTTAATTCTTTAAGTTCTAAAGTTCTAATTTATTCCTATATTTTCTTTTCTTGTTTTATGAGACAGGCCTGTAGAACTGTGAATTTCCCTCACAGGACTGCTTTCACTATGTCCCATAGATTTTGGATTATTGTGCTTTCATTGTCATTTTGTTCCAGGATGCTTTTTATTTCTTCTTTGATCTCTTAGGTTACCCAATCATTGTTTAATTGCATGCTATTTAACCTCCAAGTGTTTGGTTTTTTATTGATTGTTTTTATTGTAGTTGATTTCTAATTTTATGTCATTGTGATCTGAGAAGTTGCTTGATATGATTTCTATCTTTTTGAATTTGAAGAGACTTTCCTGTGCCCTAAAATGTGGTCTATCTTTGAAAATGTCCAGTGTGCACGTGAGAAGAAAGTATATTCTGTGGCTTTGGGGTGAAATGTTCTGAGGATGTCAATTAGTTCAATCTGATCTAGTGAGTCATTTAGGATTCATGTTTCTTTGCTGATTTTCTGTTTAGAGGATTTACCCATTGCTGACAATGGGGTATTAAAGTCCCCTACTATGATTGTATTGCTGTCGATCTCTTTCTTGATATCTTCCAGAAGTTTTTTTTGTTTTTGTTCATTTTTTGTTTGTTTTTGTATTTGGATGCTTCTGTATTGGTAGAATATATGTTTACCAGAGTTATATCCTCTTGTTGAATTGCTTCCTTTAGTATTATGAAGTGGCCCTCATTATCTCTTGTTATGGCCTTCACTTTGAGGTCTGTTTTGTTAGAGATAAGTATTGCTACCCCAGCTTTTTTTTTTTTTCATTTTCATTTGTGTAAAAAATATTTTTAATCCCTTCACTATCAGTCTGTGTGAGTCCTTTGTAATGAGATGGGTCTCTTGTAGACAGCAAATATATGGGTCATATTTTCTTATCCATTCAGCTACCCTATGTCTTTTGATTGGAGCATTTACATTTATGCTTAAGATTATTATTGATAGGTTCTTGTTCATCGCCATTTTTATTTTTTACTAGAGGCCTGGTGCATGAAATCCGTACATTCATTGGGGGTGGGTCTCTTAGCCTGGCTTGTGAGAGGGTGCAGGCCAGGCCGAGGGACCCCACTGGTGCACAATCAGGACCGGGAGGGATGCAGGAGGTTGGCCAGCTTGGGAAGGACTGCAGGAGGGCACAAAGGTGGGTCCAGCCCATCTTGCTCAGTCCCAATCGGCCGGACCCCAGCAGCAAGCTAAACTACCAATAAGAGTGTCTGCCTCCTGGTGGTCAGTGCATGTCATAGCAACTGGTCGACCAGTCGACTGCCCCCCGGTAGTCAGTGCATGTCATAGCGAGTAGTTGAGCAGCCTTAGCATATCATTAGCATATTATGCTTTGATTGGTTGAATGGCTGACTGGACAACTGGACACTTATCATATTAGGCTTTATTATATAGGATACCTGTGTTCCTTCTTCCCTTCCTATTTCTTATTTTTATAGCAGTCCCTTTAGCATTTCTTGCTAGTAATAAACTCCCTTAGCATTTTTTTTGTCTGTGAATCTCCTGATTTCACCTTCAATTTTGAATGATAGCCTTGCTATATCATATCAAGGTATAGTATTTTGGATTTTGTCCCTTGCTTTGCATCACTTTGTATATTTCATCCCACTCCCTTCTGGCCTTCTGTGTTTCTTTTGATAAAACAGTTGATAGTCTAATGGGAGATCCTTTGTAGGTAACTTTCTGTCTCTCTCTGGCATCCTTTAAGATTCTTACTTTGTCGTTGATGCTTGCCAATTTAATTATGATGTGTCCTGGTGTTGGTCTTTTTGAGTTTATCTTATTGAATCCAAAATCAGGATAGTTTTCCGTCATTATTACTTCAAACAGGTTTTCTATTCCTTGCTCAGCTTCCTCTCCTTCTGATACTTTTATTGTGTGGGTGTTGTTTCATTTTGTGTTGTCCCAAAGCTCCCTTAAGCTCTCCTGCCTTTTAAGTTTTATTTTATTTTTCTAATTGCTGCTCTTCTTGGGTGTTTTTCTACCTTGTCTTCTAATTTTTTTGATGTGCTACTCAGCTTATTCTAGTCTACTGTTGAAACTTTCCATTGTATTCTTTATTGTAACGATGTCATTCTTCATTTCCTTTTGATTCTTTATTTCCTCTTGATTCTTACACATGTTGTCAAATTTGTCTTCCATCCTTTTCAGCATCCTTATAACCATTGCTCTGAATTCTTTCTCTGACAAATTGCTTGCTTCCATTCTGTTTGTTTTTCTGGTGATTCCTCCTTTTCTTTCATATGGGGGTTGTTTCTTCATCTCCCACTTTTGCTGATCCTTTGTGATTGTTTCTATGTATTAGATCAAATTGCTATGCCACCCATATTTTTTGAGATTGTCTTATATAGTAGATTTTTTGTGGGACTCAGTGGTGCAGTCTCTCCAGTCCTCTGGGCTTGGTATTCTAGATAAGCCCTCTACTTGGGATATATGAGTTCTCTTGGTGTAGTTGGTTTTGAGCATTATTGTCCTGTTCATGGATGGAGTATTCTCTCAGGGTGTCTGGTTATGTGACTCACTCTCTACCACATTGACCAAACAGCACAAAATACAACTCAATAAGACAAGACACAAAGGGAACAAAACATGAATGTACTTATGACAACACCAACCCCGATAAAAATAACCACCAGAGAAAACAGAATTAGGAGAGAGAAAAGAGAGTAAACATATTATCAAGGAAAGAAAAAAAAAGGTAATAGAGAAAAGAAAAAGAAGAAAAAGGAAGAAAAGAATATAGGGAGAAAACACCACAAAACAAACAGATAAACCAAAAAATATAAACAACAAACACCCAGAAAAAGGGTGGGGGACAGAATCTGTAGAGGCAGAGCTTATATACAGAAAGTAAGGTTAAGGAATTGAATGAAGGACTACGGTTCAGTATAGAGGAGGTAGAAAGAGAATGAGTGGATAAGAAGAGAAAAAATAAATAAAATTAACAAACTATAAATAAATAAATAAGAAGATAAATAAAAATATATAAATATTTTTTAATTTATCTATTCCTTTATTCATCCATATTTGGAAAAGGAGAAGAGAGAGAGAGCAGGTAGGCTTGAGTTTATTGAGTGAAACTAATTAAGCAATTAGAAGAAAAAGAGAGGAGAGGAAAAACAAGCATAAAATAATTGACTAGTGAAGAAAGAGAAAGGAGAAGGGTGCTTGGACTTGGAGCTGGAAGGAGGAAATTAGATAAATGAGAAAGCCAACAGAGACTAAAATAATAATAAAACATCAATAAAGGAAATAAAGAAGATCAATTTTTAACAAGGGGTAAAAAAAAGGAAAGAGAAAAACTAAAGCAGGGACAGGAGAGGAGAAAAAAGGATGAAAGAAGGAGAAGTGGGGTAGGAAAGGGTGGGGAAAAAAAGATCAAATGACAGTAAAAAATAAAAATTGAATGAAGAAAAAATAATACAAAAAAAATTTTAAAAACAATAAAAAAGAAAAAAATACTTTTCTTTAAATAAAAGATAAAAAAGTGTCATTGACTTAAGCCGAGTTTAATGCCCCATGGGGTCTGGTTTAAGACCCCACTCTTCTGTTCTGTCTGCTACTTCTCATTTTCCTGTTAGGTAGTCAGCACCGTGTTGAAGTTCCAAGTGATCCACCATTTTTCTGTTTATGTCTGTCTCCACAGCCTTAGCTGCATGCTTTGCTTGTCTGCCTTCTGTCAATCTTAATCTCTCAAGCAACTGTATCTGACAAGGCTGTTGGTGCGTTATTGCTTTCCAGGACTGAATGATCCTTTTCAACCCAGTCCCTGAGGGCTCTTTAGGGCTGTTCAGAGTCTGTTTCCTTTGTACCACTCAGATTGTAGTCTGGGTGTCACTACACTAGCTTCCTTGAGGCTGCTGGGAGGGGCTTGCACCTCAAGAGAAAAATGGCCACTTAGGATTGGTGGTTCAGGAAAGTCTCAGTGCTGGACTCCTGGGAACCTCCCCATCACCCCTCCCCCCCTGGCCTATTCTCCTCCACAGCCTCTCTCCAGACTCCAGAAATCTGTACCTCCACCTGCACCACAGCCACAGGTGAGTGTATTTTAAAGGTCTTATAACCTGGGTTTAGTAAATAAAAGCAGAGACAAGACAGAGGCAAAACAACTCCACATCTACAAGTTTCTCTCCCCCCAGCACAGCACAACTTGGGCAACTCTTCAGGCCTCTTTTCTGGGCACAGCCTCTGGCAGATGTGGACTTACATCTAGATTCCCCAACCATCAACAGCCCTGTGGACCCCTTTCCACAGTTGGATGTTACGCCTGTTTCCAAGGGACGTGGACTTGATGTAGTGCGGTTTCCTTCTGACCCTCTCATCCTAGTGTTCACGTGTCTCTCTCTCTCTCTCCAGCCCAGATCCCTGATCCTACTTTTCTTCAGGCACCCTCTGCCTTTTCTAGCTGCGAATTGTTTCACCAGGTGTGACTTCACCAATTCCAGATGGATGTTACTTGATTTAGCTGTTCCTTCTATCTTCTCTGGGATAAGGTTCAGTACATATCTGCCTATTCAGCCACCATTTTCCCCCTCCCTAACTGCATGCTTTTAAAATCATATACCAACATACCAAACTATGTCAATATATCAGCATTCCATTAAAAGCAAAAACATTTATTTTCTTCTTAATACTTTCTAATTACTGATCTCACATTTTAAACATGTAGAGGGTAATGTGACATAAAAGGTAGTAAAGTATTTATATTTTACTTGCACTGTTAAAATGTTGACATCAGTGTATTGTGATAAGATTATATGATCTTACACAAACAAATATAATAAAAACACTGCAGATAAATAAAATGAAAAAATTTAAAAATCCTATATAATAAAAGCCTAATATGCTAAGTGTCCAGTCATCTGGTGACAAGTCAACTGTTCAATCAATCAAAACATAATATGGTAATGATATGCTAAGGATACTCAACAGCTTGCTATGATGTGCACTGACCACCAGGAGGCAGACACTCTAACTGGTAGGTTAGCTGGCTGCTGAGGTCCAGCCAATTGGGACTGGGTGAGATGGGGCTGAACATGCCCTGGAGCCCTCCTGTGATCCCTCCCCAGCCCTGTGGGGTCCCTTGGCCTGGCCTGCACCCTCTCATAATCCGGAACCTTTTGGGGGATATTGGAGAGCCAGTTTCGGCCTAATCCTGCAGGCCACTCCCCTCAGGAGGGCGCCAGATGCAGGACTCATAGCTGGCGAGCTCTGCTGCAGTGGTGTGAGCCTCTCCCGATTGGGACAGATTGGGCTGGAGCCTGTGGCTGGCACAGTGGGGCTAGGATGAGCAGGAGTGGCAGATAGGAGCTACAGGTGATATTGGACTGTGGGTTTCGGCCCAATCCGCAGGCCACCCCGAGGGACCCCACCCATGCACATATTTGTGAACTGGGCCTCTAGTGTTCAAATAACTACCTACAGGGAAGAAGAAAAATAAAAATAGAGTGTGTTCTCTGACAACAATGAGTCAAATTAGAAAAGAGTAATAAAGAGATAGAAAAATCCTCAAACTTTTTTAAAAATAAACACTTTTAAAAATAATATATGGGTGAAAGTAGTCTCAAGGCAATGATAAATAACTTAAGCTCTTACATTAAGCTAGACAGGAGGGAAGAAGAAGGCAAAAGAGTAGGTGGAAGTTATACTTAACTCCTCCCAGGCCTGAACTGGAATTATCACTAAATAATAGAATAATCAACCTGAATAACCAATTAAAGGCTAGCTGAACAGAAGTATTATAAACAAATATCTACAGAAGAAGCCAAATTGAGACTAGTAAGAAGGGCAGAGACACAAAAAGAATTGCTCACACACACAAAAAAAGACTGCAAATCCAGAAGCATATTTCATCTGCAAAAGTTTCCCCTGATGAACATGGAGTCTGAACCCCAGATGAGGCTCCCCAGCCCAGAGCATATGAGTTAGGATGAGGTGCCCATACAACACCTAGCTGTAAAAATCAGTGAGCCTTCTTTCTGCCAGGGAGAGATAGGAGTCTGTTAGAAACCCAAGTGCCCTTTTAATGGGTCAGCACACAAAATATAATTTGTAGTCACTCATTTTGGGCTCTGGCATGGAGTGGGAGCAGACTAGAGTTTTTTAAAGACAGACTGGGTTGTGTGTCTCCATAAAAAGATCTGAAAAGATAGCCACCAGGGTCCCTATGCTGAACCCATCTCCCACATTGCCAACAGATGCCATCTTTCCTGGGTCCAGCACTCCCCTTCAAACTTCATTGGCTTTGAGGTGGGCTATAAAACCCCATATTTTCTGCCCTGTCACCCCCTCCACTCCTACATACCTACAACCAGTGAAGGAGTCTGCTGTCTGAGCCTGTGGTGTAGGCTTATTTGAAGGGATCTTGAGGGCAATCTCAAAAAGAATCACAGACAGAATTGTGTGACTCTGGGGGCAGAAACCATTCCCTTTACTACCAACAGTGCCACCAAACCAAGGCATAGTAGGTCTTCCCAATACACAGAAACAAATAGAGTGAGGCAGCCAAAATGGAGAGACAAGGAAACATACTCCAAATGAAATAATAGATAAAAATCCCCTTGAAAATTACAAAATAAAATGGAGAAAAACAAGCAACCAAATGCAGATTTAAAAATAATGATTATAAGGAAGCTCAAGACACTTAGTGAGAACTACAAAAATATAACAAGCATAACAACAACAACAAAAAAAAGCCCATAGAAAACATAACAAAGAACCAGTCATAAATGAAACATACAATATCTGAAATGAAGAATACACTAGTAGGAATCAACAGCAGGATAGATAAAGCAAAGGACCAAATCAGTGAATTTAAAGGCAAGGTAGCAGAAAACACCCAATCAGAGCAGCAAATAGAAAAAAATATTTTTTAAAAAAAATGAGGATAGTCTAAGAAGAGACGTTTGGACAACATGAAGAATAACAACATCCACATCAGAGGGGTACCAGAAGGAGAAGAGAGAGAATTAGTACCTGTTTGAAGATATAATGCCTGAAAATTTTTCAACCTAGTAGGAAAAAATGATACACAGGTTCAGGAAGCACAGAGAGTTCCAAACAAGATGAACTCAAAGAGGCCAACACCCAGACACTTCATAATTAAAATGACAAAGGTTAAAAACAAAGAGACAATCTTAAGAGCTTAAAACAAACAAACAAAAAAAAAAACACAACCTAAAGATAATTAGTTATCCAGAAGAGGACCCAATTAGGACTGCAAGCTGATCTCTCAAGAGAAACATTTCAGGCCAGAATAAATTGGGATGAAAAGTGAGGACTTACAACCAACACTACTTACCAAGCAAGCCTATCATTCAAAATTGATGGTGAATAAAGAGTTTCCCAGACAACAAGAGCTAAAGGAATTCATTTGCTTTGGGGTGGGTTCTATCTTTCCTGCCCTGTCACCCCCTCCACTCCTACAGACCCTACAACCAGTGAAGCCAAACCAATATTACAAATAATGTTCTTCTTATAAAATGCCAATAAATATATGCTCATCAATAGTTACTTTAAACATAAATGGCTGAGATGATCCCATCAAAATACAAAGAGTAGCTTAATGGATAAGAAAACAAGACCCAAATAATGTCTATAAGAAACCAACCTCAGAACTAAAGATACACATAGATTGAACATAAAGGGATGGAAAAGATATATCAAATGGAAATGAGAATAAAGCTGTGGTAGTGGCACTTATATCAAACAAAATACACTTCAAATCAAGGCTATAAACGACAAAGAAAGACATTACATAATGATAAAGGAATCAGCCCAACAAGAGGATATAACCCTTGTAAACATTTATGCACCCAACATAGTTGTACTTTAAATATATAAATCAAATCTTGATGGTCATAAAGGGAGAGATAGACAGTAATATAGTCATAATAGGAAATTTTAGCACCCCATTGATATCAATGGATACATCTTCCAAACCATAAAACAAACAAACAAAAAAAATCAACAAATGAAGAGTAGGCTGAAGTGACATATGAGACCAGATAAATGTAATTTATCTTTTTTAGAGCATTTCAGCCCAAAACAGAAGAATATACATTCTTTTCAAGTGCATATAGGAATTTTCTAGGATATACCATATTAGAACACAATGAATTTAATAAACTTGAAATCATATCAAGCATTCTTCATGACCACAAGACAAAAAGGAAAAATATACAATGTTTTGGAGACTAAATAACAGGCCACAAAACAAGAAATGGGTTAAAAATGAGATTAAGGATGAAATAAAAAATTACCTTTAGACAACTATAAAAAATGAATACACACCAACACAAAATCTATGTGACACAGAGAAAGCAGTGTTAGGAAGGAAGTTCACAGCACAACAGGGCAACTGAAGAAGAAGAAGAAGAAGAAGAAGAAGAAGAAGAAGAAGAAGAAGAAGAAGAAGAAGAAGAAGAAGGAGAAGAAGGAGGTGGAGGAGGAGGAGGAGGAGGAGGAGGAGGAGGAGGAGAATTAAAAAAAATAAAATCCCACAAAATAATCTAATTTTACTTCTAAAGGACTTAGGAAAAGAACAATAAACAAACCCAAAGTGAATTGAAGGGAGGAAATGATAAAAATTCGAAAGGAAACAAATGATATAAAGGTAAAAACAAACAAACAAACAAAAAACTAGTACAACAGTTCAACAAGAGCAGGTTCTCTGAAAATATAATCAAGATTGACAAAACTTTGGCCAGACTCATCAAGAAAGAAGAGATGTCCCAAATAAATAAAATCAGAAATGAAAGAGAAGTAGTAGCTGACACCACAGAAGTACAAATGATTGTAAAAAAATATTATGAACCATTATATGCAACAAATTGGACAATCTAGATGAAATGGATAAATTCATAGAAACATATAATCTTCAAAATGAATAGGAAGAATCAGAAAATCTGAACATACTGATTACAATTAATGAAATAAGTAATCAAAATACGTCCAGCAAACAAATGTCCTGGACCAGATGGCTTTACAGGATAAATTAAGCAAACATTTAAAAAATAACTGTCACCTATCCTTTACAAACTATTCCAAATAAGTCAAGAGAAGGAAAGACTCCTAAGCGCATTTTAGGAGTCCAGCATTATCCTAATTCCAAAATCAGAAAAATACACTACAAAGAAAGAAAATTATAGGCCAGTATTCCTAATGAACATAGATGCAAAAATTCTCAACAAAATGTTAGTAAACCAAATCCAACACTACATTAAAAATATTATACACCATGATCAAGGGGGATTTATTCCTGGGCTACAACATTAGTACAATATCTGCAAATCAGTGAATGTGATACACCACATAAACAAAATAAAGGATTAAAATCATATGATCACATTAGAAAATTGAGAAAAAGCACTTGACAAAATCCAAGACTATTTATTATAAAAACTCTCAGGAAAATGGAATAGCGAAAACATAACTCTACATAATAAAAGTCATATATGATAAACCCACAGCTAACATTATACTCAACAGGGAAAAAGTAAAGTGTTTCTCTTAAGATCAGGAAAAAAAAGAAGTGGACACTTTCATCAATCTTACTCAACATAGCACTGAAAGTCCTAGCCACATCAATTAGACAAAAAGAAGAAATAAAAGGCATTCAACTTGGAAAGGAAAAAGGAAAACTGTTATTATTTGCAGATGACAGGATACTGTTTATAGAGAAGCTTAAAGATTCCATAAAAAAAAAACTAATAGAAGTCGTTAATAAATTCAGTATAAAGTGTCAGTATACAAAATTAATACTAGAAATCAGTTGAATTTTTACACACCAATAATTAACTACCAGAGACTCTAAGAAAACAATCCCATTTACAATTGCATAAAAAAATACTGTAGGAATAAATTTAATGAAGAAGATAAAAAACCTGTACTGGAAAATTATGAGGTACTAAACAAACAAATAAATAAAAGAGGATACAAATAAATGAAAGCATATAATGAATAGGAAGAAATAACTTCATTAAAATGTCCATACTCTCCAAAGCAATCTATAGATTCAAGGTAATTTATATCAAAATACCAATAGCATATTGCACAGAACTAGAACAAATAATCCAAAAATTTATATAGAATCACAAAAATAAATTTTTTGAAGAAGAAGAAGAAGAAAGAGGAGGAGGAAGAGAGGAAGAGGAGGAGGAGGAGAGTAAGAAACAACCTCAGCAATAGTAAGTAAGAAAAACCAAAGTTGGATTAGGCTATGCTATACTATAAGACCATAGTAATCAAAACAGCATGGTATTGGCATAAAAATAGACATATAGTTCAATGGAACAGAATAGACACCCCGAAATAAACCTATGATAATTAATATTTGACAAATGAGGCAAGAACATACAACTAAAATAGTCTATTCAGTAATTGGATTGGGAAAACTGGACAGATACTTGCAAAAAATTAAAACTAGACCAACTTCTTACATCATATATAATAATAAACTCAAAATGGATTAAATATTTATATTTTCCCTAGCCAGTGTGGGTCAGTAGGTTGGAAAGTCATCTGGAATACCAAAAGGTTGAGGATTTGATTAAAAGTCAGGGCACATACCTAGGTTAGAGGTTCAATATCAATCAGGGCATGTATGATCAATGCTCTCTCTCTCTCTCTCTCTCTCTCTTCTGCTCTCTTAAATCAATAAGCATATCCTCTGGTGAGAATTTTAAAAAAAAGACTTAAATATAATATCCAAAACCATTAAAATCCTGGAAGAAGACAGTGGCAGTAAATTCTTACACTTTTCTTAGCAATAATTTTTCTTGATATATCTCCCTGGGCAAGGGAAACAAAAGAAAAAAAATTAACAAATGGGACTACAACAAACTAAAACATTTATGCACAGCAAAGGAAGCTATCAACAAAACAAAAAGATAACCAACTAAAAGGGAAAAAATATTAGTTGATGACACATCTGAGAAGGGGTTAATATTCAAAATTTATAAAGAACTCATACTACTGAAAACAACAATAAAAACAAATAAAACCACCACAAACTCAAATAATCTAATAAAAACATGAGCAGAGGACCTGAATATACCCTTTTCTAAAGATGTCTGTTCTTTGAAAAGATGGCCAATAGACATTTGCTCAAAGTCACTAATTGTCAAAAAAAAAAGAGCAAATTAAAACCACAGTGAGGTATGACCTCATACCTGTCAGAATAGCTATCATCAATAAATCCACAAATGACAAAGTGTTGGTGAGAATGTGGAGAAAAGAGAACCCTCATGCACTGTTGGTGGGAATACAGATTGGTGCAGCCACTGTGGAAAACAGTATGGAGGTTCCTAAAAAAATTAATAGTGTAACTGCCTTATGACCCAGAATTTCCACTTCCAGGTATACATTAAAAAAACCTAAAACACTAATTTGAAAAAATATGTGCACTTCAGTGTTCACTGCAGTGCTTTTATAATAGCCAAGATGTGCAAGCAATCAGTTGAAGTATGGATAAAAAATTGGTGTTACATATAAACATATACTTGGCCATAAAAAGTAATGAATTCTTAGCATTTGCAACTCGTTGAAATAAGTCAGTCAGACAAATGGAAATGTTATGTGATTTAACTTATATGTGGAATCTAAGGAACAAAATAAATGAACAAACAAAACAAAAAGAGACTCAGACACAGAAAGCAGACTGGTTGTTGCCAGAGGGGAAGGGTGTTGGGGAACTTGGTGAAAGTGGTGATAGGATTAAGAAGTACAAATTGGTAGCCACAAAATAGTCATGGGGATGTAAAGTACATAGGGAATATAGTGAATAGTATTGTGATAACTATCTATGGTGTTAGTTTGTGTGCTGTAAATATCGAGGGGACCACAATATGAAGTATATGATTGTCTAACTACTATGTTGTACACATGGAACCAATACAAAATAACACCTAAATAAAACAAAAAAGAAGCTAGACAAAACAAGCAAACAAAAACAAAAGACAAAACAAAACAAAAAATCAACCAAGAAGAAAAATAGAAATAAAATATTAAAGAACAGAAATCAAAACAATTAAAAATGAAACAATCTATCTATATATGAGCCCAACCAGAACATTCGGTCGACCAGTCTCTATGACACATACTGACCACCAGGGGGCAGACGCTCAATGCAGAAGCTGTCCCCTGGTGGTCAGTGCACTCCCACAGAGGGAGTGCTACTCAGCTGACTGGGATGAGCAGCTGATCCCCGCAGGCCATGCCCCCACCAGTGCACAAATCCATGCACCAGGCCTCTAGTATCCTATCTAATTAAGAGGGAATATGCAAATTGACTGTCACACCATCACAAAGATGGTGGTGCCCATAGACACAAGATGATAGTGCCCAGTCCCTTCAGCTCCACAGGAGTCCCTCAGGCCTTTCAGCCCAGCCAGGGGGCGGCAGGCACACAGTGCAGCCAGACCTGCCCTCAGCCCCCCAGCTGCCCAGAGCCAGCCCGAGGCACAGGCAAGCCTTGGATGGCAGCTGCCCAGCTGACACCCAAGGCACAAGCAAGCCTCGGATGGCGGCTGCCCAGCCACCTAGGGACAATCTGAAACGCAGGCAAGCCTCAGATGGCAGCTGCACAGCTGATGACCGAGGCTGCCCAGCTGCCTAGGGCCATCCGAGGCTCAGGTAACCAGGGCCAGCTGAGGCTTGTGCTGCCAGCAGTGGCAGCAGCAGAGGTGTAATGGGGGCTCTGCCTTCCCCTGTTCACCGGGTCATCTCCTGCCCCTGAGGATTCCAGGACTGTGAGAGGGGGCAGGCTGGGCTGAGGGACCCCCTCTCCAGTGCATGAATTTTCATGCACTGGGCCTGTAGTAATCAATAAAAAAAAGCTGATTTTCTGAAAATTGACATAACTGTAGAAGGACTGACAAAGAAAAAGAGAAGACACAAATTATCAATATCAGGAATGAAACATGGGACATAACTACACACCTTGTAGACATCAAAAGGATAATAAAAATAATATAAGCAACTCTTCACACATAAATTTGACAACTTAGATAAAAATAGACCAATTCTTCAAAAAGCACATATTACAACAAGTCACCTAATATAAAATAGATGTTTTGTATAGCCTATCTCTATATAGGAAATTTAAATTATAATTTAAAAACTCACAAAAAAAGAAATTTCAAGGCATAGATGATATTTCTGCTAAATACTACCAAATGTTTAAAGAAAAATTAACACTAGTTCTACATAGAGTTTTTCATAAAATAAAAGAGTATGGAAGACTTTTCATTTATTTCATAAAGTTAATATTGCTATAATACCAAAACCAGATAAAGACAGAATGAAAAAAAAATAAAAAGAGATAAAAAGATAAAGATAAGGAGAGAGTGGAGGGGATGGTAGGAAAGGAAGGAAGAAAGAAGAAAATAAGAAAGGAGCCGAAACTGGTTTGGCTCAGTGGATAGAGCGTTGGCCTTTGGACTCAAGGGTCCCAGGTTTGATTCTGGTCAAGGGCATGTACCTTGGTTGCGGGCACATTCCCAGTAGGGGGTGTGCAAGAGGCAGCTGATCGATGTTTCTCTCTCATCGATGTTTCTAATTCTCTATCCCTCTCTCTTCCTCTCTGTAAAAAATCAATAAAAATATATTTAAAAAAAAAGAAAATAAGAAAGGAGAGGGGAGAAGAGGAGAACGGACCAGAGGAGAGGAGAGGAGAGGAGAGAAGAGGAGAGGAGACCAGAGGAGAGGAGAGGAGAGGAGAGAAGAGGAGAGGAGAGGAGAGGAAGATGTCCTTTATGAATTTAGGTGAAGATACTATTAAATATTAGTAAATAGAATTAATCAATTTATAAAACAAATTATACACTGTGTCCAAATGATGTTTTTCCCCAAGGTTGTAAGACAGGTTCAGTATATAAATATCAACATAATCCATCATATTAAAAAGCCAAAGAAAAAAAATCCTCTGATTATATTAATTGTTACACAAAAAGCATTTGACATAATTCAGTATTTATATAATAACTAGAGGCCCCGTGCACGAAATTCGTGCACTGGGGGAGGGTGCCCCTCAGCCCACCTGCACCGTCTCCAATCTGGGACCCCTCAGGGGATGTCTGACTGCCTCTTTAGGCCCGACAGGGATCGGGCCTAAAGAGGCAGTCGGACATCCCTTTTACAATCTGGGACTGCTGGCTCCCAACTGCTCGCCTGCCTGCCTGATTGCCCCTAACCACTTCTGCCTGCCAGCCTGATCACCCCCTAACCACTCCCCTACCAGCCTGATTGACGCCTAACTACTCCCCTGCCAGCCAGATCATCTCCAACTGTTCTCCCCTGACAGCCCGGTCACCCCCAAATGCCCTCCCCTGTATATCCCCTCTTTATTAGATAGGGTTTTTTCTTTAACATATTGGACAGCTCTAACTGGTTTGGCTCAGTGGATGGAGTGTCGGCCTGCAGACTCAAGGGTCCCGGGTTCGATTCCTGTCAAGGGCATGTACCTTGGTTGGGGGCACATACTGCAGGAGGCAGCTGATTGATGTTTCTCTCTCATAGATGTTTCTAGCCTCTATCCTTTTCCCTTCCTCTCTGTAAAAAATCAATAAAATGTATTAAAAAAAACATATTGGACAGTGTACCTGCTGTGGTCTTGACAAAACAGTAAAAATGTAAACCCAAACTAAAAGTGTCATAAAATAAACAGGAATTTCATGAGACTTGGAAAGGTGATATCCTGTGGTTGTTTCTTCCTTTTATTCTTTTTCTTGATGTTTCATCTTTTGTCCTTTCTTACTTTCCTCCTTGTATTCCTTTTCTGTCCTCTCTTTCTCTAATCTTTTCCTTTGGTAGAATCATCAGTACTTGAATCGCTCCCTGGGAGCACGGGTGCCTCCCAGCCAGACACCGAGGGCTGCCACTGGGAGGGATGGCAGTGTGGGGTCCTGGGCTCCTCCTATCCAGACACCCCAGGCTGCCTCTTGGAGGGGATGGCGGGGTGGGGTTGCAGAAGCCTCCCAGCTGGACACCCCGTGCTTCCTCTGGGAGGGGATGGTGGTGTGGGGTCGCGGGCGCCTCCCAGCCGGACACCCCGGGCTGCCTCTGGGAGGGATTGGTGGCATGGGGTCACGGGCGCCTCCCAGCCGGACACCCCGGGCTGCCTCTGGGAGGGGATGGTGGCGTGGGGTCACGGGCGCCTCCCAGCTGGACACCCCGGGCTGCCTCTGGGAGGGGATGGCGGCGTGGGGTCGCGGGAGCCTCCCAGCCGGACACCCGGGGCTGCCTCTGGGAGGGGTTGGCGGGGTGGGGGCGTGGGCGCCTCCCAGCCAGACACCCGGGACTGCCTCTTGGAGGGGATGGTGGGGGGGGGTCATGGGCACCTCCCATCCAGACACCCTGGGCTGCCTCTGGGAGGGCATGGTGGCGTGGGGTCACGGGCACCTCCCAGCTGGATACTCAGGGCTGCCTCTGGGAGGGCATGGTGGCATGGGGTCCCCAGCACCTCCCAGCCGGACACCCAGGCTGCCCGGCTCTCAGCGGCAGCCCTCCCTGTGACTGGGGGACTCCGGCTGGGCTGAGCGTACTTGTCGCCGCCATCTTGTGGCTATGGGGCCACCATTTTTGTCGCGGAGGTATGGTTAATTTGCATATTACTCTATTATTAGATAGGATAAAGAGCCAGGGTGTAACCACTGATCACCACCAAAGACTGACCATCTGGAAGTCAGCACTGGGTTGCCATGGTGACCCAGCTGACTACTGAGGCTGCAGGCCCAGTAACCCGGCAGTGACTGCAGAGGGGGGCTTTGAATCAGGCCCGGAAAGAGACCTGAAGAGAGAAGCAGGGAATGATCAGTAGCATCTGAGGCAGCTTTTGACCAGCACTTGCCTCTCTCTTTCCCTCCAAGCCTAGCCAGCAGCCCCATGTCAATTTTTCTCCAGGCCTCCACCTGGTCTGCTGATCAGCCCTGTTTTTCTGATCAGGCCCCGTTGATAGGCCCAGAGACGCTGACTGGCATAGAAACTGGCCAATCAGAACACCAATATGGAAGTCAGTCCTGTAGTCAGCACTGGGTTGCCATGGGACCCAGAAGCTGACTACTATGGCTGCAGGACCGGTGACCCAGCTGTGACTGCTGAGGGGGCTGTGAATCAGGCTCAGAAAGAGACTGGAACAGAGAAACAGGAGCTGATCTGTAGAGTTTGTGGCAGTTTTGACCAGCACTTGCCTCTATCTTTCCTTCCGAGCCTGGCCAGCAGCCCTGCCACCATTTCTCTCCAGGCCTCCACTGGGGCTGCTGATCAGCCCTGCCTTTCTGATCAGGCCTTGCTGATAGGCCCAGAGATTCTGACTGGCATAGAAACTGGCCAATCAGAACCAAATCTGGGTCAACTGTGAGGAACCAATGGCTGCCTAGGAGGTGGAGCTTTTAACACTTACTGGCATAGAAACTGACCAATTAGAACCAAATTGGCCAGCAGAGGAGGGCAGTTGGGGGCGAGATCAAGCCAGCAGGGGAAGGCAGGTGGGGGCAACCAGGCCTGCAAGGGGAGGGTAGTTGGGGGCAAGATCAGGCCAGCAGGGGAGGGCAGTTGGGGGCAACCAGACTGGCAGGGGAGGGCAGTTGGGGGTGAGATCAGGCTGGCAAGGCAGGGCAGTTAGGGGCAATCAGGCAGGCAGGCAGGTGAGCGGTTAGGAGCCAGCAGTTCCAGATTGCAAGAGGGATGTCTGATTGGAGAGGGTGCAGGCTGGGCTGAGGGAACCACCCCCTCCATGCACAAATTTCATGCACTGGGCCACTGGTCTATACTAATAAAAGCCTAGGTGGCCCTCGTGTGCGACATCATCACAAGATGGCTGCCACACGATGGCCACCACAAGATGGCCACCACAAGATGGCCACACGCACAGCAGATGAGGCAGGATCTGGTGGCCACTCCATGCAGTGAGGCCTGGGGATCCCGCAGCTCCGCACAGTGCGGAGAAGGCCAGTCCCAGCATCTCCGCTGCCTTGTGTGGAAGAAGGCGGGTCCTGGCAGAGGAGGTGGGTCACAGCAGGGGAGGGCAGTTGTGGGCAATTAGGCTGGCAGGGGAGGGCAGTTGTGGGTGATCGAGCCAGCAGGGAGGTCAGTTGGGTGCGATCAGGCTGGTAGACAGAAGTGGTTGGTGCAATCAGGCAGGCAGGCAGGCGAGTTGTTAGGAGCCAGCAGTCCCAGATTGTGAGAGGGATGTCTGACTGCTGGTTTAAGCCTGATCCCACAGGAATCGGGCCTAAACCAGCAGTTGGACATCCCCCAAGGGGTCCCAGATTGGAGAGGGTGCAGGTTGGGCTAAGGGACACCCCCCACCCCATGCATGAATTTTGTGCACCAGGCTTCTCATTTATAATAAAAACAGTCAGAAAAGGGAGAGTGGAGGCAAACATCTTTTAAGTTAATTGTGGTTCATAGAACAGCAGTGGTGTATTACAAATGGGCCAGCCCAGCCAGAGGTGCTGTTATGACATTGCAGTGACCTAAAGCTCCCCATGGCAGGATGTATGCTTCTGACAAGAAGCCCCTCCTTCATGTAATAGAACTTTGAGATCCTGTTCTGCATGTACTTTTGTAAGAAATGTTGGGTGGATGTCAGAATAGATTGTGGCTAGAAGTCTAATCCCAAATCCCTGAAACCTCCATCAGGTTTAGGGGCCAGTTCCAATGGATACATGAGCATGCATGTGTGTGCATGTGAGTTTACATAATATTTCAAAAGACCTTCCTGGCTAATGTTCCTTTGGTGATTGGAGCAAGTCTCTTACTTTTGTGTTCATGAGAAAGCTGAAGATCCCTTTTATTATTCTCAACAACAATAACAACACTAAAAGTAAGAGTAGTAGTGAAACAATAATGAGACGCAGTTAAAACTTAATGCTTAAATATGCCAGACCATTTTATGCCAACCCACCTCTGTGAATTGGATATTGTGGGGTGTATTTTGGTCTTGTGTATGAAAATAAATGGATTCAGAGAGGTTATAAAAGCTCACCCAAGGTCGATCAAGTTAGTGGAAAATTATAATTCAGGTCTGACTAAAGAAAACAAAAATATTGTGTCCCCTAGAATAGATTTTATTTCTTCCCCTCCAAGGGCAATCAATTTCTTCATCTCAACCTCCACTACAACGGCCAAACGAGGCAGGACCACGTGCACATCAGGAACACAGAGATCTGCTCTGTGTGCTCTGAGCAGTTTGTCACTCCGGCCAGCTCCAGGCCTCCTTTCTTCCAGGAGCCAAAGTAGAGCATCCAGGTTCTTCTTACCAGTCTATCACATCGATAGGAAAGGAAGAAAAATAACAAGAGACTCTATGCTCTCTCTTCCCCCACCTGAAACACCCCTTCCTCACTCTGTCCTGCCCCAAGCAGCCAGCACAGATCCACATTTATATTCGTATATGTTAGCCTCAGGTATCTTCATTTTTGGAGTGGAATGAGCAAACAGGGTAAGTGCTTCTCCAAGAATAGGTGGGGCAGAGGTACTAAAAGGCCTTTGACCTCCCCTGAGATACCATGGTGTCTATTTTGGTGAAAGCTCTGCCATGGTCGCCATGTGCTACAGACGTAGGTGCAGCCAGTGACACAGTGACACAGAGGAGGAAACACACAACCACACCCCCGTGGCCCCACTTCAACCACAAGCAGCCAAACAGCCTTTCCTGGAAAATGACACTATTGTTCCTTTATGTACCAGAGGAGACGAGGTCATCAAATTGCATTTATTAATAGTGATGGCTTTATGTGTTGCTCAGGGCTTCAGTGTTGATGTCCGCTAACATTTCAAAGTAACAGAGTCATTTATTTCCTTTATATCTACCCAGGAATTTTCGGTAGCATTTTTATATCTTCTCTCCTGTGAAGACATCAACGCTTTTACTCAGCTACACTGAGGCTTGAGAAGGCGGGTGGCCCTTTTTACACCATCATCAGGGAAATCACTGGTTTTGATAGATTCAGCTTTTTTTCTCCATCCTCAGTTCATACTTCCTATTAAAAAAGTCTCAATGGCCTGAGAACTTCTGCTTGGAATATAAAAACCCCAAAGAAAAATGCTAAAAGGACAAGAGAGGCGGTCTTTCTGATTTAATTAAAATGGACACTTAAAAAGAAATTTAAAAAAATTAAAAAATGGAAGAACCATTCACCATCCCAATGTCAGTGGTCTTTCTCCCTATGGCTTTGCCCCTTTTTGGTTTATTCTCTGTATTTCTCAATAAAACTTCTGAAGCCAAACTTCACAAGCCAATTTTTTAAATGAAAATTCATCACTGATTAATTCTGAGGCTGAGTAAAATAAATTGCACATCTTGGCAGGCATGCAAGGTTTTTTAGCTCCTGAACCAGGCCACCTTTTCTAGCCTTTGTTCATGCCTTCACTCATTCCGTTATCACCCAGTCATGAGCAAGCCTTAGCAAAGTGTGCTATTCAGTGTTTGTGTCTGTGTATCTTTGTACACAATGGTGCTGTTTCCTTTTATACCTTCCCTATCTCCTGCCTCCTGTACATGGAGGCTGAGTCTCACCATCTCTGTGCTTGCCCTTCCAGGCCTACACTTAGAACTAGTGGTCTTCATCCATGGGGTTGTTTGTAGGACCTAACAGGGTAGAGATTGAATGGCTGAGCCTAGTCATCTTTTTTTGAATCTCAGGCTAATAGGACTTCTCTGTGATAATGGAGTTTTAATTCAGGATTGATATGAAAATATGATAGTTGACTACAATGCTGGAGGCTCTAATTCTATGAAAAGTTGAAAACACAATATCTGTCACACAAAACATCTATAATACCAGAAGCAGCGCGCGCACACATACACACACACACATACACACACACAAACACTATACAAAACTCATTAGTTCATTCATTCATTCATCTATCAATGTTTACCAAACATTTACTTTGTGTGCAATCTTGTTTGGGTGTTGTGTATATAACAGTTGTTACAACACAAAAAACTAATGTCTACACTTGGGCAGGTTTCATTGCCCAGCAGGATGGAAATAAACAAGCAACGAAATGCACTTTATGACATGATCTATATATATAAAAGCCTAAGCGACCATTATGACAAATGAACGGAATGACCAGATAACCCGTCTCTGTGATGTACACTGACCATCAGGGGACAGACGCTCAGTGCAAGAGCTGCCCCCAGCCTGCAGGCCCTGACCACTGGACAGGGCCTGCCAGCCAACCTCCCGGTCCCTCCCCAACAGCAGGCAGGCCCCCATCTCCCAATCAGGGCCAGGCCCCGGGCTTGGACAGGGAACCAGGTGTGGATGGCGGTAGACACGGCCCCTTTCCCAGGGGGGCCATGGGCCAGCTCCCTCCTCAGGGCTGGCAACCAACCTCCTGGGTCCCTCTCCCTGGCTGGCAGGCCCCAACAGCCCACTGCTTGCCTGCCCCTCTCCCTGGCCAGTCCCTCCCCGATCCCTCTCCCCAGCCAGCAGGCCCTGATCACCTGATTGGGGCCAGGCCCCAGGCTGGGGCAGGAAACTGGGGGAAGAGAGGGTGGCGGTGACCAACCTCCCACAGCACCTCAGCGGGGGGCTGTGACCTCTTGCTTGCTACCTAGGGGTGGGGGTGATGGGGACAGAGGTGTGATGAGAATGTGGGGTGTCCGCTGAGCTTGCTCTCACTCCCCCAGCTACCCTCCTCCAGGACGCCCGGGCTCACGTGCCAGGGAAGCCCCCACGCTCAGTTGTCAGGCACCTGTGAGGAGCTCACCCTGCACCCATGTGGCCTCTCCAGCTGAGCCAGGCAGCAGCCGCTGGGACCACAGGAGCCAGTCAGGCTCCCTGTGTGTTCACGCAGGATCCAGTCTGTGAGGCTGGCCAGGAGAGAGCTTGCTGCCTGCCCGGCTTCTGTGTGGCATTGCTGGGCATCCCAGAGGTGCACACTGTGCCCCAGCCCACAGTGTCTGCATTCACCGCATCTTCACATGCAGACTCGGGCGCCATGACTCAGGTGGAGAGGGGCGCACAGGGGCCTGTTGGCCCAGGTGCTTTCCAGGGACCAGAGATCAGCTGGGACCTGCCCTTCCACACCAGACACTCGTGCTTCAATTGCTGGCCAAGCCTAGGGACCACTTCCTGTGCACAAATTTCATGCACCGGGCCTTTAGTATAATATAATAAACATAAAGTAAGGGTCCAGGAATGATGGCACATGGATCTGAGAAGGTACTGTGGATTGTATCCACAGTCCATCCAGGAAATGGGAACGTACCTGGACCTCTAGGGTAGACTCAAGAGCTTGCAGACTTCCTCAGTGCCTGCTACAGTGTTTCCTGTCTTTAAACCTATATTCCAAATTAAATCTTTCCCTCAGTTTCTTTCTTTTAGACCTGAGATCAGAGAAACTCAACAGGCATAAGGACTCCTAGAAAGTTCAGGAAAAAAGTTGAATAAAGGAGCTTGTCCCTTTAAAGTACAGGTGAATTGGGAAGTAAGCAGAAATAAATGATATAGTTGGCCATGTCCCACACAGGGAGGCCAGCAACTCAACACCACCTCTCTAGCAGCTGCTAAAAATATTTAATAATGATTGATTGTAATATCTCGATTTACTGTTCAATTTTCCCTCCCCCCAGGTATTCTATTTAATGGGAAAAAAAAAACCTACATTAAGAATACCTGCTAACCATCCGCTTCAACTGCTTTAAGAAAGAACAATCCTATTTTTATATTTTTTAATTAGGTAAGTATTGTGAGTTTTAATTAATGTCTTACTTGCATGCCACCATCTGGTCCGAACACTGGTGAATTATTTGAAACCAGGCCTTGAACACTCTACTGCTGTGTGTTCTGTTGTTCTAATGCTTTAAACCTTTTCCTCTTTAGGAAAAGCTTCTCTGCAGCTCATCAGTGCCAGGAGTCAGCACATTTCCTGCAGTGTTTTCTTCTCCTGCCCCGGGCCCTGCTTCTTTCCTCTGTGCCTCTCACTTGCTGGAGGTCTACAAGAGGGCTGCCCCATCCCCTGTCCCCTGCGGGCAGCCGCCCTGCACTGCACACTCTCTCTGTGAATAGGAACCTTCTAAAGATCACCAGTGGACTGGTAACAAGGCTTAGGAAGAGTTTGAGACAGAATCTGAACTGGAAAATTGCAAATGCCTACAGGAAACAATGCAGGGGTCACCCTATGACAGCTTCAGAAGGACAAGTGGAAACATTCCTGTCTATCCCGAAAGACTACACTACTGCCAGCACCACTTCCAAAACCACCCTCCTGTGAAAGAGCCATGTGCCTGAGCGGGAGGGGGAGGGAAGCGGGGCTCCTGCCCTCTCCTGACAGGGGTGACGGTGAATTCCTCAGGGGAGGCCTGGCAAAGGACGCCTAATCCTATATTATAAAAGAATAATATGCAAATCAATTGAACTGCCATCCCAATGACCATCCGGGACCACGCTATGACACCCACTGGCGCCAGGCCAGCCAAGGCAGGTGCAATGCAATTGGTTGGGGGCCGGCAATCACCCCATGATCAGCCCACAGAGGGAGGCCCAGGCCACCGGCTGGCGGGGCGATCAATCGGGGGGTCTCCATGATTTCCCCAAGAGGGAGGCCCAGGCCACCAACTGGAGGGCTGTGGCAGGTGGGCGGGGCTTCTTTCTGTGAGGGAAGCTCAGGTCCCGGGCACCGGAGGGAAGCCGGTGCCAGAAGCCAGGGGAAGGAAGGCCTACTCTTGCACAAATTACGTGCATCAGGCCTCTAGTTTAAGATATAACTTCTCAAGTAAATGGAAAAGGAAACACTTTCTGCATATTCTGTACAAGTACTTGGCTTAAGATAAAATGCTTGTTTTACACAACTGCAAGTGTCATACAGTGAGAAAGGAATCAGGTTAAGACTTGACGGAGGTGACAGGAACAAAGAGAAGGATGCAAAGAGTGATAATTTATGAAAAAACATAGAAAAATGTTGATCCTTGTGATATAGGTGGCTGGTTGGTGTTTTACTTCCATCCTATTGTTGTCTATTGTGACTTCCAGGATTAAAATGGCTGGGAAGCTAAAACTACATCTTACAGACTATTTTATTTTTTAGCTAGAGTTCCAGATTTAATTTAGATTAGGTCAATCAGAGGCACGTGAATCTATTTTTTTTTTTTTTTTTTTTTTGTCTGATGCAGATTGTAACAGGGGTGGCCCATAGTACTAAAGCCTGCTTCTGGATTAGGCCATGTTGAACTATGGGGATATCCTGACGGTGAAAGTTTTATGATTGTAGAGTACACAGCAGCAACCCCAGTCTGTGGAGCTATTTAAGAAGTAATACTTAGAAGCTCAATCTGGAATGTATTTTTAACTTTCCTAGCACTCTAACACACACCATAACATACAGTATAGTAAATCATTCCAACTTAAACTCCCTAGAATAAAATCCGCTCCCTGTAACTGAACTATTACAAGGATGGTTTTAAATGCATCCCCATATCAAAATGTTCTACTTTTATCCATTATTTCCCAGTTAGCTATTGGAACTGGCAACTCTGATGGTATGATTCTCACAAAGTTGAAATTGGAATGATAAGTTATGTTGTTTCTCTTAGGGGAGAATTTCATTTCGATCAATGGACTCTTGGAGATAAAAGTCACAACCACATACCCACATAAGCCAAAGAAAAAGAAGGTAGATAGTACATGGACAGCTGTTAAGGAAAGACTTTAAGTCTGGCAATAGTTATTTGTATTTTCTTCATCTCACCAAATCAGTTAATAATTTCATTAGTACTTGAGATAGCTCAAAGCGATAAACAGTGATACATGGCTATTTTTGTGCTTTATATTATGAAATATTTCCAATAAAAATAGTGTGAATACTATAATAAACTCATAAATAACAATCCATATTGTTGTCATGTCTAGTCTTATTTCGACATCACACACATCCCAACATTGAATATTTCTAAGAAAATATCAGATCCTAACATTTCATCTGTAAACGTATCAGCATGCATTTCTAAGACCTGGGCATTTCTTTTTTCATCTAAAAGAGCCACATGACTATTTCTGAAAGGTTAGGCAGCTTTTTAAATAAAAGAGACACATTCCTATACTAATTAAAAGAACAGCTTTTATTTTTATCAGTGATTTTGCATTCAAAATTCCCCTGTCATTTTTTTTTAAGTTTGCTTGTTTGAATTTGGATTGCAAATCAATGGCAATTGGCAGATGTGTCTTTTAAGTTCCATTTGAATTACTGATTTATTTTCTATTTCTTTTTACTTTCCTCTGCAATTACTTATTGAGGAAACCAGATATTCATCCTATAAATTTTTATAGTCATCTCCCTGATCTCATGTGATGTGTTCTCTCTTCCCAGTATTCCTTTTTTGCATTCCATAGGCCTGATAGAACTGTTGGCAATAATTTTTTACAGGTTGGTTTTATATTTCCTTCAGAAAACACACCCAAGTGAGTAGCTTGTCTTCGTAGTGATGTTGGCAGCTATTAATGATCACTGTCTAGATTCATTACTTTATTAAGAGTTATAAATCAGATGTTCTAATATTGTCACTTTTTGGTGTTTGTTTATCAGTTAAAGTGCATTATTAGTTTGTACTGGTACTTCCAATCTAAGTTCCAGACTGCTTGGTCTTCACGGAGCCTCAGTGGCCTTACTGATCCTCAGTGAGTCCTTGCTTTATTTCACAATGCATACTCAACAGTCTCAGGATAATAAAACCCGCATCACCCTAAGAAATATGACTTATAAACTAGTTAATATTTTTTGTTTTGCAGTTCACTTTTCCTTATGGTATAATCCACTGGGAGAACAGTAAAATTGTTGTTTCAAATACAAGAAGAAATAATTCTTCTTAATTCAATTATGTCACCAACTTAAGACACATGCATTTGTTTCATTTTCCTTTTGTTGGATATTATTTTATAATTGTCTAAAATCTTCACATGCTTACAAGGTTAAATCTATAAAACATCATATATTCAGAGAACTCTAGCTTTTATTCCCATCATCTCCACTCGTTTTCCTTCTTCCCACAAAATAATCTGCTGTTTAATTTTATGGTTTGGGGTAAATTGTTTTTCTTATAAGTGTAAGCATGTTGGATATGTGTGTATATATAAATACATAAGACACTACATACACTTAGATAAACAATGGCACATTATTTTATTTATTTATTTATAGGGAATACATATTTTATCACTTTGTTGCCCTTCCATCTTATTTTTAAGACATCACTCATCTTACCTTATAATAGAGAAATATGCAAATTCACCGCACCTCCGCTATGCCCATGATTGGGCCTGCCAGAGGCTGGGGGCGGGACTCAGGGTGGCCTATCCGGCCGTTGAGAAGAACAAGATGGCGGCGCCCAATCCTCTTAGTTCCGGGAGTCTGGGGCAGCGATCGCCACCCTGGGGGGCGTGTCCGGTCCGAGCCTGGCGATGCCAGGGGTCCGAGCCAGGCGATCGCCACCCTGGGGGGCGTGTCCGGTCCGAGCCAGGCGATGCCAGGGGTCTGGGGCAGCGATCGCCACCCTGGGGGGCGTGTCCGGTCCGAGCCTGGCGATGCCAGGGGTCCGAGCCAGGCGATCGCCACCCTGGGGGGCGTGTCCGGTCCAAGCCAGTCGCTGCCGGGGGTCTGAGCCAGGCGATCGCCACCCTGGGGTGCGTGTCCGGTCCGAGCCTGGCGATGCCAGGGGTCCGAGCCAGGCGATCGCCACCCTGGGGGGCGTGTCCGGTCTGAGCCAGGCGCTGCCGTGGGTCTGGGGCGGCGATCGCCACCCTGGGGGGCGTCTCCGGTCTGAGCCAGGCGATGCCAGGGGTCCTCGGGCAGCGATCGCCACCCTGGGGGGCGTGTCCGGTCCGAGCCAGGCGCTGCCGGGGTCCGAGCCAGGCGATCGCCACCCTGGGGGGCGTGTCCGGTCCGAGCCAGGCGATGCCAGGGGTCCGAGCCAGGCGATCGCCACCCTGGGGGGCGTGTCCGGTCTGAGCCAGGCGCTGCCGTGGGTCTGGGGCAGCGATCGCCACCCTGGGGGGCGTGTCCGGTCCGAGCCAGGCGATGCCAGGGGTCCGAGCCAGGCGATCGCCACCCTGGGGGGCGTGTCCGGTCCGAGCCAGGCGCTGCCGGGGGTCCGAGCCAGGCGATCGCCACCCTGGGGGGCGTGTCCTGTCCGAGCCAGGCGATGCCAGGGGTCCGAGCCAGGCGATCGCCACCCTGGGGGGCGTGTCCTGTCCGAGCCTGGCGATGCCAGGGGTCCGAGCCAGGCCATCGCCACCCTGGGGGGCGTGTCCGGTCTGAGCCAGGCGCTGCGGTGGGTCTGGGGCAGCGATCGCCACCCTGGGGGGCGTGTCCGGTCTGAGCCAGGCGATGCCAGGGGTCCGAGCCAGGCAATCGCCACCCTGGGGGGCGTGTCCGGTCTGAGCCAGGCGCTGCCGTGGGTCTGGGGCGGGGATCGCCACCCTGCGGGGCGTGTCCGGTCCAAGCCAGGCTATGCCAGGGGTCCGAGCCAGGCGATCGCCACCCTGGGGGGCGTGTCCGGTCCGAGCCAGGCGATGCCACGGGTCCTCGAGCAGCGATCGCCACCCTGGGGGGCGTGTCCGGTCCGAGCCAGGCATTGCCGGGGTCCGAGCCAGGCGATCGCCACCCTGGGGGGCGTGTCCGGTCCGAGCCTGGCGATGCCAGGGGTCCGAGCCAGGCGATCGCCACCCTGGGGGGCGTGTCCGGTCCAAGCCAGGCGCTGCAGGGGATCTGAGCCAGGCGATCGCCACCCTGGGGTGCGTGTCCGGTCCGAGCCTGGCGATGCCAGGGGTCCGAGCCAGGCGATCGCCACCCTGGGGGGCGTGTCCGGTCTGAGCCAGGCGCTGCCAGGGGTCCTCGGGCAGCGATCGCCACCCTGGGGGGCGTGTCCGGTCCGAGCCAGGCGCTGCCGTGGGTCTGGGGCGGCGATCGCCACCCTGGGGGACGTCTCCGGTCTGAGCCAGGCGATGCCAGGGGACCTCGGGCAGCGATCGCCACCCTGGGGGGCGTGTCCGGTCCGAGCCAGGCGATGCCAGGGGTCCGAGCCAGGCGATCGCCACCCTGGGGGGCGTGTCCTGTCCGAGCCAGGCGATGCCAGGGGTCCGAGCCAGGCGATCGCCACCCTGGGGGGCGTGTCCGGTCTGAGCCAGGCGCTGCCGTGGGTCTGGGGTGGCGATCGCCACCCTGGGGGGCGTGTCCGGTCCGAGCCAGGCGATGCCAGGGTTCCGAGCCAGGTGATCGCCACCCTGGGGGGCGCGAGTCCAGCCGAGCCAGGCGCTCCGGGGGATCCGGGGGCCATCGCCACCCTGGGTGGGGCGTGGCAGCACTCCCCAGCCCCTCCCAGTGTCCCTGGGAACATTGCAGGCATGTGGTTGCTGAGACCCAGAGGAGGCCTCTGGCCACAGATTCATAGCTTTGAGGAGACCTAGGGCAGGGATCTGCTTCATCTGCAGAGAGACGGAGGTTCTGCAGTGCCCCCAAGATGTGGGTGGGCCCAGCCAGGGGTCAAGGGGCATGGAAGGACTCCTGGCAGAGGGGCAAGGACCCTCAGCCCTGAGGCGGGGGTTGAGGGATGGAGCCACCTCAGTGAAGGGGTGCTGCACTGCAGGGTACTGGACTGACTGACGTGATTCAGAGAAGCTCCCAGTGCTAATGGGCCTCGCTCAGGCGGCCTTCACACTTCAGAGGCAGTGACTGCTGCTCCTGCCTTCACCCAAAAGCAAGCTCGCTACACCCTGCCCCATGGCAGAGCATGCCTAGGCAGTGAGTGGGAAGCCTTCCACCTGCTCCGGAGAAGGGGGGGCAGTAAAGAATGGGGGGAGAGGAAAGAATGTGGAGCATCCGCAATGAAGAGGTGCTTGAGAAAGAGGCTCGGAAGCCTGACTGGAAGGTTTGTTCTGTTTGCTGGGCCGCTGGCCCTTAGGAAGGGCAAAGAGCATGGCTCTGAGGGCTTCCTGTGTGCTCTGAGGGCTTCCTGAGTCAAGTTCCACAGCCAACTGGAATTGGCCTCAGTTTCCTGGTCTGTAAAATGGATGAAGCGTGTCCCAGTGCCTTCACTGATCTTTGATGGCCAATTGAGATACTATATAAAGAAAATGAGGGAAGAAGTGAGAAAGAAAAGTAAGGACAAAAAAACACAAAAGAAAGATTGAAAGGAACCTGTAAACCCATTGTCACTTAAATAGGGAATATAGTCAGTAGTGTTGTAATGATTGTATGATGCCAGGTGGGTACTAGAAATATCGGGGAACACTTTGTAAAGTATATGATTGTCTAACCACTATTCTGTAACTAATATAAAACCTGAAACCAATACAAAATAATGTTGAATGTAAAGAAATGAAAATTGGAGTGAAATTTTTATAAATTTCAAAGTTTAAATAAAAGCTGTAAAGGAAGGAAGGGGAGAATAAAAAGTGTTTTTCATTTTGCCACTTCATTAAAAAGACAGTTGTCTTTATGTGATGCTTTTATACTTTTCTAAGTCATTATCTCATTTTAATTTCCGGGCAACTTAAAGACAAGATAAGTATTCCCTCCACTATTCAAAGAAAGGAAATCTTGGTGTCTGGTCCTAATGATTCAATCGTCAAGCCCTTATTGTAAAGCAGGGTTAGTAAAATTTTCGGTGCAGGGTCATATCTATACTAATAAAAGCCTTGGGGGTGATCAGGCCAGCAGGGGAGGGTATTTGGGGGCAATCAGGCCTGCAGAGGAGCAGTTAGGGGTCAATCAGGCCAGCAAGGAAGCAGTTAGGGGGCAATCAGGCAGGTAGGTGAGCGGTTAGGAGCCAGCAGTCCCAGATTGTGAGAAGAATGTCCAACTGCAGGATTAAGCCCGATTCCACAGGAATCGGGCTTAATCCTGCAGTTGGACATCCCCCGAGGGGTCCCATATTAGAGAGGGTGCAAGCTGGGCTGAGGGACACCCTCCCCAGTGCACGAATTTCGTGCACCGGGCCTCTAGTCTATATATATAAAAGGCTAATATGCAAAGTGTCCCCTTGGGAGTTCGACTGGGAGACCCTGGGAGTTCCATTGCTCACTATGATATGTGCTGACCATGAGGAGGTGGAGCAAAACGAAGGAAGGCCCCGACCGGCAACCAGGGAAGGGAAGCCCTGGCTGGCAGCCAGAAGGCCCTGATCGGCCCTGATTGCTAGTCAGGCCTAGGGACCCTACCCGTGCCTCTAGTAGTGTCATATAGAGGTATTCCTCATTTCTTACTATAGCTGCCTATTCTCTTTTTTGGTAGATCTATCAGGATTTATTCAACCTTCCCCTTATACTGGACATTTGGGATATGTTCATTTTTCCTATAGCAAATAATTTTCCAGTCATGCATGCCTTTGCACATGCACAGCATTGTATTCTTTTTTGAAGATATTTTCATTGATTCTAGAGAGAGAGGGAAGGAAAGAGGGGGGGGGGGAGAGAGAGAAAAACATTACTGTGAGAGAGAAACATCAATCATGCCTCCTGCATGCACCCAAACCAGGGACTAAACCCACAACCTGGGCATGTGCCCTGACCGAGAATTGAACTGGTGACCCCTTGGTGCACTGGATGACACCCAACCAACTGAGCCACACTGGCCAGAGCTGCATAATATTCTTAATGTAGGGATTATTTGGATAAAATGTAAATTTGATAGATATTGCTACCTTCTCCACTAACATGATTTCCCCATGGTCTTGGCAACAAAGCATATTGTCAATGCGTTAGATCAGAAATTATATATCAGTTTATTTTAAATTTTCATGTATCTTATTATTACTCAATTTTAGAATATTTTTATATGATAAAGGGCAACGGTCTTCTTTTTCTGCAAAATGTGTGTTCTATATCTTTAACCTATTTTTCTATAAAAGTGTTGCTATCTTTTAACATATTATACTCTTTTTAAAAAAAGATTGTTTTTGTATATTAGGCATATTTGTCAGTGATAGAAGTTGTAAAGTACAATTAAGTTTATTGACACACTTAAATTTCCATTATTAATGCTACTGAGAAGCAAAGAAAGACAGATATTAATCAATACTCATTGTCCAAAACATAAGCTGAACTTGAGTTCAAAAGTGAAATGTTAATATAAAGCCTTATGATTGTTGAAATTTATAAAACAAGACAGGTGCAATCTTCCCAGTAGAAGAATAGAAATTCCAAAAGGGGTATTAAAATTCCCGCAGTTTATCTTTTCATGCAGTTCCTGAAGAAGAGAAAATAAAGTGTAGTTTTTCTCTTTCCTTTGAAAGGCTTAGCTATGGTGGACTGACTGGCTAATAGAGGAAGCAGTAAAGCTCTTTAAGAACAAAGAATAATTGAAAAGCACCAATGTCCTGTAAATCTGTCCAATGGCCTGCATACTCGCAACACACAAACAAATGGAGCTTCAGGTAAAATGCCATTTATCCTCAAGCAGACAGATGTAAATGCACTTGAAGTGTCTAATCTTATTAATACAGACAGGTGTTTTGGTGTGTGTGTTTTTAAGTTAGATAGAAATATTGAGTGAAAATTGGAAGTCAAACCCCATATGATTTTTTAAATGTCTATTTTTATTGATTTTACAGAGAAAAGAAAGGGGGGGAGAGAGAGAGAGGAGAGAGAGAGAGAGAGAGAGAGAGAGAGAGAGAGAGAGAGAGAGAGAATACAAAACATCTATGTGAGAGAGAAACATCAACCGGTTGCCCTCCATGCATGCCCTGACCTGGGACCAAACCCTCAACCCAGGCATGTGCCCTGACCTGGAACTGAACTGGCAATCTTCGGTGAACGGAATGACACTCAACCAACTGAGCCACTCTGCTAGACCCATACTTTTCTTTTTTATTATTTTCTTATACCTACCCCCTTTCGTTGGTGAACCTCAGCTTGTTCTCTATCCAAACATCTGTTTCTGTTTTGCTTTTATTATTCATTTGTTTAAATTTTTAATTATTTTAAATTTTATTTCACTAGGTATAGTTTGTATACAATAGTTTATTAGTTTCAGGGGTACAATATAGTGACTCGGCAGTTATATACCTTACAATGTGATCATAACACTAAGTCTCATAAAAATGTACCACCAGTTAAACTATCACAGAGGGTGATAGTCCACATAAAAGTGAAATCATGCGTTATTTGTCTTTCTCTTTCTGATTAACATCACTTAGCATAAAACATCAAGGTCTAAAATTTTTAATTGTTATTCTAACAGAAGCTCGCTCTTACTTTGTTGGTCTTAATAATTAATAAACAATTTATTTCTTGCATTATCAAAATTAGAGGGGAAAACTCTGGGTTTCCTGAGGAAGTATTAGTAATATTTTTGTTAGTCTGGATAATCTTATAGATTGAATCAAATACTATCTGGGATTGGAAACAATGCTCTTTCCCAAATGTAATGTGTTTTTTAACTGAAGTGTATTCCACTGCTTAATCCATGGAATGCTACACTTAAGAGCTTCAGATTGTAGGTCCCTATAAATGCTGTTTGTCACATAAGTAGAGGATATACATTAGACAACCATGGTTATTGTTTTTTAAACTTGGAAGGAAATTTGGAGTCTTCTGCTCTAATCACCTAATAATCAATGAGGAAAATAAATGCCTGAGTCCAGTGCGCAGCATTATGAGACCTGTGCACAGTGCTATTTGTAGGAACAGCAAAGGTATGATTTAGCTCTCCTTGTCCCAGTATGTTTAAGTTTCTCCTATACCAAGCTGATTCTATTGAATAATGTCAGTTATAATCAGAAAATACATATAGCAGAGTCACCCTTTGCCACGATCTAATAATATCAGATAATATTACTACATCAATAGTTTTATATTTACTCTTAAATTTTAATAATACTATCCTCTACATTTTACAGGTGGGGTCCAGAGGGATAAAACATTAGATCTAGTCCATGCTAGAATTAAAAGTTTAAGCCTGATCAAATCAATTCTCCATCCTACCTGCAATCTCATCCACACTAATAAAAGAGAAAGATGAAAATTGACCATACCTCTGTGACGCCCACCAGCCAATCAGGGGTGAGTATGCAAATTAACCTAACAAAGTTGGTGGGTTAATTTGCATATGCAAGCACGGAGCAAAGACTGAAGGCTCCAGCCCTAGCAATGACTGAAGACTGAAGACTGAAGACTGAAGACTGAAGAGGCTTGGCTTCTGAGCTGCAACCGGAGCAAAGGCCTGGGTCCTGGGTGCCAGAGGAAAACCGGTGCCGGCAGCCAGGGGAAGGAAGGCCTATTGCATGAATTTTCGTGCAACAGGCCTCTAATTATTATAATAATTAAGTTGGATATGTTATTTAAATCTTGAGGCTCAAGGACAACATAGAAAAGGTCATGTACAAAAGTAGTCACTAAGATATCGCTGAACAAAGGAGCTCTACTATTAGGCAGTCTGGTATAAACTGTCATAGTTTGTGCCTACAAGACTATCTTATTCATCTGTCTTCATTAGTAGTTTTTAGACATCAGAAGGATTTTTTAAAATGCTACTGTTAACTTAAAAGGCAGAGAACTAAACACAATCTTTTCACTAGTCAAGGCTTCAAAGGCATCATTTTGATGCCTCATAATGGCTCTGTGTGTGAAGGTGACATAGGAGTTCAGGTTGTTTTCACTAAATTGTAGACATGCATAGAGCAATGCTTCACACTGTTGCTGCTTCATGATAACTGGGAAGGGTCTGAGCACAGCTCTGAAACAATGCATAATTCAGTGGTTTTCTGGAGCTCAAAATCCAGTTTGCTTTACTTTTTATCATTGATGGTGTTGTTTTAAAATATATATTCATTAAAAATGTATTAATTTCTTTGAGAGAGAGAGAGAGATTTGTTTTTCCACTTATTTATGAATTCAGTGGTTGATTCTTGTATGTGCTCTGACCTGGGATTTAACCTGCAACCTCAGGACAATGGATTATAGGGAGGATGTTCTAACCAACTGCACTGTCTGGCCAGGGTCTTGATGGTGTCAACCTCACTGTAGACAAACTCCTACAAAGTAACTTTAAAAAAATGAAATGGCCTAAAAGTAGAAGCTTAATTATATCCTTAATGCTGTGTGCACCCACTGCTTGACTGTCAAATATGGTAAGCACACTGAGAACAAATATATTGATCATGGCCAAATGGTTCAACTTGATATAGGTTGTGATGAACCTTTTGTAATGGTTTTAATATCCCAGATTCCATAATGTGAAATTGTAATGCATTGAGTAGAGCAGAGGCCTTAGGTCACACAGGCCCAGTACAGATCTAGAATCCCTATAAACTCAGGAAATTTGTTTTAATATTTTGAACTTTATTTTTTCTACCTCTTAAATTAATGAGGTTTTCTCTTCCTGAAATTCTTTTTCATCTTCTTCCATTTGTTTTATTGTCTGATCATTAGCTCTGGGCTCACATATCCTGGTATCAAGGAGATATTTCCAAACATCCTAGTCAAAATAGTGCATGATCATTACATGGCATTCTCTAGTTTGCTTCCCTGAACTATTTTCAATATTACTTACATCATCTGACATGTGATGTATTTAATTTGTGCATTGTATATATTCCTGACTGAATGTTAAGTTTTATGAAGGGAAGGACTTCTTTTGTCTGTGCTGATCATTGCTTTATCATCAGCATTTACAAAGCCTCATGCTATGTAGCAGTCTACTCAGTCTATTGTAGATTGAATTTAATAAAATTATATAAAATAGAAAAAACAATATCCATCTTTAAGGAATATTGAAACAATTAAATGAAATAATTTTTTCAACAAATATTATCAAGCACCAATTATGCCTGCATATGAACCTTCACAGCTATTAGGGATACCAGTTAAACTTAGGTGATTTGGTCCCAGCCTTCATTGGTCCTACATTTTGACAAGTATAATTAGGTATCAAGATACAAAGTCTTCCATAAATTATTTCATTAATTTTATATGTACCACAAGGAGGAAGTACAATGGGAGTGTACAATAAGGAAAAGTTAATGATCTGGTGTCAAGGAATGCTTCACAGAGAAGTAATGTTCCACTTGAGACATAAAAGATGAGTTTTCAGGAGTCAAGTGGGAAGCCATTCCACACACTGAATAGTATGTCTAATTACACTGATGTAATAAATAAATATGTGTGTGTGTGTGTTTGGTGACAGAAAGTAAACCAGCATGGGTGCAGTAAGAGAGTGAGAATAACTGTGTCCGGAGGTGAGAGTAGAGAGACAGGTGGGTTGGAGGACATCCATTGCAATGCCTGGTTGCTTAGTGGCTTCTCAATAACTGGTTTGCCTCAAGTAATTGACACAAACTTCCAAATTTGTGACACATTCTTCACAAATTCAGAAGAAGGTAATAGTAGCTGGATTTCTAGCATTTCCACAGAATGTGAAACAAATGGCCTCTGTATGAGTCAGGGTGTAATCAGAAAAATAGAAACTAATCTAAGCACTTCAAATAGAAAATTTTCAATGCAGAAAATTGGTGATGGAAGACCTGAAAAAATAAAGAGGGAACCTAACCTTTAACTAAACAGGAAACCACTGTCCCTAAAAAATGAAGGTACCAGGAGAGAGACAGTATTATTGAAACTTGGTGGAGACTGACTACAGTGTAGTATCTAGCAGGTCTGAAAGCCATAGTGGAGGCCTTGCAGTCTCTTCTACAGAAAGGCACTGGCCAGCCAGAGAGAGGATGAATCATGTCTTATTTCTTCAGCCTTCAAATCCTGCCTATGCCTTCCTTTGGCTGAACTCAGTGGGAAGCCAGTTGGCAAGGTGTTCTGGAAAATGTAGTTTTTGTGATAGAGGGTTGAGCAGAAACCAGTTAAGGAATGTTGCTGAGAGCAGTCTCGTCACAAATCACCCACTTTCAATAGGAATAAAGATGCTGATCGTAGCTACCTGCTCATTAGAAGGTGGAAGTACATTTTACAGGCTGCCATCCTATCTCCATAGAAGCCATGGAAACATGCTGCATTACACAGGTAAAATGACTTGTTTTTAATGCAGTGGTATATGGATATTATATATAATGCAATAATATGGATGTTAATAACCATATTGAAGGATCTTTTAGCTATCTTCTAGCTAAAATGTAAGGTGTTAGTTTATATATTTTAGAATGACTTTTAAAATCAACTAATAAGTAAGGAAGTTTGGAAAGTTCAGAATGATAGCAGGAAGAAAAATATATCACCCACGAGTCCACTATTCATAGATAGTTACTATTAATGTATTGATATAGAGAATATTCTTAAAATTCACAAATTTACATAAAGTTAGCTATTTTGATATAATAGCAAAAGCATCCTGACTTAATAGTTGCGGTTTTTCTGAAACATGATTTTGAATTGTGCTGGGATATGGGAACACAATTTTTCTTTTTTCTTTTCTTTTTTGTTTTTTTTTTTGAGGGGGGTCATGGACACTGGATCAATACCCAGTGTGCCTGTTCAAATTTGGCAATATATTTTTTATCTATTCAATGTCAGAAATAGAATAATTTGAAAAATAATAAAACCTCATTTCACTTTAGGAAATCAAGTATTATAGCAATCGACAAAACATGAATAACATATAAAAGATTGGTTCATGCATGAGGGAGAAAAAAAGAATCACATGTTCTCAATGGCAACCTCTTGGGACTATACCAAAATCTGGTTTAAATCTTTCTTTATGAATTTAAAACTAATTAGAGGATAATACTGATGAACATAAAGGTTGATCTATATTTCCTAGTCTTTTTACCTCTATTTTATTTGCTAATTTTATATAGTTGGAATAATGTTAAACATAATTGTTTATTTACATTATAATGGCAGAAAAAAGTGTATATTATTTTCTAAATTAGCATTATTAGGTTTTTAACCAGTTTTTGTTTTTATTTTTGTTTTTTTGCCTCAGGTCTTCAGATTATACACATTTAAAACTAGTGGTTTTACCCAGCCCCCAAACTCCTCCTCTCTGACAGTTGTCAGTCTATTTTCTCTATCCATAAGTCTGTCTCCACTTTGTTAATTTATTTTGATCATTAGATTCCATATATACATGAAATCAGATGGTAAGTATCTTTCTCTGACTGGCTTAATTCACTTATCATAATACTCTCCAGGTCCATCCATGCTGTCTCAAAAGGTCAGATGGGTGAGAAGGGTGAAGGGATTAAGCAAATATAAAAAAGAAAGACTCAGACAACAGTATGGTGATTGCCAAAAGGAAGGGGGCGGGGAGGGAAGTTAAAAGAAGGCAAATGGGATAAATAATGATGGAATAAGTCTTGATGTAGGGTGGTGAACACATAATACAATATGCAGATGATATATTACAGAATTGTATACCCAAAACCTATATAATTTAACAATGTCACCACAAAAATTCAATAAAAACAACAACTAGTGGCTTCAGATTAATTTAGAGAATAGGCACCAACTGCCCAAGTGCCCACCAGTAGATAAGTGAATAAAAAAGCTCTGGTACATTAACACAATGGAATACTACCCAGTCATTAAAAAGCAAAGAAGTCTTAACTTTTGCAACAGCACGAATGGACCTGGAGTTTATTACATTAAGTGAAATAAGCCAGTCAGAGAAATACAAATACTCTATGATCTCACTTATATGTGGAAACTAATAAACAAAATAAACTGATAAACAAAATGGAAACAGAGGCATGGATACATAGGAACAAACTGACAGCTATCAGAGGGGAGATGGGAGGGGGACAGGATAAAAGAAGGTGAAAGGATTAGCCAAAGAACATATATGCATAACCCACAGACTCAGACAACAGAGTGAGAAGCAGGGGTGAGAACTGGGTGGATGGGGATAGAGAGGGTAAGGGGTGGGACATCTATAACAGTGTCAACAATAAAAATAATGTTAAAAAGAAAAAAAAAAAAGAAATCTTGCCAAAAGCTGAGCGTTATTTCTAGCTAAATGAGAAAACATTTCACAGACTATTTACTGAAAACAATCGATAAGTCCCTAGGAGGTGTAAGTCAATATATATCAAGTCAAAGTACACTATTACTTGGAAGTCAATATGTTTCACCACACATATAGAGCATTTACATTAAAACAGGCCACTGACATTTCCAATCTATATTTTTGGTAGCACAATGTACATCAACTCAAGCAAAACCATGTTTACTGAGTAACTAAATCACTCAGTAAAAACTACATTTAGCAACTTTCAGGAAAATAATATTCAATTTGCTCCAAAAAGCCTCCTCGGATTAAGTTACTTTGGAGTAACTAATAGAGTCCACTTTGGAGCATTCCTTCCTTCGACCCTTACCTTGCCATAACCGTGAGGAGGACAATAGTTATGGGTGCAGGAAGACACACCTGGATTCTAAGCTCCAGTTTGGCACCCACTAGTTCTGTGATGTTAGGGAAATAGTTTAATCTTTTGAGCTAAGAGCTTTCAGTCCTGTCTTCTTTTGCCCCCCACCACTAAAATGTTAACATTTTAAAACTCTTACACTTTTCTATTAACCAAATATTTTTTGATGGTCTACATACTGAGAAGGAAAGATCTGAGAGCTAAGTAGCAGAAGTCTCACTTAACCTCACAAAGACAGTCTCTTTTACTCTTGGACTTGCTTCCATGCATAACTAGTTTTACCTACTGTCTCCCTGGCAGGCACCAACCAGAATAAACACCCCAGGTCAGGTGCCTGCCAGGGAGACAGTAGGTAAACCTGGGGTGTTTATTCTGGTTGTTGTCTGAAAGACCAAAACAGATGGAGAGGACATTGCCCGGCAGTGGGAGAAGCCTCCTGAGAGAGCAACAGAACTGACTGGGCAATCTGGAACTCAACTTGATCAAAGCTAAAATCCATATTATCATATTTTATTTGTTAAATCTAATATAACTCAGTTTTATTTTATAGGTTGGAGGGTTGTAATTTGTGTTATTTGTAAACTAAACTAAAAAACAGATATTGCATGTTCTGCAGGGCAGGGGATGGTCTGCATTACCTAAGGCAAGACTCATTCCCGACAAGCATTAATAGGCAAAGGACGGAGGGCCCTAACAAGATGGGCCTCCAGTTAGGGCACCAGCTGGCTTACCCAATGATAGACCAGCCTTTCACAGTGCCGACAACATGGTAGAATAGAGCATGAATATGCTGTGTTATGGAAGACAGATCCAAGAAGGGTGCTAAGGAGACACAGGAAAGAGCATTCACTCAGGATTGTAAAGTTCAAGAATGACATCATTGAGGTTCTTGGCCTGAATTCCAGCCCCGTGGATGGAGTTTCTATAGGCAAAGATAAAGGCAAGGGAGATTGTGGTGACCCACATCCAGGATACGTGTGTGCTGCAGTGGCAGGCAGCACCACTCAATGCAGCTTGTGATGAAAAAATCATCCAGACACAGGAAGCAGGAAAGGTAGTTTTGACAGAAGAAAAAAAAAATCTTAAAGGTTCTGATAGGCACTACAATTTTTTGTAAAATGGTACACTCTTGTTTGTTGTATGTCCTTGACATGAAATTTTAAAAAGTAGCATAACCTATATGATCTGACAATTCTTTAAGAAAGATGATGACATAGAAAAATGGCGGCGGAATAGACAGAGGGGTCCAGAGCCTTGTCCTGGAGCAGAAAGAAAGAACAGCTGAGGGTCGCACAGGGAGTATTTGTTGGCAAGTTAAGGGACAGCTAAACTCCAGGGACTGCTGGACGGGGTTCTCCTGACTGGGAAGCCCCCACTGCTGCTGGGTTCCCTCTCAGAGCGACCGGCTCAGACGCGGAGACCATGCCATCTTGAAGGGGAAAGTGGATCTTATCAGAAGCTTGAAAAGCTACAACTGAGGCAACCACCAAACAGCTGTGAGCCCCAGAACACCAGTCCCCAACTGGCGCAAACATGCGGATTCAGAGGAGCTCTACACTCCACCACGAAAAGGTCAGATTTCGCCTGGGATAAGGTTGAGGTCTCTGGTCCTGGTGAGAGAGAGAAACGCATGCACTGTGGGAGCTGAAGGACTGGAGAAAGTCTGTGCCTAGAAAAATCCGTGGCTGTTGGGGCTGGCGTGATCCGTGAATGTGAAAAGGGGTCCTCAGAGCTGCTAACAGAAGGGATCTCTAAAAAGCAACCCATTTTGTTCTGACGTAAAAGGAAAGCCTAAAATTCTTAAAAGTGTGCTGGCTGCTTAGACCCAAGGGGGAAAGGAGGACTGCGCAGACTTGCCTGCAGCCCTGTTGTTCACACCCTTGGGTTTTTTCCTCTTCAAATCTTTGCTTCTGATTACTAAGCCCAATACATAGGCTCACCCAGTTGGGGACACCCTGGGAGATTGCAAGGGAAAGTTGTTTTTCTGGAACCTGGGGATCAGAGCGGGGAGTGACCATCGGAGAGCAAGCTCTGAGGCAGCCTACTCCCACAAACCGGTATTGAGTGCCACAGGGAAAGAAGGCTCTAAACACAGGCTAAAGAGGCCATATATAGACCCAGAAGTCAATCCAGAAACACTGCCACCCAGGGGCTGAAACACAAATTGACTCTTGTGTAATCAAAAATAAAGGAATACGAGAAATTAAGACATCGCCTGCTTAAAAATCAGGACTGGCTTACAACACTGAAGAGCAGTGGAATGCAGGGATCTGCAACACTGTCCTGACTGGGAAACAGGCGTGCCAAACAGAACAATAGAGGAAGTGAATAACCTTCACTACTGCACATTTTATTTTTTTACTTTTTATTTTTTTAATTTTTAATTTTTTTTAATTTTTATTTTCTTCATCTTTTACTTAAGAAACTATTTTTTTTCTTTTTTATTCACTTTATTTTACCTTTTTAATTATTACATTTTCATTTTCAATCAGTATTATTACTACTACTATTTTACCTTGTTGTTTTTTTTTTAAAGTGTCATTTTATTTTCTCTTTATTTTACTTAGGGATTAGTGTTCTATATTCTATTTTCATCTTTCCTTTTGCATCCTTTTACTCTATCTCAACTCTACCTTTATGCTATCACTCTCTTCCTAACTTTTCCCCTTTTGGTGTCCTGTTTCTCTTACCCTTTTCCTGCTTTAGATTTTCCCTATTCTTTCTGTCTACCCTTGTTAAAATTTCACCCTACTTATATATCTAATTTCCAATCCCCTGCTAAAAGTCCATACACAAATCTGTCTTAACTATCCAAAAATTGTTTTTCTCTCTGTCCTTATGTTGTTTGCTTGAATGTTGACTATATTGATTCTTTATGATTTTTTTGTGAGATTGTTTTTCTTATTCACTTTTTGTTTGTTTTTTTTTTGTTTGTTTGCTTTGTTTTTGTTCATTTTTTTGCTTCTGTTTTCCCTCGCCTCGCTTGATATTAGTTGTTGTTTGTAGTTTGTATTAATCTCCAGGTACTTGTTGCTGGCATTTGCTGAGATTAGTGCCTGTTCTCTTAGAGTTTTCTCCCCATATATATAGTTTGTCCCCCTTTTCTTTCTTAGACTCTTTCTTTTCTCTCTTACTTTTTTTTTTCCTTTTCCCAATTACATTTTGGCACTCCTTTTTTTTTTCCTTTTTCCTCTTCTACTTTCTCTCCTGTCCCCTAATTTGCATTTCTCTGGTGGTCACCTTTATTGGGGGTTATTAACCCTTTGCACTCGGATGTCAAGTGTGACTCGACACGGTTAGCATTAGAATAAAGGAATCGAAAAAAGCAAGCAAGTGCAAAGGGTTAATATCATGGATACATTTCTGTTCAGTGCCTTGTGTTTTGTACCTGGTTGTGTTGTATTTTGTGTCTTTAAATCAATGCAGGAGAGAGAGAACTACATAATCAGACATCCAGGGAGAAGAGAGACCATGGGGAGACAAAGAAACAGCCTGCATATGAAAGAAAAGCAGGCATCACCAGAAAATGAAGTAAATGAAATAGAGGCAAGCAACATGTCAGAGAAAGAATTCAGAGAAATGGTCATAAGGTGGCTGAAAAGAATGGAAGACAAATTCGACAATATGAGTAAGAACCAAGAGGAAATGAAGAAGAACCAAGAAGAAATGAAAAATGACATCGCTGCTGTAAAGAACTCAATAGAAACCATCAAGAGTAGACTAGAAGAAGCAGAGGACAGCATCAGCGAACTAGAAGACAAGTTGGGAAAAAAATACCCAATTAGAGCAGCTTCTAGAAAAAAAAAATTAAAAAGCAGGAGGAGAGCCTAAGAGAACTTCGGGACAACACAAAACAAAACAACATCCACATAATAGAGGTTCCAGAAGGAGAGGAAACTGAGCAAGGAATAGAAAACTTGTTTGAAGAAATAATGACAGAAAACTTCCCTGACATAGGGAAGAAAAAACCCACACAAATCCAAGAAGCTCACAAAGTCCCAAGAAAAATGAACCCCAAAAGACCGACACCAAGGCACATAATTAAATTGGCAAACACCAACTACAATGTAAAAATCTTAAAAGCAGCCAGAGAGAGACAGAAAGTTACATACAAAGAAGGAACAGAGTGGTCAAGAATAAAAATGGCAACAAATAAGTACCTATCAATAATAACTTTAAATGTAAATGGATTAAATGCCCCAATCAAAAGACACAGGGTAATGAATTGGATAAGAAAACAAGACCCATATATATGCTGTCTACAAGAAACCCACCTCAGAAAAAAAGACACATACAGACTGAGGGTGAAGAGATGGAAAAAGGTTTTCCAGGCAAATGTAAATGAAAAAAAGCTGGGGTAGCAATACTTATATCTGACAAATTAGATCTCAAAGTGAAGGACATAACAAGAGATAAGGAAGGCCACTTCATAATACTAAAGGGAGCAATCCAACAAGAAAGCCCACTCTATGGGAGAACATATTTGCAAATGCTATCACTGATAAAGTTTTAATCTCCAACATCTACAGGCAACTTATAGAACTTAATAAATGGAAGATAAATGATCCAATAAAAAATTGGGCAACGGACCTAAATAGAATCTTTTCAAAAGAAGACAGAAGGAAGGCCAAGAGACACATGAAAACATGCTCAAAGTCACTAATTATCTGAGAGATGCAAATCAAAACGACAATGCAGTACCATGTCACACCTGTCAGAATGGCTATTATCAACAAATCAACACACGAGGAGTGTCGGCAAGAATGCGGAGAAAAAGGAACCCTCGTGCACTGCTGGTGGGAATGCAGACTGGTGCAGCCACTGTGGAGAACAGTATGGAGTTTCCTCAAAAAACTAAAAATGGAACTCCCATTTGACCCAGTAATCCCACTCCTAGGAATATATCTTAAGAAACTGGAAACACCAATCAGAAAGGATATATGCACCCCTATGTTCATGGCAGCACAATTTACAATAACTAAGATCTGGAAACAGCCTAAGTGCCCATCAGCAGATGAGTGGATCAGAAAACTGTGGTACATCTACACAATGCAATACTATGCTGCCATAAAAAAGAAGGAATTCTCATCATTTGCAGCAACCTGGATGGAATTGGAAAACATTATGCTAAGTGAAATAAGCCAGTCAATGAAAGAAAAATACCACATGATCTCACTCATCTATGGATAATAAAGAACATTATAAACTGATGAACAAAAAGATAGATACAGAGGCAGTAAAGCATCAAACAGACTGTCAAATTACAGCGGGAAGTTTAGGGAGAGGTGGGGGAGATAAGATATCAACCGAAGGACTTGTATGCATGCATATAAGCATAACCAATGGACGCCAAACACTGGGGAGTGAGGGCATGTATGGGAGTGGGGTGGTAGGGGAAATGGTAAGATATGTACACATATAATACCTTAATAAAAAAATAAGAAAGATGATAATTTTATAAGTCTGTTTAGATTAGGGAGGAGAGAGATGGCAATATTGGTTATGAGGCTGGTAAAGGCTGCTATTTTCTAAAGTGAACTTGAATGAACTATCTCCTCACAGAATTTCACTAAGTGTTGCATGGAAGGGAAATGTTTTGTAGGCATAGTTTTTTGTAAAACCAGACCTAATAAAGTAAATCAGAGTCCCTCCCTGAAGGATATCTAAGAAGCTCGTATGTACAGCACATAACAAGGAAGAGCTGAAAGCGTGGAGCACTCCGCACACTTGTCGGACTGTGGCAATCTCCTTCAAGAAGCATGCTGCAGAATCGTTGTTCACGAGTCCTGTTTTGCACTGTGGTGGACTCTTTAATCGGGTCCTCACTGTTAGGTGTACTCTATGTCAGGGATGCTCTGTGTTGTTAACCTTTGGAACTTCCGTTTGAGTTTGGCATGGGGTGAGTCCTCCAGAAATATTTATTGAATGATGTTCACAGAAGGAGCTGAACTAGACAGAAACATGGATAGAGAACAGGCTTGGAAACTGGCATTTGCTTGGTTCTCTGCACTACATTATTCTCAGATCATTGCTTGTAAGGTTTCACTCTTCAGCAAATCAGATTTGGAAGATGGGCTTAAGGGGAATAAACAAACAAACAAAAACTAGAGCTATTATGTCTTGATCAGAAATAATTTCCCTGGTACTCTTCTGTTAAATCTCGAACATAAATCAATTTGTCTTCTCAAAAGAACCTTATTATTAAACATGGTTGATCCAGGTTTACTGGTGCTATAGACAGTGAGTGACAAGTAGTGTGGCAAAGAAGGAGCCTGACTTGCTGGGGAAAAAATGGTGTTAGAGTTAGGAAGGCTGTGATGGAAGGCTCGCTTTCCTGCTTACTGATTGTGTGGCAATGGAGAAGTTACTTAATATAGTTCAACTTTAGTGTGCTTTTTTATTCCTGTCTGTAAAAATGTGGAATTAACAATGCAGAGTATGATATTTGAGCACATTAACTGAGGTTACACACTGGAAGTTCTTAGTGCTGTGCTGGGTCATTGTAGTCCTTCAAGAAATGGATTATAAAGAGTTTAGAGGAGCTAGAGAAATTATACAATCTGCCCTGTCCCCGAGAAAGTGACAAAATTGTAATCAGCCAGGGTGATGAGGTGCTGAATGTCATCAATGCAAAAACAAAACCCAACAGTGTAGGCCCAGGAAGAGGATGGTTAGTCTTAACTCTCTGGTTTGAGTTTGAGTAGACCGCAGGTTGTGGAGGGAATATAAGCTGGGTCCAGGATGTGTGCTGAATCCTGCAAGAAGGCACAGCTATTAAAGGGTTCTGAGCTGGAGAAGGACCCTGTGGCAGCCATCTTCTTTAGAAGACTCAATCCGATAATGGCTGCTTATCAGCAGAGATTTGATCAGATTTACTGGATATGCTTCTCAGCTTCACATAGACCTTGTGCCATCAAGTTCAGGAGCTTTACTTCTTGCATTTGTCACATGTTGTGATTAATTTTTAGAAACTAATCTCTTAGCTGCTCAGCGGAGGTGCTCTGGAGCGAGGCTGCTGGCTCTGTCACTGTCCAGCTGTGTGGTTTCATTGAAGTTAATTAACCCTAAGCACAACAGTTCCTGCACCTCTCACAGTGCTGAGGAGACTTTCCTCATAAGAGACGGTTAATTAGCTCACAGACACAATAGTAGTGCCCCCCACACAGTAATGCTCACATTTTTAGTTTGTGTTACTGTTATTACAATTCTGGAATTTTTTTAGTCAGCCATCAGCATATTCACAAGACTTCCTCCTAGGAAGATTTACATTCTAATGAGTCCTTGGATTTTAAATTTATCTCTACCATTTTGCTCTCATAATTAGTGTTGTTCAGAAACATCAGAATTCCTAAACCTTAGACATTTTAAAATTGCAATTTAAATATTTTTGTAACATTTGATTTCTTTTTCTCAATATGTCTTCCTCCCGCCATGTGCTTGTGTTTTACCAAATCACCTTCACTTTTTTTTCTCTCAAAACTTAGCTAATTTAGGAAATTAACTCGGCACTAGTACCCTGAGTGTTGTGAGAAAGCACAAAAACTAGGCAACCATTTTTATTTCCTGACCCTAAAGCCAAAAACTTGTAATTTGACTAATCTCTTTCTGGACACACAGTCCTCTTTGCTCTGTCTGCACTGCCATTTACGATGATTATAATCAGAAGTCACTGCAGGTCACTGGGGGATGCTGTCTCTGTTGTGGCATCTCAACACTATTACCTGAGCTCAAAAGACAGCAGTGAGCAGAACTCCTGGGTAATGCTTCCCAAATTGTGTGCTGTTTTCCAGAAGTAGGGTTCTAAGGAAGTGAAGCAGGCCGGGGCTCGCTGGTCTGGTTGGCTTTCACTGTGCACCTAAAAGTGTCCACATCAGTTTTAGTTTGAATTCTCTTGAATGAAAATCTGCTTAGCCCAGTTGGTATGACTCAGTGGTTGAATGTCGACCTATGAACTAGGAGGTAATTGTCCGATTCCCAATCAGGGCATATGCCCAGGTTGTGGGCTTGATCCCCAGTAGGGGGCATGCAGGAGGCAATCAATTGATGATTATCTCTCATCGCTGATGTTTCTGTCTCTCCCTCTCCCTTCTCTGAAATCATTAAAAATATATTTTTAAATTTTATTTTTAAAAAAGATGTGCTTAAAGCAGAAAATATGTCATTCTTCTGCCTTTGTGAACATAGTTCACTCTTGTGATACTCAGAATATCTGCTATTCTTGTCTGTGCCTAGTATGTTGATAGAGTGGGCTATGCGGACATGTGCCTCAGACTAACTGGGACACTACTGACATGATTTTGCAGTCCCTGAGTCTGCTGCTTGTTTACTTAATTTTTCTATCTCCTCATTAGATGTTTCTCTTAGCCTTTCCCTCTTGCTTTTTCATCCAGCCTGTCAATCAGCAGTCCCATTTACCGCAAAGGCATCCCCACCACATTGTAACTCATGCTTCTACTAAATTATTCCATAAACCTGGAAATTTGACAACCAACCTCCCGAGAATTATGTCAGACAGGAAAAAAAGTCTCTAAGTAAAGACTTTGAGAGTTCTATATTGAGTTTTATTTGTCTGCCTCTTATACTTACCTCCATGGTTCAATTCTCCTCATCTCCCACCTGGACTATTGAGACCACCTCCCATCTGAGCTCTACATGACACTTGCTACTCTTCACTTCTTCCTTAACAAGGCTGACATTTCAAATTTGATCACGGTGGCATTCTACTTAAAGTTGTTTGGAGGTGTTGCCCTGACCAACGATATAATCTAAGCTCCCCTGTATGACATTTAAGGTGCTGCACATTCTGGATGCTTCCTAACCTGCAGATTCATATCTGCCTCACCTACCCCACAGCCTACTAGAAACCGTGGGAAGTGCTGGCTTCCCCTGAAAGAAAGAACAAAAGAGAGAAAGATAAAAGAAAGAAAGAAAAAAAGAAGAAAGAAAAATAGAAATATTGTTTCATCTCTAAACCTTCAAGTGTGTTACTATCTCAGCCTAGAATATCCCTCCTTTTTGTTTCATCCTCTTGACATCTAGATACCCTTGAGAACATAGTTGAAGGTGTACCAGTTGGTTATTGGCCCTCCAAGAGGCCTGTCTGTGCATTTTTCATTCTATGACTTAGTAGCCCCTTCACTCTCCAATCCCCTGGACTATGGGTAGAGGCTGTACTGTTGGTGAGAGCCTGGTGGTCTTTCCAGTCTCATATGTGCCTCCCCCTGGGTCTTCCATGTGTTGACAATTCTCAGCCATGCTAGGCTGCTGTGGCTGTCATGACTGTACCTGACCTGTGAACACCTCATGGGTCCAGACTTGTTAATCATCAGGTTAGTTTACTAAGGGTTCCATAGCCTCTAAGTAGAAATAACTCTCTTTGCTTTTAAGTCAAGCTTTCATACCTGTGTGATGTCTGGCACTGTGTTGTCAACTTTAAGAGTCTTTCTTCCACTTGCTGATTTATATCCTTTTAAGAGGAGAAAATGTTTCTTTATTATTATTATTATCTGAGACGACCATGGTGCCTAATTAAATTAGGTGCTCACTATGGCTGTTATATTAAACTAGTACCCTGCGCACAAACCCGTGTGCCAGTTGCTCTCTGCTGTCCTCCTGTAGCTCTCTGCCTGCTGCCCCGCCCTCTTGTAGCTCCCCCAGTCTCCCTACACCCTCCTCTCCTCATAGCTTGCTGCCCTGCCCCCTCCTGTAGCTTCCCAAAGCTCTCTTATAGTTCGCTGCCCCACCCTCCTCCTGCAGATCCATGATCTGGTCATTATGCGGTTGGTCTTTACACCTCAAGGCATAATGGATAATTAGCATATTCCTCTCTCATTATATAGTATGAGTACATGTTTACTGAAATAGCTATTGTGCTGGAAAGGCAGGAGGGGGTGGTGGTGATTTTTGTTATCACTCCATTGATTTGGACATGATCTTGATTAGTGGTTTAAAACAGGGTTGAAGTTTAAAAACACCTGGAGATTATTTAGTAAACCCCTTGACTGGTGTTTTTCAGATGTTCATATTCATGGGAATTACCTAGGAAGCTTTTTGAAATGAAGATTGAGATTCAGTAGATCTCAGGTGGGGCCTGAGATTTTATTTTTCTAGCAAACTCCCAGGAGAATGGCATGCTGCTGGGCAGAGCCAGGTCACACCAAGTAGTGTGAGCCTTGCCCTTCTGTATTGGGATTTCTGGAATCTGTCCTAGGAATTCCGCATTTCTAAGAATTTCTTTAAGGAGTGACTTTGTATATTCTGCTACCCATCATTTATTTACTCTTTAGTAGTATTGAGGAAATGGCCATATACCACAGGCTGTGGCTCTATTGGCAAAGGGCACAAGAAGGTTCCAGACTTCATAAAGCTTTGAAAAACAGATGAAAATATGTTAGATGCATTTTTACACATTGAGGTAAATGTCAAGAATAAAATAAATGTTTTTGTTTGGCAATAACAAGGAAAGACATATGTTTGAACTAATATTTGAATGACTGATCTACACCAGTCTTGAGATTAGCAGGACAAAGGTTATTTTACACAAACTTAAGAGCATATGCAAGTCTCTGAGTAAGTTAGAGCCTGGCAAATTTCAAGTGCTGCCCACAGACCATTGTGGCTGAAAAAGCAAGTACAAATTGGAGAGTGTCCTGTGGTGAGCTGAGCAGGGAAAAGACAGGCGCACACAGATTGGTCATCTAGCTCAGCAGCGCAATGAGAGCAACTTTCTATAATCAACACCTGGGACAGTGGTGCTGTGACGATTTAGCTTGTCTGTTTTGGTGCCTTTGAGACACTTCCCAGGTATGAAAATCAGTAATGATCTCCAAATACTTGTATTTCTGAATTTCTAGAAACATTTATGAATAATGAGATTGCATCAGGAACTGGATGGCCACCATCTCTGGCATTTTCTTGTCATTTGCTTGTCTAATCCAGTCTCATAGAGAGAACCTGTTAAGTGAGGATTTGTGGATGTCCAAACTCAATAAATTAGTCTGAAGATCTACTGAACAGAGCACAGGGCTGCGCCCAGGAAGAAGGAAGGAATGCTAACTGACTCTCTGCACTGTGGATTGCCCTCTCTCCTTGGAATGCTTTATGTATCCTTTGTTGCCCGAAACTAAAGGGCAGAAGACCTATAAGAGTGCCATTACCAGCCCATGCTAACTGTTCATTAAGATTATTTTTTATTCTATAATTTAGCTTAAAATATAAACATACACAATGCTCCAATTTTTTTCAGTAACTAAATAAATAATCTTAAATTCTCCCTAGAACACTATGCTAAGCTGACAATAGCTGCCAAAGATATATCCACATCCTAATATCAGGAACTTGTCAATGTTACTTTATTTGGAAAAGGGATCTTGGCACATATAATTAAGTAAATAATCCTGAGATGAGTAGACCCTCTTGGATTATCCAGTGGGCATTAAATGTCATCACTGATGTTCTTCTAAGTGAGAGACAGTGGTGGATTAAGCACACACACACAGAGGAGGAGGCAATATGCCCTCAAAAGCAAGAGAATGGTGGGATGTGGTCACAAGCCAAGGAATCGTGGCAGCAACCAAAAACTGAAAGAAACTAGGGACATATTCTTCTCCGGAGCTTCTGGAGAGAAGGCAGCCCTGCTCACATTTTTTTAAAAATATATTTTATTGATTTTTTTACAGAGAGGAAGGGAGAGGGATAGAGAGTTAGAAACATCGATGAGAGAGAAACATCGATTCAGCTGCTTTCTGCACACTCCCTACCGGGGATGTGGCCACAACCAAAGTACATGCCCTTGACCGGGATTGAACCTGAGACCCTTCAGTCCACAGGCCAATGCTCTATCCACTGAGCCAAAATGGTTAGGATCCTGCTCACATCTTGATTGATACTTCTGGCCTCCAGAACTGTGAGTGAATAAATGTGAGTTGGGTTAGGCCACTAAATTGAATTTGTTATGGCAGCCATTGGAAACTAACACTGGTATAAGATGTAAAATAAGATTCTACCATTTAGACATCAGAATGAGTAAATATTAGAAATGATGGGTATGAGTTAATGGTTTTCAGGGGAAGAAGAACAAGACTTTATGAAGGCTGTGACAAGATGGGACAGGTTTCAAGAAGTAAGCTTCTGCATCTTCACAGAGACACAAAGGTACCTTCCATGTTCTGAAGACCATAGTGGAGATTTCACATTCCTGTCATTTTATTTCTTTCTCACTAAAATCATCTGAGGTTTGACATACTTTCCCCTTCTTATGGGGTGAAGTTGAGGCTCAGAGCTAACAACGAATTACTTGTCTGTGATCAAAGAGCTTGTGACTTGCATGGTTGGACTTATGCCCAATTCTTCTGATTCCAGATCCAGAGTTTATATGATGAAAACTCAGGATCCCTCAGTTTCTTCTTCTGAGGGAAGAGAAGCATAAATTGCATATCTTTGCAGGCCCATTGCAGATTCATTCTATAAGGAGTGTATAAATTTGGTAAATGTGGACAGAAAAATGTGCTTCCATCTTGAGTGCAGAGTCCCCCTTTATATAGGGAAAGTGAATGTGACTGGCATTAACTCTTATAGTCTCCTACACTGACATGAATCAGGCAGGTCCCACTGCCTTCCTCTCTATTAGGAAAAATTAGCACAATCCCTTAAAAACTTAAACAAGGATCTTTTACATTTGTACTGCAGTATAGAAAAAAACAAAAACAAATGGCATTTAAAATTCTCAGAAGCTAAAAATCTTTCCCCAAATGCTAAAGATTCAACATACTGTTTTCATCTTTGATATTCTCCCCAGGGATTGATTTATGTGATTCTGTTAAAAGAGGGGAGAGGTCCTTGTCTCCCCAGGTTGCTAGTGGGTTGGAATTCTTGTGATATACTGAAAAAAGGAATTTTCTGAGACTCACACAGGAAAATGAGTGATTTTTATTTGTGTGGCATTATATTCCTGAGTTTTCAAAGTCCCATTTCCCATTGTACAGTCATAGAAGATGTGTAGCTGGGGCTTCAGTAAAGCTACAATCAGAGCCAGTGGCCAGAGTTTCCATTCCACGTCTACATACTCCAGTCCAGCATCAGGTTACTTACTCTGTGTTTCCCCACTGCAGTCTGTCAGTCCATTGCATGCGGGATCTGCAGGGCCACTTGGCTATGGAGGGAGCATAGGCAGGAGCAAAGCAAGAGAACCCCATGAGCCAAGCGCACAAGCAAGAGAACTCCTATGTTTAGGAAATTATGTATTCCCAAATTTCTGTGTGCTTGCAGTAGCCGCTCCCATTCTGGCCCATCATCTCTATTCCCAGGTTTAACTGATAGGCAAGTACCTTTCTGATGCCACCCCAACTTGACTGGGGATGAGACTATCTTCCCTTTGTTGGATCCCTTTCCCCAGTGTTTTGCAGGGAATAAGCCAGTGGTTCCCTGGGGAATGCAAAGCTATAGCTTCCTGGTGAAGCTGCCCAAATGACATGCCTGCAATGTATGGACTTCCCTTTGCTTTTCTCCCATTATTAATAACTAGCTAATTATAATGATATGAATCCCATTGACATTGAGCAAAAATATATATATTTTTAAATATCCAAAGGAACTTCCTTCCTACTGTCATTTACCTATGATATCAGCTACAGTCTCCTGGAAAGGTACCCACTTCCTTCACTTTCATCCAAGGCATGGCAGACTGCATTCTAGAGAGAAATGGGTGTGGTGATACTATACTAGATCCAAAGCCCACTGAACATTTGTGAAGAATGATTTTGCAATGGCCTTTGCACAAGTAAAGAGAAGTCTCATTCTCTGTAACAGAATTTCAGTGGTGAATCTTATCTGTAAATCAGTCCTCTTACTCTGGCCTCACACTTTCCCCAAACAGTAGGGCATGTGCACCAACACATGAGGGGTATGCTCTGGTCCTTCCTGTCCTGAGTCCCTCTGCTTGACTTACTGACTTTCTACATTTGCTCCCGTCTGGCCCACTTCCTTGGTTTTGTCTCCTAGTTATAGCTCACAAGTGTCTTCATAACTAGTGTCTGTTTTCAGTTTATGCCTCTTCTGTTTCTCACTTCTCTGTCCAAGGACTTGGCTTGAGGTCCAAGGTCCAGTCTGTTTTAATTCAGACTGAATTGTTCCAAAGAAACCAACTGCTTGCTCCAGAATGCTGGTGGGCGATCTTATCTGGTTACCTGACCCCACTGCACAGAGATATTTGTACTCCTGGGCAAGTGTAAAGTCTTAATGGGTTTCCAGGTTCAAAGATCCCTTAGAACCAATCTGAGTTTTCTAGTTCAAATAATACAGTAAATAATTAAATAATGACACCTTATAATCTATCTATATAAAAGGCTAATATTCTAAGTATCCTTCCCATCTTCTGACCAGTCGCTATGATGACTTGCTTTATAGCCAGGTGAAGACACTTTATACTGTAACCAAATGTTTGTGAATCCTTTTCCTGTGCCTCATCTCATTTGATCCTCACAGAAGTCCTGGAGGTAGATAGGAGACTTGGTAGAATCTTATTTTCTTTTCATTAGCCAGAAAATGGAGATTTAGAAAGCTTAGAAACTTACCCCACTGAAAAGAAATAAGAAATAGTGGACCTTGAAAATGACTTCAGGTTTTCTCACTGCACAGAATATAGTCAAACACTGCTGCAGTTAAATATTTTACCCTTTGTTCTCCCTGCGTGATCTATAATAATAATCTACTTCATGTTGATATTTACTGCTACATTGCTGACAATTACCTGAAAGAGAAGTTGTGCTGCTTCACTGGGCTGGAAAAAGTTTAGCTGAATCAGAAAGCAAGTCTAATTAAGCAAGTTTATTCTATATCTATAAAAGGCTAAGTTGACTCATGCATGCACGGTATATATAAAGCTCTCACCAGCACCAATCGCACACCTGTGTTTCCATCTGTCATTGTAGATGGTGAATTTGGTTGACACTTCTATTATAGAGAAAGGGTGAATAGCGATATTAAAATATTTGCTCTAATTAATTTTCTTTCAATGTGCACTAATTCATGCACCGGGCCACTAGTATATTAATATTACAACTAAACGCCTGATGCATGAAGATTCATGCAGAATGGGTCTTCCTTACTCTGGCTGCTGGCACAGCCTTTGCTCCAGCCCCAAGCTGCCTTTCAGTCTTCCCATGCTACCCAGAGGCCCAGAGCAGCTGGGGCAGTGTGAAACGCCTCCACCAGCATCCCGTCCCTGGCCGCTGAACACCTGTGTATGCAAATTAACCCACCATCTTTGTTGGGTTAATATGCATACTCACTCCTGATTGGCTGGTGGGCATCGTGAAGGTACTGTCAATTTGCATCATTCTCTTTTTTTAGTGTAGATTATATTTAATGATAATTATATGCTTATAATCCTCTCTAATAAAAGAGTAATTTTCAAATTAACCATCACTCCACTATATAAGTCATGCCCACCAGCCAAGCCACGCCCACCAGCCAATCAGGGCGAGTATGCAAATTAACCACAACCAAGATGGCTACCAGAAGGGAGGCTTGGGTTTCCCTGGCAATACAAGAAGCCAAGCTTTCCACACACTCTGGGGCCCAGGCCTCCACTCAAGGATACAAAGTTTCAATTATAGAAGATACATCAATCCCAAGAGAAATGGCTGCCTGCCACGGAGCGAGCAGGAGGCTTGGCTCCACTCCAGGCTACAAAATTTCAATTGTAGAAGGTAAATAAATTCCAGATACCAGGGCTTCTGCTTGGGCCACCAGGGGTGTGGCTGGCCTGCAAACCACCACAGGCCCCTTGCCCAGGCCTCTCCACACCCCAAAGGAACCCCACCCTGATCCAGGACACCCTTCAGGGCAAACCAGCTGGTCCCCACCCGTGCACCAGTTCTCTATCCTATCTAATAAAAGAGTAATATGCAGATTGACCATCATTCCAACACACAAGATCAAGATAGCTGACCCTATGTGGTCAAAGATCCTGTTCCCATGTGGACACAATATGGCCACCACAAGATGGCAAGCAGGGGAGGGCAGTTGGGAGGAACCAGGCCTGCAAGGGAAGGCAGTTGAGAGGGACCAGGCTTGCAAGGGAGGGCAGTTGGAAGCTATCAACCCTGCAGAGGAGGGCAGTTAGGGGTGACCAGGCCGGCAGAGGAGGGAAGTTGGGGGCAAACAGGCTGGCAGGGGAGCAGTTAGACATCAATCAGGCTGGCATGGGAGTGGTTAGGGTGTGATCAGGCTGGCAGGAAGAAGCGGTTAGGGGAAATCAGGAAGGCAGGCAGGCGAGCAGTTGGGAGACAGCAGTCCTGGATTGTGAGAGGGATGTCCGACTGCCCGTTTAGGCCCGATCCCAGTGGGGTCCCAAATTGGAGAGGGTGCAAGCTGGGCTGAGGGACACCCCCCCCCCGCCCACCCTCATGCACGAATTTTGTGCACTGTGCCTCTAGTTATAACAATAACAGCTTATGCTCTAGTGAGTTCACAATTTAGAGGAAGAGAATTTCTATAGGTGTTATAAAGCTGTTACTCTTTAGCTCTGCATGACTGGTTACTGATTCTAAGTGTGTGCGTTTGTGTGTGTATGAACTCATCACCAATTATAAATCACCAATTATAAAGTCACAATAACTTGAGGAAAATATTCATAAGTTTTTAGTTTTCAAAAAAATATTTAAGAGCTTCACTTTTTCTGAGATATCAGTAAGTGAAGAAAAATACTTAACCCCATTTTACAGGCTGGTAGAAAGAGCTGTACTCTTTTCCATATCTTTGCTCTCTAGTAACTAAGATAAAGAATCCTACAGAACTGTAGCTAGGAAATCAGTTCCTGTATTTGCAGCATACCAGTAATCCAGATTCTTTGTGGAAATGGTTATAGCTTCATTTTCTGATATTTAGAGGTCAGACACTGAGAGTTGTTCACCTCTCTGTCTATTAAGCATCTGGCTTTTGGTGACAGCTAAGTGCATTTTGACATTTACCTGAAAGGTAAAAGCCATTAGTAGCAGGATACAGTCAATACCAACAATGAATTTCAAAGTGATGGGACCATGGCAAGGGGAAATATTTCTGGATTTTATGGGAAATACATGTTTTTGGTGTTATTAGACCTAGATTCAAACCCCAAATCTGCTCCTAACTAAGTGTGAGAGTATGTGAAGTTTTTTCCAGCTGTCTGAGTTTTTATGTCTTAACTTTAAAATTGGAATAAAAACCTACTGTTAAGCTAAAAAAAAAAAAAAAGCCAAAGTGAGAGGTAATAAGAATTTATTTGCAATGACAGACTTGCAATCCAAAGCCATAGATTCAGGCAGGAAGCCTATGTCCTAATTATGGAGTGAAGGCAAAGGGTTATTATGGGAAAAAGGAAGGGAATTAACACATGGATAGAAGAAATGAATTTCTATTGGTGTTATAAAGCTGTTACTCTTCAGCTCTGCATGTCTGGTTACTGATTCTAAGTAATATCCAAAATCATTAGTCCTTATAGTCAGAATGGCTGCTTTCCTGTTAGCTTTACCAACAGTTGTTTGAAGAGAATGTTGGCTTGGCTCAGTTCAAAGGTTATTCTGCCCAGTTCAGACATTTCAAAGGTTCAAGGAACAAGATGTTCAAGCAGTTCCTCTGGTTCCACTGCTAAATGGCTCCATCTATGGTCTACTTTTTACGTGTCCCCATGCTCACTTGAGATCTTTCTGTGAAACCATTGCTGATAACTATTGGAAAGCAGCACTGCTCAGTAATTAAGAGTCATTGGTCCTCCATCTCTAAGAAGGCTAATTCCCAGTATGTCATGCCCCATGTGGGAGGAAAGATCGCTTCCGTAGGGGCCCTAGGCTGCACCTGAGCAATAAGAGCACCAGAGCAGAGGAAGGATTCACTGTCATGGTCCTTTAAGGACAAACAGTTTATAGTTTCTTTAGGTTACTCATCTGAAGTTTCAGAGGCCTTATTAATCATCTCAAAGTGTGAGTGACCATCATCTGAGTGGTGCTTTCATAACATCGAGCTATGCAAAACAAAGATTTATAACAACAAAAGGGATAATCTTATGAATACTTAACTGACTTTCTTAATCTCCATTCTTCATAGGACATTTTCTGATAATAATAAAACATTCATTTCATGTTGTGTAACTGGAGAAAACTGAAGAACCTTAGAGGGAATGGTCCTTAGGAAGAATTATCCCTACTGATTTTGGAAGCAGATTAGTTGGATACTTAGCTATTTTGTTCCTGATAATCATAATATGGGATTTCTAAAGAGTCATGAAAGGCTTTGGGCAAATTTGCAATAAATGTGCATTCCTTCACTACTTTCAACTTGGACCCTAGGGTCATGACAGAAGTGTGAGCTGTGCTGAATGGCATCAATATATGGCACCACAACAGGTCAAAAGAGATAAAATGAGACTGGAGAAACAAGCCAGAGACAATGACTTGAACTAGATTAGACCCAGCAATCACCTACCCCAGGATATAGAAAAAAAAAAAAAAAAACACCCACTGGGAACCCAGGAAGTGCCAGGACTTTGATCAGAGAGAGTAGTCTCTCAGGAATCAGAAAAATACTCAAGTAGCATCAGGCATGTTGAAAAACCACCTAATGAGAGCAATAAGGTAGGTGAGGTCAGAAGAGGCTTATGGAGCCTCTGAGAGTGGGTGTCCCAGAAAGCTGTGCTGCAGTCTAACGAGGGTCTAAAATGAGGCTGTGTCAGCTGCCTGTGTGCCAGGCCACCCTGGCCTCAGAAAACAGTGCACACTCAGCAGTTTCAAGATGATTCTGAGAAAGCAATGGTTGCTCAGCTCTGGGTGTATAGTTCAGGATTAGGAATTTGAACTTGAAAATTCTTGTAACAACATCACAGAGCCTCTGTCAAGCGTATTTTGAACACTGGGTTGGAAAAGAGCTGTAGAATACCCCTTGTGGGCTTGGTTACATTGGAAAGGCCAAAAGTACACCATACAGTGGACAGCAAGGAAGGACAGTGATGAATTCTAAGTTGCTGCTCTGTGATTGCTTCATATGTCCCTTTGCCTTGTGGAGTTTGGACAGAGCTCCATATACAAGAAGGAAAGTGCATACTCACCACGAGAAATAGTGGACCTCAGGAAAGAGAGAAAGGATGGGTGCTATACCAGTAAAAGCCGCCACACGTTAGGGAGCATCAGAGCAGAGCCCAACATGACGCCCCCAGGGGTAAGGCGAGCTCTCAGTAAGGGTGGCTCTGACCAGGACCTCAGGAAGCTGAGGCCTTGGGATGCATGTCCAGGGTTAGGTGTGAGTGGTAAAGCTCCTAAAAGCAGAGATGGAGAAACAAATGTGGACATATAGGGGCCACATGCTAACCTGACTAACTCAGGGAAAGCCTGTGTGGCAGCCTTGCAAACTTATAGACCTGAAGTAACCACAAAGGATGGTCTGAAATTAAAACCTTTTAATTAATAAAGCAGTTTGTAGTGGATAGTCATGTTCTAGGGCAATATCTTCCCTGACAAAAATCAATTTTTGATTTTTACTAAGCCTATTGTCTTTTTTGCATCTCAGGTAACTTACCTGTGGACTGTCAGATAACATAACTTCCCTTTTTCCAGACCCCTCAGGGCACAAACAATGCACCAGGGCACAGACCACAAATTCCCTCATTGTTCCTGTTATAGTGTTAATTGTTGACTGTTAACTATCCTGTACCCACCTATGCAGAAGAAGCATGTGTCTACCTTTCACTTTTTATCCAATCCCAGAGGTTCCCCGCCTTTACTTTCTCCCACCTCCCTAATCTATCACCAATAGATTTCATGTAACCCACTTACATCTCCACCTTTGATGGTAATATTAGGGGCAGAAATAGAATATTGAGGACCAGCTACAATTATCCTAATATATAAAAACCCTGGGTCCCTCACCACTGGAGGCTTGACCAACAAGAAGTCAGTCTTACTGTCAGCACTGGGTTGCTGTGGTGACCCAGCACTGAAGGCTACAGCAGCAGGCACAGTGGCCCAGCCCTGATTGCTGAGGGAGCTGCAAATCAGGCCCAGAGAGAGGCCTGAAGAGAGAAGCAGGGTCTGATCCATAGCTTCTGTGGCAGCTGTTGATCAGCACTTGCCTCTCTCTTTCTCTCTGGGCCTGGCCAGCAGCCACACCTCCATTTATCTCCAGGCTTCTACCAGGGCTGCTGATCATCCCCACCTTTATGATCAGGCCCCATTGATAGGCCCAGAGATGATGACTGGCATAGAAACCGACCAATCAGAACCAAATCTGGGTCAACTGTGAGGAGCCAATGGTTGCCTAGTAGGCAGAGCTTTTGAAGCTGACTGGCATAGAAACTGACCAATCAGAACCAATTTGGCCAGCAGAGGAGGGCAGTTGGGGGCGAGATCAGGACAGCAGAGGAGGGCAGTTGGGGGCGATTGGGCCGGCAGGGGAGCAGTTAGGTGTTAATCAGGCTGACAAGGGAGCAGTTAGGGGGTGATCAGGCTGGCAGGCAGGTGAGAGGTTAAGAGCCAGCAGTCCTGGATTGTGAGAGGGATGTCAAACTGCCGGTTGAGGCCCAATTCCTGTGGGATCGGGCCTCAATTGGCAGTCAGACATCCCACAAAGGTTCCCAGATTGGAGAGGGTGCAGGCTGGGGTGAGAGACCCCCCCCCCCCCCCCCCCAGTGCACAAATTTTATACATTGGGTCTCTAGTAAGAAATATTAATCATGCTCTGTTAATCATGATGGTTCTGTTCTGATTAGAAAGCACATCCTAACCTCGTTGGGAGTTATAAGCCCTGGGACATGGGAGCTAACATTGGAATGCAGTCCATGCTTCTTCTGAGAACTGGCTGTCATTATGGAAAGATTTACAATCTTGTGGCCAAAACAATCTAGTCCAGGAGGCACAGTTCTTTATAACCCCCAGCCTCTATTACCTGTAATCTGGTCCCAGGGCACCCTGAGGCACCTGCCCTCTGGAACCTCCCCCTCAACACCCATGACTTGTAACCTGTAATGATTATTCTGTGCCCACTTTCCCATGCCTGTAATTCCTACTTTCCCACATAATCTTATCTTTTTACCCAATATAAGCAGCTGGTTCAGTGATGGTGAACCTATGACACGAGTGTCAGCACTGACATGCGTAGCCATTTCTGATGACACGTGGCCGCTGAGGCAGCCGCATGCCGAGGATGAAACATTTGCTGCTCCTGAGGATGAAACATTTGCAAAATAATGTTTTTTCCTCAAAGTGACACACTACCCGAGTTATGCTCAGTTTTTTGGCGAAGTTTAACACCAAGCTCAAAAGGTTGCCCATCACTGAGCTGGTTTATGGTGAGGTACAGAGCAGATTTTTGTGGATGACCTTCTGCTCTCCTGTACTGCTGGCATTATTGGAATAAATGCTCATATATGATTCAACCCTTTCTCTGTTTAATTGGCTCAAGTAGTGACAGGCAGCCCAGATCCCTTGGTTGTCCAGTTACAGTAAATTTTTTTTTTAATTTAATCAATCTTTATTGTTCAGATTATTACAATTGTTCTCTTTTTTCCCCCCATAGCTCCCCTCCACCTGGTTCCCACCCCACCCTCTGCCCTTACCTCCCCCACACTGTCCTCATCCATAGGTCTACAATTTTTGTCCAGTCTCTTCCTGCACCCTCCACACCCCTTTCTTCCTGAGAATTATCAGTCCATTTCCTTTCTATGCCCCTGATTCTATTATATTCACCAGTTTATTCTGTTCCTTAGATTTTTTATTGACTTGATTTTTAGATTCACTTGTTGATAGAAATGTATTTGTTGTTCATAATTTTTATCTTTACCTTTTTCTTCTCTCCCTCTTCTTAAAGAATACCTTTCAACATTTCATATAATACTGGTTTGGTGGTGATGAACTCCTTTAGCTTTTTCTTATCTGTGAAGCTCTTTATATGACCTTCAATTCTGAATGATAGCTTTGCTGGTTAGAGTAATCTTGGTTGTAGTTTCTTGCTATTCATCACTTTGAATATTTCTTGCCACTCCCATCTGGCCTGCATTGAGAAATCAGCTGACAATCGTATGGGTGCTCCCTTGTAGGTAATTAAATGTTTTTCTCTTGCTGCTTTTAATATTCTCTCTTTGTCTTTTGCTCTTGGCATTTTAATTATGATGTGTCTTGGTGTGGTCCTCTTTGGATTCCTTTTGTTTGGGGTTCTGTGTGCTTCCTGGAATTGTAAGTCTATTTCTTTCACCAGGTGGGGGAAGTTTTCAGTCATTATTTCTTCAAATAGGTTTTCAGTATCTTGCTCTCTCTCTTCTTCTGGCACCCCCATAATTCTGATGTTGGTACGCTTGAAGTTGTCCCAGAGGCTTTTTACACTATCTTCAAATTTTTTGGGTTCTTTTTCTTTTTGCTTTCCCGGTTGAGTGTTTTTTGCTTCTTTGTATTTCAAATCTTTGACTTGATTCTTGCGTTCCTCTAGTCTGCTGTTGGGTCTCTGTATAATATTTTTTATTTTAGTCAGTGTATGTTTAATTTCTAATTGGTCCTTTTTCATATCCTCGAGGGTCTCACTAAATTTATAGGCCTTTTCTAGGAAATTCTTGAAAAACCTTATAACTGTGGTTTTGAACTCTATATCCAGTCATTTGTTTTCCTCCATTTCTTTTGCTTGTGATCTGTTTCTTTGTCTCCGCATTTTTGCTGCTTCCCTGAGTTGGTAGGGTGGCTTTGTGTGCTAGGTGTCCTATATGTCCCAGTGGCTCGGCCTCCCAGATACCTGAGGTGGACACTCTTGGTGCACCCCTTTGCGGACTGTGTGTACAGCCTTGTTGTAGTTAAGTCTTGATTGTTGGTATCACTGGGAGGAATTGACCTCCAGGCCAATTGGATGTGAGGACCCGCTGTGTCTATAATGGAAGAACTGCTGTGCTGGAGACACACTTATGGGGCAGGACTTGTTTCATGGGGCTTTGGGGCTCACTGAGTCTGCCTCTTGAATGTCTCATTTATGGATGTGAGTAGTTGAAATCTGGTGTTGTCTCACACTGACCACTAGATACACTAGCTTCTGTATCTCCAATGGGGTGCAGATCAGCTACTGTCTGAGGCCACCCAGCAGGAGCTACAGAGAGAACTACATTTTTCTCCTCTTTTCTTGGGGTTTGGAGGTTTTGGGGCTGTCTGACCAGAGCTGCAGTTTGTTAGGTTAAGCTGTGATAGGGCAGGCCATTTATATGCAAAATTCGCTGCGTGGAGCTTGGGTGGGTTTGTAGGTTGTGCGGGGTGGGGTCTCAGGGAGTCACTAGGCTAGGCCATCTCTGCATCTCCGAGTTTCCGCATCCCCGTGTCCCCTCATCCCCATGTCCCGCGCCCCAGCACAGTAAACAATGATTGCTGCGTGCACCTCTGCAAGTAAGCTGCCCTCACTTTCCGACCCGATGGCAGACAGTCTAGCTTCTCCCTGGTGTGTCCCCAGCAACTGGAGTTCAGAGTAATCGGGAGCTTGTCTCCCTTCGGGTTGAAAAAAGCAGTGCACCCAGTCGCCTGCTACCAGCCTGAGTCACATGCTTCCGTACCTCAGCTTTTCAGTGCTTGTGCAAATCTCAATGCTCTTTTCTCTTTCCTTCTAGTTGTAGAACTTTCACTCAGCCAGCTTTCCCGTGGTTCTGGGTGATAGACATTTTGTCTTTTAGTTGTAGTTTTGAAATTGTGTGAGGCAGCAGTTTAGGTGTTTACCTATGCTGCCATCTTGGTTTTTTCCAGTTACAGTAATTTATAAAAATAGGTGAAAAACCACCATTCTCCGGAGCATTATCTTAATTCATTGAGATTCTGCTTCCTGGAAATTGTTGACAGTGTGGCTCAAATAAACTCACAAGAATTCTTCACAGGTTTGAATGTTTCTTATATTAACACAAATAAACAGAGAATTCCCACATTAACAGAACCGAAGTGTGCAGGCAAAGAGGCAGAGGCATGGACTGCAATTTCTCTGACTGTTGTTCTCACAGGTGTTTGGAATGGTGCTGCCTCTCAGAGTGCATATCTCCACTGTTGAACAGAGCATAATCTGTCTCTCCTGATCCTTCTTCATTTTTAGCCACTAACACAGAGAAGACAGATGCTTCCTTCAACCAGTGACTCTGGCCTTTGTCTTTGAACCATCACCTCCTCCTGTTTTTAATAGGGCCAAGGATTCAGAACAAAAGATTCAACCGCATTGATCTCCATGGATTCCTTTCCATTTAAATTTTATATTTAAAAAACACACCTTAATTGTGATGATTTTAAGTGCCTAATTAAAGACTTATAGAAATAATGACTATCCTGAGGTATCTATTTGCTCTGGGTTCTTTGCAAATAAGAGAAATAAACTTTTTTTTTTCAACCCAGGAGGATAATTTTAAGGCTGAATGCTTTTATTTCCTGCTCTTCTTCATCTACAGTTGCTTCTGTTTCTTCCTGCCTCATTCTCTGTCCTTTCAGTCTCCAGCTCTAAAGCCAGCCCTGATCAGCACCTGATCCCTTGCTTTCCTCTTCTTTAGTTCTCCAAGAGACCACTGGCCCTTTGCTGTTAAAGCCAATAAAACGAAATATCATGATCCACAGGTGTTCTAAGTCCTCTAGAAAGAGATGCATGTGTTGCCAGTGAGCTGACTTGGATGCCTACCAGACAGTTGAAGTAACCATCCTCTTTGAAGTGGCTCAAGGACCACCTTTCTAATGCAAAATTTTAGACCCTAGGGATGCCAGGCACTGACATGTAAATGACCCCTGACATCTAGCCTTTGTCTCCGCACAGAGTGGGTTCATTGTGCCAAGTCTGAGGCAGGTGTGCCTCCTTTGTCCATAAACCCTGCTGTGGTGCTTCAGCACAGGCCCTGTTCCATATTTCTAGCCATACATCAGGTCCTGAGTTCAGAGACTGTGCCATTCCTGTGTCAGTTCATCTGCACATTCAAGAAATACAAGTGCCTCCACATGCTTCATACTCTCGAAGGTGCTGGGGATTCAGTTGTTACACAAACTGAATGTGGTTCTTCACATTTATCAAATGATCACATGAATAAACATCTAACTATAAAACTGTGAGCACATATGCTATGCATTTATAATTTGATATATTTATAAATGTCAAGGCTTTCCTGTAGAGTAGAAGAGTACCCAAGGTCTGAGAACTAAGTAGGAATGCCTTGGTAAAAAAGAGCGGAAAGAATCACATTGGAGGGAGAAGGAAGACCAACTGGGAAGGCTATGGGAACATGGCTCATGCACTCCAAGTCTGTTTATAGCAGAGGTGTTATGGGGTAATTGTGTCCTGCACTAGAAAATATTTGTTATTTCTGACCTTCATGCACTGCAGGGGCCCAAACCCTACCCTGCCTCTTATGACAAACAAATGGTCCCCACATTTTGAAACATCTTGAAGGCAGCTTAACACCTCCAGTTAAGAATCACTATATTGTATAGAGCTTTAATAAGGCTCTTGTATTAAAAGGTTATTTACATGCTGGTGAAGAGACATTGGTATTAACTCAACTTGAAAACAGTAGTGATGCTCATATCATCAGAGCCTAGGGGGCAGAGGGAATAAGACAATTCTTCAGACATTAATTCTAGAGTCAACTGTCCTAAATCAATGTGCTGAATGACCATCCACCTATGGAATGTTTAGTCTTGCCCCCATCTTCCTGTTTGTCCTTCCTGCGTGTTTACTCTGCCTCTGTATAGTTTCCTGAATCAGTTGTTTTGTGACTATAAACAAGATCTTACAAATCAGTAGAGAAGATTCAAGGTCAGATATAAGGGCAGTAACAAAGGGAAAAACAAAAATACAAAAGACATTCTCATAATTTAGCAAATGGCTTTTTGGTGAATCTAGTTCCAGTAACTAGAACTGTCTTGTACACCATTTTAAAGTGGTACCTTTCTGTTTAATCAATGGGAGGACAGGTGGAAGGGTGTTCATTAAGAGGTAGGTTAAGTTAGTTGTGAGAAGGAGAATATAATGGAAAATGTAAAAGCAGATTCAGTGACCACCAGTTAGAAGGTTCCTATAATAGTAAGGATGAGAAACAGTGTTAGTTCTGACCAACTTGGCAGAAATGGAGAGAAGTGAATGGATTCAATAGATATGTAAGGGGCAAAATTGATATGGCTTGACCATTAGATACAGGAGTAATATGATGAATGTGTAAAGCATAATTGCAGCTAGAAGGGTGGAGAGAGAGAATATTGGAAATAGTCCCATATTTGAATGGGTGTGATCATTACTTTGGTTTTACAGATTTGGCTTTGAAATATCCACAAAGGGATATTTTGCAGATCAGATCAAGAACTCAGAGAAGATATCAGGTTTAGAAACATAATTTTTTCATCTTTAATTACTGTATATTATTACAGTACTACACTTTGCAGGTTATTGATACTAACAGTGAGGACCCAATGATAATTACTTTGTCAAAAATGTTTGTTTTGGCAGAAATGTCCTTATTTTGCCCCTACATGAAGTAGCAGGCAAAGACACAGTTCACATTGAAATTGGACTCATGCTCCTCCACTCTTCTCTCTCTGATCCACTCTCAAAAGGCCATTAGAAATTATCATTTGACTATGTTTTAAAAATCTATATTAAAAAAACTCAAAGTAAATTAAATATAAGTAGCATATTAATCTGATGGGGTTACCATAACAAATTACCACAGACTGAGTGGCTTAAACAATATAATTTTATTTCCTCCCAGTTCTAGAGGCTAGAAGTCCAGAATTAAGGAGTTGGCAAGGCAAGTTTCTTCTCCTTGGCTTATAGATGACCATCTTCTGATGTCTCAAAATGGTATTTTCTTCTCTGTATGTCTATATGAAATCTTAATTTCACCTTCTCAAAAGACACCAGTCATATTGGATTCAGATACACACATATGACTTTAATTTATCTTAATTACCGGTTAATAATGCGGATTTTATAATCAAAGAAAACATGGTAATTTCAAGAGAAACATCAGAAGTGCTTTATTCAAAGTAATGTCCATCGCTAGTTACACATTTCCCCTATCTTTCAGGTAATTTGTGGATACCGTCCCAAAAGAACTTTTCTTGTTTTGTGGCAAACCATTCAGAGACCCAATTTTCCTCTTCTTTGTACGTTTTGAAGTGCTGCTCAGAAAGTGCATGAGCCATCAATTGGAACAAATGGTAATCTGAAGGAGCAAGGTCTGGTGAATACAGCAGGTGGATTAATACTTCCCAGGCAAGATCTTTTAATATGTCTAATTGGTTTTGAAGTGTGTGATGATGCGTTATCATGAGGCAAAATTACTTTGCCATGTCTTCTTGCCCATTCTGGTCATTTCACGATCAAAGCATGGTTCAAATTGATTATTTGTTGTCGGTAGTGATCAGTATTAATGGTTTCACCTGGTTTTAGAAGCTCATAATACACCACACCTTCCTGATCCCACCAAATGCAGAGCATTGTCTTCTTTCCAAAGCGATTTGGCCTTGCAGTAGATGTCGATGATTGACCTGGATCAACCCATGATTTTGTGCATTTGATATTCTCAAAATAAATCCACTTTTCATCATCAGTGACAATTCGATGCAAAAAAAGACTTTCTTTCGTGCCGTTGAAGCAACATTTTACTGATGACTTTTCGGTTTTCCATTTGTCTTTCGTTCAGTTGATGTGCACCCATTTTCCTTCCTTTAAAATGTTTCCCATTGCTTGTAAATGATCAGAAATTGTTTGATGAGCAACATTTCATCTTTCTGCAAGTTGTTTTTGAGTTTGACATGCATCTTCATCCAATAATGCTTGTAATTGTTGGTCTTCAAACTTTTTTGGTTGACCTGGACGTTCTTTGTCTTTCACGTAGAAATCATCACTTTTAAAGCATATAAACCAGTGTTCACAAGTATCTTGAGATGGAGCATGTTCACCATAAGTTTCCTGAAGTACACGATAACTTTCAGCAGCACTTTTCTTCAAAATAAAGTAATGAATTAAAACTTCCCGCAAATGCTCTTTTTTTTTGGCATGAAATTCAACAGTTTTAAGCGTAAAAATATCTATGATGTTAAGACCTTCAGAAAATTTGACATATGAAGTTTTGAAGCTTGCAGTCAATTCAACAATATAGCATACATATCAAATCGCATATATATCAACATATGTGTAACTCCATCTATTGAAAAAAATCCTCATTATTAACCAGTACACCTGCTCTTTAAAATGCTATCTCCAAATAGAGTCAAATTCCAAGTTACTGGGAGAAGGGTTAGTTGTAGTATATCAACATATACATTTTTTTGGGGGGATACAATTCAGTCCACAATAGAAAGTAATTGAAGCTGTGGGTGTAGTTTAATATTGCCTCTTATATAATTCGTAAGAGGAGAGGGCCTGGGATTACAACATGAGGAATCAAACATTTAATACCCAAATGAAAAATGGTGAAAAAGGAATGAGAATCTTTGAGAGAAAACACAGGGGAAAGCTGGTTTACAGAAGCCCAGGTGATTGAATGCCTTAACAAGGAGTCAGTAGTTAAAAGGATAAAAGATTAAAGAAAGATCAGGTAGAATGAGGACTGAAAAAGGATTCTTATCTTCTGTTGTATCTACTCAATGTCTAACCCAGTGACTGGTGTTTAATAGTCATTAAGCAATGAGTTAATTATATATTGCCATATTTGAGTTTTGAGGGAGGAGAAAGATGACAAGGCTGACCATTTTAGAATTGGCTAACCATATTTGTACAAACTTGAAGAACTTAATATCTTAGAAGCTCAGTTCCAAATAAATTTGATAATTTTTATCTTCCAGTTTTGATTGAGATTATATATCTGGCATACATATCAAGGAAACACAGTGAGTATTATTCTAGCTACTTAGTGAAATACTTTAAGCATTGTGATCAAATTAATTAGAGGTAGAAAGAAACAGAGACTGAATATATATCAAGCCACCTCCTTACTAGAGAGGCTTTTGTTCAGATGTGAATTTCAAAGGGCAATTTTGGGTGAGAAATGGGAAGCTCTGCTGCAGTGTAAGAGAACCAAGGCAATGCCAATAGAGCAGGCAAAAGCAAGGTTGGGCAAAGTAAGTGTCCCCCACACTGGCATGAGCAGGCCAGCATGTGAACAGCTCAGTGTGACTAATGTCTGAACAGGATAACCCTACTTTAAAATCAGTGAAAAGTAAACAAACCCAGAAATGAAATATTTTTATTAATATACTAGTGACCCAGCGCACAAAATCGTGCAGCCCCGCCCACCCATGTGCATCCTGCCCACCCACCTGCTGCCCCGCCTTAACATTCTAACCTCTCTACCCAGACCTCCAGTGCACCTGGCCCCGCCCCCAACCCCTCCAGCCTTCTCTGGCCGCTTCAAGCCCCACCCTCGGTCTCAATCTTGCCAGTCTCCTCGAGCTGGTCTTGCCTCCCCACTTTCGCCCCATCTCCTGAGCAACGTGGTGGCTCCGCCCCGTCATGGCATCAGAGGAGAGCATGGAAGCCTCCCACATGCTGCAGAGTTACAAGCACCACATCTTGGTGGCAGGCACGCTGAGCTCCTTCCTCTGGCAGGTGGGCGGCAGGGCGCTCTGAATGCGAGCAATGGGTGGCGAAGGACTGGTGAGAGGGGTGCTGTGGGCTCTCATCCCCGCCCTCCCCACCACAGGATGGTCCCACCTCCTCTGGGTGCCTCCCCACTTACACCCTGTCTCTGGAGCAACTCGGTGGCTCTGCCCCGCCGTGCACATGCACATCGCCTCCCGCTGATTGGTCGTTACAGCATGAGGGCATCACGACCATAGGCTTTTTATAATATAGGATGTGATGTTTTTAAAAGTAAATTAATCAGTAATTGAAAGGCATAGGATATGGACTTCATACATGTAAGCCTTTAAGAAAGATAAGCATGTTCCTTACCCTGAGAGACTACTTCAGCATCTTGGTGGATGAAACATTCACATGTAGAGACATATCAAACAAAAGGGAATCCATAGGGGATTTGTCCATGTAACCAGACATTTTCCCTGACTTAGGGCCTGAGTTGTCCAGGTGGCTTCTGCAGGTGGGTGAAAACTCATGAACAGGGGCATGGAACCTGACCCATTAAATCAAAACTAGATGGCAAGAAAGTACAAAATCTCCCTCAAAGAAGTAAATTGCAATATTAGCACATATAATCCTCATAACTTCATGAGAGAAATATTGTTAACTGTAGTCTATGAACTCAGTTTTGAAGCCCAAATAACATACACAGTTTGCAATGAGCAGAACCAGTTTGTGCTTTTAGCATCTAAGGAAGTTCCTGGCACATAGTGGGTCCTCATTAATATTTATTGAAGTTAATACAGGGCCAGATGTACAACACAGATTCCCTCAACTTTTCTCATTTTTTAAGCAATTTTTGGAGTATATCTTACAAAAGATGATTTTTACAAATCAATTCCAAATTTGTTTGTCACTCTAATCTGACCTATTTAAAGGTGGCATTTGATAGAGATGGAGAGATAAGTTTGGGTTGTTGTTTGTAATAAAAAACAAAAATAAACAAGTTTAAAAAGATGTGGAAAGGGAGATAGAGACTGCTACTCGGACATTTATTTATCCTATGTTCCTTGGGCATTCCTTTTCAAAATAGACCTCCACAAAAGTAAAGATTCGGTGCATTGGCCATTCAGAATATTATGATCCAGGACAATTTTCAAAGAATAGGGGGTAACTGCCTGTTGGGGACCCAAGGGTGCACCATGCAGACCTGGACTTACTGATTTGGCTCAGCCTTATGAAATACAAAAAGGAAATTGTTGTTTTCAGCACTCTGCTGGTCTAACTTCCAGGCAAACAGACTTGATGCTGGAAGGTTTTTCATTGTATGTCCACTTTGTTTTCCTTTTCCAAATTGGTCTCAAAGCCTGGGTGTGAAGGTTGGGAGATATGAGTAGTCCTAGCCCTCTACCTTCATCAACCTGGGATAAGTTTCCCCCCTTGTTCTGAACCACCATTTCCCCATCTTTAAAGGACTAGAGGAAATATGATGAGATAAACTCTAAAAATTCTCTTTAAATGGAGGATTTTGTGATCCAAATGGTTTAGAAGGCTGTCCAGGCTGAAAGGTTTAGCTGTTATATAAGCCATTTTGCTGTTATAACCTAAAAAGGTCCTGGAAATAATTCCAGGAATATCCTCACCATGACAACCATTGATTCCAATGTTGTTGATGGGCTGATTCCCTAAAGTTAAGTGAATTTTGTGCACTTTAGAAATTAGGTGATAGACCCAGGTAGACGAAGACATCGACTACTTGCCTTTGTTCTCCAGGAGCCCTGGTGCTTTTAGCAGTGTTATCAAAAGTCTTCTTGATGTCTTTAAAAAACGTCAATTCTGCCTTTCTTCTCGCCCTCCTCTTACTTTTCCCAAACTACGAAAAACAGCTCCAGAATCCAAAGTTACCTCAGGTCTAATGCCTCTTTGCTGAGAATAAAACAAACTTTTCTTACTTAATGAGAACAGCCTGAAGTCTATGTTAAGAAGAAAATACAAACTAGCCAAGATTTTCAAGCAACAGAGAGCCAACTAAATAGCTGAGCACCGTTTCCTCTTGAATGTGAGCTGGTTATCCACCAAGCGAAAATGCTCAGAGGGCCGTGGAAACGCATCTCCATTTTTTGCCTCTAACCATTTTCTCTCATTTTAGTTATGAATTTTAGTAAATTAGTAAAAAAGGATGTTCTTGCATTTCATTCAATCCTGTTTCTCAGCCTTTCTTTTCCAAGTTGGGCTGGAGGATATCCAAGTGATTAGGGAAATAAAAATTCGCAAAACCAGCAGGCTGGAAATTGATGGTGATTCCTCAATGCCCACATAATTAGCTATGCCCCTTACTTTGTGTTACTCTGATTGAAGTTTTCTTTGATTGTTACAGATTCTGTTTTGATAATGATAAAAATGCCATTATTTGCATGTTTCACAGAATCCTATGATGATTTAGCTTTTTTATGTACTTTCTCCTCCTCTCAATAGTGTCTCTCTCTCCTTTGTGCCCCTGTGCATCTCTACTCACCTGTCTTATTCTCTCTCCTCTCTCACTACCTTCTCTCCCCATTCCTCTCTCACTCCTACTTGATCTGCTTCTCCCAACTCCTCTTGATCTCCTTCTACTCTCTTTCTCCTTTTTCTACTTATTGCTATCCCTTACTCTTTTTTTTCCAATTACAGTAAACCAGAGCACTCAGTATAAGTGAAATCATTTAAAGGGGTTTTCTTAGATGAGTGTCCATATTTTGGAAAAAAATCTATAACTTCAATTTAATAAGCATTGGGTTTTGCAGTGTCAGTCTATGATGGGCACTGAGGATATGAAGCTAAATAATACACAGCCCCGGTATGAGAAATCTAGAGGGGAAGAAGCATGTGTTTTGATTGAGGAGTCAGAATGTGTGATGGGTAAAAGTAAAATAGTTTTATTTTTCCAATAACTTCCACAAATGTGTTTTGCCAGTCCCTCTCTGTTGCTGAAGACTGGACTCAATGAGTGTCATGTCTTTCCCTTAGGGCTTTAATTGGTATTTATTGCTTTATATTATCTAGCTTTAAGGTTTTGTGCTAAAAGTTTTTTATTTCAATAGTTGCAGATTCATTCACCATAACAATGCCTATTCTACCATGATGGAGATAGTTTTAACTCCAACTCTTTTTTGAGCAAAACATGAGAAAAATTGTGCACAAAATCACAACATTTTTTTCTGTCACTTAATGGCTACCAATTGAAAGAGAGGTATCACAGATTATATCCATGGATATAAGAATGAATTCACAGATCTGCCAGTAAGATAAACTAAAATTATTCAGTTCCTTCTTTGTCTATAGATTGCTTTCTCTGCCTCGGCTATGCTTTCTCTGGACAAAATATGTACATTCAAGTATCAAGCAATGAACCGATAGGGTGAGTTAGACTTCAACCTCATGTTTTACAAGCATGTGCTTTACAAACACTTTATCCTTAAAAACTCTCTGGCAGCCTGGCAGGTGTGTGTTCAGTTGGTTGAACATTGTCTCATGAACCACAAGGTCATGGCTTGATTCGTGGTTTGGGCCCATGCCAGGGTTGTGGGCTCGACCCCTTGATCCCCAGTGGGGACCATGCAGGAGACAGCTGATCAATGTTTCTCACCGATGTTTCTACCTCTCTCTCCCTCTCTTTTCCTCTCTCTGAAATCAATAAAAACATATATATTTAAAAAATCAGATGCATGCCTGTGTCCAAGTCAGTATCCCACTGGTGTCCATGACAGACTTGGGCCAAGTTTGTACCTGACCCAGTCATCATCAGTCATTTCACATGTTAGATGCTTTCTGTAATTTTTCCAATCTGACCACAAAGCATATTTCATGTGATGCTTAATCAATTACTGACATTTAGATACTGGGGTCCCATTCAATATATAAAATCTGACTGTCCAGGGTTAGGGTGTTGGCATCTGTTTATTTTTATTTATTTATTTTTGGTCTTTAAATACGTAATTAGATGCATATTGATTCTTAGCATAGTGTATCTGCTACATTTCAGACCAATGGTGTAAGATAAACAAATGAGAAGGACATGATCTTTGCCAGAACAGACTGACAAAAGCTGTGATAGAATTACAAATAGGACATTGCAGAAGACAGGAAAGGATCATTTATGAACAGGGTGGACAGAGGCTATGCATACCCTGACTTCAGAAGAAGAAGGAATTAGCTGAAAAGACAGAGATATGCATTTCAGAGAGATGATGCAAGTGTGAAAGGAAGAAAGAGAGGGCCACATGCTAACTGAGTTTAAAATAAATAGATCCTCCCTGGCCAGGTAGTTCAATTGGCTATAGTGTCCTCTCAATATACCAAGGTCTTCGGTTCAATCCCTGGTCAGGGCACGTACAAGAATCAACCAATGAATGCCTAAATAAGTGGAACAGCAAATCAGTCCCTCTGTGTGTGTGTCCCTCTGTCTCTCTTTGTCTCTCTTCCTTTCTCTCTCTCTCTCTCTAAATGCAATCTTTTTTTAAAAATGCTTAAAATAGATAGATCCTAACACAAAAAATCAAAATCAGATTATTTTCCTCTGAGGTGATTATGGATAGAAATAGGTATTACATATATTTTCTTAATTGGGCAGGAGAATGGTAGTCAGTCCCATGTCATTGTCTCATCATTGACAGATATCTCACAGATAAGAACAAAAACAGCTCATAAGGTGGTTATTTCATGAAAGCTACACCACAGCTAATATCCCTCTAGACCAGATGATTTCTCTAAGTTCCCTCCAGTCCCACTGGGAGCTGTTATCAGGGTTCAAAGATAGAAAGGAACCTGGTACTTTTTGATGAGCTCCACTGGGGATAATAAACTCCTCAAATTTGAACTTTGTTGTGTAGCTTTTTTGGAGAATGAGATTCCTGAAAACAGCCATACACAAATGAACCAAATACATGTCCTTCAAGTACTCAGTTTTCAAACTATTGTATGCCCTTTGCCTGAGAAAGAACACCTTTCTCCTGTTATGACCAGTTAGTTTCAGGAAGAAAATCCTTCCCTGCACTGACTAGAAGCATGCAATGCCTGCTATAATTCAAAAGTTATTTTTCTATGAATGAGGTAAATAATCACATAAGGAAGGGGAGTGCTAAGGCAGGTTGTTTTGGGAGGTGAATGAAGAGTTGGGAGAAGGAGATTATAAATTCTTGGCTTCTCTCCTCCTCTGCTGCTGATTAGACAGGTTGCTACAGGGGAAAATGCTGAGTCCCAGGTGCCTCTAGGTTCTGTTAGATAGTCAGAGATGATGATGCATTATTTATTGAGCATGCTAATTGACTCATTAAACAAGATAATGGACTTCTGGATATACAGTATATCTTATACATTTCTCTTGTTATTGGATGACATGAGGCATGCAGGGACCCAACCTATCAAATCCAGAACTGATATTTTAGGTAAGCATAGGCAAAGGTCTTCCAAGGATAGGATATTTCTTATTTACTAGACAATATGAAAAAGGGTTGAAGTCCCCTTCAGGGGAAAAGTGCTGATGTTTGTGTGGGGGGACATTCCCAGTAGGGAAGGAGTTGAATCTCTCCACCTTCTGGTCTCATCTCAGAGTTCCTGGGTATTTTAACAATGGAGTGCTATAGAATGGAATTTAGGACAATGGGAAACCAATACACAATAAATTGGACAGTAGTTTTCTGAGAAGGAATTTGACAATGTGTATCAAAAATATTCAAATAAGCCCTTGCCAGTGTGGCTCAGTTGGTTGAGCATCATCCCATGCAATAAAAGGTTGCAATGTACAATCCCAGGTCAGAGCACGTGCCCAGGTTGTGGGTCTGGTCCCTGGTCAGGGTGCTTATGGAGGCAACCAATCAATTTTTCTCTCTCACATTGATGTTTCTCTTTCTCTCTCTCCCTCCTCTTCCTCTCTCTCTCAAATTAATAAAAATATATTTTTAAAAATATTCAAATAGTTTGAAGGTTTTATTTAGTAATTTCACTTTTAGAATTCCATCTTTAAGAAATAATAATATATGAAATATTACCTATTGTAATAGCATGAATCAACCAAGAACAGTACCTTTTCTGGCCTTGCCCCACCTAAGCATCTCAAAAATCCTAATGCCCCCTTCTCCTGTGACATATAATACTTATTAATAAAAAGTGAACTCCTATTCATATGGAGGAAGTCTAAAAGGACATTAACTTGGTCTAAAGTACATGGCATTCATGAAAGAGAAAAAGAAAAGAACGAAAGGACAGTTGAAGTACTGAGGAAGAAAATGTTAAAAAAAATAATAATATAAAGTGATATGAAAAAATAGCAAATAAAGTTTCAAAACATATAATAGAGAACTGAAATGTATAAATATGTCACAATATACACTGAGTGGCCAGATTATTATGATCTCCGAATGCATAATAATCTGGCCACTCAGTGTATATCCTATATAATAAAAGGCTAATATGCAAATTGTCCCCTTGACCAGGAGTTCAACCAGCAGGCAGGCCAGCATGTCCCCTCCCCCTGGCCAGCTGTCCAGACCCCACCCATGCCCAAATTCATGCACTGGGCCTCTAATATCTATATAAATAAAAATGTAAATGTTCATTTGTTCAAAATCTTAAATCTCCTAAAGTTCTTCACCGATTGCTTTTAAATTTTGACACAACGTTGCATTCAAATATGCGCATGCTTTTATATACCTTATATCTACTATTATATAGATGTCATACCTGTGACAGGTAAAAACATGCTTTTTTTGAAAAACAGCGCCATCTGTTGGACATAAAAGCAACACACGCTATACTAAATACTTTATGATTCCATTTCAATGTTTCCAATTTATGATCCATTTATGATTTCCAAATTTCCAATGTTACGATTCCATTTAAATGTTGATAATGATTGAAGATTTGTGCTTAGAAATCATGAAAAAAGTTCTCAATCAATTGGGAATGCCATCACCGAATCGATCTGCTACTGCTTTGTTCGATGTAGAATTGCGTCGTGAACAAAATTACAACATGGGTGATCTCTTGTCATATGTGCAATCAAATATTCCTGAGCAAACGCTTGAGCAAAAAGGCATTATGATCAAATAATGCAAACTATCAATAACGGGGTTGGAGAAATCTTCTTAGATGTGCCAGGAGGAACTGGTAAAACGTTCCTAATTAGATTGATTCTGGCAGCAATTCGATCCCAAAATGACATAGCCTTAGCTCTTGTGTCGTCCGGAATAGCTGTGACATTGCTACCAGGTGGAAGAACTACTCATTCTGCTTTGAAATTGCCACTGAACATGCAATTCATTGAAACTCGCACGTGCAACATTTCCAAAGCATCTGGCATGGCAAAAGTATTGCAAAAATGCAAACTTATTGTTTGGGATGAGTGCACAATGGCGCACAAAAAATCGCTCGAGGCTCTTGATCAATCATTTCAAGATTTGCGTGGAAACATCAGACCATTTGGGAACGCATTAATATTGCTTGCAGGAGATTTCAGGCAAACATTATCTGTAATTCCTCGATCGACACCAGTGGACAAAATAAATGCTTGCCTGAAATACTCTACTTTGTGGTGACACGTAAAGACGTTAAAAATAACGTGTCCAGTTATTGCGTGTCCAGCTGCAAAACGATCAATCAGCTGAGATATTCTCACATCAATTGCTGGAAATTGGGAATGGAAAGGTGCCGGTTGATCTGACCTCAGGACGAATTTCATTGCCTCATAACTTCTGCAATTTAATGACGTCAAAAGAAGAATTGGTTGAAAAAGTATTTCCCAATATTCAAACCAATAAGAATCACGATTGGCTGAGTGAACGAGCTATTCTTGCAGCCAAGAACAAAGACGTCTACGAACTTAACAATATTATTCAGTCTAACATTCAAAGTGAGGCAGTCACATACAAGTCTGTCGACACTGTTGTGGAAGCAGATGAAGTGGTTAATTATCCAACAGAATTTTTTAATTCACTCGATCTGCCAGGGATGCCACCACACGTACTGCAACTGAAAATCGGCGTGCCAATTATCATGTTGCGAAATATCAAACAGCCAAAGCTTTGCAATAGCACAAGGCATGCAGTAAAAAAATTAATGAGCAACATCGTAGAAGCAACAATCTTGACAGGACCTTTCAAAGGTGAAGATGTCCTCATTCTTCACATTCCTATGATTCCAATGGATATGCCATTTCAATTTAAGAGATTGCAATTCCCAATTCGATTCGCGTTTGCAATCACCATCAACAAAGCTCAGGGCCAATCTTTAGAATTATGCGGTTTAGATCTAGACACGGATTGCTTCTCACATGGACAATTATATGTTGCGGGTTCTAGAGTCGGAAAACCAGACAATCTCTATATCTGCACAGACAATGGAACAACAAAAAATATTGTATACCCACAAGCATTGTGAAATTAAACATATTAGAAACATGCGCTTTCTCTTTTCTTTCTTTTCCATTTAACCAGACTGGGCCACAGTGGCCGGGTACAGCTAGTGTGTGTGTGTGTATATACACACACACACACACACACACACACACACACACACACACACTGAGTGGCCAGATTATTATGTGTTCAGAGATCATAATAATTTGGCCACTCGGTGTATATTTACATACTGTATATGAGGCCCCTAGAACCATAAGAAATGCAAAAAATCCACTGTTAATAGCTCATTCTTGAATTGTCCCTCTTAAAAATCATATTGCCCCCTGTGAGGCATGTGTCCCATGTTGGAAACCACTGACCTAGAAGGTATTATGCTAAGTGAAATAAGCCAGTCAGAGAAAGACAAATGTCATATGATTTCACTTATATGTGGAATTTTCAACAAAATAAGCTAACAAACAACATAGAAACAAACTCCTACATACAGAGAACAGACTGAGAGCTGTCAGAGGAATGGAGTTTGGGGGACTGAGTGAAAAAGGCAAAGGGATTAAGAAGTACATATCGGTAGTTGTAGAGTAGTCACAGAAATGTAGATAACAGCATAGGAAATATAGTCCATAATATCAAAATAAATATGTGTGGGGTCAGGTGGGCACTTGAAGCAGTGGGTGTCCTCTCTGTAAACTACATGATTTTCTAACCACTTTGCTGTAAATCTGAAAATAATATGGAATAGTATTGAGAAAATTTTTAAAAAATAAATAAAACAAAACATTTAGAAAAATAAAGTAGACAAAGAAAGAAAGGGGGGTCAATCAGGGAAAAAGAAGACATATGTGAAACTTTAAACAATAAAAGAAAGAAAGACTAATATATGAAAATAAAAAATGTAAGCAAAAAAGACATTTCTCATGTCATTATTATAAAAACAAAAATTGTAAGTAGCCTAGATACCCAAAATTTTATTTAGTTTAAATGAAAAGTTCATCAGTATAGTGGACTTTGGTGTATCCATTTAAAATTATGTTTTTAAATTATTTGATGACCTGAGGAGATTTTTACAAATATAATCTTGCATACAAAGAGTTAGATGTAAATTTGTGTGCACAGTTTGACCCTTTGAAACATGTATGTGTTAAGTGTGTGTGAGTGACTATGTATATGTGAAGATAGAAAACGAAAGGCAATGAATTAGCAACAATGATCTATAAACGCTAAAATTATTGTGTTTTCTTGTTTTTCTCTTTAACATGTTCTCTCAGTTTTCAAATCATCTACCATAGTATTTTATATATTTTAGCAAAAGTCAATGGTTTGACAATGTGAATCTTTAATTATTTCTGCAAGGATGCCATGCTCGTGCACGTAACCTACTTTGATGGAATGAGAGCAAGTGGCATGGGCTACTGTCCAGAAGATCCTCTGAGAGCCTTTCTGTGGCTCAACTGTGTGTTCATCTGCTAAGTCCATGACAGGTGCTTCTCCGTTAACCTGGATTTCAAAATGAAAAAAGACGCGTAGAACAGAGCCAGAGGGGAATCCACGATGGCAAACATATGGCATAAATGAGAATCCAAACTATTTTGTAGTAAACCGCTGAGAATTGATGGCTGTTTTTACCATAGAATAACGTAGAAAAAAACTTAAGTAACATAGTCTATGCCATTGAATTTTCTATTTTAGAGATTACTTAAGTGACTAATTAGCTAGCTATTTTAAACAAGTAATTTGCTGTTAATCTTATAGACCTAGATAGAAACAGACTCAGCTGTCTCAGGAGTAAGAATATCAAGTCAAACCAAACATAATTCCTTCAATTTTCACCTTCATCCAGTTAATATTTCCAATTTTGCTGATTAGATAAATGAATGAATATAATTTTTTCTCTATGTTCACTTCCATACCTTTAATTCCTGATCTTTTGAATCTGATTTCTATCTGTGCCAACATAGTAAATTTAGTCATAATTTTGATATTTTAAACCTTACAGCCCAATTATTTCCTAGAATAAACTTGTATTTCTTTAATGTCTTAAATTTTCACATTATTATATATGTTTATACATTTTGGTAGGAATTCCAATGAAGACTGTAAAGTCTTCTCAATAAACGATAACAGAAAGCAGAGGATGTCAGTGTGTATCACCACTGGTAAGGTTTCCTTTAATCTCTTAGTTAGGATGATGTTTAACAGGATTCTTCACTGTAAAGTGACTATTTTTCCCTTTGTCATTATTGGGCAATCTATAGGAAGATAGTTTCATATGATGTAAATATCCTGTTCCTCATAAAACATCCATTAATTTTAATATACATTCTCGGTTTTGTCAGAAAATACGTATATCAGAATAAACACATGGATTCTAATTGTGTTGAATGGATTATAACCTGTGACAATCATTATCTGATTTGCTGATCAAATTGCCCAAGTTTGACCACTGAGAGCTCCATCAATCTGGCTCCTATCCTTTTTGGGTCTCTCGACAGCTCTTGTGATGTTTCATAGTTCTGGCCCAAAAGGATATCCTGGACTCTATTTGTTCTTTATCTAAAATCAGCTGCTTTCCCAAGGAGCTCTGATTTCTTTTGATGGAGAAGAGCATTTAGAAACCAAGATATAGGCTTTGTCTGTGCTCATTCTCAGTGGGGCTGGGAAATATGAAGAGATATAAATGTGTTGATGTATTCTTATCCTTATCTCTCTCTATCTAAAACCTTGACTTTATACTGTTACTTCCAATCCAAATTCAGAGTTCAGTTTACTGTTTCCTCCAACTATATTTGCAATTTTTTTAATACTGAGAAATCCAGTTCACATTACATTCATATTTAATTTTCTGCTTAATCATAAAATACACAGAAGGTAGTTTCAGAACTGCTAACTCACAGCAATTGAAAAAAGAAGCCTGCAACTGGAGTTCACTAATCATTTACAGTTATTTTTATTTTTAGTCTGACTGTGCATAGTTATAACATTGCATAGCTACTTATATTATACTTGTTTTGCTTCAGGTTAGTCACCGTATTTCTTGGGACCATAATTATGTCATTTGGCTTTTTGTTTGAATTCAAATTTATGGTGTTTTTTTCTTCCTAGTCCTTACTGATTTTATATTTTTGAATACATAAAACATTAACCTAATTCCCTAAGTCAAAATTATAAAAAAAAAACACCATACAATTGAAGAAGTGACCTTCCTCCACACACAACATTTCTACTCCATTCATAGTGACTCTTCATAAGTAATCTATCTCATTCATGTATAGTTTATTTGTACAGTGTTTCTTTTAGTGAAAAGAAGTTCAATATACATGTATTTTTACTTTCCATGTTCTCTTGTATTAAATAGCATATTTTTTAATTTGTCTTTTTATTTAGCAGTGTATCTTGAAAATCAACCTCTTACATACGACCTTTAATGTCATTTCCAACATTTTGTTAGGACAGTGTGGCAATTAGTAATTGTGTGCATATGCATGTGTTGGTGATGTACCTTCCCAGTAAATTCCTATAATTGGGTCAAAAGTAAATTTTATTTTTCATCTTTTAAGTATTTCCAAATCCTCTCTCATAATGGTTATGCCAGTTTGTGTATCTACCAAATCCAACTCGTATGATTGTGTCTGTTTCCCCAAAGCTAAGCTACAGAAAGGCAAGCTAAGGTTATTCCGCTTGCCTCTCTATTTAAAGTATTTTTCTAGCGCTTTGTTGTTTCAAGTGGACAAAGGGAGATTCTGCCTGAGCTCAGTCCACTAAATTAATCAGAAATGTTTCTATTGAAGAGTGCCTGCCACATGTCACCACTTTGACTTTGTGGCCGTCTTATCCACACATCCTCCTCGGTAGATCTTATGCTCACCCACAGAAGAAAAGCAGGGAGTGTTTGCCCTTCACCCAGTGTCTAGCTCAGATCTCCATATTGTTCTCAAAAAAATATATATTTGCTTAACTAGTGTATTTGTTTTAAAAATATAGGTAATAAACAATGGAATACTAAGGTAAAATGTAAAGAAAATACATATAAAGCCAGTTTGTTTTTTCCTTCCCCTCAGTGCTCAAGTTACACTCTTTCTAAATTGAACCATGACTTTCTTTGTAGTTTCATCTGAAAAAACAAATTGATACTGAAACAAGGGTCATTGAGTGAAGGGCATTCCAAGAGCCCATGAGAAATTACCAGGCCACCTGATGAGAGATGTGGACTGGAAAATGACTCCTGATGAGTCTGAAATACAGTATGTCTCTCTGTCTGAACTCTCCATTTCCTGCTGCCACTTCTCACATCAAGCCCCTAACACAGGAGAGTTTCCTGGGGAATTTAACTGACAGCTCCACGTTGATTAGAAGCCTTAGGACAGGGCATCTCTGAAATGAGATCAATGTTAGAGTGCTATTGCCCACAGCAGCCATGGAGGAAGGGGAACACAGAATAAAATAAATTCTTCATAGTAATTTTTATTAGAAGAAAATATAAGAGTCAGAAACATAGGAAAGAAAAAGAAAAGGGTTTCACATTGTGCCCTTAAAATATTTTCAGCAATATCACTAGGAGACAAACTTTCTCCCTCTAAATAGTATAAGGAAAGGCCTTGGTATCTACATAAAATTTGCCACAGCTTGAAATTACACATATTTTGAAGTATTTGAGATATAGATTTATTTAAAGCAGTTTTAGGTTTAAAATAAAAGTGAGAGGAAGGAACAGAGGTTTCCCATTTATCCCCTACGCCACACATCCTATACCAGATGGTGCATTTGTTATAATTGATTGATCTACATTGACACATCATAATCACCCAAACTCTGTAGTTTACTTTAGGGTTCACTCTTGATGTTGTACATTTTATGACTTAGAACAAATGTGTAATGACACGTATATCACTATAATCTAATACAGAGTATTTTCACTGCCCTAAAAGCCCTCTATGATCTGCCTGTCTCTCTTGCCACCTGGTCATGAGCAACCACTGGTCTTTGTACTGTCTCCATAGTGTTGCCTTTTCCAGAATGTCACATACTTGAAATTATACTTGATGTAGCCTCCTTAGGTCAGCCTCTTTCATTAAAAATATGTATTTAAGATTACTTAATTTTTATCATGCCTTGAAAGCTCATTTCTTTTTAACACTGAGTAATATTCTACTGTCTGGATGCATCCCATTCACCTACTGAAGGACATTTTGGTTACTTCCAAATTTTGGAAATTGGCGGTAAAGTCTCTATAAACATCCATAAGTTGGGTGTGACATGGACATACATTTTCTTTTTCTTTTTTTAATATATTTTTCTTTAAAAAGATTTTTCTTTATTGCTTAAGGTATTACAGTACATATGTGTCCTTATCCCCCCATTTTCCACCCACCCCCCTGCTCAGACACTCACCCCCTAGTGTCTGTGTCCATTGGTTGTAATAATATGTATGCATACAAGTCCTTTGGTTGATCTCTCCCCCTTCCTCCCATCCTCCCCTGCCTTCCCTCTGAGGTTTGACGGTCTGATCAATGCTTCTTTGTCTCTGAATCTGTTTTTGTTCAACAGTTTATGTTGCTCATTATATTCCACAAATGAGAGAGATCATGTGATATTTATCTTTCTTTGACTGGCTTATTTTGCTTAGCATAATGCTCTCCAGATCCATCCATGCTGTTGCAAATGGTAAAAGTTCCTTCTTTTTTATAGCAGTGTAGTATTCCATTGTGTAGATGTACCATTGTTTTTTAATCCACTTAGCTGCTGATGGGCACTTGGCTGTTTCTAAATCTTAGCTATTGTAAATTGTGCTGGTATGAACATAGGGATGCATATGTCCTTTCTGATTGGTGTTTCTGATTTCTTGGGATATATTTCTAGAAGTGGGATCACTGGGTCAAATGGGAGTTCCATTTTTAAGTTTTTGAGGAAACTTCATACTGTTTTCCACAGTGGCTGCACCAGTCTGCATTCCCACCAGCAGTGCACGAGGGTTCCTTTTCTCCACATCCTCACCAGCACTTGTCGTTTGTTGATTTGTTGATGATAGCCATTCTGACAGGTGTGAGATGGGACCTCATTGTTGTTTTGATTTGCATCTCTTGGATGATTAGTGACTTTGAGCATGTTTTCATATGTCTCTTGGCCTTCCGTATGCCCTCTTTCAAAAAGTGTCTATTTAGATCCTTGGCCCATTTTTTGATTGGATTGTTGAAGGCAGGGGAGGGTGTGGGGAGGAGGGTTAAGAGATCAAACAAAGAACTTGTATGCATGTATATTAGCATAACCAATGGACATGGACACTGGGGTGGTGTGGGCTTATCCTAGGGTGTGGGAATGGCTGGAGAGGAGTGGGGGGGGGCATATGTAATACATTAAACAATAAAAAATAAAAAATAAATAAATGGTGAGAGGAAACTTCCTTGCTTTGTACCTGATCAAAGTGGAAAAGCTTCAAGCTTATTAACATTGAGTATGATGTTAACTTTAGATTTTTGGAGATAAGCTTTATCAAGTTGATAAAGTTCTGTATTTCTAGCATACCGAGAATTTTTATCATTAATGGGTGCTGGATTTTTTAAATATTTTTTCTGCATCTCTTGATATAATTATGTGATTTTTCTTTTTCAATGCTGATATGACAACTACCTTAATTGATTTTCAAATGTTGAACCAACCTCACGTATCTGGGATAAATGCCACCTTGTCATGGTGCATAATTATTTTTATGTTCTTTTGGATTTGCTGATATTTTGAGTATTTATCCATTTATGTTTGTGAGAGATATTGGTCTGTAGTTTTTTTTTAATGTCTTGGTTTTGTTTTGATATTAAAATAATGCTGGCCTCATAGAATGAGTCCAGAGACCAGAAGTGTTCCCTCTCTCCTGGAAGAGATTATAGTATTAGTATAACCTATTTCTTAAATGTTTGATAGCATTCAGCAGTATACTCAACTGGGACTTTCTGTTTTGGAATGTTATTAACTTTTGATTTAATGTTTAATAGATGTAAGTTTATTCAGATTACCTAATTTTTATGTATGAGTTTTGATATATTGTGTCTTTTAAGGAATTGGTCTGTTTCACCTAGGTTTTCAAATTTGTGGATGTTCCTTCATTATCTTTTTAATTTGCATGGAATTTATAGAGATGTTCCTTTTTTCATTTCTGATATTAGTAATTTGTGTTCTCTCTCTCTCTCTTTCTCTTTTACCCTGGCTTATCTATTTTATTGATCTTGTCCAAGAATCAGATTGCAGTTTTGTTGATATTCTCTATTGATTTTCTGTTTTCAATTTTGTTAATTTCTACTCTAATTATTTTATATTTTTTCTTCTGACTTTGAGTTTTTTTCTAGTTTCCTAAGGTAAAAACTTAGATTATTTTCAGGAAGAAGGTTTGGTATCATTATATTTTGCAGGCATGCCTAACAAATGGCTCTCAGTTCCTTGTTAGACAAGTCACGGGAAACATGTTATAATATTTTTCTGGTTATATGATAAAAGTGCTGGGCTGACCCTAGCAAACATAAGTTAAAATAAGGTGCATGCCCATTTCTGATCCTTATTTCTTAAAGTTATTGCAGAAATGCCTTACCAGACTTAACGTTCTCATTCATGCTGGGGTTTGACATACTTACTGGTTTTGTTTCTTGTTTTTTATTTCCTTAAACTCAGCAAAATTCTCTGGTAGCTTTAAGATTTCCAGAAGTTTGTTAGTAAAGAAATACAAATCAATGTAAAATATTTAGTGATATGGGCATCCTCATTTGTGATAAGGATACTGATGTGGAGAACTTTAATTAGAACTTTTACTCTTGTGGGTAAGAAATGTTAATACCACCACAAATACAGCTTAATGATAGTCATGATGAATATTCATGATGATTATTGATTCAATATCACTTCTTCCAGAAAGCCTCTAAAAATTTCTCTGAAAGAAGCGAGTACTTAGTCATGGGGCTGTAAAGTACAGTGTAGGGAATATAGTCAATAATATTGTAATAACAATGTAATGGTGATTACTAAACTTATCAGAGTGATCACTTCATTGGTATATAAATGTCTAATCACTTTGTTGTACACTTGATGTTGTACACTTGAAACAAATATAATATAGTCTGTCAACTATAATTGAAAAATAAAATTAAAAATTGCACTCTATGAATTCTACCCACCTATAAACAATATTCAATACACTCTCACAAAAATGAAGTTGAGTATTACTAGATTTTCATATTCTAGAAATCTATATATTCTTTTAAAATATATATTAAAAATATAAAGCCATGCTACATTCTGTTTAAATATATATCACAGAAAATGTATAAAAACGTACATGTGGATGAAAAACAGGAAGGGGTGCATTTCAATGAGGATATGAATTTTGTCAGAATTCTATTAATAACTATCATCTATACTAATAATAGAGGAATATGCAAATTGTCTGGGACACCATCACAGTAACAACCAATCAGCAGGCTGCATGCACAGCATGCCCCAGTAAGGCTGCTGAGGCTTTCATCTGGCCCTTTCTACACCGAAGACAACGGGGTTCAAGGAGGAAGGGCTCTAGTTTCGTTTTCTCAGCACCCAGCTAGGAGGCCTCCTGGGGGTGGTTAGGACCAGCCCTCTGGCCCAGGAGCCCCGAGGGGAGGCGGAGCAAAGTGCTTTCCCTCTGGGACCCTGCTCTCCCTGGGAACCCAGAAATCCATCTCCCAGGGCAACTGCGCAGTAGCCGGCCAGGCGAGGCTTGGAAAGGTTGACTTACCCCTGGGGATGTGTATGCTGTTGTAGGCCACACAGCTGCCATAGTTGAAGTCGTCCTCAATGGAGGAGCAGGGGTAGCGGGGATCAGAGTTGGCCATGTCGGCAATGGAACCCCAGCTCCCTGCCGAATGATGTAGAGCACACGGACCTCAACGGTCCTCGGTCACTTCCTGAGCAGCAGTCAGCCCCAACCGGGGATCAAACCTGAAACCTAAGTAGGTGCCCTGACAGAATAGAACCCAAACCATTGCTGTGGCAGAGAAGCTCCGGCCCACAGCAGGGGCCAGGGCACGCCAGAGGGGTTTTTTGAGGGCCCCTGACAGGCAGCACCCAGCGCAGTGGGTTAGAACCTCCTCCTGATACAGCAAGGTTGCAAGTTGGATCCCTGGTCAGGGCACAGACAAGAAGCAACCAAAGAGCACATAATAAGTGGAGCAACACACTGGTGTTTCTCTCGCTCCCTTCCTCTCTCTAAAATAATCAATCAATAAAATAAAATTAAAATAAAAAAATAAACCTTCTGGCTTGCAGAGTTGCTAAAACAGTTAGAAAGCAAAGTCCCATTCATTCAACAAATACTTCATATGCTCTTTCAATAATCACACTGGGGATGTTTGTTTTTTTGTTTTGGTTAATCCTCACCTGAGGACATTTTTCCATTTATTTATTTATTTTTAATTTTTTTAGAGAGAGTGGAAGGGAGGGAGAAAGACAGAAACTAATGTGAGACATCAATTGGTTGCCTCTTGCTGAATCCCCAACCAGGGTCCCAGATTGAGCCTGCAACCCAGGTATGTGCCCTTGATCAGAATCCAACCCGGTACCCTTCAGTCCACCTGCAGAAGCACTATCCACTGAACCAAACAACATTTTTTTCTTTTCATTGATTCTAGAGAGAGAGAGAGGAAGGGAGAGGAAAAGAGAGAAACATTGGTCAGTTGCCCAAGCAATCCAACAGGGATGGAACACACAACCTGTGTATGTGCCCTCACCTGGAATTGAAGCCATGACCCTTTGGTGCATGGGAGGACACTCTCACTACTGATCCACACTGACCAGGGCCTGGAGGTACACATAAAATTTTTTTTTCAGATTTGCCCTGGCCAGGTGGCTCAATTGGTTGGAGTCTCAACGTGTACACCAAAGGATTTCCTGTTGGATTCTAGGTTAGGGCACATACTTAGGTTTAGGTTAGATCCCAGTGGGTCAGCAGGTGCAGAGGCAGCCTACCAGTATTTCTCTATCACATGCATGTCTCTCTCTCTAAAAATCAATTTTAAAAACATCCTCAGGTGAGAATCAAAATATATATATATATTATATATTAAAAATTTTTCAGATCTAAAATTTTATTTGGTTCTTTTTTAAATTTTATTTTTCATTTACATTTCACATTTAATATCTTAGCCTATATAATAAAACCCTAATATGCAAATAGACCGAATGGTGGAATGACTGGTCGCTATGAACTGACCACCAGGGGGCAGACACTCAATGCGGGAGCTTCCCCCTGGTGGTCAGTGCACTCCCACAGGGGGAGTGCCGCTCAGCCAGAGCCGTACTCACAGGTGGTGAGTGCAGCGGCAATGGCAGGAGCCTCTGCGGCAGCACTAAGGAGCAGCGAGCCAAGTGGTAGGGAGCAGCAAGCCAGCGAAGGTAAGGAGCAAGGGGTCCTGGACTGCGAAAGGGCACAGGCTGGGCTGAGGGACCCCCTCCACTTCCAGTGCATGAATTTCATGCACCGGGCCTCTCGTTATAAGTATTGATTTATTTGCTAACCCTTCTTTTAATTATGGCAGAAGAACAGGAGATTCTTTTGTCCCTATCTGAATTCTTAGGTCTGAGCTCCAGGCTTCACCCATTCTATGTGATCAGAAATGTATATTCTATGAATGAGTAAATGGATGAGTGTGTGAGTGAAAATGTAAGACAAAGGTCTGAGCAGGGCTGATCTTGAGTGTAATGTAACACCTTCCTATGTGATACCACTCCCTAACTGGTGTTCCATTCATCCTGATGCCTGCCAATCCAGTTTTGTAATACCACTCCACTGATTATATTGATACCTATTGAAACAAAATAATGAGTGTGTGTGTGTGTGTGTGTGTGTGTGTGTGTATTAGGGTACTGAATTTGTGTATGTGTGTTAAATATAATGTTGGTGCTAGTTTTAGAACAGGTTTAATAGGAAATGAGTCTGAGGGCACTGAAGTTTAAACAGGAAAGAGAAGACACACCTCCAGCAGCTGAAGCATGATTTGAGGAAAGAGTGGGGGATGGGTTTTAGAGGACTGGAGGGAGCACTGCCCGACAGCAGGGTTGGAGCTGTGAAGTCAATGTGGTATCAATGAAAATATTTTAAGAGCAGAGTTGAATATATTTGTGCATACATTTAGTGTACAATTTATGTGTTTTACATATGTATACACCTGTGAAATTACCACCACAATCAAAGGAGTGAGCATATGCATCGTCTCCCAGACGTTTCTAATACCCTTGGGAATGCCTCACTCCACCTCTGGGGAGCCGCTGTTTTCTTAAAGTATAGATAACATTGCATTTTCCAGAACTTTACATAAATGGAATCAGATAATATGTATTTTTTGTCGGATTCTTTTCACTATGTACATTTTTAAAGAAATGTACATTATATTATTAGTAATAATGATGATGAAGATGATCAATGGCTGGACTTGATACTATATATTCCCTTTCAATTAGTTGCATCTACATGACCCAGCAAAACCCAATCATAAGAGGGTTTTTCATAAGGTTCTTTTGGAGGCTGATTTGTTCATGACAAGGACAATCTTTCCATTTACAGAGGCTAATTATTTTACTCATATAAGAGAAAAAATGCATTATTATTGTACAACTAACAAAAAGATGATTGCAATAAAATGATGATTGGTAATTATTTATTCAAAAGAATAACATTTTTACCTTATTTCAATTAATTATCCTTCAGAAATGAAAGCATGCACTTCAGCCTTAAAGTTCTGTAAGAAGCATCAATTCGAAAAGTTTTTCCTTTGTGAAGCTGCTTCCTAAGTGGCTTTATACTTTGAAAACCCTTGCAGTACTTCCTATGTCTGCGTGCTGGATTCACTTCTAACTGAAACAATAGTAACAGGGGAAATCTATGACCTTTTATATAATACTAGAGGCCCAGTGCAAGAAATTCGTGCATGGGGGCGGGGGGGTGTCCCTCAGCCCAGCCTGCACCCTCTCCAATCTGGGACCGCTCGAGGGATGTCCAACTGCCCGTTAAGGCCCAATCCCAGTAGGATCGGGCCTAAAAAGACAGTCAGACATCCCCGTCACAATCCAGGACTGCTGGCTCCCAACTGCTCTCCTGTCTGCCTTCCTGATTGCCCCTAACCGCTTCTGCCTGCCAGCCTGATCACCCCCTAACCACTCTCCTGCCAGCCTGATTGATGCCTAACTGCTCCCCTGCCAGCCTGATTGCCCCTAAGTGCCCACCCCTTCAGGCCTGGTCACCCCTAACTGCCCTCCCCTGCAGGCCTGGTCCCCCCCAACTGCTCTCCCCTGAAAGCCTGGGTCCCCCCCACAACTGCCCTTCCCTGCAGGCCCGGTTGCCCCCAACTTCCCTCCTCTGCTGGACTGCTCCCTCCCAACTGCCCTCCCCTGCTGGCCATCTTGTGGCAGTCATCTGTGTCCACATGGGGGCAGCCATCTTTGACCACATGGGGGAAGCCATCTTGTGTGTTGGAGTGATGGTCAATTTGCATATTACTCTTTTATTAGATAGGGTTAGAGGTCCGGTGCATGAGATTCATGCACAGGGGATGTGGGGGGTGGGGGGGTCCCTCAGCATGGATTGCAAGAGCCCTCGAGGGATGTCTGAATGATGGTGGTCAGACATCCTTAGTGCTGCTGCAGAGACAGGAGAGGCTCCCGCCACCACTGCTACACTTGCCAGCCGTCAGCCCAGCTTCTAGCTAAGCAGTGCTCCCCCTTTGGGAGCATACTGACCACCAGGGGACAGCTCCTGTGTTGAGTGTCTGCCCCCTGGTGGTCAGGGCATGTAATAGCGACCAATCATTCCACCATTTGGTTAAGCATATTAGCCTTTTATTATCTAGGATTTTTAAAAGATAAAAAGATCTTTTCAGGTGCTGATAGAGGCTTTTGAAAATATCCTAATATATAAAATCTCAGGGTCTGTAACATCCAAAACCACCAAAGGCTTAACCAACCAGAAGTCAGTGCTGGGTCGCCGTGGTGGTGACCCAGGACTGATTGCCACCGCTGCCTGCACCCTGACCCAGCACTGACTCCCGAGGGGGCTGCAGATCAGGCCCAAAGAGAGGCCAGGGGAGAGAGAAGCAGGGTCTGATACATAGCCTCCATGGCAGCTATTGATCAGCACTTGCCTCTCTCTTTCCCTCCAGGCCTGGCCAGCAGCCACACCTCTCTTTCTCTCAGGCCTCTGCTGGGGCTGCTGATCAGTCCTGCCTCTCTTATCAGGCCCATTGATAGGTCCGGAAACACTGGCATAGAAACCGACCAATCAGAACCAAATCTGGGTGAAGTGTGAGTAGCCAATGGTTGCCTAGGAGGCAGAGCTTTTGACACGGACTGGCATAGAAACTGACCAAACAGAACCTAACCTGAGTGAACTGTGAAGGCAGAACCTAAGGTGGGGGCTGAGGAGGGGTTTTAAGAGCAACAGCTGTTTGGTGTAAGGTGTAAGGAAGTGGTTCAATTTTTTAATGACTGGTTTGGCGATATAGTGCATATGGCTGGCTATCAGTCCAGACATAGGGATTATGTATTTTTGTCTGCCAAGAGCATCTCTTCCTGATGAAAAAGCCTCCCCCTCCCCCCGCCACATTTAAGCAATCCTAACCTATGTAATCTATCTACAATACTAAAAGGGTAATATGCTAATTAGACTGGGTCGACCAGTCATCTTCCAGATGTTCGACTTCCTTCCGGGACAAAGCCATGGTGTTGGGGGTGGAGGCAGAGGCCATTATGGGCAATCAGGCCAGAAGGGGAGGGAAGCTGGGGGCAATATCAGGCTGGCAGAGGAGGGCAGTTGGGGGCAACCAGCCTGGCAGGGGAGGGAAGTTAGGGATGATCAGGCAGGCAGAGGCAATTGGGAGCAAGATCAGGCCGGCAGGTGAGAGCAGTTGGGGGCAAGATCAGGCCAGCAGGGGAGGGCAGTTGGGGGCAAGATCAGACCTGTAGGAGAGGGCAGTTGGGGGCAACCAGGCCAGCAGGGGAGGGCAGTTGGAGGCAAGATAAAGCTGTCAGGGGAGGGCAGTTGGAGGTGAGATCAGGCCAGCAGGGAAGGGCAGTTGGGGGCAACCAGACTGGAAGGGGAGGGCAGTTGGGGGCACGATAAGGCCGGCAAGGGAGGGCAGTTAGGGACAATCAGGCAGGCAGGCAGAGGCAGTTAGGGGCAATCAAGCATGCAGGCAGAGGCAGTTAGGGGCAATCAGGCAGGCAGACAGAGGCAGTTAGGAACAATCAGGCAGGCAGGCAGGCAGAGAGTTTAGGGGCAATCAAGCAGACAGGCACAAGGGTTAGGGTTAATCAGACAGGCAGGCAGAGGCAGTTAGGGGCGATCAGGCAGGCAGGCAGGTGAACGGTTAGGAGCCAGCGGTCCCATATTGCGAGAGGGATGTCCGACCACCAGTTTAGGCCCGAAGCACAGGGATTGGGCCTAAACTGGCAGTTGGACATCCCCCCAAATGTCCCCGATTAGAGAGGGTGCAGGCTGGGCTGAGGGAACCACCTCCCCCGCCTCAACCCCCTGTGCATGAATTTTGTGTACTGGGCCACTAGTCCTATATAATAAAACCCTAATATACAAATTGACCCAACAATGGAACAACTGATCACTATGGCATGCATTGACGACCAGTGGCAGATGCTCAATGTAGGAGCTTCCCCTTGGTGGTCAGTGTTCTCCCACAGGGGGAGCCCCACTCAGCCAGAAGCTGGGCTCATGGCTGGCTAGCTCACTGGGAGCGGCAGAAGCCTGTCCTGCCTCCGCTGCAGGTGGGCGGAAATGAGTGAGGGGTCTTGGACTGTAAGAGCCCCAGACTGCAAGAGAGATGTCTGATTGTTGAGGGGGGCGGATCAGGCCTAAGCCAGCAAGCAGACATCCCCTGACTGGTCCCGAACTGCGAGAGGACGCAGGCTGGGCTGAGGGACCTCCCGAAGTGCAGGAATTTCATGCATCAGGCCTCTAGTTTTTAATAAAAGAAAGAAATACATTTCACAGACTCTTAGAAGGCAACATACAGGATAGCATTAATATAATTTTATTTCAATAAAAAAGTAATTTTAACAAATTTTATTTTATACTTATTTTACTTTCTGTATCGTGGCCAAAAAGGAAATAGTTTCATCTGTAAATGGAAATATTAAATATGCATGTTTTCTGACATTACTAACTAGTATGCCATCAAATCAGCAATATCTGTTTCCTATATGTTTATGAGCAAGACATTGTACTAGGTACTGTGTGCAAAAAGCAGTTCCTTCTTCAAGGAGATGAATTGAATACTAATTGTCGAATAAAGCATGCATATGATAGAAAACTAGGAATACATATTGATACACAATCAGTTTGCAAAACCACAGGGAAGCAAGTGCCCTAAGTGATCAGAGGAGAAATCCATTGGTCGGCACACGGCCCTAAGAACCTCAGAATGAAGAACTGGAAATCAATTTTGAGGTGAGTAGGATTCAAGCAGGATGGTGATGGAGTATGAGGGCAGGAGAAAGTTCCTAGGTAGAGAAATGGGAGTCACTAAATGAACAAGGCAGAGTATAATCTCACAGAACAACAGACTCATGAGAAATTAAAGGCAAAGGGCAGAGAAACAGAATGTGTCTAACTGGGTCTGGAGAACCCAGAAGAGAGCTACCTAAACAACCTGGTCTTTGGCCTGGGGCTCAGGGTGTGTGCGCACTTTATCCTTCAGATAATTATGGATTTCCCTGCACTTTCATTCTCCCCCCAAACACTGTAGAAGTCCCATGCTAACAGTTGTTACTCGAGGGAAACAGCTATCCGAGTAGCACAGCTTGATCACACCTGAACCAAGCCCAGCCCACTGCGGTGAGGTTGGATTATTAAACCTCCAGCAGTCACAGAGGAAGCCCAGAAACATTGCCTTTTGTTTCTGACACCAGTATCCTGGGGTGTTTTGAGCAGGTAGTGATGTCACAAAACGGAGAGTCAGAATGTAGGTGCTTTGTCCAAGGCAACAAGACCAATACGTCTAACTAGAACCACATTAAAAAAAATGTTTTTATTGGTTTCAGAAAGGGGAATAGAGAAGGGGAGAGAGCTGGAAACATCAATGATGAGAGAAAATCATTGATTGACTGCCTCCTGCACACCCCCTACTGGAGATTGAGCCCCCAACTCAGGCATGTGCCCTGACCAGGAATCAAACCGTGACCTCCTGGTGCCTGGGTTGAAGCTCAATCACTGAGCCAAGTCAGCTGGGCAAGACCACATGTTTTTTTGGCTACCATTTCAGGGTTCTTTTTAATAGACCAGGCAGCTACTAAATGCTGAGCTTATTGTAAAGATTGAGAGAAGTCAACTAAGGTGCAATCTGGAATGCAATCACTGGTAAACAGTGTGAACTTTAGGAAACAGTAGTCTGCAATATCTTTTGAAGTTATGTCATTTGTACATAATACATAGTTCTTTTTACCAAGTCTAGAATAAAATGTTTTATACGGAATTTATTGCATATTTAAAAAAATAAATTTTTATTTAAATTCTTTCCTTTTCTTGTTTCCTTTGCCACTGCCCTATAGAATGCTTTACTCTTCTGTTCAGCCACTGTGAAAGCACCCAGCACATCTAATTGGACTACTAGATATGAGGTAACATGTGCATTCATTGCTATGTCCAAGGACACAAGACAGTGTCTGTCCTAGCAGCATGTGGTCAGTGATGCTTGAGGATGGATGAGAAGACATGAATGGATATTTGAACTCCACGATGAAAACATCCCTTCCCAATGCTGCAATCCTAGGCTCATTGAGAGTTGTAATTACACTTGGTAGTATTCCAATTCTGTCCTCTTTCAGCCACAATCAAGAAATCAACTAACAGCAATGAACAAAAGGCCTCAACTGTGCCTTTTAAGCTGGTTATTTCTTGGAAAATGATATTTTGGAAACACATTAGCAGCATGTTTTCTCAACAAGGAAAAACGTCACACTTCCTTTTTCTCTATTACCCTATGATATTTCTAGTATTTGTTTTTTTATGATATCACAGTGAATAAATTTAATCCTGAACATAATTTTGTCTGATTTATATGTGAATCAACTGACAGGCAAGGAACTGAATTATTTAGGTCACACATAAACTGCATATCAGTTTTATCTATTCTCAACACATGTGATTCAGTTATGAGAAGTTTATTATTGGCCCATTTTTTCTAATGCTTCTTATTTACTAATTTTACAATGCAAAAGGTCATGGTGTTAAATACGAAATATTTTTCACAAGAAAAAAAATGCCCCTTCTTCCTCTATAAATTTCTCAAAATATATTGCTCCTTATCAATAATGTAGAGTAGTTATATTTTAGGATCTTTAATTTGAACACCAAAAAAATTCTATAGTTTGATTAGATGTGATACACATATCTGTGGAAATCTATGGGCAGTAGTCAATTGTTGGCATGTTGAGTGTGAAGTGAAAGAGGAAGGGTTTTAATTTTTGGGTGTTTTTTTTGTTGTGTGTGTGTGTGTGTGTTTTGTTTTACCTCCACTAAGAGTTTTGGATTGTATTCAGGAAACAAAAAAACTTGCCACAGCATCTGTTGCCCTTCAGATATGCTGTTGGCACTGAACTCCCTGCTTTGTCTTAGAACTGTCAGCATTTTCATATATTTAATTCACTGCAAACACTACTCCCTCTATTTTTTCTTCATTTTTTTCACTAAGTTTTTTCTTTCTTCTTTTTCAGATTTTTTTTTTTACTTTAAATAACGTATTTTTTAATTACAGTTGGCATACAATGTTATCTTAGTTTCAGGTGCACACCCAGTTATTAGATGTTATATAATTTAATAAGTAATCACACTGATAAATCTTGTACACCTGACACAGTACATGGTCATTATAATGTTATTGACTATATTCCTTATGCTATACTACCAATTTGTACATCTTAATCCCTTCACCTTTTTCAACCATTCCCTTACCACCCTCCCATCTGGAAACCATTGAAATGTTCTTTGTATCTATGAATCTGTTTCTGTTCTGTTTCTTAATTTATTCTGTTTGTTTTTTGAAATATTTAATTATTGATAGATATATATTTATTGTCATTTTATCATTTATATACTAGAGGCCTGGTGCATGAAATTTGTATACTTGGAGGGGGGGTCCCTCAGCCCAGCCTGTGCCCTCTTGCAGTCCAAGAGCTCTCAGGGGATGTCCAACTGATGGTTGGTAGATGGACATCCTTATCACTGCCGTGGAGGTGGGTGAGGCTCCTGCCACCACTGCTGCACTCACCAGTTGTGAGCCCGGTTTCTGGCTGAACGATGCTCCTCCTGTGGGATCGGGCCAAGACCAGCTCTCTGATATCCCCTGAGGGATCCTGGATTGCGAGAGAACACACGCCAGGCCAAGGGACCCCACCAGTGCATGATCGGGGTGGAGGAGAAAAGGCAGGAGGTTGGCCAGCCAGAAAGGGACTGTGGGAGGGCTCCAGGGCATGTCCAGCCCATCTCGCTCAGTCCCAATCGGCCAGACCCCAACAGCAAGCTAACCTACCAGTTGGAGCATCTGCCCCCAGGTGGTCAGTGAATGTCATAGTGAGGAGTTGAGCGGCCTTAGCATATCCTAAAATATAAAAAGCCAGGGGCCATCACAATCGAAACAACTGGACGGATGACCAAACACAGGCTGTGTGGGACAACAAGGCTGGCAGGGGGTCAGTGAGGGATGACCAAACGACTGAACGGCAGGCTGCCTGGGGTGACCAGGCTGGCAGAGGGGTTAGTGAGGGATGACCAAACGACTGAACGGCAGGCTGCCTGGGGTGACCAGGCTGGCAGAGGGGTTAGTGAGGGATGGCCAAATGACTGAACAGCAGGCTGCATGGGGTGACCAGGCTGACAGGAGGGGCAGTTGGGGGTGACCAGGGCAGTGGGGGGCAGGTGGGGGTGACCAGGCTGGCGGAGGAGGGCAGTTGGGAGCAACCAGGCTGGTGGGGGAGGGCAGTTAGAGGTGACCAGGTCAGCAAGAAAGGGTAGTTGGGGCAACCAGGCTGGCAAGGGAGGGCAGTTAGGGGCAACCAGGTCAGCAGATGGAGGTCAGTTGGGGGTAATAAGGCTGGCAGGAGGGGCAGTTAGGGGGTGATCAGGCAGGCAGGCAGGTGAGCATTTAGAAGCCATCAGTCTCAGATTGTGAGAGGGATGTCCGACTGCTGGTTTAGGCCCGATCCCTGGGGGGTCCCAGATTGGAGAGGGTGCACTGGGCCTCTAGTCATTAGCATATTATGCTTTGATTGTTTCAACAGCTGACTGGTCAACCAGACACTTAGCATATTAGGATTTTATTTTATTCTTCTTTTTCCTAAAGAAAATCATTTAATATTTCATGTAATACTGGTGTGGTGGTGATGAACTCCTTTAGCATTTCCTTGTCTGGAAAGCTCTTTATCTGTCCTTTGATTCTAAATATAGCTTTGCTGGGTAGAATAATCTTGGTTTTAGGCACCTGCTTTCTATTTCTTTGAATGTTTTCTGCCATTCCTTTCTGGCCGGCCACATTTCTGATGAGAAATCAGCTAACAATCTTACAGGAGCTCCCATATAGGTAACTAACTACTTTTTTCTTGCTGCTTTTAAGATTTTATCTTTGTCTTTCACATTTGGTATTTTAATTGTGATATGCTTTGATGTGGTCCTCTTTAGGTTTGGGACTCTCTGCATTTCCTGGACTTGTATGTCTATTTCCTTTATCAGGTTAGGGAAGCTTTCCATCATTATTTTTTTCACATGTGTTCCAATTCCTTGCTCTCTCTCTCTTCTCCTTCCAGAACCCCAAGTTTCGAATATCTGTGTGCTTGAGGTTGTCCCAGATGCCCTTTATTCTATCCTTACTTATTTGTGGTTTTTTTTGTTTGTTTGTTTGATGTTCTGATTGGGAGTTTTCTGCTTCCTTATTTTCTACATGTCTAATTTGATCCTCTGTTTTATCTACTCCACTATTGATTCCCTGTAATGTAGTCTTCATTCCAGTTAGTGCATTATTCAATTCTGACTGTATCTTTTATGTTTTCCAGTTAAATTTTTATTTTTTCTATCTCTTTTTTGGAGTTCTCATTAAGTTCATCTACTCTGTTACTAAGTTCATTGAGCATCTTTATGACCAGTGTTTTGAACTTTGCATCTAGTAAACTGCTTGTATCCAGTACGTTCAGTGTTTTGTTTTTTTTTCTGGAGTTTTATTGTGTGTTTAATTTAGAACATATTTCTTTGTTGCCTCATTTTTCAGCCTCCCAGTGTTGTTTCTATGTATTAAATAGAACTGCTACATCTCTAGGGATTGATAGAGGGGCCTTTTGTAGTAAGTATATGGTAAGGTCCAGTGGCACAACCTTCATGTTCACCTGAGCTCAGCACTCCAGGTGAGTCCCACCGCCTCCTACCCCTTGTGGGCTGTGTACACCCTCTGTTTTTATTTATTTATTTATGGATTTATGGATTTATTTATTTATTTATTTATTTATTTTTGTTGTTATTTTTAATCCTCACCAGAGGACATTTTTTCCATTGATTTTTCAGGGAGAGTGGAAGAAAGAGGGAAAGACTGAGAGAAACATCCATGTGAGAGAAACACTTCAATTGATTGCCTCCTGATCAGGGCCTGGGCTGGGGAGGAGCCTGAAACCAAGGTACATGCCCTTGACCAGAATCAAACCCAGGACCCTTTGGTCCACAGGCCGGCACTCTATTTGCTAAGCCAAACTGGCTAGGGCTCACTCTCCTATTTTAGATAAGCCTTTATTGCTGCTGGGAGGGATTTACCCTCAGGCCAATCAGATTCAAGTACTGGCTGAGACCACAGTGAAGGATCAGTTGAGTAGGGGCCTACCCCACAGAGCAGGGCTTACTTCAGCAAGGTTTTGGTACCCACTGAGCCTGCCCCTTGAGTGTGTTTCTTGTAGAGGTGGTTGGGTGGTGCTTTGATGTGGTTTGAAGCTGTCCTCTAAGTGTGCTGGTTATGGGGCCTCCAGGGAGGTCAAGGTCAACCATCTCCGGAGTCCTGTCCAGGGCCAGCCAGCATGAGCTACAAAGCAATATGCAGGTGGCTGCTACTTATGCTGGCCTTATAGCTGCCCAGGAGAGGCCAAGTGAGCACCAAGGCCACCTGCCACTGGTGCCAGGCCTGGGGCCACTTATCTAGAGCTATAGGCACACTGAGGCCCAGGAATCACTATGGCAGAGTGAACAGTGTTAGCCAGGTTGATGGCGACTCAGATATGGTGCCTGTCTTCTGGCTCTATCCAGGAAAGGCTCAGGAAAAGGAACAATGGCCTCTTCCAGCACTATGTGTGGCAGAAAGCTTCCCCTCAAGCTCTCACCCTGAAGCCCAACAATGCAGTTCTCCCCCTATGTGCCAATTACCTTTCAAGCTGCTGCCCAAGTGCTGGAGTTCAGAGCAAGTGAGTCCAAGTAAGTCCATTCACAGGCACTTTAAGAGGAACTGCCTGAGACTCCAGCAGTTTCTATCCCACTCACCTATAATGACCATGGTTTTTACAGCCAGAAGTTATGGGGGCTTCTCTTCCTTTCTTTGGAACCTTGGGCTGGGGCCTAGAGTAGGGCTGGGACCCATCACTCCTCAGGGGATCCTCTGTAGCCAAGATACCCCTTCTAATTTTTAACTGCCACTCATGGGTGTGGGACCAGCCTGTTTCGTGTCTCCACCCCTACTCCTTTCTCAGTGTGACTTCTTCTCTATATCCTTAGTTGTAGTGATTTTGTTCAGCTATATTTCAGGTGGTTTTGGATGATGGTTTTGCTGTAGTTTAGTTGTAATTTTGATGTGGTTGTGGGAGGATGGGAGTACCACATTAAACTAAGCTGCCATCTTGACTCAGATTCACTTTTTTTTTTTCAATGACTCATTGCAGCGCACATACACTATCATTCTAGAGGTCCTCTTCTGCTGTTCTGTGTGGGATGCCAGACTGGGCAATGGAGCTACATGGAGCGTGCCCTGGAGGCAGGCGTTCACTGGTAAGCTGTCCATAACCAAGCGGTAGGAATCACTATGGAGAGCTGTACAGAACTCCAGAGAGAATTATGGGTGCTGAATGGTGCAAAAAAAGAAAAAAAAAAAAGAGGCTTTCCTGATGAGTAGATCAGCTGGTGTGATGGGGTTGTGAGAAGAGGAGAGGTAATCAAAGGTTCTTGTGAAAGAATATCATGCCTCAGCTGAGTCTCAAATCATAATAGCCACAGCCAAGTAGACATCCAAGCAGAGCTTCAGAAGGAGCTTTGTATGTTTGGGAACATTATTTTGAAGTGGTGGGAGCCCCATGTGTGCACCAGGGAGAGGCAGGAGATGTCATGGCAGCTCAGTGAAACGTACAAGTCAACACAGCCAATCTTTAAATTCTTTGTTTTTAGAATGAGTGGCTACTCTTCTCAGGCTAACACGTGGCATCTCCCTTCAGGAAATCCTCTGATACTGTTGGAATATTCCTGTGTGAAAGTTAGAGATGAGGTAGATAGGAAGAAAAGTATGGAAGCAAAGAGAAAGAAAGGGGGACTCTGTGGAGGGAAGCATTAAAGCAAACTGTAGGGGAAAGAGGACATATGTTTTTATTTGTACACAGAGGCTTACATAAAGCTCCTGCTGGGTTCAATTTTTAAAAATATATTTTATTGATTTTAGAGAAGAAGGGAGAGGGAGAGAGAGATAGAAACACCAATGATGAGAGAGAATCATTGATCGGCTGCCTCCTACATACCCCCAACTGGGGATCGTGCCTGCAACCCAGGCATGTGCTCTGACAGGGAATCGAACCATGACCTCCTGGTTCATAGATTGATGCTCAATCACTGAGCCAAGCTGGCTGGGCTCAATTTTTGCTTCTAATTGTACCACATTAGATTAAAACAAACAAAAACAAAAACAATGACAACAAAATAAACTAAGAGGGGAGGCAATGGCAGGACCAACACAGCATGACCATGCTCAGAGTGAGTTTCTCTGAGAGTCTTTGCTTCCTCGGTCTTCTGATTTGTGAAACCTATTGTGGGTTTGTGTGTAGACACTATTTTCTCCTCCTCTATTTGGTCTCTTTAAGCTCAAACCTCTTTCTTTATCTTGAAATCATCTGGAGTTTCTACTTAAAACTGGAGATAAAAAATGAAGCAGGCATAGCATGGGATATTCTTAACTAACCCAAAGAAACTATTGCATTTTGGATTTACCTTATAACTAGATGGCTATTAGGCAGTCTGCATCAGTGGAGGGCAGAGCACCAGTATTTAGCAAAGTACATACCCAATAACTATTTGTTGAATACCCTCCTTTTCTTCACTTCCATTGAAGGAAAGAAAAGCGAAATAAAGAAAAATCTACTGAAAGTAACTGTACATATGTTGTCTTTAGATAAAATACCAGAGCAGTGATGTTTAGTTTTAGCACTTATATGCATATGTTTGTGTTATACTAAATTTAAAAAGCATTAAATACATTTTCAGATAATTTATCAGTCTACAATATTCAGTAGCCCTATGTTTCTAGCATTATGATAAAAGCTATAGAACATTTATTGCAGATTGAGTGGGGCAGAGACCCTTCCGTTGAAGTAAGATAAAAGGATAAGGCAAGATATTACTTGTATGCAACCCATACCTCAAAGGCAGTGGTTTGTGCTTAATGTGCATAGAAATCCATCTGCGTGCTTGGAAAAATTATACACCCCCACCCCCAGGTAGTCTGGTTCATTACCTCTGAGGTTAGGCCCAATAATTGTTATTTTTAACAGATGCTGTTAAGTGTTTGGTAACTTGGCCAGCAGTATTCAAACCTATCTGCATAACAAAATTCACACCCTGGTGGCCCTGCAAAATTCACACCCTGGTGGCCCTGGCTGGGTAGCTCAGTTGGTAACAATGACATCCCAATACACTAAGATTGTGGACTAGATCCCCAGTCACAGAACATACAAGAATCAATCAATGTATGCATAAATAAGCAGAATAACAACTCTCTCTCTCCCTCTCTCCCTCTCTCTCTCTCTCTCTCTCTCTCTCTCTCTCTCTCTCTCCCTCCCTCAAGTCAATAAATCAAATAAAACACACTGGACACCTTTATTAAATTTCAAATACTTAGTCCCCACACACAATGTTCTCATTCAATTGCTTCTGGTATAGTATTTTTGAAAGCCCTTTATTTTATTCTAAGGCATACTCAGGCCTGAAGAGCACAGCCTCAGAGAACCAGAACACGGAGGTTAAGCACCCCTGGAAGATAACTCCTACTGGGTGGGATCCACCGTTTTCTGAGGGACCCCACTTCCTAGATCCTCGTTAACTAGTTATCATACCATCATCATAATCATCAAAATCATCATCGGTGAAGAAATAGCTAGTTGTAATTTTACTTTTTTGTCAATACTGCAGCTACTCGCCTGCTTTACATAGAGATAATTTTGTTTAATTTTCCCAGCTATGATTCTGGTTCTTTATTTGCACAAAATTGGTTTTGTTCACAATCCCAAAGATTGTTTTCATATCTCCAGAGAGGAACAAATAAATCTGCATTTTAAGCATGCAATCCAGGTGATTGTTATTTGTATTAACTTAGAGAGCCATTAACTTCTAATCTTTCTCTTCCAAACTGCCAGTGTAATCTTCTACCAATGACCCCTTTGTGAACTTTTAGAATTTCAATCTGGGGATGGATGACTTTGCTTGAAGCTCTCAGAGGCCCATCCATTACCTTGAGGTAAATTTATTTGCCCTATCCTCAGATATGTGGTTGTGAGTATCAAGCGAGAGCATCTGTTTGTAAAGAAACATGAGTGTCTATAATCCAATAAGTATAAAATCTGACTCAAAGACCAGTTTGCCTCTCTAGCTTCACCGTAGTTATCCTCCCCACAAGTGTACACACACACAGACGCTCTAAACTCTTTGAAGAAACGCATATATTCTCAGATGCTTCAGATCTTATCAGTTGCTTCTCCCTCTGCTTTAAATCTTTTCTTACCCTTGCCCCCACTTACTTTCTGCCTGGAGTTCAGATGTCAAGCTCTCAACCTCGCCTTTCATTTTTCCATATTCACTGGAAATTCTGGCCAGTTCTGGATTCTGGAATAGGTGGCCTGTATGATCGAAGTGGATAGCAGGGTACAAATTCAGAGGTGAAGCTGTATGTGTGTGTGTGATGGGAGTGAGGGGCACTGATTGATGAAGGTGGAAGGCCTGTCTTGGGAGAAAACTGTTTCCATCAAACCACTTAATCACATATTTCACTATGTAAGCAAATATTTTAATCAGCCAACTTCTCTTTTCAAAGTCTGCACATGTTTGGAGGGACAAGGTAATGCAGCTTATCACTGGGTTGGAGGAGTCTTTGTTTTCCAGGGAAAATTTCCACTCCTGATTCTGTGATGATAGTGGGTTGTAAGGGTCCAATGACCATGAGCTGCGAATGCCACTGATTTTCATATTAATTCTAGGCAAAAATTGAGCAATGCAGGCAATGTAGTGTCACATAATTATGGACAGAAAGTTGAAAACAACATTTGAAAGCATGAAATAAACCCCCATCTTGTCCAAGTGAAGAATCAGTTTCATAGTGCTGATGGTCTCTTGGGACTAAAAAACTGGCCTCTTCTACTCCTACCTGAATAAGAAACAACCACTGTCCCAAAAAAGATCCTTATTGAAGAAGACAGATGGCAAACAATATCAGAGGAAAGACAAGAACTACTAAATTAAAAATGTTCCTAGTAATCGAGAATGGTTATGATAGGCTAGACAATAAAGGTAGATTTTGACTTGTTCAGGTGGTGCTCTGCCTTAGTCTGCTCTATGTCTCCCATGTCATCCTGTACTGCTGGGTTACGATATTAGTACTTCTATTTTGGGTGGAATATAGAAAGAGAATTTGCTCCCTTTCCTCTGTAAATCTGGATATGTTTTCTCTAAATATTCAGAGAAAGTCCATTTCTTTTACCCTTTGCTTCCTAGCTAACTGAGCTAGACTAATGATATTTAGTAAACATAGCTTCAATACTTAATTTTATACTTAAAAATTTAACTAGGCAGTTAATCAAGTAAGTAAAAAGGATAAAAGAAACAGGGGTATATAATTTTTAGGTGAAGCACAATTTGTCAAGTCATCTACCGATCACAGCTCTGAGCTTTCACAATTTCATAGTTTAGAGGGAATGTTGAACTTCATAAAGCCCCAGGGCTCCACACAAACACAAGATGGGGCCACCCAGGTCCGAGGCAGGCAAGAGTGGGAAGAAATGGGAGTGACTGCCATGGACATGGGCATTCATCTTAGGGTGATGACAATGTTCTAAAATTATAGTGACGGTTGCACAAATCTGAATACACTAAAGGCTATTCAATTATAGGCTTAAGTGGCTTGTATGGTATGTGAATTATACCTCAATAAAGCTATTATTTAACAACAACAACAAAAAAAAAAACAACAACACCGAGCACTTTTCAAGTCCATGTGCACAGAAGCCAACGGGACTAGATAGAAACAAGTAGTGTGCATGTTCCTGACAACCTCCAGCAATGTTTGTCAACATCCTCATTTTCAGTAACTATTAATCACTACTATATACCACATCTCTTCTGAGAAGCTGCCTTCAACTAGTAATGGACTTCATTTAGTAGTTTCTCCTTTGCTGAGAAAAAGATTTACATATAATAGAAATTTTCATCATCTCTAAATCATCCAAGGTTTGAAACCAATGGCAATACCTGATTGCATTTAACATAAGCAGCTGTTTCCAATAATCAATGTGCAATTCCTCATTTGTTAGTGACATATAGTCCCATCTCCTTCACATGTGAGTGCTCTCTTAACCAAATTTATCCTGTGGTTACAATAATACTATTAACTGGTATTTCAAAATTACAGATTGAATGCAAAACCAGCTGTATTTAATGAGCCCAAATAAATAGTAGCTACCCTTGCTATTAATTAAATGCTGTTAAAATATTTCCTTTCTCTGTATGTTTGCCTCATCATGCCAATAGATGGTAATCTGCTGTTTATTAAATGATAGTAAAGTAAATGCATAAAAGTGTTGCTGATAAATGACTTTATAGAAATTCTCAATATTGTATTCTCATTCCTATGTGACTCATGTAATTTTGCATGAATAATGAATACAGTGAAATAGGAATTGTTGCTCCACATTTTAATTAAATCTTAAGATTAAAGACCACAGAGAAGGGAGTCCGACAATCCCAATTATCGGCCTTCTCTAAGTAAGACTTGAGAGGCCAGTGCTCTGCTTACTTTTCTTCTGTTGTGTAAAGGCCAACACTACTCAAGCTGTTTGATCAAGGGCAAGCTAATTAACCTCTCTAAGACAGTTTCTAAATATGAAAAAATGGGGATAAGGCACTAATCCACTGGGGTTTTGTGAAGATTACATAAAATGGTGTTTTCAACACACCTACCTACTACTGTATATATTAAGTGTCAAGAAAGTCAGTTTTGTTTCATTTCATTTCATTTCATTTAAAGGACATTCCCAGTAGTGTTCACTGTATGAGGTTTCTTCTATAACCTATCACGTTCTTGAAAGTCCACCATTTAATCTTATCTCCCTTGGGACCTTAAGTCATTTTAGTCATTAAGAATAACTGAAATGTGGAAAAATATGTTTTCACATTAATACATTGCTGTAAATTGTAATGTATTTTCTTGAGAAGTGATTTGTACATAAGTATGTTCAGAGTTTTTGAATTAGAATATAGATATGTTAAATATCTACTCTAGAATAATAATAAAACATGTGGACAAATATTTAGTCACAGATATGATAACTAGAGCATTATCTATAACATAAAAGAATAGCATAACCTAAATATGCAACTATAGGGGAACTAATTATATTTTAATAGATCATTCAGCACCCATGCTGCTCTCTAATTCCATGACTCTTCACATTCTGAACCAAAGCCAAAAGCCAAGAGAGCATATGTAACAGGAAATTATGCCTGTCATTGATTGAACTAAGCAGTTAACTATAAATTAACAAGTTGTTAAGCACCCAGGAAGCAAATTCTTGAAATCTTTATTCACAACTTACTCCTACTGGAGAGATCCAGAAATAGTGTGAAAAAAAAAAATATATATATATATATATATATATATATATATATATATATATATATATATCCTACCTAATAAAATCGTAATATATAAATTACCATCACTCTGCTACGCCCACGATTGGGCCAACGAGAGGCGCAGGGGGCGGGACTCGGGGTGGCCTGGGTAGCCGATTGAGCCAGCGGGACGCTGAGCTCGTGTCGCCAGTGGGGGAGTGAGCTCAGCATCTGCGCCAATGGCTGTGCTTCAAAACAGAAGAGGCCTCTGGGGCTGCGAGCTCATGTCCCGCCGCGGACCATCAAAAGCGGTGGAGCTGGGTGCCTGTCCGCTCCAGCACCAGGCCTTTCGGAAGCCTGCGCTGCGCCGGAAGCTTCTGAAAGGCCTGGTGCACCAGCAGACAGGCACCCAGCTCCCACGCGATCGAAAGCGAAAGCGTGTAGGGGACCCTACACATGATTGAATCATGCACTGGGCCTCTAGTATATATATATATATATATATATATATATATATATATACACATACACACTAAAGGCCTGGTGCACGAAAATTTGTGCACTCCGGGGGGACCCTCAGCCTGGCCTGTGCCCTCTCACAGTCCGGGACCTTCGGGGGATGTCCACCTTCTGGCTTAGGCCTGCTCCATGGGGAGTGGGCCTAAGTGGGCAGGCGGACATCCCTCTCACAGTCCAGTAGCCCTTGCTCCTTACTGCCCACCTGCTCCCTGCTCCTTACCGTTTGGCTTGATGCTCCTTAGTGCTGCCTCAGAGGCACTCCAGCACCACCACTGCACTCCCCAGCCATGAGCCTGGCTTTCTGGCTGAGCAGCGCTCCCCCTGTGGGAGCACACTGATCACCAGGGGGCAGCTCCTACATTGAGCTTCTGCCCCCTAGTAGTCAGTACACATCATAGCGAGTGGTTGAGTAACTTTAGCATATCATTAGCATATTACGCATTGATTGGTTGAACGGACAACCGGACACTTAGCATATTAGGCTTTTATTATATAGGATAGGAGACAGAAAATCTACACCTAAATAGATATATAAAAACTTTAATCAGGCCTTTAATTAGGCTGTGGCCAGGTAACTCAGTTGGTTAGAGCATCATCTGGATATGCCAAGGTTGCAGGTTCGATTCCCAGTCAGGGCACATACAGGAAGCAACCAATGAATACATAAATGAGTGGAACAGAAAATCATTGTTTTTCTTTCTCCCTTCCTCTCTCTGTCTCTAAAAATCAATCAATCATTTTTTTTAATTTAATTGTCCTATCTAATAAAAGGGTAATATGCAAATTAACCATCACTCCATCACAAAATGGCGGCGCCAATAGCCACAAGATGGAGGCACCCAGTCCCCTCAGCCTTGCCAGAGTCCCCCAGTCCTGGGGGGCTGCCACTGAGAGTGGGCAGCGTGAGCAGCCTCGCAGAATGCTTGCTTCATCGCTACAGAGACAGAGGGCCTCTGGGCAGCAGGCACGGAGCGGGTGGGGAGGGACACTTGCTTTGTCGCTGCTGACAGAGGACCTCTGGGGGAGGAGAGGAAAAGGCAGGCCCACCTCCCACATAAGCAGCACGGCTCCCTCCTGGCACCCATGCTCGCTTCTGACCCCTGCAGAAGCCATGTGGCTCCTGTGGAAGCAGCACGGCTCCCGGCGGCACGCTGCGGTTCCTGGCCGACTGCGCACGATATCACATGATGGGCGACGAGTATATTATACAAAATCATCAAATGTTTAAAATCTTTTTTTTTCCAGAAAATTGCTCTGAACTTTGAAATAAATGTTCATATTGAGATAATATGTATTGATGCTTTGCAAACAGCAGAGAAGACCTATAACTTGGGTTCTTCTGAAGACATCAGCCTATGTGTGGGCCATTTCAGAGATGTTGCTTTTGCCCTAAAGCTGCGACTGATTTGCACAGGACTCTGCCTGAGCTCCACTGTGCTGACACCTTGCCACTGTCATCCCAACAAAAATCCACAACCTCCTGTTGATTTGTTCTGAACAATAGATGTTTTGCCATTAGGTCTAATTATGTCTAAATATAAGTTTAAAAATGCAAAGAGAGGTAGAATCCATTATATGAAAGTTGGTTTCCTCCCCTGGCATTCTCATTTTCATATAAATTTTAAATACAAACATGGGCATATAAAGCAGGAAAACCATCAGGATCTTTCTGAAAATATATTCCAGAAATTCAGCTTTATGACAGCTGAAAATAAACCTCCAGTATTCTGAGCAAGTAAGTTTCATTGAGAGCATTTAAATAGTGCTTTGATGTTAATTTATATTATAGAGTCAATTCTAAAATGTCACTACTTTCTGTTTTGTATGATTTCTGTATATTTCCTATTAAAATATATTAAACTATACATTTATAAATAGCAATATGATGGAATATTTTACAGATATTAAAATAAACAAGAAGTAAAAAGACAGAATTTATAATTTATATATAACAATGTAAATTAAATTAAATATGTCACACATATATTAAAGGTATTACAAAAAACACACCAAAATAGTTAATATCTATTAGATTGTTGTAGTGAAATCATGTTTTTATTTTAATAACAATACTTTTTTTCATAATGTTTGTAATGAATATGTGACAATTAAAGCTACGCAACTTCCTTTAATTATGTGTGTGAATTAAGTATAATTTCACATGTGAAAATACCCTTGATAGTGCAATGCTCAATGAAATTTGGGCCTGTGAGGTTTCTGCCATCAGATTATATCTAAAGACAATCAGAATAGTTTCTTCCCAACATATTTCTTCCATAGTCATTCATAGTTATTGAAATTCCACCATTAGTCATTTTTTCTTTTGTTAAAACAATATATATTTTTATTGATTTCAGAGAGAAAGGGAGAGGGGGAGAGAGATAGAAACAACAACAAGAGAGAATCATCTATAGGCCATCTCCTGCATGCCCCCTACAGGGGATAGAGCCCAAAAACTGGGCATGTGCCCTGACAGAGAATTGAACTGTGACTCCTGGTTCATAGGTCAATGTTTAACCACTGAACCACACCGGCTGGGCGGCATTTTTTCATTTGAGGATTGAAGCTATTTAAGTATGAGGGTTCCTGTGGTAATTACTTTAATCCTTGAAGGAACCCAGGAGTGGAAAGAATAGCCTGTAATTGTTTGGTATGTTTATTTTGTTTGTACATACTGCACATAGGTGAAGTCATATGGTATTTGTCTTTCTCTGCTTGATTTACTTTCATTAGCATAATACCTTCTAGGTCCATCATGTTTTTACAAATGGTAAAATTTCATTCTCTTTGTGGCTAATATTATATTGTATATACTGTATGTACCACAACTTCTTTAACAACCATCTATTGATGGACACTTAGGTTTTATATTGGGGCTATTGTAATGCTGTATTGAACATAGAGGTGCATTTCTCTTTTCAAATTAGTGTTTTGGATTTCTTTTAATAAATACACAGAAGTAGAATTTCTGGGGCATACAGTAGTTCTATTTTTTTTTTTTTTTGAGGAATCTCCATATTGTTTTTCATAGTGGGTCCATCAATTTGCAATCCTACCTACACTGCACAAGGATTTCCTTTTCTCAACATCCTTGTCAACACTTGTTTGCTGATTTATTGATGATAGCCATTCTGACAGGTGTGAGGTAATATCTTCTTGTGGTTTTAATTTGCATTTCTAATGAGATTGAACATCTATTCATTTGTCTATTATCCAACTTTATGTTCTTTTTGGAGAAATGTCTATTCAGGTCCCCTGCCCATTTTTGTTGCTATTGTTGTTAATCCTTACCTGAGGATATTTTTTTCATTGATTTTTAGAGAGGGCTTAAGGGAGGGGGAGAGACAGAGAGAGAGAAACATTGATGTGGGAGAGACACATCATTTTGCTGCTCGGCACATGCCCCAACCAGGGCAGGGGATCAAGCCTGCAACCCAGGCATGTGCCCCTGACAGGAATCAAGCCTGGGATCCTCTAGTCTGAGAGCTAACACTCTACCCACTGAGCCAAACTGGCCAGGGCCCCCTGCCTATAATTTAACTGGATTTTGTTATGTGTGTGGGTGTTGTTATATGTGCTCTTAATATATTTTGGATATTAACTCCTTTTCAGGTATATCATTACTGAACTAGAGGCCTAGCGCACAAAATCATGTGCAAGTAGGGTCCTTAGGCCTAGCCTGCCATCAAGGCCATGTCCGACGCTTCGTGACGGCCAGTGACACTCACTGCCACTCACCGCCTGCCACCTGCTGCCGCTCAACAGTCCCCAGTCCCGCCCAGCCACCACCCCCCTGTTCGCCACGGTTCCCTGTTTGCCATGTTGCGATCAAAGCCTGTGGAACAGAGGGGAGGGACCAAGAGGTGGTCAATGCACCACATGGTGACTGGTTGAGCAGTCATTCCGGACGTTACACTTATGGTCCTGGCCTTTTATTATATAGGACTAGAGGACTGGTGCATGAAATTCGTGCACTGGGGAGGGGTCCCTCAGTCCACCCTGTCCCCTCTCACATACTGGGAGCCCTCAAAAGATGTCCTACAGATGGCTTAAGCCCGCACCACATTGGGAGCGGACCTAAGCTGCAGTCTGGACCTAAGCTGCAGTCTGGCCTCCCTTTGCTTGAGGCAGCTGGGCTGATCAGGGGAAGGCGCCAGCCCCATCACCCTGCTGCTACCAAGGTATTTTCATCAACACAAACTCCAGTCCCTTCACCATGAAAAAATGACAACTTTCTTTAAGCATTTTCAAGATGTGTCTTTCATAGGATATGACATTTCTTTTCTTTTTATCCTCACCTGAGGATATCTTTCCATTGATATTTTCCCCTTCCCTCCGATCCCAAGCTCAGCCCCTTCCCCAGCCAAAAGCCTCCTCCCCAGGTTTAGGCTTGGGAAGGGGTTCCCCCCAGCACCTCCCCACGCTTAAAGCCTCCACCCCAGGTTTAGGCTTTGGAAGCCTCCCCCTCCGCCGCTCACCTCCGATCACAGGCTTGGCCGCTTCCCAAGCCTAATGCCTCCACCCCAGGCTTTAGGCTTGGGAAGGGGTTCCCCCCCCACCTCCAATTGTAGGCTTGGCCCCTTCCTAAGCCTAAAGCCTCCACCCCAGGCTTTAGGCTTGGGAAGGGGTCCAACCCCCAGAACCTCCAGTCACAAGCTCGGCACCTCCCCAAGCTTAAAGCCTCTGACCAGGTTTAGGCTTGGGAAGGGAACCCCCCACCCCTCCAATCGCAGGCTTGGCCCCTTCCTAAACCTAAATCCTCCGCCTGATGGCTGGCTTGGAGTGACCTGGGTGCCAAGGAGGTTCCCAGACCCAGGTATGTATGCAAATTAACTGCCATCTTGGTCAGGTTAATTTGCATACTCACTCTGATTGGCTGTGGGCATAGCGAAGGTACGGTCAATTTACATCTTTCTCTATTATTAGGTAAGAACCTTTTTATTTTCAGTAGATTGCATTTTTGTTTTGTTGAGGGTTTCGTTTTCTGTGCAAAAACTTTTTAGTATGATATAATCCCATTTATTTATCTTTTTATTTTGGTTTGTTGATGACTAAGAACTGTTAAATAGTTTACCACCTTGTTTTCTTCTAGGAGTATTATATATTTGGGGTTTACATTTAAGTCTTTAATTTATTTTGAGTTTATTCTTGTATATGGTTTAGAAATTGGTCTAGTTTTACTTTTTGCATGTATTTGTCCGATTTTTCCAAAACCATTTATGGAAGAGACTGTTTTTACTACATTATATATTCTTGCCTTCTTTGATATACATTAAAATACTATATAGCCATGGGTTTATTTCTGGTCATCTATTCTGTTTCATTGATCTTTGTTCTTCTTTCTCAATATTGCTTTGACTATCTGAGGTCTTTTTTAGATCCATACAAATTTTAGGATTATTTGTCTTAGTTCTATGAAAATGCCATTGGTGTTTTTTAAATTTTTAAAATATGTATTTATTGCTTTCAGAGAGGAAGGGAGAGGGAGGGAGGGAGAGAGAGAGAGAGAGAGAGAGAGAGAGAGAGATCAATGATGAGAGAGAATCATTGATTGGCTATCTCTACATGCCTTCTAGCCCACCACCTGGGCATGTTCCCTAACCTGGAATCAAACTCTGACCTCCTGGTTCATAGGTCAATGCTCAGCTACTTAGCAACATTGGCCAGATGCCATTAGTATTTTGATAGGAATTGCATTAAATCAGTATATTATTTAAATTGTATGGACATTTTAATTATGTTAATTATTTATATATATAAGCACAATCCATGCTTCCATTATTTGTATCTTCTTCAAATTCCACTTTTAATGTCTTACAATTATCTAAGTATAGGCTGTGTGCCTCCTTATTTAAATTTATTCCTGAGTATTTTATTCTTTTTGATACAATTATAAATAAGATTGTTTGCTTAATTCCCTTTCTGATAGTTTGCTATTGGTATATAAAAATGAAATTGATTTCTGAATACTGATTTTTGTATTTTTCTACTTTGTTGAATTTAATTATAAGTTCAAATAGCTTTTTAATATAATCTTTAGGGTTCACTATGTATACTATCATGTCATCTGCAAACAATGACAGTTTTATTTCTTTCTTTCCAGTTTGGATGATTTTTGTTTCTTTTTCTTATCTGAATGCTTTAACTAGGAGCCTCAATACAATCCTATATAATAAAAACCTAATATGCTAAGTGTCCAGTTGGCCATTCAACCAATCAAAGCATAATATGTTAATGATATGCTAAGGCTGCTCAACCGCTCGCTATGATGTGCACTGACCACCAGGGAGCAGACAGCCAGCCTGCCGACCAGTTGCTATGATGTGCACTGACCACCAGGGGCAGACACTCCGACTGGTAGGTTAGCTTGCTGCTGGGGTCTGCCCAATCAAGACTGAGTAAGATGGGCCGGACATGCCCTGGAGCCCTCCTGCAGTCCCTTCCCGGCTGGCCAACGTCCCACATCCCCCCCCTGGCCTTGATGGTGCACCGGTGGAATCCCTTGGCCTGGCCTGCACCCTCTTGCAATCCAGCCTAGGGACCCCTCTCCCCCCCCCCCAGTGCACAAATTTGTGCACTGGGCCTCTAGTGTTGAATAAAAGCATTGAAAGTTAACATCTCTGTCTTGTGACTGATCATCTGGAAAATGCTTTTATCTATTCAATGTTGAGTATGATGTTAGCAGTGGTTTTGTCACATATGGCATTTTTCATGTTGAGGTATATTCCCTGTATTTGAACTTTACTGAGAGTTTTTATCATAAATTGATGCCTGATTTTGTCAAATGTGTTTGCTACATTATATATACTTGCCTCCTTTGATATAGATTAAAATACTATATAGCCATAAGTTGATATGATCATATGATTTTTAGCCTTGATTTTGCGAATGTGGTTTGTCATAATTCATTGCAAATATTGAACCAACCTTGCATTTCAGGAATAAAACCCATTTGATCCTGTTCTGATATTTTTAATGTTGTGCTGAATTTGGTTTGCTACTATTTTGAGGAGAGGATATTAGCATCTCTGTTGATCAGAGATAATGGCCTAGTTTTTGTAATGTTTTTATCTGGTTTTGAACTCAGGATAATCCTAGCCTCATAAAATGAGTTTGAGAGCCTACTCTACATTTTTGGAATATTTTGAGAGAGATAAGATTGATTCTTCTTTGAATATTTGGTAAAATTAACCTGTGAAACCAACTAGTTTTCACAGGACTTTTGTTTGTAATGAGTTTTTCAATTACTGATTCAAATTTATTTGGTAGTCAATTGTTTCTTCTTAATTCTATCTTGGAAGATTGTATGTTTCTTGGAATTTATCAATTTCTTCCTGATTGTCTGACTTGTTGACATATAATTTTTGTACTATTTTGTTAATAATCTTTTGTGATGTCAGTAGTCATTTTATATCTTTTATTTCTGATGTTATTTATGTGGGTCCTTTCTCTTTTTTGCTTTTTTTAAAATTTATACTTATTGTTCAAAGTATATCCCCTTTTTTATGAGTTTGGTTAAAGGTTTATCAATTTTGTTTATATTTTAAAGAAAGAACTCTTAGTTTCATTGATCCTTTGTATTATGTTTTTAGATTCTATGTTAATTTTACTTTAATATTTATTATTTACTTCTTTCTATTCACTTTAGGCTTTGTTTATTCTTCTGTTTTAGTTCCTTTAGGAGTAATGTTAGGTTATTTATTTGAGATATTTTTTTATTTCTTGAGGTAGGCCAGTATTGCTACTAATTTTTTATCTTAGAACTGCTTTGGCTGTGTCCCATAGAATTTTAGCCACAATGTGTTCATTTTCATATGTCTAAAATATACTGTACTTTCCAGCGTATAAGATGACTGAGCGTATAAGATTTTCCTGGGTTAAAAAGTTGTTTTATACGCTGGAAAATACGGTATATTGGACTATATTGATGGGATTAGATATAATGAATTAGATATATTGGACTACCGTATTTTCTGGCATATAAGACGACTTTTTAACCCAGGAAAATCTTATACACACAGTTGTCTTATACGCTGGAAAATATGGTATATCTTGATTTCTTTCTTTTTTTAACTTTAGTATTAAAATTTTATTTCCCAAAATGATTTTTTTTTGGTAAGTAACTTTTTATATTTTTATTGTCTAAAGTTTTACATATGTCTACTTTTTTCCCCAATTGCACCTCTTCAGCCATTTCCTCTTTGGGCAAGCCCCCACCAACCCAGTGTCTGTGTCCATTGGTTATGCTAATATGCAGGCATACAAGTCCTTTGGTTGCTCTCTAACCCCCGTCCTCTACCATTTGTCTCTGGATCTATTCTTGTTCATCTAATTATATTGGCCATTATATCCCACATATGAGTGAGATCATGTGATATTTATCTTTCTCCGATTGGCTTATTTGCTTAGCATGATGCTCTCCAGTTCCATCCATGCTGTTGCAAATGGCAAAAGTTCCTTCTTTTTTATAGTTGCATAGTATTCCATTGTATAGATGTACCACAGTTTTTTAATCCACTCATCTGCTGATGGGCACTTAGGCTGTTTCCAAATCTTAGCTATTGTAAATTGTGCTGCTATGAACATAAGGGTGCATATATCCTTTCTGATGGGTGTTTCTGGTTTCTTGGGATATAGTCCTAAAAGTGGGATTACTGGGTCAAATGGGAGTTCCATTTTTAACTTTTTGCGGAAACTCCATACTGTCTTCCACAGTGGCTGCCCCAGTCTGGATTCCCACCAGCAGTGCAGAAGGGTTCCTTTATCTCCACATCCTCGCCAGCACTTGTCATTTGTTGATTTGTTGATGATAGTCATTCTGACAGATTCGAGATGGTATCTCATTGTCATTTGATTTGCATCTCTCAGATGATTAGTGACTTTGAGCATGTTTTCATATGCCTCTGGGCCTTCTGTATGTCCTCTTTCAAAAAGTGTCTACTTAGATCCTTTGCCCATTTTTTTTATTGGATCTTTTATTTTCCTTTTGTTAAGTTGTATGAGTTCTCTGTAAATTTTGAAGATTAAACCCTTATCAGAAATATAATTGGCAAATATGTTCCCCCATGCAGTGGGCTTTCTTGTTCTATTGATGGTTTCTTTTGCTGTGCAGAAGCTTTTTATTTTGATGTAGTCCCATTTGTTTATTTTCTCCTTAGTTTCAATTGCCTTAGGAGCTGTATCATTAAATATATTGCTACAACAAATGTCTGCTATTTTGCTGCCTATGGCTTCTTCTAAGATTTTTAATGTTTCCCATCTTACATTTAAGTCCTTTATCCATTTTGAGTTTATTTTTGTGTATGGCGATCTAGTTTCATCTTTTTGCAAGTATATGACCAAATTTCTGAGCACCATTTATTAAAGGGACTGTTTTGATTCCATTGTATGCTCTTTCCTCCCTTGTTAAATATTAATTGAGCATAATGGCTTAGGTTGATTTCTGGGTTCTCTGTTCTGTTCCATTGGTCTATATATCTGCTTTTGTTCCAGTACCAGGCAGTTTTGAGAACCGTGGCTTGGTAATATAGCTAGATATCTGGTATTGTGATCCCTCCAACTTAGTTCTTTTTTTTCAGGATTGCTGTGGCTATCTGTGGTCTTCTTTTATTCCAGATAAATTTTTGGAGAGTTTGTTCTATATCTTTGAAATATGCCATTGGTATTTTAATGGGGATTGCATTGATTCTGTAGATTGTTTTGGGCAGTATGGACATTTTAATGATGTTGATTTTACCAATCCATGAACATGGTATGTTCTTCCATTTGTTTGTCTTCCTCTATCTCTTTTTTCAATGTTCTGTAGTTTTCTGTGTACAGGTGTTTTACCTCCTTAGTTAAGTTTATTTCTAGGTATCATAATTTTATTGGTGCAATGGTAAATGGGATTTTTTTTTTTTTTCATTTCTCTTTCTGTGAGTTCATTATAGGTGTATAAAAAGGCCATCAATTTCTGGCTGTTAATTTTGTATCCTGCTACATTGCCAAATTCATTTATTAGGTCTAGTAGTTTTTTGATGGAGTCTTCGGGGTTTTCTATGTATAGTATCATGTCTTCTGAGAACATGGAGAGTTTTACTTCTTTTCCAATTTGGATGCCTTTTATTTCTTCTTCTTGTCTGATCGCTATGGCTAGCACTTCCAGTACTATATGGAATAGAAGTGGTGAAAGTGGGCATCCCTGTCTTGTTCCTGTTCTTAGGGGAAATTAGTTTAGTTTTTGCCCATTGAATATGATGTTGAATTTGAAGAGACTTTGCCTGTGTCCCAATATGTGGTCTATCTTTGAAAATGACCCATGTGTACACTTGAGAAGAATGTATATTCTGTGACTTTAGGGTGACATGGTCTCAAGATATCAATTAATTCCATCTGATTTAGTGATTCATTTAGGATTGATGTTTCTTTCTTAATTTTTTGTTTACGGGATTTGTCCAGTGGTTTTAGTGGGGTATTAAAGTCCCCTACTATGACTGTGTTTCTGTCAATATCTCCCTTGATATCCTCCAGAATTTTTTTTTTTTTTTCTTTTTTTTTTTCTTTTTATGTATCTTGGTGGTCCTGTATTGGGTGCATATATATTTGCCAGATTTATATATTATTGTTGAATTGCTCCCTTTAGTATTATGAAGTGGCCTTCCTTATCTCTTGTTATGGCCTTCACTTTGAGGTCTAATTTGTCAGATATAATTATTGCTACCCCAGCTTTTTTTTTCATTTCCATTTGCCTGGAAAACCTTTTTCCATCAGTCTGTATTAGTCCTTTGTTCTGAGGTGTGTTTTCTGTAGACAGCAGATATATGGGTCATGTTTTCTTATCCACTCAGCTACCCTATGTCTTTTGATTGGGGCATTTAATCCATTTACATTTAAATTTATTATTGATAGGTACTTGTTTGTTGCCATTTTTATTCGTTATCCCTGTGTTCCTTCTTCCCTTCTTATTTCTTTTTTTTACAGCAGACCCTTTAGCATTAAATAATTAAAAATAAAAATACAATAATAAAAAAGTAAAATCAAGTGAGAAACAAAATTTAGTTTCTTAAGTAAAAGATAAAACAAAATAATAATGTGAAGTTCATTCACTTCCTCTACTGTTCTGCATGGCATGTCTATTTCCTGTCAGGTAGTCAGCACAGTATTGAAGTTCCCTGCAATCCACCACTCCTCTGTGTCATAAGCCACAACCCTGTTTTCAAGCAGGCAGGATCTCTTTGCTCACGTTGTTTCCCAACCTGCCTGTAATTGTATTTACACAAGAGTCAATTTCTGATACAACCCCTGGGTGGCAGTTTTTCTGTATTGATATCCGGGGCTAAAAGGCCTCTCTACCCAGTGTTTAGATTTTGCTTTCCCTGCCACACTTAATACTGGGTTGGAGGGATGGATTGCCCCAGAGCTGGTTTCCTGTTCATCTCTCCCCACTCTGGTCCCCGGTTTCCACAAAAACAACTTCCCCCTGCAGTCTCGGTGAGTGTTTTTAATTGGAAGATCCTATGTATTGGACTTAGCAAGCAAAAGCAAGAAGTTAAAATGACAAAAATCCAGAGGAAGCATGCCGACTTGCATCTTTTTTCCCCTGACACTGCGCAGCTGGTATAGAAATTCAGGTTGCCTTTCTGCACCCAGCCCAGCTATGGGTTAATATCTAGAGTCTCCTGACAGCAGCCCTGTGGACCCCCTTCCACATTCAAGGGCTACACTGACCCCATGGGTCGTGGATTTTTCGGGGCACAGTCTTCCTCTGAGACTCCTCCCTGCAATGTGCATTTCTCCCTCCAGCCTGGAACCCAGATCTCACCTTTCTCTAGGTGATATCTAACCTTTCCATCTATGGATTGCCTCACCAGCCATGTTTAATTCACCAATTTTGGGTGGGTATTGTTCAATTCAGCTGTTCCTTCTATCTGCTCTGTGAGAATGCACAGGGCCTGTCCGCGTATTCAGCGCCGCTTTGTCTCTCCCTGAACAGACTTTTTAGGCATCTGCAGTCAGTGGGGCTGGAGTCCTGGTGTTCGTGAGTTCGCAGCTGAAGCAGCTAGTCCCTTGGCATTGTAGTTGTAGGGTCCCAGGAGGTATCTGAGGTCTCCCTGGTTGAAGAATTAGGATGGGCTTCCCTTGATTTCTTTCTTGATGTCATTGTTAATCCATTCATTGTTTAGTAACCTGTTATTTAGCCTTCATGTCTTTATATGTTTTCAGGTGTTTTGTTTTTTTTTTCTTATAATTGATTTCTAATATACTATGGTGATACTAGATGCTTGATATAATTTCAATCTTATTAAATTGATTGAGGCTTGTTTTGTGACCTAACATTTGATCTTTTTAAAAAAATGTTCTATGCACATTTATAAATAATGTATATTCTGTTGCTTTTAGGTGAAATGTTATATAAATATCAATTAAAACCATCTGATCTAATGTGTTACAGTCTCTATTTTTGTTTGTTTGTTTGTTGTGTGTGTGTGTTGTTGTTGTTGTTGTTTGTCTGTCTAGATTATCTAACCATTGATGTCAATGGATGTTAAAGTCCCTTACTATGACTATATTACTATCAATCTGTCTCGCTATGTCCTTCAGCATATTCTTTATATACTTAGGTGTGTTAAAGTTTGCAAAGGTTATACCCTCTTCTTGGATTGATCCATTTACAGTTATGAAATGTACTTTTTTGTCTAAGTATTGCTATCCCAGCTGTTTTGTTTTTATTCACAGTAGATAACTTTTAGTATTCATCTATATTCAGACTGTGTGTGTTGTTCAATCTAAAGTGGGTCTCTTATAGGCAGCATTTGTATAAGTCCAATAACTACAATGGTGCCAGGTGGATATTAGACTTATGGGGGGATAATTTTGTAAGTTATATCAATGTCTAACCATTATGCTATATACCTGAAACTAATATAATATTGAATGTCAACTGTAATTGAAAAAATAAAATAACATTATATTCTAGTTTATTGTCTTTTAGTCAATCTGCGGTACTATTTTCTATTAGTACTATTGATGACTGCTGCAGATAGAGAATCCTACTTATTTGTATTCTTTGGAATTTATGGATGTTTTCTTTAAATTAATATATAATAGTTAGTAAATGATAATATAAAAATAAACTGTGCTTTGCATACTCACAACTGTAAACCTATTTTGTTCTACTCTGTATATCTAAAAGATATGACGTTTTCTTCTGTTTTTTAGGTCCTTTATATGTTTACTAATTATTTTTGTCTTTTGGAACTATCTTTTTTTAAGGTAAGTGTATAAGGTATATTATTAATTGTTAATATACATCTATTTGTTTATTTTTATGTCTTCTGTAATTTCTGAAATTTACTTTTATATCTTTGAGGAAATATATATTAATTATATATTAATATAATTTAATATATTCACTGTGACAGCATTTCAAAGTGTCCTTTTTTTGTCACTGCTAACTCTTTTGTTTGAATTCTCTTTTTCATACATCAATATTGAAATCCTGTTTTCTTGTATAATATTTGATTTTAATTTCTAAGTAAATGTGAAATCTTTTTATTTTTCCAATTAATGAATTGGAGCCATTTACTAGTGTAACATATATTTTCTTCCAGCTATTTTCTATTTTATGTCACAGGCTTTTATATTTTTATATGAATATGTTTATACAGTAATAATCATAACCACAAAGAGACACAGGCAATACTCACACATAGTTTTTCACTATGTAATCTAAACTATTCTTTGTCTTTTTTGACCTTTATTTTTCTATATAAAGTTATAATTATGTTCATATACATATACCATTTTGCTACTGATTCCCTTTAGACTAATATATTTAGATTTTGCTTTATTTAAATGGGGCCCAGTGGTTTCCTATTATAACCGATATTGAAATGAGCAATATTTTTATTTTTATCATCCAATTTGAAATAATACATTTCTACTGTAGTTAGTATTTATAAGAAAATTAATAAGCTTATTCTACTTCTAGGATGGATTAGATTTCTATGAGTATTTGATCTTTCATGTTTTCCCAATAATGATTTGTTTGTTTTAAAATAAGTCTTCCTTTCACTTTTAGGTCACTCTCAGTGGAAGGCATATGGTAGGACTTGCAAGAAATTTTGCCACACAGGTTTGGAAGTGACATCACCCAAGGCATTGCAGATGTGTGGGCAAGGCCTTGTCAAAGGCTCTTGCTTCTGTTCCCGCCAGTGAGAATCAAGAACACCAACCATCCCCATCAGTGTCGTCAAATGATTCCAGTGAGCTGCTGCTCCTCATTGTGTGTTGCAAAGTGTACGCTGTATGTTGACTCCAGGAACAGAGTAAAGAAAAATAAACGATCACCTTTATTTTGACTCGTCAGAGTCTTAAATAGGCTACAGTGCACAGTGAATCTCCCAGAGGAGAACTTGGCACCCAGTACACCACAAAGCTCTGTGACAATGAATCCACATTTCTCAGTGTACTCACTCAACTCTCTTGAAACTAATATTTTTTAACATAATTTTAAAGATGCCAGTGTCCATCAAGAGATTTAAGAGGTGGTATGAGCAAGCCACTATTCTGTATCCCAGCTGAGAAAGAGTGTGACTCAACCATGCCACTAAGAGAGTTAAACCATATCCTTATCTGAAAAAGTAATTTGCATCTCTCAGTTTGCATTGTGGCTGAGTAACTTCTTGGAAAGCAAAATGTTTAATCCTTGTTTACTTTAAAATTTAAATGTTGTGTCAGTCAAGATTTTGGGTGCCAGGCAAGAAAAACTAAGCCTGATGACATTAAACAAGAGATTTATTAAGAAGATAAAATAGCTCACATTATTGATGGAAGTCTTGAAAATAATCTTGACTAGCAGGAAGTTAACATGGAGAGCTAGAATGGCTAAGAAGAAGCGAACTGAGCATCCCCATTTCATTAAGAATTGTCTAGACAGTGAGCTGCCACAACTGGGCACAAAGGCCTAGGGACATTGATGCCACATGTTTTTTAATGGATTCTAAACAGCTCTCACCCCACTTACTCCTTATTTAACATTTTGGGGAGGATTGTACAGTTGGTAAAGTTATGTTATTTAGGTTTAATTTTTCTGGCTAAACTAATAGAGGAAATGTCCTGTCTCTTAAAGTTTTGTGGTGGTAGAGTTTATTTGCCTCTCATGGAAGCTAGACACTTGTGGATTTCCTCAAAACATTCTATTTGAAGACTTGGAAATTGAGTAAATAAGTAAATAAATAAACATATGTCATATTTCCCTGTCAATTATTACAACTCTACTTCAAAAGGTATGATAGAGGGTTCAATATAGGAGGGGCAATGAAACCCTGCAGAGGAACTTCACCAGGAAGTAATGAATGTCATTGAATGAACTTGGAGAGTTCCCTTGAGAATATTCTCGTTGGAGGCTTCATGAAAAATTAGACTATATAGACAAGCGGGCAGAAGATCAGAGTCACTGAGATTTGGGCATATGTGTTAATAGAACAATTTCTGTATCAAAGCTGAGAAATACAAAACAGTTTTTAGTATATTTATTCAGTCATTAATTCCCTCTATTTAATGACTTGTTAATCCAATTATCTATGTAATAAAAGCCTAAACGACCTTTGGGATGGAATGACCAGAATAGCCGGTTGCTATGATGTGCACTGACCACAAGAGGGCAGACACTCAATGCAGGAGCTGTTCCCTGGTGGTCAGTGCATTCCCACAGGGGGAGTGCCGCTCAGTCAGAAGCCGGGCTCATGGCTGGCAAGCACAGTGGCAGTGGCGGGAGTCTCTCCTGCCTCCTTGGCAGCATTAAGGAACAGTGAGCTGAGAGGTAAGGAGCAGCAAGCAGGCAGGCAAACATCCCCGAGGGATCCTGGACTGTGAGAGGGTGCAGGCCAGGCTGAGAGACCCCTCCCCCCAGTGCATGAATTTCATGTGCCGGGCCTCTAGTATTGTCATAAAAATAAAAGATTATCTTTGAGGAGCTTGAGAGAATCAACATAAAACCACATTATTGCCACACAGGATGATACATGAAGTGATATATTCAACAAATCTTTATTGAACATGGATTATGTGCATGCATCTGGGGGATACAGATATTCAGTAATCTGTGATGGCTCTCAAGTAACTCCAGTTAATGATAGAAATAAATGCTTAAGTAAATGCAGTAATTACAGTCCTGTGTGATGAGTGCAATAACAGAAACAGATGCTGGTGGCACAGAGATGATTTAATAGACTTTAATGCATGTTAGAGCAAGTACTTGGCAATTATTAAGTACAGAAGGTAAAAAATAGTAATTATATTTTCTAATTTGTCAGTTCAAAAACTTTGCTGATTTTAATATTCCTCTCACAGCACATTGTCCCTTTATTGAAAAGTCTCCCTGGCTTCATTCCCCATATTATAAAGCAGTTTACCATTAATTAGTTGTTAGTCAGCAACTCCAAGTTATTCTTAGAGAAGGAATTACATTCAGAAATCATATTTAAGATTTGGTATTTCTATTTATTCTGAATGGAAAGGGGCTCAGTGAAAATATTTAGATGAATAATATGCTATATAATATTATTCTCATTATTCATATTATCAACTGTAGCGATAAAAGCCTAATTACTTCTCGATCTCAATTGGCTAACCATATTTATGCATACATGGATTCACTTGTTCTTTCAATAGCTACTTCTTGTACAGCACCTGAGGGTCAGGTTTGTGCTGAACACCTATATCACCGAAGAATTTGACACAGTCATGGCTTTGAGGTTCTAGAAGAATTATTCAGTATTATTAAGTTATTAAGTACAAAAATAATAGGTTTTACAAGAATGTGCACATAGAAGGTCACAAGTCTGCCTGGAGTCTAGCAGAGCCCATGTTTTACTAGTCTGTTTACAGCCATAGAGCAAGGCCGCGATGACTCCTGTGACAGACATCGGGAAAGGCAGAATCAGTTGAAGAAACTGTAGGTAGGGACACTATATGAGAAGATTGGTGGATGTTTTCCCAGTGAAATAATCACAAAAGTGCTGAAAACTATTTTTAAAGCATAACAGACAAAACAAAATAAAAACAACCATTTAGTCTCTGGAAATCTTCCTAAGAGCATCCAGACAATGGAGATCATACATTTTAAGAGAATCTATTAATGTCTCAGTAAAAACAGAGAGTCTGTAGCATGACCACCTCTATGTCCTCTCAGCTCTGTGCAGGGAGCTCTAAGCTGGGACAGTGGCAGAGAACATGCAGACCCATTCACATCAGCTGCCACTCCATGTAGATTCACTTCAGGGAAGGAAGACCACTGACCTCTCTCCCCTCTCCCCAGCTGTGACTTGCAAATGCTTAACTATTGCAGACAGATGTGGCCACTAGGACTTGGATTTCCATAATATTGTTAAAATAAAAACACTCTCTGAATTGATCTAAATATTCAACAAATTTTCTGTCAAAATTCTAGCTGCCTCTTTTGCAGAAATTAGCAAGTGGATCCTTATATTCATATAGAAATGCAGAGATGCATAATGGCCAAAATAATCTTGAAAAAACCCTCACAATTTCTGACTTATTTTTCCTCAGTTTTTCTTGAGGTATGACTGACAAATAAACTGGTAATAGATATAAAAACATTGATTTGACATGAATATATATTTTGAAAGGATCCCCACAATTAACATGCCCATCACTTCACATAATATTTTTTTGTTTTTCTATAATAATTTCTTTTCTTTCTTTTTTTCCTTTCTCTTTTTTATTTTCTTTTGGTTAAGGACAATTAAAACCCACTGTCTTAGCCAATTTCAACAATATAATGCAGCATTACCAACTACAGGTACCATGCTTTAAATGACTTATTCATCTTAAAGCTGAAAACTTGTAACTTTTAACCAATATCTCCTCATTTCTCCCACCCCAACGGCCTTGGCAACCACCATTCTACTCTTTGTTTCTGTGAGTTTGACCATGCCATATTTGTCCGTCTTTCTCTCGCCTTATTTTAGTTGGTATAATGACCTACAGGTTCATACATGTTATTATAAATGCAAGATTTAATTATTTATTAAAGAATATACCTCCAAATGTGTGTGTATGTGTGTGTGTATATATACATACATATATGTATATATATACATATATATATGTATATGTATATATATATACATATATATATATACACACACACACACACACATATATATATATATGTATGTATATACATATATATATATATATATATTTCAGTCATTAATTCCCTCATTTATTCATTGACTTAACAGAACAAATTATATATATATATAATATTATTTATTATATAATTTTTTTAAATTTCAAAACTTCCTACAAAATTAGAATAATCAAAACAATATGGTACTGACATAAATATAATGGAATAAAAGCAAAATCCAGAAGTAAGTCATTCATCTATGGCTAGTTGATTTGTGACAAGAGTACCAGAACTGTTCAATGAGGGTATGAATCATTTTCTCAAAAAATGGTGATGGGACACCTGTATATCCAAATACAAGAGATTAAATTGACACCTTTCTCTCCTCATGCACATAAATTAACTCCAAATAAATTGTAGAACAAAGAATAAAACATAGAAGTACAGCTTTCTGACCTTGAGTTGAGCTTTATTTTTAATTTTTACATTACACAAAAATTAAAAAAAAGAAAATAATAGGTGAATTTAACTTTATTAGAAAAAAAACTTGAGTGTTGCATATAATACCATGAAATATGGGAAAATACAAGAATTGCAGAAATATTTTCAAATTATCTATCTGATAAGGGAATATCAAGAATATATGAAAATCACTTACAACTCAATAATAACATGATATATAATCTAATTAAAGTATCCAAAGCATCGAAGTAGACATTTCTACAAAGAAGACATTCAAATGCTTAATAAGCACATAAAAAATACTCAACTATTTTGTCATTAAATAATACAAATTAAGCCCACAATGATATAACACTTCACTTCCACTAGAGGCTACCATAAAGGAAGATACTAGCAAGTGTTGGTGAGAATGTGAAACTCTTATACATAGCTCTTGGACTGCAGAATGATGTAGTACTTTGAAAAATGTAAAATATTAGCCCAGTTATTTCACTACCAGGTACACATCCAAGATAATTGAAAACATACATTTGCAAAAAACATGCACATCAATATTTCCAGAAACATTCTTGATAATAGACAAAATGTAGAAATAATCCAAGCCTCCATCAACTAATAAATGCTTAGACAAAATAACTTAAATCCATGTAATAGAATATTACATATTGAGCAACAAAAAAGAATGAAGTATTGTTAAATGCTACAATATAAAAGGGTCTTGAGAACATCAAGTGAAAAGAGCCAGTGACAATAATACATGTTGCATGATTCCATTTATATGAAACTAGAAGCCCGTTGCATGGTTTCGTGCAATAGACTTTTCCTTCACCTGGCTGCCGGCACCAGTTTTGCACCAGCAGCAGTTTTCCTCTGGCCACCCGCCAATCAGAGCGCCTCCAGCCAGAAGCAGTTTTCCTCTGGCCACCTGCAGATCAGAGCACCTCCAGCCAGCACGATTGGCCACCCCGAGAGGAACACCCATCGGGAGGCGCTCCGATCGGGCGGGTGGCCAGAGGAAAACTGCTGCTGGCGGAAAACTGGTGCCAGCAGCCACGCAATCGGCCACCCGAGTTCCGCCACCAGCATCTTCCGCTGGCCCCATGGGTCCTTCTGCAGCTCCGGCCATTTAGGCCGGCGGGAGGAGCAGGGGTCTGGCACTCGCGAGTCCCCGCCCCCCGCTCCTACCGCCAGCCAATCGGCCACCCTGAGTCCCGCCCCCCAGCCTCCAGCCGGCCCAATCATGGGCATAGCGGAGTGATGCAATTTGCATATTACCTTTTTATTATGTAGGATGTTAAGAACAGACATTTCTACACAGACAAAGTCGAGCAGTGGTTGCCAGGAGATAGGGATTTAAAGGTGTGAGGTTGTATTATAACAATACTTTAAAATTACATTGTGATGATGGTCATATAACACTGTGTATATTCTAAAAACCTTGAATATTTAATTTAAATGGCTTAATTGCATGGTATATAAATTATAGCTCAATAAAGCAGCTGAAAACAAAGTTAAAAGAGATGTTGCTATGCTTTATACCTATGTTAGGCACTTACTTTATGTTCATACTAGAGGCCCAGTGCATGAAATTCATGCAAAGGGGCATATCCCTCAGCCCGGCCTGTGCCCTCTCACAATCTGGGATCCCTCACTCCTAACCAGCCTGCTCACTCCTCACCGTTTGGCTTGCCGCTCCTTAGCACTGCCATGGAGGCAGGAGAGGCTCCCACCACAGCTGCTGCTCTTGCCCATGGTGGTCAGTGCACGTCATAGCAACAGGTTGTTCTGCCATTCGGTCGATTTGCATATTAGGGTTTTATATAGAGAGATAGACTTCCTCAATTTCCTCTACCTTGCAAGATGGGTGCAGATGGGGTCATGTTATAACCAACAACTCCATCTCTCTGGCTTTAGTTTTTGTTTGTTCAGTTTGGGCCATGTTTTCCTCCAAAGTCACTCTCCTCAGTAATAACTATGTGTTTCTTCCCCACATGCACCAGATTTCTCCTTACCAGCATCCTTGCCCACTTCTCTGAGCTCTGCTCTCCACTCCACAGAGCTCCAGTGGCACTGGAATCTGTGGCTGGCTCCACTTGTCCCAATGTAGGATACTGCTACCCTGTTGTGCCACACCCTTGTGGAATGCTTCTGCTGCCTGTCATTGTCTTTATGGCCCTTCTGACTCACATAAGCCATGCCCTGGGGCCATTGCTGGGGGACTAGCACCTCACTAGACCCCCTGCACATAGATGAAGTCTGTCACAGCATGATGTGCTGTGCCAATGAGTGAGCACTGGGGTTTAAGGACAAGGCTTAAAGACCCTCTCTTTCAAATTTTATTTCATTAGGGTAACATCAGTGGTTGCTAACTGGCATTTTGCACGTTAGTCCAACAGCTACATTTATAGAGTTATCTCTCTTTCTTCATGCATATTGATGGAGTTGGGCAGAGTGTGTAACAGACCCCCTCACTACAGATCTCACAAGACGGGCCTGGAAAGACTACGTACAGCATTATTCCAAAGACTAAAGCTTTGTCCCCGATTCATCTTTTAGTAGCTGCCTCCTTCTTTTAATTTGAGCTATTTTCTTAAAGCAACCATATAGTCTTTGTCTATCTCACTAGTTCACATTCAGCCCAGAGCTTAACTGCAACAGTAAATAAGGTTTGAGTTTTCCAGGAGGCAATTCAGTCCTCCTGCGAATAGAGCCTCACCTCTCTGCTCCTACTTCATTTGTTATGCACTCCTACCTTAGCATGCACCAGAGTGCACTGTGATTATTAATTTACTTCTGTCTGAGTCTTCTATACCTACCTGGAGATCCTTCAGGGCAGGAGCAATGTATTATGCAACTTTATTTTTTAACCCTAACATCTATCCTACTGTTAAGAACTGAGCAAACACTCAGCAAATGTGTTCTGAATTAATGAATCAAATCATATTCCATTTATGTTTTCCTGTTAGTCTTGCTTATTAACATCCTTGCATTAACAATATCTTATTCCTCACTTTGTTCCAGCAAACTAGAAGTGTTGGGTCCATTTTAGACATTCATTTAAGATTTGTTAAGTTGAATTTTGTGGCATTAATAAATGTGTGAAAATGATCCATTAATTATTGATAATGCTTATCAATTGATTATAATGCAAGTCCACTAAAACATTGTTATAGGTCCTATCATATTTCAGGCAACCTTTTTCTTTTTAAAGGAATATTAATGAAATAAAATGTCTGAGAGTAGACCTCCCACTATAGGCATTTAGATACAAGCTAGAATGAAATAGACAGGTACATGTCACTCAAATTTTAAAATAAAACTGCTGTTTGATATTCACTTCTCTGTGTGAGGAAAGCCTTTTTGCTTTTCTGAATTCCAGTAATTGTCTTGTTTGTAGTCCCTTGCTGTAGACCTTTGCCTCCTGCCAACTGCTTCCCAGACGTGGTCTCAATGCTAAAAAGGAAAAGATTCCCAGGGAGCATAAGATATATATTGAAACCAAACACTTTTTAAAAATTATTGATTTACAATTTCCACTAAATCAGCATTTTGGTGACCCTTACTACTCACTGGATTTCAAAACATTTAGTGAAAGAATAACTAAAATATAAAAGCTATTATTCACAGATATTCACACACCTGAATAGTAAAGTTAGTTTTCCTATTGTGTGTGATTCATATCAATGATGCACCATTTTTTCTTTCTGATTCTACTTTGATTTATCCTGCTTAGCTTATGGCATAGAATTTGGATTTAAATATCAGCTTATCACTTCCTCTGTGATTTCTAAAGTAAGGGTAAGAATAAAAGATTAGAAAACAGAATAGGGATGTCAAGATTTCTTCTCTATCTTCGAATAGATTCCTAACTTAGAATATAAAATAATATATTTATCTTATAATCTCTATCTTAGAATGGAACACCAGGCTCCTTCTTTATCTTAGAATAAAACCAAGCCCAAAATATTCTTGAAATTATGAAACATTTTTCAAAACTCTCTATGGTTACTTTCTATGTGACCTTGAAAAATGTACTCAGTCTCTTTATATCATTGATTTTTATGTGTAAAATAAAATAAACATTAGATATAATACCTGTGCTTTAGTCTTATTTTAAGGATATATTTAAGAGTAATGTCATCAAGATGGCAGAATAAGTATTTCCATTCTCTCATTTCCCAATGGAAACATTTAATTAACAACCAGATACTGGCTAAAATAATGTTATAGAATCTCTGGATATCAGTCAAAAATATACATCAGCCAAGTAAAAAACTAGTTAAGAAATAAACCACACCCTCTCCCATCCCTTTCCCTTCACACCAGTCCCATCATTTTGCCTATTATTCTATCTATCTATCTATCTATCTATCTATCTATCTATTATCTATCTATCTATCTATCATCTATCTATCTATCATCATCATCTATCTTGAACTGCTATGGAATGAGATAAGTATATAATTACCAAGAGTTATTCCTCTAGAGAGATTCAAACATGGCAGCCAACAAGATGACAGGGAGGGAGAGAGTGTGAGTGAGTAAAGGAGGAGGAGGGGCATGTGTGGACGTGTGTGGTATGTGTGTGAGGGACAGTTAGACATCACAGGAGTCCAGGGACTGGCAGGTCAGACTCTGCTAGACAGGGAGCCCCTGCTACCTTCACAAGCCTTCCCAGGCTGGCGTAGTTTTAGCATGGATCTCATGACATCTTGTAGAGGGTAGCAACAGAGGCCAGAAGTGCTGTCACACCAACAACCAGACTGACCCTGGACACCATCCCCAGACTGGTGCAGGGAGCCACTTGCAGCCATAACCTGTGTGGAACCATGGCCATGCCCCAGCAGTGAGCAGCATGGTACCACGTTATAGGTGCCATGCAGTGAGTGCAGCCAGAGAGACCTCCCAATCTGTGCCTCCTCACCATAGCCCAAACCCAGTGTCCCAGAATCTCACACTACAAGCCCCAACACTGTTATTGCGAGCCAGGGGTACCTCATGCCTGCTCGATCCCCTGTCCCAGTACAAAGCCACAGATAGGTGCATGCTCTGCCCTGGCACAGATAGAGCCTTTGGGTTTGTGCAGACTGAACTGCCTGGCTAGGACAGAGCCCTATGCCCGGCCCAGGTCAAAGCTGCTTGAGCTACCTGGTGTGCCCAGACACAGGTCACAGGACCACACTACATATGCGCTGCCATAAGGTTTTAGGGTACCATCCTGCCTTGGGCACCAGGGTTGTACAGTGAATTGCATGCTAGAGGGCTCTAGGTCCACACAGGGAGTCACACACTGGAGGGACTGTGGATGTGCCCCGCAAACCCTGAGAATCTGAAGTGGACAACTGAGGGACCAGAACTGTGGGAGAAGATGGTACAATTCAGAGCAGAGTTAATAAATGTGTGAAACTCAAGGCAGACCCAGCCTCTGGTCTAGCAAGTCCCAGATCATTGAACCACTAGGGATTTCAACCCCTTGGACACTAAGCAGGGAGCCCAGGGCCAGAAAGAGGCAGCAAAACTGAGGAGCAGCCGAAACCAGTTTGACTCAGTGGATAGAGCGTCAGTCTGAGGACTGAAAGGTCCCAGGTTCGATTCCTGTCAAGGGCATGTACATTGGTTGTGGGCACATCCCGGGTAGGGGGTGTGCAGGAGGCAGCTGGTCGATGTTTCTCTCTCATCGATGTTTCTAGCTCTCGATCCCTCTCCCTTCCTCTCTGTAAAAAATCAATAAAATATATTTAAAAAAACAAAACTGAGGAGCAAAGAAACAACCCCCAAAGGAAAGAAAAGGAGGAATCACCTGAAAATGAGATAAATTAAATGTAGGCAAGCAATATGTCAGAGAAAGAATTCAGAGTAAAGAGCCTACAGTTTATAAACCAGATGGATGAGAAAAATCAACAACTTATGTAAGAATCAAAAAGAAATAAAAATGATATACCTACAATAAAAAATACAATGGAAGGTTTCAACAGCATTCTATAAGTGGAGTACCAAATCAGGAAGTTATAAGACAAGGTAAAAAAACAAACAAATGAAAAAAAAAAAAAAAAACCCACCCAATTTGAACATCAATTGGATAAAAAAAATTAGAAAGCAGGAGGAGAGCTTAAGAGAGCTTTGGGATAACATGAAACAAAGCAACACCTGTATAATAGGGCTTCCAGGACAAGAAGAGGAACAAGGATTAGAAAACCTATTTGAAGAAATAATGACAGAAAACTGTGATTTGGGAAATAAAAAAGTCACACAAGCACAGAGAGTCCCAAACAAAAGAACCCAAAAAGACCCACACCAAGACACATCGTAATTACAATGGCAAATGTTAACTACAAAGAGAGAATCTTAAGGGCTGGAAGAGAGAGAGAGAGATACCTACAAGGGATCTCCAATTAGGTTATCAAATGATTTATCAACAGAAACACATAAGGCCAGAAGGAAATGGAATAAAATATGCAAAATGATGCAAAGCAAGGGACTGAATCCAAGAATACTCTATCCAACAAAGCTATCATTTAGGATTGAAGGGGAAATCAGGAGCTTTGCAGACATTAAAAAAAAAAAAAAAAAAAGGCTAAGGGAGTTTATTACTACCAAGCAAGAAATGCTAAATGAATTGTTGTAAAAACAAAACAAAACAAAAATAAATGGTAGAAAGAACATAGGAATAAAGAGTAAAAATGGCTTCAAACAAGTATCTATATATATAAAGCCAGCGATCATAATGACCATAACGACCAGAGACCAGAACACCATGGCCACTCACCCAAGCTGGCCCCACCCCTCAGGGAGCGGTTAGGGGCACCCCTAGGCAGCACGATAGGGTGTGAGTTTGATGGGGAAAGGTCAAAGAAATAGAGGGGAAGGTCTTAAGGGTCTGCGGGGTTGGGGTGGACAGCCCAGAGTAGGTTTGGAGTGTGTTGGGGAAGGAAGAGGAAGATCTGATTGGAAAATGGCTCAGCACAGTACCTTTCCCATTACAAACCAGGACGGTGCCAGCTGTGTACTGAATGGGCGGTTGTTTCATGAGTGCGCTTGGGACCGACATGTTCATGGCAGCAGCAGTACTCCCAAAACTTCACTGATTCCAAATAGTAAACAGCTATCAACGTCAAAGAACAGAAAAATCTTCTACAACTAGAGGCCCTGGACATTGCAACATGACTGAAGGAAACACCATTTAAGGAGGAGCTAGAAAAACCAGAAGTATTCGACCAGAGGATTATGGGATTGTGGAAGATGCCTGGGTGCCTACAGCTAGAACGTGAGCCCGTTATAGCACATGTACATAGTTAGCCGTATAGTCCTCAGTCTCGCAGTATTTGGACGTGACTTCTGGCAGGAAATTATTTCTATTGAGGTTTGCTGTTCCCTTGCGGTGAGGAAGATCAGAATTAGAGGTTTTGTTTGTTTCCTTGTTTTGAAGCGGAGGAAAATGGGATAGTGATGAATAAGAAAATTTGGAGACAGTGAAGGGCAGTTTGTCCAGACTGTTGAGAGCTAAGAATTAGAGTTTAATTGGGATAGAAATCCTGCCAATAGCACCTGATGCCTGAAATCTGAGCACACTACTTTTAGATTTTCCAGTTCAAGTTTTTGGAGACTGCCTATTAAAACATTCCTGGTTGGAAAGTGTTTGTATAGAAGCCCATAAGTGTTAAGTATTTGCTGTGTTTACCATGCTTAGCTCTCTGTAAGGAATATGGAATAATGTTAAATGCCTCATGTTCTCAAGAAGCTTGACTTTTAAAATAAAAAATAAAGAAGAAATATAAATATTAAAAATAAAAAAGAAGAAGCTTGAGTTTTAGGAGCGAAATCAGGCAGGCAGGTTAGTGGTTAGGGATGATCAGGCAGGCAAGCGAGCTATTAGGAGCCAGTGGTCCCGGATAGTAAGAGGGATGTCCAACTGTAGTAGGACATCCCCAAAAAGGTCCTGGACTGTGAAAGGGTGCAGGCTGGGCTAAGGGACACCCCCATACCATGCACATATTTCATGCACTGGGCTTCTAGTTTATCAATAATAACCTTAAACATAAATATATTAAATGCTCCAATCAAAAGACATCAGGTAGTTGAATGGATAATAAAACATGGCCCATATAGTATATGCTGTCTATAAGAGACCCACCTCAGAACAAGGAACTTACACAGACTGAAAGTAAAGGGATGGAACAAAATTTTTCATGAAAAAAAAAAAAAAGCTGGTGTGGCAATACTTATATCTGACAAAATAGACCTCAAAGTGAAGGCCATAACTAGAGATGAGGAAGGCCACTTCATAATACTAAATGGATCCATACAATAAGAAGATATGACTCTGGTACACATATATGCACCCAATGGAGGAACACCCAAATACATAAAACACTTCTGGAAGATAGCAAGGGAGAGATTGACAGCAATACAATCATAGTAGGGGACTTTAATACCCCACTGACATAACTGAATAAATCTTCTAGACAAAAAAATCAACAAAGAAACAGCAATCGTAAATGACTCACAAGATCATATAGAACTAATTGACATTTTCAGAACATTTCACCCCAAGGCTACAGAATATACATTCTTCTCAAGTGCACACAGGACATTTTCAAATATAAACCACTTATTGGGATGCAGGCAAAGTCTTTTCAAATTCAAGAAGATTAAAATCATATCAAGCATCTTCTCAGTTCACAATGGCACAATATTAGAAATAAACTACAATAAAAACAACCAAAAAAATTCAAACACTTGGAAGCTAAATAGAATGCTATTAAACAATGATTGGGTTACCAAAGAGATCAAAGAAGAACTAAAAAAAATTCTGGAAACAAATGACAATGAAAATAAAACAATCCAAAACCTATAGGACACGGAGAAAGCAGTCCTGAAAGGGAAGTTCATAGCACTACAGGCCTACATTAAAAAAAAAACAAAAACAAAAACAAAGCAAACACACACACACACACACACACAAAAAAAAAAAAGAAAAACTAGTAATAAATTATCTAACCTCTACAACGTAAAGAATCATAAAGAGAGTAACAAGAAAAGCCAAGAGTAAGCAGAAGGAAGAAAATAATAAAGATCAGATCAGAAATAAATGAGATAAAGACCCCCCCCCAAAAAAAATACAAAAGATCAATAAAACCAAGAGTTGGTTCTTTGAAAGGATAAACAAGATTGATGATCCTCTAGCCATGATCATTAAGAAACAAAGAGCGAAGACCCAAATAAACAAACTCAGATATGAAAGAGGTGAAGTAACAACCTACCCCATAGAAATACAAAGGATTATAAAAAAAAAAAAAAAAAAACTATGAACAACTCTATTCAACAAACCAACAACCTAAAAGAAATTGACATATTCCTGGAAAAATACGAGCTTCCAAATCTCAAGCAGGAAGAATAAAAAAATCCGAATAGGCATATAACTATGGAGGAAATTGAATCAGTAATCAAAACCCCTAACAAACAAAAGTTCTGGTCTGGAGGGCTTCACAGAGGAGTTTTACCAGATATTCAAAGAAGGACTAAAACCTACCCTCCTCAGATTATTCCACAAAATTCAAGAGGAAGGAACACTTCAACACTCTTTCTATGAAGCCAGAATTACTGTAATCCCAAAACCAGATAAAGAAACTACAAACAAAGAGAATTACAGGACAATATCCCTGATGACTGTAGATGCTAAAATCCTCAACAAAATTCTATCAAATCAGATCCAGCATTACATTGGAAATATCATGCACCATGACCAAGTAGGATTTATTCTGGGGAATCAAGGCTGATATAATATCCACAAATCAATAAACCCGATACATCACATAAACAAATTAAAAGACAAAAATTACATGATCATATCAATCAATGCAGAAAAAGCATTTGACAAAATTCAATAGACTTTCTTTTTTTTAATATATATTTTATTGATTTTTTATAGAGAGGAAGGGAAAGGGATAGAGCGTTAGAAACATCGATGAGAGAGAAACATTGATCAGCTGCCTCCTGCACACCCCCTACTGGGGATGTGCCCACAACCAAGGTACATGCCCTAAACCGGAATCGAACCTGGGACCCTTCAGTGCACAGGCCGACGCTCTATCCACTGAGCCAAACCAGTTAGGGCTCAACAGCCTTTCTTGATAAAAATTCTCAGCAAAGTGGGAATAGAGGGATCATACCTCAACATAATAAAAGCCTTATCTGACAAACATACAGCCAACATCATACTCAATGGGCAAAAACTAAAACCATTTCCCATAAGAATAGGAATAATACAAAGATGCCCACTTTCACCACTCCTGTTCGACACAGTACTGGAAGTGCTAGCCATAGCAATCAGACAAGAAGAAGAAATTAAAAGCACCCAAATTGCTAAAGAAGAAGGAAAACTGTCATTATTCCCACATGACATAATATTGTACATAGACAACCTTAAAGACCCCATCAAAAAACTACTATACTTAATAAATAAATTTGGCAATGTAGCAGGATACAAAATTAACACCCAGAAATCTATGGCTTTTGTATGTATCAACTAGAGGCCCGAAATTCATGCACAGGTAGGGTCCCTAGGCCTGGCCAGTGATCAGGGCCAATCGGGGCCTTCTGGCTGCTGGTTGGGGCCTTCCTTCCTTCGTTCTGTGCCACCCCTGGTGGTCAGCGCACATCATAGCGAGCAGTCGAACTCCCAGTCAGTCGAATTCCCCAGGGAAAAATTTGCATATTAGCCTTTCATTATATAAAATAATGAACTCACAGAAACTTTAAAGAAAAGCAATCCCATTTACCATTGCAAAAAAAAAAATTAACATACTTAGGAATAAACTTTTCTAAGTAGGTCAAATACCTATATTTGGAAAACTACAGGATGTTGAAAAAAAGAGATAGAGGAAGAAATAAACAAATGCAAGCATATACCAGGTTGGTAGAATCAACATAATTAAAATATCCATACTACCCAAAGCAATCTATAGATTCAATGTAATCCCCATTAAAATATCAACGGCATATAATATAGACCTAGAAAAAACTCTCCAAAAATTCATATGGAATAAAAAAGATCCTGGCACAGCAATCCTGAGAAAGAAGAACAAAGTTGGAGGGATCACAATACCAGATATCAAGCTACATTACAAAGCCACTGTTCTCATAACTGCCTGGTACTGGCACAAGAACAGACATATAGACAATGGAACAGAACAAAGAACCCAGAAATCAACCCAAGTCATTATGCTCAATTAATATTTGACAAAGGAGGCAAGAGCATACAATGGAGTCAAGACAGTCTCTTTAATAAATGATGTTGGGAAAATTGGACAGATACATGCAAAAAAATGAAACTAGACCACCAACTTACACCATACACAAAAATAAACTCAAAATGGATAAAGGACTTAAATGTAAGACAGAATACATAAAAATCTTAGAGGAATCCATAGGCAGCAAAATATCAGACATTTATCGTAGCAATATCTTTACTACCAATACAGCTCATAGGTCAATGGAAACTAAGGAGAAAATAAACAAATGGGACTACATCAAAATAAAAACCTTCTTCACAGAAAAAAAAAAATTAACAAAACAAAAAGAGAGCCCACTGCATGGGAAAACATATTTGCCTAACGTTATATCTGATAAGGGCCTAATCCCCAAAATTTATAGGGAACTCATACAACTTAGCAAAAAGGAAGATAAAAAATCCAATCAAAAAATAGCAAAGGACCTAAATAGTCACTTTTAGAAAGTGGACATACAGAAGGCCCAGAGGCATATGAAAACATGTTCAGAGTCACCAAACATCAGAGAGATGCAAATCAAAACGACAGTGAAGGGCTATCTCACACCCTTCTGAATGGCTAGCATCAACAAATCAACAAACAAGTGCTGGCAAGGATGTGGAGAAAAAGGAACCCTCATGCACTGCTGGTGGGAATGCAGACTGGTGCAACCACTGTGGAAAACAGTATGGAGTTTCCTCAAAAAATTAAAAATAAAACTCCCATTTGACCCAGTAATCTCACTTTTAGGAATATGTCCCAAAAAATAAGAAACACCAATCAGAAAGGATACATACACCCCTATGTTCATAGCAGCAAAATTTACAATAGCTAAGATTTGGAAATAGCCTAAGTGTCCATCAGCAGATGAGAGGATTTAAAAAACTGTGGTATATCTACACAATGGAATACTATGCTGCTGTAAAAAGGAAGGAACTCCTACCATTTGCAACAGCATGGATGGACCTGGAGAGCATTATGCTAAGGGAAATAAGCCAGCTGGAGAAAGATAAACATCACATGATCTCACTCATTTGTGGAATATTATGAACAACATAAACTGATGAACAAAAATAGATACAGAGACATAGAAGCATGGAACAGACTGTCAAACCTGAGAGGGAAGACAGGGGGGTGGAAGGGGTGGGGGTAAGAGATCAACCAAAGGACCTGTATGTATGCATATAAGCATAACCCATGAACATAGACAGTAGGGGGCGGTGAGATCATTTTCTGAGGGGTGTAAGTGTCTGGGGAGAGGTTAATGGGCGGGGGGGCGGGGGGGGGGGGGGGGAAGGAGACATATGTAATACTTTAAACAATAAGGAACTTTTTTAAAAAAGTTCCAAACCCATAGGTCTCTGACCCTAGTGGTAGTTGCCAAAAGTCTTCACATTCATATAAACGCAGAATGTTAATTGCTCATTAACTACGTAATATGTCTCATGAATATTTGTGCCAAGATTTTAAATATTACTTACTCTTGTGGATTAATAAAATAAAAGATCAGAAAAAAAAAGAAATAAACCACATTCAAAATGGTAGGAAATTTTATGTTTTCACTTGCTTTTGCCTCCATTTTGGTTATATATTCAAAAGAATTTAAAGCAGACTCAAACAGATAGCTGTACCCTCATGTTCATAGTAGCGTTTTTCATAATATCCAAAAGGTTGAAGTAACCCAACTATCTAACATTAAATGAATAAATAAACTAAATGTAGCCCTGGCCTGTGTTGCTCGGCTGTTTGAGCATCTCCGTGTGCAATGAAAGGTCACAGGATCAATTCCAGGTCAGTGCACACACCCAGGTTGTGGGCTCAATCCCTGGTCAGGGTGCATGCAGGAGGCAGCTGATCTCTCTCTCCTTCTCTCTCTCTCTTTCCCCCCGACCCCCCGCTTTTCTCTTCTTCTCTCTGTAAAATCAATAAAAAATATATTTTAAAAATCATCTTCTGCTAAAGCTGAAGTAAACAAATAAACAAAATGTAATAAATACATGCAATAGAATATGAATCAGCCTTAAAAAGAAATTCTGGCACATATTACAACATAGAATGTGAAGACATTATGTTAAGTATAATTAACCAGTCATCAAAGGTCAACACTGTATAATTCCACTTATATGATGAACCCTCAGCAGCCAAATTCATAGAAACAGACATTAGAATGGTGGTTCTCAGAGGCTGGGGACAGGGGAGAATGGGGAGGTGTTTATGCTGTTGTTTTGTTTTGTTTTGTTATGAGCTGGGAGCTTCAGTTTGGGAAGAAGAGAGAAGTTCTGTAGATTAGATGGCAGTGATGGTTGTACAATAGTGTGAATATGCTTACTGTCATTAAAATGTATACTAGGAAATTGTTAAAATATTAGAAAAAAATTATTTTAGTTCAATATCAGAGAAGTAGTTTAAATATAAAAAGTAGCTTATTGTACATTACCATTCTTTTATGATTGCTAACAAAACCTAAATAACTATGAAAATTATAACCCCTCCAACAAAAACAATAACAAAATTTATCAAAGGCTTGGCCATACTTTACATAAAGAAATCCCAAGAAAGGAATGAGGAAGGAAGGAAGGGAGTGAGTGAAGAAGCAAAGAAAATAAGAGTCCTAGGATAATAAGGAAATGATTAGTATGGAACTAGATAATACTAAGGAGCTTGGAGACCTATTTTTAAAAAAATTATATCCAGTGGGTAGAATTTTATAAGGAATAAGTATTTAGCAAGATTAATTATTTTAGGAATGTTTTGTGGCTTTAAGGACAAAGAAGTGTGACTATGTCCGTTCTTGGTGAACTTTGCATTAGAGCTTTCTCAGGAGAGGCAGGGAATTTCAGCCCGAGTGGGAGTAAGAAAGTGAAGAGAACAAATATAAACTTCCTTACTTCTGGATGTGTGACAATGTGCCTTGTTTTAGATAAAGAAATATGAGAATAAATAACACATGTCACTACCACACTAAAGCATTTGCTGTGCTTGAAGCTCCAGCCATCTCTGAGGATGCTATCATGATCCTGGACCCCTCCACTGACAAAATGACAGGACAAGGATGGCAGTGCCTTTGTCTACTTGTATTCCTGAGGACTTGGGGACCAGATTTCCCCGTGCCTTTTTTGGACACTAAGTGTGAATAGGAATAACCCTATGATTTTGTTAAACTACTAAAATTTGGAGGTTTCATTTTATGGCAGAATAACTTAGACTAAACTGAATAATACATTATCCACCATCACATTTTCATCATCAAAGGAGAAATTCACAGCAGTGCCCAGTCTCAGGTGAAGATTCTTTTCAGATAGATAATTTGTACTGTGCAATAAATTTCTTTTTACAGCTTAAAGAAAGAGAGAAAGGAAAGACACCACCAATAGCTCCATAGAGATAGAGCTAATGAGCACTGCGGAGCCCTTGAATTTATAAAATGCCTCTGGTAAAACGCTCAGAGTTTAACCCTTTAAATTCACAGAAATAACTCACTTTCTTCGCTGAATTTCCATTATTGGATTTTACCATAGAAACAAAGCCCTTTGAATTTTAAGTGGAAGTAAAGGGAAAAATGTCAAATATGCCTGAGGCTTGAAAACACCAGTAACAAACAACATTTTTTGCTCTGTTTGCAACCTTATACAAAGCATGAAATGTGGAAGATCACAGGAATGTGATTATCATATAGAATAACAGTCACCCTGCTTTGAGAATGATTTATCTTTTTCCCAAGGTTTTGTTAATTTGCTAAGGTTTACTAGTACCGAAGCCAATTATTACATCATTAAGGTGTACCTCAATGTTCACAGAGCAAATAATGACAAAAGATTAGTATCCTTATTAAATGGAGACTATCTAGCAATCCACAAAATTCATTAAAGCCTCACCATGTATACAATGGAGAGCAAAGAAACTCACTTTACACTTCCACAAGCCAACAGAAGTAAGCGGGTGACACTGGTTGGAACTTGAAGGACGCTTTATAATGGGGCAGACTAACTAATGTGTATAGAGGCCCATTGCCCTTCAAACCTCACCCCTCCCTCTTCCTTCTGAAATCGAGACGTGTTTAGAGGACAGGGCCCTGTGCCAAGACCGTGGAAAGAAGCCCATGGGATGAGCACAGAAGATCAGGAAAAGCACACTAACCCGAGTGACGAGGACATCACTGGAGTGCCCATTCTCCCACCTTATCTGGCCCCAATTCCTAGCTGAGTGATAACGAGCCTGCCCCCATACTTATTTAAGTCAGCCCTAGGTCATATTTTTGTTGCCTGCAGACGAATACCTATACTAAGTGACCAAAACTTAGCATGTAACTTACTGTTTTAAATTTTTTAAAAATATATATTGTTATTGATTTCAGAGAGAGGAAGAGAGAGATAGAAACATCAATGATGAGAGAATCATTAATCAGCTGCCTCCTGCATGCCCCCTACGGGGCATGGAGCCCTCAACCCGGGCATGTGCCCTTGACTGGAATCAAACCTGGGACCCTTCAGTCTGTAGGCTGAGGCTCCAAACCAGCTAGTGCTGTTCTAAACTCTTTAACATATTTTTCACTTTTAAAAGCTCTTAAGACAGGGGGCTGTTATTCCAACTATGCAGATGAGTAAGCTGAGGGGCAGGGTGCAGTCACTGCTCCACCACATCCATCAGATCAGTTTTATGGCTGACTCTTCCTCCTTGTAGCTCCCCCAGAGAATCTGGTTTAGGGGTTCCCAAGCTTCTTTTCAGCAGTGAGCATCACATTCTTTAAACCAGAAATCATCTGCTGCCACACAGTGGGCCCCTTCTGGCTCATTGCTACTTGTGTGATCTGGGGCACGTGAGTGAAGGTCTCTGAGCCTCTGTTTTCTTACAGAATCCTAATAAGGATGAAATCCAATAATGCACTCAGAGGTCCTGGCGAGTCATAACAGCTGAAATTCAGGCAGAGAACTTGCATTTGTGCCAGGCACTGCTTTAAACTGTTCATAGATTGACTCATTTAATCCTCACAACAGCCCTAAGAAATAAGTAGCCTTGTAATCCAAAAGATAAGATGAAAATTGGGGACAGGGAGGATGTAAGTGATTTCCTGAGGATGTACTGATAGCAATAAAGCAGGGTTCTGTCTTGGTGGTTTAGTAACAGTGTCTATGCTCAGGGCCTCTATGCCACACAGGTAAGTCTATTCCCATAGACACATCCTGCATTTTATTTTTTTCCCAATGCATAGCTACATACTAATAAGAGACCACGTCACCCTCCTGTCCCATGGAGCATTCCCCGTATGACTCATTTCCCTCTGAGTGTGCACATCATCCCATCCTGCATGCATTTCCCACCAGACTTGCCCAACCTTCTCTTTGCAGTCCAGCCACACAGGGCATCACCCTCTCCTAACACCCAAACTAATTACACTCCTGGTCACACCACTCATTGCACACTCCAAGTCAAACGTCTAATTACACTTCCAGCAAGGCATCTTATTAAAGCCCCAGACAAGCATCTCATTATGGCTTACCAGACAAGCATCTCATTACAGGGCCTGGACACATCTGATTTCCCACAGAGACACCCATCTCATTAAACATTTTTGAGAAACACACATATGAACTGAGAATTTTAGATATTCATATCATTAAACTTGTTCTGTCATATCCCATTTCATGTCAATTCTTTTTATTCAAGGTTTTCTTTTATAGAGAAAATAGAGGCCTGCTGCATGAAATTCTTGCACAGGTAGGGTCCCTAGGCCTGGCCAGCAATCAAGGCCAATCAGGGCCTTCCGGCTGCCAGCCGGAGCCTTCCTTAGTTCCGCACCACGCCCTAGTGGTTATCACACATCATAGTGAGCAATTGAACTTCCGGTCTCACAGTCGAACTCCTGAGGGGACACTTTGCCTATTAGCCTTTTATATATATTCTAGAGGCCCGTTGCATGAAGAGATTCGTGCAATAGGCCTTCCTTCCCTTGGCTTCCAGCACTGGTTTTCCTCCAGCACCCAGGCCTTCACTCTGGCTGGAGTCTGCCATCTTTGTCTTTGCTGCAGGCTCCAGCCAGATCAGTTTTATGGCTGACTCTTCCTTAAGGCTTTTATCCAGTTTGAGTTTATTCTTGTGTATGCTGTACTAGTAAGTTGATAGTCTAATTACATTTTTTTGCATGTTGCTGTCCAATTTTCCCATCATAATTTATTGAAAATACTTTTTTTCACTCCATTTTATGCTCTTTCTTCCTTTGTCAAATATTAATTTGCCATAAAGGCATGGGTTAATTTCTAAGCTCTCTGTTCTGTTCCAATGATCTTAATGCCTGTTCTTGGCCAGTCTCAGGCTGTTTTGATTACAATTGTTTGTGGTATAGTTTGATATCCAGTAATGTGATTCCTCCAACTTTGTGCTTCTTTCTCAAGATTGCTGTGGCTATTCAGTCTTTTTTGGTCTCATATAAATTTTTGGAATATTTGTTCTAGATCTGTGAAATATGCCATTGGTATTTTAATAGGGGTTGTGTTGAATCTATAGATTACTTTGAGTAGTATGATATCTTAATGATGTTAATTCTTCCAATCCATGAACACAGTATATGTCTCCACTTGTTTGTACCTTCCTCTATTTCATTTGTTAGTCACCTATAGTTTTCGGACTGTAGGTCTCTTACCTCCTTGATTAAGTTTATTCCTAGGTACCTTATTTTTGTTGATGTTGCAATGATAAATTGAATTGCTTTCTTGGTTTCTCTCTCTGAGAGTTCATTATTGGTGTATAGAAATGCCACCAATTTCTGAATATTAATTTTGTATTCTGTTACTTTGCTAAACTCATTTATTAAATCTAGTAGTTTTTTTGGTGTATCATGTCACCTTGGAATAATTAGTTTACTTTCTCCTTTCCAATTAGAATGACTCATTTCTTCTTCTTCTCAGATCAAAGTGTCTAGAAATTCCAGCACTATGTTGAGTAAGCGTGGTGAAAGCAGGCATCCTTATCTTGTTCCTGTTCTTAAGGGAAACACTTTCAGTTTTTGCCCATTGACTATTATGTTGGCTGTAAGGGTTTTTTATATTGTTTTTATTATGTTGAGGTATGATCACTCTATTCCAACTTACCTGAGAGTTTTTATAAAAACTGGGTGCTAGATTTTGTCAAATGCTTTTTCAGCATCTATTGATATAGTCATGTGTTTTTATACTTTATTTACATGATATCTATCACATTTATTGATCTGTGAATATTGAACCAACCTTGCATCCCTAGAATAAATCCCACTTGGTCATGGTATATGATCTTTTTTATTATATTGCTGGATCTGATTTGCTAATATTTCCTCGAGGATTTCAGCCTCTATGTTCACCAGGGATATTGGCCCATATTTTTCTTTCTTTAGAATATTTTTATCTGGTTATGGAATTAGGATAAATGAGCTTGGAGATATTCCTTCCTGTTGAATTTTTTGTAATAGTTTAAGGATGATAGGTGTTAGTTCTCCTTAGAAAGTTTGGTAAAACTACTCCATATACCATCTGGACCAGGACTTTTGTTTGTTGGGAGTTTCTTGATTACTGCTTCAATTTTATTAGTTGTTATTGGTTTATTCAGGTTTTCTGATTCTTCCTTATTGACTTTTGGATGATTGTATGTTTATGGGAAATTGTCTCTTTCAACCAAGTTGTCCAAATTTTGTTATATAATTGTTCATAGTATTTTCTTACAATCATTTGTATTTCTGTGCTGTCAATTGTTACTTGACCTCTTTCATTTCTGATTATATTTATTTAGGTTCTCTCTCTTTGTTTCTTGGTGAGTCTGGCTAAAGGTTCATCAATCTTGTTTATCTTTTCAAAGAATCAACTCTTAGTTCATTGATCTTTAGTATTAATTTTAGTTGCTATGTCATTTATTTCTATTCTATTCTTTATTATTTCCTTCTTTCTACTTATTCTGGGCTTTTCTTATATTTCTTCTAGTTCTTTTATTTATGGGGTTAGATTATAAATGTGAGATTTTTCCCATTTCTTGAGGTAGGCTTGTAATTCCATCAATTCCCCCCTTGGGACTGCTTTCTCCATGTCACATAGATCTTGGGTCACTATGTGTTCATTTTCATTGGTTTCCAGGAAGTCTTTTTTTTTTTTATGTCTTCCTTAATCACATTGCTAATCCATTCATTGTTTAATAATATACTATTTAGCATCCATATCTTTTAGTGCTTTTTAGGTTTTTTTATTCTAATTAATTTCTAGTTTCATGCCATTGTGATCCAAGAAAACACTTAATATGCTTTCAATCTTTTTGAATTTGTTAAGACTTAGTTTGTGTCTTAAGATGTGGTCTCTCTTTGAGAATATTCCATACGCACTTGAAAAGAATGTATATTCTTCAGCTTTGGGATGAAATGTGTCAGTATCAATTAAATCTATCCGGTCTCATGTTTCATTTACAGTTGCTGTTTCCTTGTTGATTTATTTTTTGGTCTGGAAGATCTATCCAGTGATGGAAATAGGTTATTAAAGTACTTTACTATGACTGTGTTGCTATTGATCTCTCTTTGAAAGTCCTCCAATAATTTTTTGTATATATTTAGGTGCTCCAATATTAGGTGATATATGTTGGATCAATCCCTTTTATTATCTTGTAGTGACATTCTTTGTCTCTTATTATGGCTTTTGTTTTGAAGTCAATTTTGTCAGATGTAAATATGGCTACCCCAGCTTTTTTTTTTTTTTTTTTTTTCATTTGCATGGATTTCTTTTTCCGTCCCTTCGCTTTTAGTCTATGTCAGTCTTTTGTTCTCAGGTGGGTCTTTTGTAGACAGCATATATATAGGTCATGTTTTCTTATCCATTCAGCTACCTTAGGTCTTTTGACTGAAGCATTTAATCCATTTACATTTAAGGTTATTTTTGACAGGTACTATTTATTGCCATTTTTATTTTTTGTGCCTGTGTTCCTCTCATTCTCTATTTATTCTTCTTCTTAAAGCAGTCCCTTAAACATTCCTTGCAATGCTGGTTTAGTGATTAAAAAAAAACTAATTTAGTACATCAATTATTGGCGACCATTCATGTGAGTTTCAGAAAGGCTGGCATCATCTAGTACTAGGTGTCTGGAGATGGAGGTACAAACACATTCAGGGAGCATGTGATTAGGTTCAGTCTAAAAAGTCAGCAAAGTTGTGCCCACAAACAATTGTCAAGGTTGGAGAATCTTCATTTGCTAACCAAAGAAAACACATAGATTTTCTTTTAAATTATTTTTTTAAACACATACAAGTATCATATTCACATGACTGAAACACAAAATTAATAAACAGAAAAAATCACCAATACTACTATCATTCAAATACAATCATAATTTTTTAGAGTGTATATTGTTTTGCCTATGTGTGTTAACTTGTATGTGGTATGCAGAATTCTGACTCCAAAGAATATCCTATACTCCAGTTCCTGTGACAAAATACCATACCCTTTGGCTAAAGAAACTTTGCAAATGTAAGTAAAAATACTAATCAGTTGTATTTTAAGATAGGATGATTTTCCTGAATTATTTGGGTGAGCTTACTATATTTCACATAAGCCTTTAAAAGCAGAGAAGGCACCCAAGTGGCAAATTCAGAGGTCAGAAGCATGAGAATGATTCAACTGGCGATTGGTATCTTAAAGATGAAGGAAGCCCTGTATCAAGAAAATGAAGACCTCAGTCTTACAACCACAAACAATTGGATTCTATCCACAGTGAAAATGAGTTCAGGAATGAGTTCTTTAGAGCCTTCTGAAAATAATGTGCATCTGCCAAACTTTGATTTTAGGCTTGTAAGACCCTGAGCAGAGAATACAGTCACCTTGTGACAGAATTCCAACCTACAGGACTATAATATAACTGTAAATGAGAGGGCTAGTTAGGTCTATATGTACCAGTAAAGCACAAAGTTAATAGTAAATATTTAATTATACAAAGGACTTATTTTTTATTTTGCTATGGTATGATAATACTGTTGTGGTTTAGTTTACAAAAGGAACCCCTATCTATAAGAAATGCATAGTTAAATACATATGGGTCAAAGAATATGATGTCTGAGATTTTCTTCACAGCAATCCTGAGGACAGAAGTGGAGACATAGATAGAACAAGATTGACCATAAGTGAATAGGTCCTTGTTGAAGCTGGGTATGTGGAGATTCATTATGCCATTTTCTCTTCTTTTACATATTTGAAATTTTTTAAACTAATTTTTTAATAAAAATCTTTTACTCAATTAAAATGCACACTGTTTTTAAATGATATAGTAAAACAATTGCAAGTGCTATTTGTTAAGATATAATCAATTTTGCATTTTCAGGAAAGCATAACCAAGTACTACTTAAGTGTTAAAAATGTATGCTATTGACTTGATAATTTCAAAATCAGGAATCTAGTCTAAAGTTGTAATTAGAAATACAAATAAGAGCATATGCCTAAAATCATTTATTAAAGTAAAATATGGAGGCATGTGAGATATTCAATAATATAAACAAGTAAAACATATCTATACAGTTGAATAGCATATAAATGTGTCTGATGTTTCTCAAGAGCTTTAATGGTAAGAGAAACTTAAATCATGAGATAACATAAATTGAAATAATGACTCATATTCAATCATCCAGTCACAACAATTCAACTCACATTCCTTAAGTGTTTTCTATGAGCTGAAGACTAGAAAAGCTGCTGGAATACAGTGGTTTAAATTTTCTGTTTAAAAATTAGATAGAAATGGCCTTTATTTTCTAAGAGTTGACAGTCTTTGGTTGGTTTGTTGCCTTGTTTCTATGGCAAAGGATTGAGTGCAATAGCAGGCAAAGCACAGGCCTTTCAGTTGAGATATTCACAGATATTCCCCCCACATGGACAGAAAATTACAAATAATAAGGTCTATGAAATGTGTTAGCTTTAAACTACCAAAGAAATATGACAGGCATGTACCTTGCTCCTATAGAATGGCAATAATGAGGTCTAATGTTAGGAGTTAATAAATGAATAAGATTTAATGAACTAAGTGGAATGTAGAGTGAGAAAATAGGAAAATATCTAGAAAAAAACACACAAAATAAGCAAGGGTAATAAAGTCATGTTAAGATTAGTGAAAACAATTTATTGCAGTAGGGATGTAATTTTCAATGTTGGCAAGGAAGGCAGGCCCTGGGAATGCTATGGCATGGTGTGTGACAAGAGGCATCTGACTGGTATCCTAGGGAAATGGAATCCCATGGAATTAGGGATGTCTTGGAAATTTGGGATTTTCAAATATTACTCTTCATACTTTTCAGTAGCTGACCAACTTAAACAAAAATAAAAGTGGAGAAATTTATAGGCTAGAAACATTATGAGTTTCTCAGTATAGGTAACAAACGAGAAAAACCCCTTCTCTGGTGAGTGACAGAGAAGAAAAATAAAGGCAGAAAAGGAAGCTTATAGTAGACAGTTACAATCATCGAAACAAGAAGTATTCAGGCTCTGAATAAAGAAGTTTACAAGGATATAAAAGAATTGGTGAATTGAGATCCTTTGCAGAAATAAATGACAAAACTAATAAGTAAAGTATAAGTGACAAAGAAAAAGGAGGGTTCCAAATGTGTAGGTTGAGACAAGGAGATCACGATGCTGTCACTTGTTAGAAGTTAAGAAGTGTTTTCACAATTAACCATCTGGAAGCCACAAGCTCTACAACGTATTTTTGAGCAGTGTCAAAGTGGATTTGGCTCAAAGCAAAGACATCACACACCTTCTATGCAACATTTGTGATACACACTGAGTGGCCAGATTATTATGATATCTGAATGCATAATAATCTGGCTACTCAGTATATATATATTAGAGGCCCGGTGCATGAATTCGTGCATGGGTGGGGTCCAGCCAGCTTGGCCAGGGGGAGGGGACATGGGCGGTTGGTCGGCCTGCCTGCTAGTCGAACTCCTGGTCAAGGGGACAATTTGCTTATTAGACTTTTATTATATAGGATATACACTGAGTGGCCAGATGATTATGCATTCAGAGATCATAAAAATCTGGCCACTCAGTGTATTTGTTCATTCACATATGCTATAAACTTCAACCTCTGGGAGCCAAACACTGTGTGATAGTAAAGATCTTCAAGTAGATTAAGAACTAGTAAAGCATATTATTTTGAGGATCAAAGTGGCTATTCCTAAGATAATGTGGCAAATCATTAAGTCAGAAGTGGTAAATATTCTCAAAGATATTAATTATTAAGCAATAACTTAGCTCAAAAACACAACACACAAAATCAATTGCTCTTTCTGTATCAATCCAGTGCAATTCATCCAAGAAGCAGCCCCATTTAATAGTAGAAGTGGAACCCTTTACATAAGTGGAATTGCTATCAAATTGAATTAGAATTATTCTTGTTATAAAGATAAAGGAGCTACATTATTTTAGAGCAAATGTATGTGGGTCTGGATTGAAGTCCACTTAATTTACAGTCTCATACATTTTAAATGGAAAAGTGTCAAATTCTGGCAGTCAGACATCCCCCAAGGGGTCCCAGATTGTGAGAGGGTGCAGGCCGGGCTGAGGGACCCCTCACCCCCTGTGTACGAATTTTGTGCACCAGGCCTCTAGTATATAGATATGCATGATCATCCATTCACCCATCCATCCAAAAACAATTTTTTAAAACATACAGTGTGACAAAAGTTGTGCTGCAAAATGGGAAACATGTACACACACATGTGCACGTGCATGCACACACACACACACACACACACACACACACAGAGCCTCAGCCATCGAAGGCACCATGCACTGAGGAAAGGTGACAGAGACACAAACACCAACACTAAAGTGTTGCTAGTGCACTAGTATCATCACATGCGTGGTCTTCAAAGCACACAGCTGGTTGATTCTCCCTGTAGGAAATTCAGGGAAAAGGAGGTGATGTTTCCAGACAAAGGTAGCTTAATAAGTATTCAGATTAGACATCATGACAAAGCTCAGTTTTGCTAAGGTGACAGACTGACCTGAACCCAAAACCTAGAACTGAAGGTTTTATGTGGGCACGTGACATATTTTTTATTTCTATTTCCGTGGTAGAGACTATTCTTATAATAAGTAAGCTGGTAGCTAGGGAGACCATTAGGATGTAATGATCATTTAGACACGATACAACAAAAGTCTGCAGTGAGGTAGCAATTGTGGCTTGGGTGGGATTTGAATGGAGGAGAGCATTCAGGAGATATTTCAATGGAATAATAAACAGATTATGGGACAAATGGGTGATGGGAGGGAGGTGATTACATTAGGTAAATGTATAAATAATGATACTATTAAACAAAGCTACACTCAGGAGAAGATAGTTTGGAGTTTAAGGATGGAGAAAATAACAACTAATTTTTGTCTATGGTGTTTGAGGTACTCTGTGTATATGGTGTGTATGTGTGTCTGCGTGTGTGTGTGTGTGTGTGTGTGTGTGTGTGTGTGTGTGTGAATATTGCCCAAGTGCAGACAGCAGATTAACAACTGCATAGAGTCCCCTAGATTCTAAGAACAAATCTGGGTTTGTTGAAGCCTAATACAGAATAAATGAATGCAACAAGAAGACAGAAAGAATGAAAACAGATGTGGAAACCAGTACTTAATGCAGAGGAAGGGGCAGTGGTTTCAGTGAAGAACCTGAAGGAGACTTTCCCAAAGAACACATGCGGAGGACTGCTCATGGAAAACCAAGAATGTTTTAAGATTAGTGTAATCAGCAGTCCCAACAGTGGCATCTAGAGATCCAGAAAGAATGTACAAATATGTTCTTGGTTTTTAGGTAACGATCACTGGGGTAACAGGGGCTGTGACGGAGACTGGACCCAGTGAATTAGGAGTTGAGAGTGTATGAGTAGGGATAGGGTGGGAAAAGACGAGCACAGTGTAGAAGTAGCAAACATGGGGTAAGAACAAACATTGATAGAATAGAGCTGGGGGGAGGGTATAATGTCAAGGTTAGTTTTCTTTAAAAACATTTGAATATGTGAGAATGCTGAGAAGTCTCAAGCAGAAAAGGAAATACTCAAAATGTTAAGACAGTGGAAGATAATTAACACAGCAAGATTCCAAAAGAGGTGTGAGGAGGTGCTGCTAATGTGTTGCTTGTAGGTTATTTATTTTTCTAAACCAGGTCACGAAACAGCTGTGTGCACCTTGGCTTGTCTACCTAATGTCTTTACATCTCTTTCTTCCCATTTGCAGGACAGAAATCTGAATAACATTTTCTATGAGACCCACCCTGGATCTGAATAAAGCTACTTACTCTAAGTATGCAAAATCATCACACCTCATCAGACACTGTTCAGACTTTGCTCTAACTGAGGTTTATCAATGGTCAATTTCAGAAGCCACTGCCAATGTTGTTCGTGATATGGGCAGTAAGAGCACACTGGGACCTTAACCAACAGTCTGAATTAGGATAAGCTACGACATTCTGGTTCTTCATAGTCATCATCTGGTGACCTCCCTTGCCTTTCCCTAGGAGACATATTCTGAACATCATTCCCACTGAAATTTAATGGAAAACTCATTGCTTGAAAAGACACCCATCCTGTTTAGAAAGGTGATCATATTCTGAAGCAAAGAAGCATGTCCATCACATACTTAGTTTTCTTTCGTATGCTATATGACACTATGATTACATTGCAAAAAAGGAGAACGCTCTTTGAAAGCTTGAGTACATACACAATGGACCATGGACAACTGCATGATCAATGAGGAGGAGGCTAATGAGTACCAAGGGGTACAGCAGTGATGGCTTCCTCCACCTGTCCTGGGCACCTGCTGACAACTCAGCAGTAACCCTTTGCTCCTCTGATTACCATCTGAAAGTTTGCAGTCTCATATTTCCCCCTTAAGAAACAGCCTGAAGAGATAACCACCATGTTAATCCTCCTTAACAAGCTTTCACTAGGGATGGGAGCCCAAGGCTTGCTGCAGAAACTCGAATGACTTCCCCATTGCATAGGCTTAGCACAGTGGATTACCCGAGCCAGAGAAAGCAATGTTAGGATATAAATGCTCACTTTTCTGGGTCCACATTTATTTTGCTGACCACCCCAGATTGTATCCATGTCCAGGGATGTCGCACAGTTAATGAGATTGTGGTGATGTTATCACGGGTGTTCAAGGGCATCCTTAGAGCCATACCATTCACCACATATACTAGTACTTTGATTTAGCCATCAGTGTGGAAAGCATAATGTTCCTTTAATTCCATTTTTATTTCAGAAAGAAGTACTTTCATTTAAAGTAAGTAAGTAGCTAATTTTAGACTTTGAAATGCTGAAAACCAGAAGCATAAAAATAAATGTATTTAATAAAATATTTTAATAGTCATGACATAAGTCCACACAGACTGGTGTCCTGAGTATTCTGTTTGTTTTAAAATAAACACAACTCAAACTAGTTTAATTTGGAAAAGGAATACACTGAGTCATGTAACAAAACAGAAAAGTGCATAGATATTGGAGCCAGGAACAAAAGTTAATGTGATTCTCTCTGTATCTTTTGTCTGTTCCTTTCCTCAGAAAGTTTCATTCTTTAACATTTACTTAATCCACAAAGCTAGAATCCTGGCTCCCAGCACACCAATTTTACATCTTTCCAGATTCTCTGGATTCCCAGCTTTTATTTGAAAAAATTATAGTAATAACACTAAACACAATGGTTCACCTACTGATTCGCTGGACTAATTTTTTCTGGTCAGCACATGAGACAAGGGTGCCTGGGCTATGAGGAGGCCCTAAATCCCAGTATCCATTAGACCCAGCTAGTGTCAACAATGTACAGTCTCCCAAAGAGGAAAGGGTGTATAAGGGGGGAAAGGAAATGATAAATGTCCAGTGTGTTAGGGCAGAAATGGTTAGGCAGAAAGAAGAGAAAGTTATTTGAATTGGGAACTCTAGGACATACATCATAAATTAAATGGCGCTTGTGTTGAGCCTTTAAGACAACTATTATGCTAAGTGAAATATGCCAGTCAGAGAAAGAAAAGTATTATATGATTTTACTCATATGTGGAATCTAATGAACATAAGAACTAACAAGCAAAATAGAGACAGATTCAGAGATAGAGAGCAGGCTGATAACTGTCAGAGGGCTCCGGGGGGTAGAGAATTGAGCAGAAAAGGAAAAAAAAAAAACTAATTGACATGGATAACAATGTAGTGATTGCGGAGAGAAGATGGTTGAGGGGAAGTGGAAGAGGATATAGGGGGGATAAATGTTGATGGACAGAGACTTGACTTGGAATGATGAACACACAATACAGTGTGCAGACGATGTGCTGTAGAATTGTACACCTGAAACTTGTATAATTTAGTTAACCAGTGTCACCCTAATACATTAAATAAAAAAGGTGGCGGGGAGACGAGCATGGCCTGAGGAGGGGAAAGTCCTCCAGGCAGATGGAAAAGCACAGGCAGCCACATACCTTCATGGGAAATGCACCTAGTTCAGCCCATTATTTATTAGGGGAGCTGTGGAGGCAATCAGGACCCAGGCTGTAGAGACAACCTGGGCCCTCACATGCCATAATCAGGAATTGAGAGTTAACCCCAAGTGCAATGGGAAAACCTTAAAGGATTTCAGCTAAATTTTGCTTTTCAAAGTTTTACTCCAGCAACTTCACTGAAAACTAACTGGGGCAGAGGTAGGGAGGTAGCAGCAGAGACAGTGAGGCACAATGGAAAGTCTTTGGCATTCAATTTCATAATAATATAATAAAAGAGAAATGATTGATTTAAAACATTTATTCCATTTTAAAGGTTCTTTGGACTAAAACATTGTGAATCATGCAAAATACCTGAGTAGTTTAATTGCTTTAGATTTTTTTATTGTTGACACTATTACAGATGTCCCCCATATTTCTCCCCTTTACCCACCTCCACCCAGCCCCCTCCCACTGGCCATCACCACACTATTGTCTGTTCCTGTTCTAATATATTTTTATTAGGTGTGTTAATGATCATGGTCCTCTTAATGCCTTAAAAATTCAAACATCATCACATCATCAACAAGCATGTATAGTCCAGAATATGGGAGTCATCAGACTTTCCAATCACATCTGGAATCGACAGCAAATTACTTGGTATATTCAAATTTATATTTTAGTTAAAATTATAAAGAATAGTTATTGTAAGAGTCATCGTTGGATTTCCTTTTTATTTTTTACAACTGAGTAGTATTCTATTGTGTAAATGTACACCACTCTTCTATCCATTCATCTACTGATGGGTACCTGGCTTGTCTCTAAACCTTGGCTATCCTATCTAATAAAAGAGTAATATGCAAATTGACCATGGCTGCCCCCATGTGGACACACATGGCTGCCACAAGATGGCCACTACAAGATGGCCTGCAGGGGAGGGCAGTTGTGGGAAGTTAAGGGTGACCAGGCCAGCAGAGAAGGGCAGTTGGGGGGGACCAGGCCTGCAGGGGAGGGCATTTAGAGGGAACCAGGCCTGCAGGGGAGGGCAGTTGTGGGTGATCAGGCCAGCAGGGAGGGCAGTTAGGGGTGAATGGGCCAGCAGAGGAGGGCAGTTGGGGGGACCAGGCCTGCAGGGGAGGGCATTTTTTGGGGACCAGGCCTGCAGGGGAGGACAGTTGAAGGGGGCAAGGCCTGCAGGGGAGGGCTGTTGTGGGCGATCAGGCCAGCAAGGAGGGCAGTTGGGGGGACCAGGCCTTCAGGGGAGGGCAGTTGTGGGGGACCAGGCCAGCAGGGGAGGGCAGTTGGGGAGGACAAGGCCTGCAGGGGAGGGCAGTTTGGGGGGACCAGGCCTATGGGGAGGGCTGTTGTGTGTGATCAGGCCAGCAAGGAGGGCAGTTTTGGGAGAGCAGGCCTGCAGGGGAGGGCAGTTGGGGGTACCAGGCCTGCAGGGGAGGGAAGTTGGGGGGGAACAGGCCTGCAGGGGAGGGCAGTTGGGTGGGGGGGACAAGGCCTGCAGGGGAGGATACTTAGGGGAGACCCAGGCCTCCAGATGAGGGCAGTTAGGGGGGACCAGGCCTGCAGGGGAGGGCAATTGGGAGCCAGCAGTCCTGGATTGTGAGGTGGATGTCAGGCCTAAACGGGCAGTCGGACATCCCTCAAGGGGTCCCAGATTGGAGAGGGTACAGGCTGGGCTGAGGGACACACACCCCCCCCCCACCGTGCACGAATTTTGTGCACTGGCCTCTAGTTGTAAATAATGCTTCAATGATCATAAGGGTGCATGTATTTTTTCAAATTAGAATTTCAGATTTCTTTGGATATATTCCCAGAAGTGGAATTGCTGGGTCATATGGCAGTTCCATTTTTAATTTTTTGAGGAAACTCAATAGTGTTCTCCACAGTGGCTTCACCAATCCTATCTTACAAAAGTATGGATGGATCTGGATAATATTATAAGTGACATAAACTAGTCAGAGAAATACAAGTAGCATATGATTTCACTTATATGTGGAATCTGATGAACAAAATAAACTTAGAAACAGACTCATAGACACAGAGAACAGACTGACAACTGTCAGAGGAAGGGATTGCTGGGCTGGGGAAATAGGTGAAGGGATTAAGAAAACACACACACACACACACACACAAACAATTCATAGACACAGACAACAGTGTGATGATTTTCAGATGGAAAGGGGGATGAGTAGATGATGAAGAGGGTAAAGGAGGGATAAATGGTAATGGCAGGATTCTTTACTTGTGGTGGTGAGCACACAATACAATATTCAGATGATGTATTATAGAATTGTACACCTGAAATCTATATAATTTTATTAGCCAAAGTCACCCCAATATATTCATTTTTTAAAGTTTAGCAATTATACTAGAATATAGTCATGTCCTGGGGCTTGTAAAGCAAGTTTCAGGGATGAATATAAAAGTGTACTTTAGTTAAGATAATAGAATGTCACTTCTTACACATAGGATGTATGGCTCTGTTTTTTCTACTCTTAAGAGATATGATCACTGATTCACAATCCAAAGATATCTTGCAGAACTCTGTCAGTAGGAAAGATTCCAGGCCATAGTCACAAAGACCGCAGACAGGATGCTGACAATCCTATCTAATAAAAGAGTAATATGCAGATTGACCATCACTCCAACACGCAATATGGCTGCCCCCATGTGGTCAAAGATGGCTGCCCCCATGTGGACACAAGATGGCCGCCACAAGATTTCCAGCAGGGGAGGGCAGTTGGGAGGCACCAGGCCTGCAAGGGAGGGCAGTTGAGAGGGACCAGACCTGCAAGGGAGGGCAGTTGGAGGCGATCAACCCTGCAGGGGAGGGCAGTTAGGGGTGACCAGGCCAGCAGAGGAGGGAAGTTGGGGGCAAACAGGCTGGCAGGGGAGCAGTTAGACATCAATCAGGCTGGCATGGGAGTGGTTAGGGGGTGATCAGGCTGGCAGGCAGAAGTGATTAGGGCCAATCAGGAAGGCAGGCAGGCGAGCAGTTGGGAGCCAGCAGTCCTGGATTGTGAGTCAGACATCCCTCGAGGGGTCCCAGATTGGAGAGGGTGCAGGCTGGGCTGAGAGACACTCCCCTCCTCGTGCATGAATTTTGTGCACCAGGCCTCTAGTAACTAAATAAAACAGATTAAGGAAATTACTGAAGTAAAGTAGGAATAGAGGAATTACACCTCAATATAATAAAGTTCATATATGAAAAACTCACAGCTAACATCATATTGATTGGGGGAAATGAAAAACATTTACAGGAATAAAATAGGGATGTCTGTTTTCACCACTCTTATTTAACATTGGAAATTCTAGCCACAGAAATCAGAGTAGAATAAATAAAGGCATTGAAATTGGAAAGGAAGAAATAAGTTCTCAATTTGCAGATGACATGATACTATCTAAAGAGAACCATAAGTACTACACCAAAACACTACTATACGTGTTATATTCAGGAAAGCAGCATATACAAAATTAATATTGAAAAATGGGTTGTATTTTTATATACCAATAATGAACTATCAGGAAGGGAAACTAAAAATATAATTCCATTTACAATTGCATTAAAAACACACACACACACACAAAAAAAAAAAACCTACAAGAAAATTTAACTAAGGAAGTAAAAGATCTGTACTCAGAAAACTATAAGGCACTGAAGAAAGAAATCAAAGAACATACAAATAAGTGAAATTACATACCATGTTTATGGATAGAAAGAGTTAACATCATTAAAATGTCCATACTCTCCAAAGCAATCTATAGAGTTAACCCAATCCTGTCAAAATATCAATGGTGTATTTCACAGGACAAATAATCCAAAAATCAATATGGAATCATACAGACACACACACACACACACACACACACACACACACACACAAAAAAAAAAAAAAACACACACACACCAAAAGAAACAAACAAACAAAAAGAAAAGATAAAACCCTGAATAACCTTAGCAATATTGAGAAAGAAGAACAAAGTTGAGGGTATCATGCTACCTGACATCAAACTATATAAGGCCATACTAATCAAAACAGCATGGTACTGGAATAAAACAGACATAGATCAATGGAACAGATTATAGAGCTCAGAAATAAATCCATGTCTACATGGTAAAATAGTATTTGACAAAGGAGGCAAGAACATATAATGGGGTAAAGAAAATCTATTCATTAAATAGTGCTGGGGAAATCGGACAGATGTTCAAAACAACCTTATCTATATATATAAAAGTCAAATCTACTGTTCGACCATTTGACTGTTCAACCAGTAGCTATGATGCACACTGACCACCAGAGGGCAAATGCTCAATGAACAGGCATGGAAACATGGAACAGACTGATGAATCTCATAGGGAAAGGGGGGATTGGGGAGGGTGGGAAGAGATTAACCAAATATCATATATGCATACTAGAGGCTTGGGCTGCAGGGATCGGGCCGAAATCGGCACAGTGCATGGATTTGTGCACCAGTGGGGTCCCTCAGCCTGGCCTGTGGGGATTGGACTAAAACCCACAGTCCGACATCCCCAAAGGGGTCCTAAATTGCGAGAGGGCACAGGCCCGGCAGAGGGACCCCTCCAGTGCACGAATCCATGCACCAGGCCTCTAGTACAAGTATAAACTCAAAATGGATTAAAGACTTACCATATTTTCCAGCGTGTAAGATGACTTTTTAACCCAGGAAAATCTTCTATACACCCAGTCGTCTCATACGCCGGAAAATACGGTAAAAGTAAAATTTGAAACTATAAAAACCCTAGAAGAAAACATAGGCAGTAATATCTCTTACATTTCTCTTAGCAATATCTTTTTCTGATATATCTCTTCGGGCAAGGGAAACTAAAGAAAATATAAACAAATGGTATTGCATCAAACTAACTTTCTTCTGCACAGCCAAAGAAAGCATTGAAAAAGAGAGACAACCTACTAAATGGGTGAATATATTTGTCACGACATATCTGATAAGGGGCTAATATCCAAAATTCATAAAGAACTCATACTACTCAACACTCACACACACACAAAAAAAAACAATTTGATTAAAAAATGAACAGAGGATCTGAATAGATACTTCTCTGAAGAGGATATACAGCTGGCCAATTGATATATCAAAAGATGCTCAACCTCACTAATTGTCAGAGAAATGCAAGTTTAAACCACAATTAGATATCACCTCATATCTTTCAGAATGGCTATCACTGATAAATCCAGAAGTGGCAAATGTTGGTGAAGATGTGAAGAAAAGGGAACCCTTATGCACTGTTGTTTGGTAATGAAGCTTGGTGATGGAAAACAGTATGGAATTTCATAAAAATATTAAAAATTGATCTGCTTTATGACCCAATGATTCCACTTTTGTGGCTATATCCTAAAAAATGCCAAAATCCTAATTTTAAAGAGTATATGCAATCCAATGTTCACTGAAGCATTATTTTCAATAACCAAGCTATGGAAACAACCAAAGAGTCAAGCAATAGATGAGTGGAGCCCTGGCCAGTATGGTTAAGTTGTTGGGTGTCATCTTGTGCCCTGAGAGGTGGCTGGTTTGATTCCCAGTCAGGGCACATGCCTGGATTGTGGAATCTCTACCTGGTAGGGTAAGTGCAGGAGGCAGTTGATCAATGTTTCCCTCTCACATCGATGTTTCTCTCTTCTTCCTTCCACTCTCTCTAAAATAAATATTTTTTAAATAGATGAGTAGATTAGAAAGTGTTGGTTTCTATATAAAATGAAATATTACTTGGTCCCAAAAAAGAATGAAATCTTACTATTTTCAATAGCATAGATGGACCTAGAAGGTATTATGCTCAAGAAATAAGTCAGAGTAAGACACATACCATATGATTTTACTTATATGTGAAACTTAAAGAATTAAATAAACTAACAAAATAGAACCATCTTTACAGAGTGAGAACTGGTGGTTGTGAGAAGGGAGAGAGTGAATGAACTAAGAAGCACATATTTTACAAAATAGTCATGGGGAAATAAATAAAGCATAGAAAACATAGTCAATAACATCGTAATAAGTATGTATCGTGCCAGTTGGGTACTGGAATTATCGAGGGGAACACTAAGTAAAGTATATGATTGTCTATCCCAAATTAATACATAATAAAATTTAGAAAAAAAAAACGGCTGATAACAAGTGTTGGTGAATTTTACAGAAATTGTAACTTTCATACACTATTGATGAAGATGTAAAAAGGGGCAGCTGCTTTGAAAGTTCTGTAGCACCTCACAAGGTTAAACAGAGTTACCATATAACGTAATTCCACTTCCAGGTATATATGCAAGAGAACTGAGAACATGTCCATACAACAGCTTGTACATGAATTGTTCACAGCAGCATTATACTTAACAGTATAATAAACCCATGTCTACAGGGGAAGGGATTGCTGTCAGAGGGAGGGGATTGCCCAAATGCCCAAATATCCACATACTAGTGAATGCATAAATAAAATGTAGTATGTCTATATAACAAAATATTTTTCAGAAATTAAAAAAGGGGTACTAAAGCTTGCCCAAGAACTGACCAATCAACACTACCCATGGCTCTGAACCCTTTACTCCTGATTTTTTGCCTTTAAATCCTGCCCCCCAATATTGTAAGCCATGGAGGAGTTCCGGTTTTTAAGCAATAGTTTCCAGGTTTCTTTTTGTGGCACTCTGAAATAAAATAACTTTAATTCATCCACTCCAACTCTCTGTGTTCATGGCTCTGCTGTGCTCTAGGTGAATGGACTATTTTTTGTTCTGTTACACACCGGTGTGTGTGATCATAGCCTCAATTAATAGCACACGTGGAGTGTGAGAGAATGCTGGCCTCATTTATTTCACCATCCACATCCCACAGGGCACAGCACAGCATAAGAAGAAGGAAAAAGAGACAGAGTAGGGGAAAAAAATGAAATATAAGTGATTGCCATTATATATTTATAATTCAGACTACAAAAGACTTATTCTGCTCCTTAGAGGCAAAATGAATAGTAGACTTGGCTTTATATTTACAAAACTGTGTCATATAACATTTAGCTGGCTGAATTTATATTATCTCTATATCTAATAATTTAAGTACTTTTGGCATCAGATCTCCATTAATACCATAGTCAGTGCAGTGACAACAGCAGTGTTTTTATACTAAAATCTAGAGGCCCAGTGCACGAATTTATACACGGGTGGGGTCCAGCCAGCCCAGCCCCAATCAGGGCAAATTGGGGCTAGGCCTGTTGGGAGGAAGAGATGGCCAGAGGTTGGCTGGACGGCCCGCCCAGATCAGGGCCAATCAGGGCCCCCAATCAGGGCCCAGCCAGCTGGGGGAAGGGGCTACTGGTGATTGGCCAGTGGGTCTCACCCCCAATTGGGGTTGGGAGGCCAATTGGGGGCGGGGCCAGCCATGGGGAGGGGCTGTGGGTGGTGGACTGGCTGGCCCCGCCCCCAAATGGGATGGGTGGAGTGTGCTGATCAGGGGCCAGTGGCCTGGGGGAGGGGCCATGGGTGGTTGGCCAGCTGTCCCTGCCCCTGATCGGGAAGGTGGGGCCCATTGGGGGCATTGTCAGCTGCGGGGAGGGGCTAAAGGAGGTTGGCTGGCCAGCCCTCCCACTATTGAGTTAGAGTGGTGGTCAGGGGTGGGGCCAGCCAGGGGGAGGGCCTGTGGGCCTATCTGGGTGGTGGGAGCCCATCAGGAGTATGGCCAGCCAGGGGGAGGGGCTACAGGAGGTTGGCCAACCAGCCGCACCCCCTATTGGGGTGGGGGGGTGTGATCAGTGGTGGCCAGCTGGGGGGAGGGGCTGTGGGCCTATCACAGTGGGGCAGGCTGATCAGGGGCGTGGCTGACTGGGGAGGAAGGAAGGGGACATTTGGCCAGCAGGCCCCGTTCTTGTCCAGTGTGGAAGAGTCTGATCAGGGGCAGGCCAACAGGGGGAAGGGGCCACTAGGTTGGCCACCGGCCCCATCCCTGATCGGGCAGTTCGCTGGCCACAGTGGGTGTCATAGCGACTAATTGTTAGGTTGTTATGGCCATTAAGGTAGCGACTGATTGTTAGGTTGTTATGGCCTTTTTATATATATAGATGTCTACAGTGCTATGCTATTTCTGGTATTATAGCAGTACTAGTGGCCCATTGCATGAAATTTGTGCACATTAAAAGGGAATTAATTAGAGGAAATATTTTAATATTGCTATGTGCCTTTTCTCTATACTAAAATTGTCAGAGATGAAAGAAAATTAGTAAAATGTATATAAAAATCTCCCTCTTGTCAGAGTCTGAGGCACCCCGCAGGACCCAGAATCAAGTCCCTGCTCACCTGCGCGTGCCTCAAAATCATGCAAGACCCAGACCCGGTTGGCCCCACCCCCATCAAGACCTGCTGGGCAGTGGTTGCAGCTTCAGGTCCCCCATCAAGCCCCACTGGATGGGGGGCATGGTCTCAGGTCCCCTGGTGCAGCCTCATGTCCCCCAGCCTGGTGCTGGGGTAAGGGGCGTGACCTCAGGACCCCCGGAACAGTGCAGGGGTGGGAGCGTGGCCTCAAGTCCCCCAGCCCAGCCTCAGGTACCCCAGCCCCAGCACAAGGGTGTGATGACCATTTGCATATTAGCTCTTTATTATATAAGATAATGATTAGCTATGTGTTATGAAGAACCAGCCTAGGAGTCACAATAGATGCCTTTTACCAGTTGTCCTCATTATTTGCTATGTGAATTTTTAGCAGTTTCACCATGTGTGTCATTGTCTCTCTACATAAGAAGTAATTGTCATAGAATTTACTCTGGTCTCTATTAGTATCAGGATTCTCAAATATCTAACATCAAGTTTTTTGAGGACAAGTAATATTTCTGGAGACTAAAAGCACATGGTGGTCCTTTCCAGACAAAGAAAAATAAACCATTTTCTCAGGACCCCATTTGTTTAAAAGCAGCCTTGTTTCAGATGAGGCCATTAATGGGGTTATTTTTAAGTAGGTCAGCCTGCATGTTTTTCCTTCCAAACTACCAGCTATTAGTATAGTTTGTGCTTGGTTTTTCTCATTCTTAAATCATGGCTCTATTTCCAGTGATCATGGAAGAAACGTAAAATAATACTATCCACAATTTCATTGTCTCATTACCAAAACTCAGTGGATGGCTTTGTAGTAACTTTTCCTGTGACCCAACTATTTTTCAGAAAAAAAAATCAAAAATCTCAACATGCTTCAGCCAAACATATCATTCAATAGTGAGAATAACTAGAAATTCTATCACTTTCTATATTCTTCTCAGATAAAATCCCATCTCCTTCCCATTTGTAAGATCATGTTTACTTAATTATTTATTTATTAAAAATGATCACTTTGCACTATTGTATGCTTTTTCTTTGAATCTCAAATTTAATATGCAACCACCATATAATTCTCCCAGATACATCTTTCTGAGATTCAAACTGGTGAGTTCCAGTATCACTTAAAAGTAAAAGAAATGTGACTTGAAATATAATAAATTATATTTTCATCTTTTGTATTAACCTTGACATGTTTATTAACCCAGGCAATTTATTAATCTCAGCAAAGGCTTATTTTGTGGATGTAACTGTAAAAAAGTAGACACTCTGAGGCACTGATTTTGTAAATGAAAATTACAACAATCGCTTTGAAAGACTTGTCAGTACACATTAACATTAATAATAAATCTATGTGACCCATTAAAAAAATCTACATACACATATAACATTCAAAAAAGAAAAAAATATATATACACAGGTCTAGGTGCAAGAAGTTTAAATGACCAACAGTGGGTGGATGGTAACGCAGAAATGCACTATATAGATGAACTACTACACACCTACCTTTTAAATGAGATAGATTTATATATGCTAACTAGAGGCCCTATGCATGACATTCATGCACTTGGGGGAGGACAAGTCACTCAGCCCAGCCTGGGCCCTTTCACAGTCCGGGAGCCATGGGGAGCAGGCCTAAGCTGTCAGTCAGACATCCTTAGCATTGCCACAGAGGTGGAAGAGGCTCCCGCCACTACTGCTGTGTTCACCAACCGTGAGCCCAGCTTCTGACTGAGTGGTGTTCCCCCTTTGGGAGCTCACTGACCACCAGGGGGCAGCTCCTGCATTGAGTGTCTGCCCCCTGGTGGTCAGTGCATGTCATAGCGACCAGTCATTTCGTCGTTCAGTTAATTTGCATATTACCCTTTTATTATATAGCATAGGAAACACCTCTAAGGATAACACCCTGATGCAGAACAGCATGTATTTCCTGTGCTCTCTTATTGGGATACATAGATGTATGTGTGAACACAGTGCAATGTTTCTGATGCTTTGGGTGCTTAAACTACCCCTGGAAAAGAAACTGGCCATAGGGCGAACTCTGAGAGTAGAACTAGGAGACTGCAGGCACAGGCAGGAGTCTGATTTTATTGTATAAACTTTTGCTGTTAGGGTTTTTGCCATTTAAAAATATTACTTAAGCTCCATAAAGAAACAATGCTCTTTAAAAGAAAAATAAGATTAAAACCACAATGGACTTGTCTTCTCCGTGATTACAGTGTAATTTTGGGTAATTCTTGTAATCTCAAATTAGACCACAGTCATTTACAGTAGTTATGAAAGAACCTGACAGGCATATTTTTTTCTTTTGTATTATCCTTCTAGCTAATACCCTTTTTTTTCCTTAGAATCTTGCACTGTCCTCATCTCCTTTATGTGTATTTGCTGCTCATTACTATGGGGATGTTCTGGACTGCTTGCTCTGCGACCCCTTCCATCCTCCTCTTCTGGCAGCTTCTGCTGCTTCAGGGAATGGGAAGTTAAAAACTGCATATACTGGGTTCATGGATTGGGAGAGTTAATATCATTAAAATGCCTGTACTACCCAAAGCAGTCTATAAATTCAACACAATTTCTATTAAAATACCAATGACATATTTCACAGATATAGTTCAAATATTCTAAAAAATTATATGGAACCAATAAAGGCCCCAACTATAGTCTCAGCAATCTTGACAAAGAAGAGCAAAGTTGGAGGGATCATGCTAACTCATATCAAACTATACTACAAGGCCATTGTAATCAAAACAGCCTGGTACTGACATAAGAACAGACATATAGATTAAAGAAACAGAACAGAAAGCCCAGAAATCAACCCATGCTTTTATAATTAATTAATATCTGACAGAAGAGACAAGGACATACAATGGAGTAAAGACAATCTCTTCAATAAATGATGTTGGAAAAATTGGACAGGTACATGCAAAAAAAATGAAAGAAAGAAAGAAGAAAGAAAGAAAGAAAAAGAAAGAAAGAAGGAAGGAAGGAAGGAAGGAAGGAAGGAAGGAAGGAAGGAAGGAAGGAAGAGGAAGGGAGGAAGGGAGGAAGGAAGAAACTACACCCCCAACATATACCATAATCAAGAATAAATACAAAATGGATAAAATACTTAAATGTAAGTCACAAAACCCACAAAAATCATAGAAGAACACATAGGTAGTAAAATCTCAGAGCAAGGGAAACATAGGAAAAATAAGCAAATAGAACTATATCAAACTATAAAGATTCTGCACAGAAAAAGAAACCATCAAAAAATAGAAAGGAAATCCACTGAATGGGAGAACATATTTGCTACAGATATATCTGATATAGGGTTAGTTTTCAAAATATGTAAAGAACTTATACTACACAATATCAGAAAGACATACAATCCAATTTAAAAACGGGCAAAGCAATTTTGGGAAAAGGAGACATATGTAATGCTTTAAACAATAAAAAAATAAAAATAAATAAATAAATAATAAAGTCAAAGCCTTAAAAATAAAATGGGCAAAGGATCCCAATAGACACTCCTCTGATGAGGACATATAGGTGGTCAATAGACATATGAAAAAATGCTCAATGTTACTAATCATCAGAGAGATGCAAATTAAAAACACAATGTGGTATCACCTCATGTCTGTCAGAATGGCTGCCATCAATAAATCAACAAACAACACGTGCTGGCCAGAATGCAGATTGGTGCAGCCAGTGTGGAAAACAATTTAAAATTTCTTCAAAATATTAAAAATGAAACTGCCTTTTGACCCAGTAATCCCACTTATGGGAATATATCTGAAGAATGTGAAACACTAATTTGAAAGAATATATGCACAACTATGTTCACTGCAGTATTAATTACAATAGCCAAGATCTGGAAACAGCCCAAGTGCCAATCAGTAAATGAGTGGATAAAAAAAGCTGTGGTACATTTACACAATGGAATATAAAAAGAAAAAAAAAGAAAACCTTAACTTTTGAGACACCATACATGATTTTGGATATCATTAAGCTAGTGAAATAAACCAATCAAAGAAAGACAATAAACTGGCAAACAAAATAGAAACAGAGGCATGGATTCATGGAGCAGACTCACAATTGTCAGAGAGGAGGGGAGTTGGGGGACAGAGGATAGGTGAAAAGATTAAGCAAAAAAAAAAAAAAATAAATATATATCATACCTAATAATAGACAAATATGTAAATTGACCATACCTCCGACACACCCACAAGTCATGCCCACAAGCCACGCCCACCATCCAATCAGAGCTAGTATGCAAATTAACCCAAACCAAGATGGCTACAGCCACAGAGAGCAAGGTTTCCTAGGTAACAGAGGAAGCCAAGCTTTCCACCTGCCTTTGCCAGGCCTAAGCCTCCACTCAAGCTACAAAGTTTCAATTATAGAAGGTAAACAAATTCAAACAGAAATGGCAGCAGAATGGAGCTTGAGAGAGCAGGCCAGGGTTGCCGCCAGCAACAGGGGAAGCAAAGCTTTCCGCACACCCTGGCCGGGCCCACCCGCTTAAGGCAACAAAGTTTCAATTATAACCCCAACACAAATGGCTGACGGCCTTGGAGGGAGCCCCAGGCTTGGCTCTGCTCCAGGCTACAAAGTTTCAATTGTAGAACGAAAATAAATTCCAGATACCAGGGCCTCTGCTTGGGTTGCCAGGGGGCATGGCTGTCCTGCAAACCACCACAGGCCCCTCGCTCAGGCCACCCCATGCCCCAAGGGAACCCCACCCTGATCCGGGACACCCTTCAGGGCAAATAGCTGGCCCCCACCCCTGTACCAGGCCTCTATCCTATCTAATAAAAGAGTACTATGCAGATTGATCATCACTGCAACACACAATATAGCTGCCCCCATGTGGTCAAAGATCCTGCCCCCATGTGGACACAAGATGGCCACCACAAGATGGCCAGCAGGAGAGGGCAGTTGGGAGGCAGCTGGCCTGCAAGGGAGGGCAGTTGATAGGGACCAGACCTGCAAGGGAGGGCAGTTGGAGGTGATCAATCCTGCAGGAGAGGGCAGTTAGGGGTGACCAGGCCAGCAGAGGAGGGAAGTTAGGGGCAAACAGGCTCGCAGCGGAGTGGTTAGTGGGTGATCAGGCTGGCAGGCATAAGCAGTTAGGGACAATCAGGAAGGCAGGAAGGCAAGCAGTTGGGAGCCAGCAGTCCTGGATTGTGAGAGGGATGTCCAACTGCCCGTTTAGTGGGATCGGGCCTAAACGGGCAGTCGGACATCCCTCGAGGGTACCCAGATTGGAGAGGGTACAGGCTGGGCTGAGGGACAACCCCCATCCATGCACAAATTTTGTGCACCGGGCCTCTAGTATACACACACACACACACACACACACACACACACACACACACTCACACACACTAGAGGCCTGGTACACAAAATCAGCCTGCACCCTCTCCTATCTGGAACCCCTTGGGGGATGTCTGACTGCCTTTTTAGGCCCAATCCCACAGGGCCAAAATTGGCAGTCAGACATCCCTCTCACAATCCGGGACTGCTGGCTCCTAACCACTTCTGCCTACCAGCCTGAATGCCCCCTAACCCTTCCCCTGCCAGCCTGATTGACACCTAACTGGCCCCCCTGTCAGCCCAATCACCCCCAACTGCCCTCCCCTGCTGGCCTGGTCGCCCACAACTGCCCTCCCCTGCTGGCCATCTTGTGACAATGTTATGGTGGCCATCTTGTAAAAATGTTGTATTATGCCACCTAGGCTTTTATTATATAGGATATATATCTCACATGGACACAGAAAACAGTGTGATGACAGTGACATCCAAGGGAACTGGGCATGGGGGTTAGGTGGATGTGGACAAAGCGGGGATGGGGGACTAAAAGAGACTTTGCTTGGGCCCATAGTTGCAGGATGCAGTGTGCAGATGATGTTATATTAAGTTGTATAGTTAAAATCTGTATCCCAATAAATTTAATAAAAAACAACTGCAGCCCAGCTGGTGTGGCTCAGTTAGTTGAGCATCACCCTATGCACAGAGAGGTCACCAGTTTGATTCCAGGTCAGGGCACATGCCCAGGTTGCAACTCAACCCACAGTGGGGGGAAAGCAGAAGCCAGTTATTTTTGTTCTCTCTTTCATTGATGTGTATGTCTCTCTCTCCCTCTCCCTTTCTCCTTCTTTGGAATCAATAAAAAGAACTTCATTTCTCCAGCTCTTTTTACAGATTTTTAAATGTAAAGTAGATTATATAATTAGATGTGCTTGGAAGGGTTCTGAGGTTTTACTGTAACAAGGTTGAGTATGTGGGCATGAATTCTTTTTTCTCTGGAAGTCCTAGAGGTACTGAAGCAGCAGTGATGGTGATCACAGTTCCCTGACTTAGCCATATTAATTTCAGGATCACAGCTCCTGTCATTGGTTCTTGGACTCAGTACTCTGACACATTCATAATGGTAGCTACCCTCCTGTGTCAGTTGTGTAGCATTTTGGGAGACCTTACTGGAAGATCTGCTGCATGCAAAAACAAAGCTGATCTAATAAACATAATGTTCCATGACAGTGCTCAGTAATAAGAGTAAATATTGTATAATTTCATTGTATAAAATTCAAAATAAATGAAATTGGAATAGCGTTGTGGACCCTGAGAAAGAAGATACCTACTAAGATAGGCTTCTGTTGGCTAACTGGGCTCAAATAAATAAATAAATAAATAACCACTAAAAAACAAAACAAAAACCACCACCACCAACAACAACAAACAACCAGAGCCCAGCAGCCATTTCTACACAGGAGCCTCTCATGCAAACTGCACTTCAGGGAGAAGCCTGCACTGAACTGCCTGCCTGCCCTGTGCTCTTGCCACCTGAGCAGCTCTTATAAAGGAGTTCCTAGAATCCCATTTCAACCAGGAATGAAGCTTCCCCCATCCTTGGAGCTGCACAGTCCCAACCAACAAGCATGGCTCTCTTCTGATCAATTAGGACAGTGCTTCTTGGACCTTTCAAACTGTAAAGATTTGGAGTCTTCACTTGCATGAGGACAGACCAACCAGGGACTGGGGCCAGCTCCTCTCTGTATTACTACTATGTTCTATATGGCTGTAGCAATTCACTTAACCACAATGCACACGTGCTCCTTTTCTTTTTTAGATGTTCTTGTTAATGTTTATCACTTTTTTTATAATACCCCATCTAACAGGTGTAAGGTTTTGATTTTAATTTCCATGGTGATTAGTAATATTGGGCATCTTTCATGTATACATTTGTAATTAGTATGTCTTCTTTGCTAAAATTGTCTACTCAGGTTATCTGCCCATTTTAATGGAATTATTTGGTTTTGTTCTTTTGCTATTGAGTTGTATAAGTTTTTAAGATTTTCCTGTGTAGAGCTTTGCATTTTGATGTAGTCACTCTTTTTTTGTTACTTGTGGTTTTAGTATCAGATGCAAAAAAATATTTGCCAAGACCAATGTCAAAGAGCTTCTTCTCTATGCTTTCATCTAAAAATTTTATATTTTCAGATCTCATGATTAAGTTTTTAATCAATTTTAGTTAATAATTGTGAGTGGAATAAAATAGAACTTCACTTTCATTCTTCTGCAAGTGAATATCCAGTTTTCCCACCCCATTGAGTATTTTTGGCTCCCTTGTCAAATGTTAGTTGTTCATGTATGCAAGGGCTTATTTCTAGACACTTGATTCTGTTCCACTGGTCTATGTGTCTATTCTTATGCCAGTATCATGCTGTTCTGACTATTATGGCTTGTGAATATAGTGTTAAATCAGGAAGTATGATGCTTTCAGTGTCATTCTTTCTCAGGATTGCCTTGGTGATTTGGAATATTTTATGGTTCATACATATTTTTGAATTTTTTTCTGTTTCTGTGAAAAATGACTTTGAAATTTTGATAGAAAGTGCATTAAATTTATAGATAGCTTTGGGTAGTATGGACAATTTAGCAATATTAATTTCCTCATTCATGAACATGATATATCTTTCCATTTATTTGTGTCTTCTTTAATTTATTTCACCAAACTCATATAGTGTTCAGTGTACAGTTCTTTCAACCCTTTGGTTAAATTTATCCCACATTAACTTATTGTTTTTCATGCTATTGTACAGAATATGATTTACTTTGATTTATTTTTAGTGTGTAGAAACAAAGCTGATTTATTTATGCACTTTTCATTTTTTTAAATTTTTAAATTAAAGTTTGCATACAATATCATTGTGTTTTAGTTTCAGGCATACACCATAGTCATTAAACAATCATATACTTTACAAAGTGGTCACCACCCCCAAAATTTCAATTACCCACCTGGCACCTATATCCCAGTGATTGTTCTATAACTACCAATTTGTACTTCTTACTACAGACTGATGGTTGCCTGAGGGGAAGGGTTTGGGGGCCTGGGTGAAAAAGGTGAAGTGATTAAGAAGTGATTTCTGGGCATGGACATGCTCCGAGGAACAAGCTGGAATTAAAACTGAAATACAGAAAGGCTTCCTGAATAATCAACAGAAAACTCACAGGAAAGAACCCTGAAACCTGAGGACTGAAGGTGGAGACCACATAGATACTGGTAGGAGGGGCAGAGGTATGAAAGGACAACAGCAACTGAAGTCCCAGAGAGATATCTCAGCTATGGGGGATTACACTGAGAACTCTGGGATCTAATCCCAAGCAGGGCTCTCCAGCAGAGAACACCAAATCTGAGGAGGGTACCCACATAACAACTGGCTGTGAAAAGCAGTGGGTTGTTGTCTGCCAGGGAGTGGCAGCTGAAAGTTTGGGCACCCTCTTAAAGGACCAATGCACAAAATTCCCTATGGAGCCACCCACCTTGTGCTCTGGCAGAGGGAGGGTGAAGTGGACTGGAGCTGTGAGAACAGAATCCAGGATTGTGGACTCAGGGGAGAGCTCAGAAGGCGGACACTCCAAGTTTCTTGAGCTGAGTCATTCTCTCATGCAGCTGAGGACATCCTTCCCACATAGACATTTGCCTTGCCTGGGGGGAAGACAGTCAACACACCCTATTGGAAAACACCTTACTCTGAGACCACTTAAGAGATTCAAAGTAGCAATTAGCCTCCAGGCAGAAGCAACTGAAAAAACTATTGCCACACCTGAGGACAATTGTCTGGGGGCAATTCAAGTTGGAATCCTATTAGTCTGTAGGCAGAGGCGGTCTCTGGAGGCTTTGAGTCTTTGCCTAATACAATTAGTCAGAAATAGCCTTTAACACTGTCCAGCACTAGAGATTGATAGATGTAGAGGATATACCTAAAACATAGTCACAAACCAAAACAGACAACCAAAATGAGAAGACAAAGAAACAACCCCCAAATAAAAGACCTAGATAATTCTCCAAAAGAAGAGATAAATGAAGCAGAGATTAAAAATATATCTGAAATAGAGTTCAGAGTAATGATGGTAAAAATGCTCAACAGTATGAAAAAAGATATAGTAACTATGAAAAAAGAACAGTCTGAGATAAAGAATGACATAACTAAAGAACACATTGGAAGGAATACATAGCAGATTAGGGGAAGCTGAGGATCAAATCAGTGAATTAGAAGACAGAGTTGAAAATATCACTCAATCAGAGAACCTAAAAGAAAAAAAAAAACAACTAAAAAGCAGGAGGACAGATTAAGAGAGCCATGGGACAACGTGAAAGATAACAATATTAGAATAGCAGGTGTGCCAGAAGAAGCAGAAAGGGATAAAGGCATAGAGAAAGTGTTTGAAAAAATAATGGCAGAAAAATTCCCTAACCGGGTAAAGGGAAAAGTCACACAAGTTCGGGAGGCACAGAGAACCCCAAACAAGAACCCAAATAGACCCACACCCAGACACATCATAATTAAAATGCTAAAAATTAAAAACAAAAAAAGAATCTCAAAAGCAGCAAGAGAAAAGAAGATTGTTACCTACAAAGGAGTTCCCATAAGGCTGACACCTGATTTCTCATCAGAAACTCTACAGGCTAGAAGGGAATGGCATGAAGTACTCAAGGTAATGGAAAGCAAGGATCTGAGACCAAGATTACTATATCCAGCAAGGGTACCATTCAAATAGACAGTCAAATAAAGAGCTTTTCAGACAAAAAAGGCTAATGGAGTTCATCACCACCAAGCCATCATTACAAGAAATGCTAAAGAGATTACTGTAATGAATTGCTGAGAAGAAGAAACTGAGAGAGAAACCTAGCAATACAAAATTAAAATAGCTATAAATAAGTACCTCTCAATAATAACCTTAAATGTAAATGGATTAAATGCTCTAATCAAAAGGCATAGGGTAGCTGAATGGATATAAAAACATGACCCAACTATATGCTGTCTACAAAAGATCCACCTGAAAACAAAAAGCACACACAGGATAAAAGTGAAGGGATGGAAAAAAAAATTCCATGTAAATGGAAAAGAAAAAAAGCTGGAATAGCAATATTCATATCTGACAAAATAGACTTTAAAATGAAGGCCATCACAAGAGACAACAAAGGTCACTACATAATACTAAAGGGATCAATCCAACAAAAGGATATAACCCTAGTAAACATATATGCATCCAATATAGGTGCACCTAAATATATAAAAAATCTTCTGGAGGACTTTAACAGAGATAGTGACAACAATAAGGTCATAGTAGGGGATTATAACACCCCTCTGACTTCATTGGACAAATCTTCCAGACAAAAACTTAACAAGGAAACAGAGACTCTAAAGGACAAACTGGGTCAGATGGATTTAATAGACATTTATAGAACATTTCACCCCAACACAGCAGAATATACATTCTTCTCAAATGCACATAGGTCATTCACAAAGACAGACCACATGTTAGGACACAAAACAAGTATCTACAAGTTCAGGTAGATTGAAATCATATCAAGCATCTTCTCAGATCACAGTGGAATGAAATTAGAAATCAACTTTAATAAAAACACCCAAAAACATTCGAACACATGAAGGCTAAATAGCATGTTATGAAACAATGAATGGGTTACCAATGAGATCACAAAATAAATAAAAGACTTCCTGAAAACAAATAAAAATTAACACACAACAACCCAAAATCTCTGGGATACAATAAAAGCAGTCCTGGATCCATCCGGGTGAGGCTGGGTCCCGGGCCCGGGTGAGGCCACGCGCCCCTTGGGTCTGGGTGAGGCCACGTTCCCCTTAGTCCGGGTGAAGCCGTGCCCCTGGGTCCGGCCGAGACCAAACTAGAGGGAGTCGGACCTCCGTTACTACCATTTGTCCACCATCCAGAGCTGAGGGGTCAGTGCTGATATGTACACATAAGGAACTGGTGGACATTGAAATTGGGTCTCAAAAGAACTGTTGGTCCAGAAAGAAACTCACTACAGACTGATTCATTTGCCTGTCAGCATAACTATTATTGCCCGTCTCACATTCAGTTCTTATAAGTATATATCTAGTGACATATGATCTCGCTCATCTAGGGGAAATGATGAACAACATAGACTGAGGAACAAGAACAGAACCAGAAACAAGGAGGCATCGATCGGACTATCGGTCCTCAGAGGGAGGATAGGGGAGGTTGGGAGGAGGGGGGGGAGATCAACCAAAGGACTTGTGTGCATGCATATGAGCCTATCCAACGGTTAAGTTCAACAGGGGGTTGGGGCATCCGTGGGGAGGCGTGTGGGATGGGAATGGGGGGATGAGGACAAATATGTGACACCTTAATCAATAAAGAAATTTTAAAAAAATAAATAAATAAATAAATAAATAAATAAATAAATAAAAGCAGTCCTGAGAGGGAAGTTCATAGCACTACAGGCATACCTAAAACAAACAAACAAACAAACAAAAACAAAAACAAAACAAAAACACACACACAAAAAACCCACACAAAACAAAACAAAAAAAACAACAAGAAAAATCAGCCTACAACTTAAAGAACTAGACAAAGAACAACAAGAAAAACCCAGAGTAAGTAGAAGGAAGGAAATAATAAAGATTAGAGCAGAAATAAATAACATAGAGACTAAAAAAGAAAATCAATGAAACCAAGAGCTGGTTCTTTGAAAGGATAAACAAAATTGATAAACCATTAGTTAGACTCATCAAGAAACAAAGAGAGAGGACCCAAATAAATAAAATCAGAAACAAAAGCAGAACAGTAATCACTGACATCACAGCAATACAAAGGATTCTAAGAAAATACTATGAACAACTATATGCCAACAAGATGGACAATGTGGATGAAAGAAAAATTCCTAGAAAAATACAGTCTCCCAAAAATGAATCAGGAGTAATCAAAAAACCTGAATAGGCCAATAACAACTGATGAAATAGAAGTAGTAATAAAAACAACTCCCACAAAAAAAAAAAAGCCCAGGCTCAGACGGCTTCACAGGGGAATTTTTCCAAACATTCAAAGAACTAACACCTATACTCCTCAATCTATTTCAGAACATCCAAGAGGAAGGAACACTTCCAAACGCTTTTTATGATGCCAGCATTATCCTAATTCCAAAACCAGATAAAGACACTACAAAGAAAGATAATTACAGGCCAATTTCCCTGATGAACATAGATGCTAAAATCCATAACAAAATATTAGCAAATCACATCCAGCAATATATTAAAAAGATCTTACACCATGATCAAGTGGGATTTATTCTAGGGATGCAAGGCTGGTACAATATTAGCAAATCAATAAACATGATACATCACAAAAACAAATTGAAAGATAAAAATTATATGACCATATCAATAGATGTAGAAAAAACATTAGACAAAATCCAACAACCATTTTTGATAAAAATTCTCCACAAAGCTGGAATAGAGGGAGCATATCTCAATGTGATAAAGGCCATATATGACAAACCTACAGCCAACATCATATTCAATGGGCAAAAATTAAAATTATTTTCCCTAAGAACAGGAATAAGACAGGGATGCCCACTCTCACCACTCCTGTTTGACATAATACTGAAAGTGCTAGCCATACCAATTAGACAAGAAGAAATAAAAGGCATCCAAATTGGAAAAGAAAAATTAAAACTGTAATTATTCACAGATGACATGATATTGTACTAGACTTAATAAATGAATTTGGCAATGTAGCAGGATATAAAATTAACACCCAGACATCTATGGCTTTTTTTTTACACCAATAATGAACTCACAGAAAGAGAAACTAAAAACATAATCCCATTTGCCATTCCAACAAAAAAATTAAGATACCTAGGAATAAACTTAAATAAGTAGGTAAAAGACCTATACTCAGAAAAATACAGGATGTTGAAAAAGAGATAGAGGAAGACATAAACAAATGGAAGAATATACTGTGTTCATGAATTGGTAGAATCAACATCATTAAATTGTTCATACTACCTAAAGCAATATATAGATTCAATGCAATCCCCTTTAAGATACCAACAGAATATTTCACAGACCTAGAACTAACTCTCCAAAAATTCATATGGAATACAAAGACCCCAAGAGCTGCAGCAATCCTGAGAAAGAAGAACAAAGTTGGAGGGATCACAATACTAGATATCAAGCTATATTACAAAGTCACTGTTCTCAAAACTGTCTGGTATTGGCACAAGAACATACATATAGACCAATGGAACCCAGAAACAATTCAATCAAAAAATGGCCAAAGGACCTAAATAGACACACTTTGAAAGAGGACATAAAGAAGGTCAAGAGACATATGAAAACATGCTTAAAGTTACTAATCATTGGAGATATGCAAATCAAATGACAATGAGGTACCATCTCACACCTGTCGGAATGGCTATAATCAACAAATCAACAAACCACAAGTGCTGGCAAGGATGTGGTTTGGAACTCTCTTGCACTGCTGGTAGGAATGCAGACTGGTGCAACCACTGTGGAGAACAGTATGGAGGTTCCTTAAAAAATTAAAAATGGAACTCCCATTTGACCCAGTAATCCCACTTCTAGAAATATATCCCAAGAAAACAGAAACATGAGTCAGAAAGGACACATGCACCGCTATGTTCATAGCAGCACAATTTAAAATAGCTAAGATTTGGAAACAGCCTAAGTGCCCATCAACAGATGAGTGGATTAGAAAACTGTGGTGCATCTACACAATGGAATGCTATGCTGCTATGAAAAAGAAGAAACTCAGAATTTGCAACAGCATGGATAGACCTGGAGAGCATCATGCTAAGGGAAGTAAGCCAGTCAGAGAAAGATAAATATCACATTATCTCATGCATTTGTGGAATATAATAAACAACATAAACTGATGAACAAAAAATAGAGCCAGAGGGAAAAAGAAATATTTTAGAATATAATATTAGTAATCCTGTTATTTGCAGATTTTTAATATTTCCTACAACTTTTTTGATATCATAATATGTTAGTATAGTTTTGATAATATTATTATACTTAAAATCCTTTTTTTCTTGAAATATTAATGTTTATTGCATGTAATATTACATTTAAGATAGTTTTTCTTGAATAACTGGTGTTTATGTCATGTAACATTATTATATTTAAAATCATTTTTCTTGAGATATTAATGCTTATTGCATGCAACATTTTTGTATTTAAAATCATTTTTCTTGAAATGTTAATGTTTATTGCATGTAACATTATGAAAATAAAAAAAAAAACACATGATTTTCATAGGATATTGTTGGGACAATTGAGGCATTTGAAAATAGACTACACATCCTATATAATAAAAGCCTAATATGCTAAGTGTCTGGTCAACTGGTCAGCCATTCAACCAATCAAAGCGTAATATGCTAATGCTATGCTAAAGTCTCTCAACCACTTGCTATGACGTGCACTACCACCAGGGGTCAGCCAGTTGACTGGTTGACCAGTCGCTATGACATGCATTGACCACAAGAGGGCAGACACTATGACTGGTAGGTTGGCTTGCTTCCGGGGTCTGGCCGATTGGGACTGAACGAGATCTGTAGAGAGAAGCAAATGTGATAAAAAGACAATATTACACACTGTTGTCTGTTTCTTTAGTATTTCTAGAAAGAATGATATTAAAACAGGTATCAAAGTTGAAGAGCACTGTATTGTACTAATCATTTTGAAGCAACAGCAATTTTCAATTTACTTAAATAAAATTAAACTTCATCATAAAATGTTAACATATATCTATTAAAAAGTACAATATAAAAAAAGAAGTGATTTCTGTATATTGATTTTGTATCCTGCAACTTTAGTGAACTTATTACTTCTAACAGTATTTTTAGGATTTTCCTAATATAAGCTCATGTCATCTGCTAATAAAGATAATTTTACTTCTTATATTACTTTTTTATTGCCTAGTTGCTCTGGGAAGAACTCACAGTACTGTGTTAAATAGGAGTTATGAGAGTTGGCACTCTTGTCTTGTCCCTGATCTTAGAGGAAAAGTTTCAAAATTTCAGCATTGTAGATTATATTAATTACTAGGGGCCCGGTGCACGAAATTCGTGCACTGGTGGGAGGGGGGGGTAGGGGGGGTGTGCCCCTCAGCCCAATCTGCACCCTCTTCAATCTGGAACCCCTCAGGGGATGTCCAACTTCCAGCAGTCGGACATCCCTCTCACAATCTGGAACCGCTGGCTCCTAACCACTCACCTGCCTGCCTGCCTGATTGTCCCTAACCCCACTGCCTGCCTGCCTGCTCGCCCCTACCTTGATCTCCTGCCAGCCTGATTGCCCCTACCTTGCCCTCCCCTATCAGCCTGATCACCCCAAACTGCCTGTGCCTTGGCCCCCCGTCTGGCCTCCCTCTGGAGGCACCACCCCCATAACCCCAATGCTGCTGCCACTGCAGGTGGTTATGGCTGCCTGAGCCTTGGCCTCTGTAGCCACTGCGGCTTTGTCTGGAAAGATCTCCAGAAGACAACCACTCTAATTAGCATATTACCCTTTTATTAGTATAGATTTGGGGACCATTACAACCACGCAGAACTTGAAGAAAACACATGGCCCTGGTCAGTTTGGCTTAATGGAGAGAGCATCGGCCTGTGGACTGAAGAGTCCAGGTTTGATTCTGATCAGGGGCACACATGCCTGGGTTTCGGGCTCAATCCCCAGTAAGGGGCCTGTGGGCGGCAGCTGATCAGTGATTCTTTTTTTTTTTTTAAATATATTTTATTGATTTTTCACAGAGAGGAAGGGAGAGGGATAGAGAGCTAGAAACATCGATGAGAGAGAAACATCTACCAGCTGCTTCCTGCACACCCCCCACCGGGGTATGTGCCCTCAACCAATGTACATGCCCTTAACCGGAATCGAACCTGGGACCTTCCAGTCCACAGACCGACGCTTTATCCACTGAGCCAAACCAGTTTCGGCTGATCAGTGATTCTTATCATTGATGTTTCTATCTCTCTCTCCCTCTCCCTTTCTGAAATTTAAAAAATATATATATATTTTAAAGAAAACACATGATCTTCACTTTGGGCTTTGTCATCTTACAATATCCTTTGTGCAGTGTTTTAACTTCCCTCAACTTTCCTTTACCCACCTTTAAAGTGCAATCTATTTTGGGGAAGATGATCAGGAAAGTGATTCCAGTGGGTAGAAGTTTTTTTTGGAGGGGATGGGTCATGAAGATATTTAAAAATTGAGCATGGTGATGGTTGTACCACTCTGAATTTACTTTAAAAAACCAGTTCATTGTACACTTTAGGTGACATGTACAGTATATGGGTTATATCTCAACAAAGCTGTTCTTTTATTTCTTTTTAAATAAAGACCAGTCTTATAATCAGTTGCAGGTGTTTTCAGAGGCCCCTCAAGATTTGCTTACCATGTCCCAAATCACGGCTGTGATTCCCAGTTGCCTCCAGTCCTGGTGGATCTGGATGGTGTGGTTTGCAAAGGAGAAGGTGGCAAGAGGCTTAGGGTATTTCGGCAACCCCATTCCCCCGGTCTCCTCATAGGGCACCAGGGCCATTCCCACTGTGCCAGCTCTGCTCCCTTTAACCTGTTGGGCAAAAGAATCCTGCTTGCTCTGGCCAGAAAGTGCATTCTTTCTTAGCTGGCCCCGATGCTTTTTTTAAGGTCATTTTATGGATTCAAAAGAATAAACAGAGATGTGGAATGCTTTTGTCAAGGCAGACACCCGGGGAGCGCCGGGCTCGGCCCGGACAGCCCCCCCGGGTGGCGATCGCCATGCGGACACCCAGGGAGCGCCGGGCTCGGCCCGGACAGCCCCCCGGGTGGCGATCGCCATGCGGACACCCGGGGAGCGCCGGGCTCGGCCCGGACACGCCCCCAGGGTGGCGATCGCCCCCGGGACACCCACGGAGCGCCGGGCTCGGCCCGGACACGCCCCCCGGGTGGCGATCGCCATGCTGACACCCGGGGAGCGCCGGGCTCGGCCCGGACACGCCCCCCGGGTGGCGATCGCCCCCGGGACACCCACGGAGCGCCGGGCTCGGCCCGGACACGCCCCCCGGGTGGCGATCGCCATGCTGACACCCGGGGAGCGCCGGGCTCGGCCCGGACAGCCCCCCGGGTGGCGATCGCCATGCGGACACCCAGGGAGCGCCGGGCTCGGCCCGGACAGCCCCCCGGGTGGCGATCGCCCCCGGGACACCCACGGAGCGCCGGGCTTGGCCCGGACACGCCCCCCGGGTGGCGATCACCATGCTGACACCCGGGGAGCGCCGGGCTCGGCCCGGACACGCCCCCCGGGTGGCGATCGCCATGCTGACACCCGGGGAGCGCCGGGCTCGGCCCGGACAGCCCCCCGGGTGGCGATCGCCATGCGGACACCCAGGGAGCGCCGGGCTCGGCCCGGACACGCCCCCCGGGTGGCGATCGCCATGCTGACACCCGGGGAGCGCCGGGCTCGGCCCGGACACGCCCCCCGGGTGGCGATCGCCCCCGGGACACCCACGGAGCGCCGGGCTCGGCCCGGACAGCCCCCCGGGTGGCGATCGCCATGCTGACACCCGGGGAGCACCGGGCTAGGCCCTGACAGCCCCCCGGGTGGCAATCGCCATGCGGACACCCGGGGAGCGCCGGGCTCGGCCCGGACACGCCCCCCGGGTGGCGATCGCCCCCGGGACACCCACGGAGCGCCGGGCTCGGCCTGGACACGCTCCCCGGGTGGCGATCGCCATGCGGACACCCAGGGAGCGCCAGGCTCGGCCCGGACAGCCCCCCGGGTGGCGATCGCCATGCTGACACCCGGGGAGCGCCGGGCTCGGCCCGGACAGCCCCCCGGATGGCGATCGCCATGCGGACACCCAGGGAGCGCCGGGCTCGGCCCGGACACGCCCCCCGGGTGGCGATCGCCATGCTGACACCCGGGGAGCCCCGGGCTCGGCCCGGACAGCCCCCCGGGTGGCGATCGCCATGCGGACACCCAGGGAGCGCCGGGCTCGGCCCGGACAGCCCCCCGGGTGGCGATCGCCATGCGGACACCCAGGGAGCGCCGGGCTCGGCCCGGACAGCCCCCCGGGTGGCGATCGCCATGCTGACACCCGGGGAGCCCCGGGCTCGGCCCGGACAGCCCCCCGGGTGGCGATCGCCATGTGGACACCCACGGATCGCCGGGCTCGGCCCCGACACGCCCCCCGGGTGGCGATCGCCCCCGGGACACCCACGGATCGCCGGGCTCGGCCCGGACACGCCCCCCGGGTGGCGATCGCCATGCGGACACCCAGGGAGCGCCGGGCTCGGCCCGGACAGCCCCCCGGGTGGCGATCGCCATGCGGACACCCAGGGAGCTCCGGGCTCGGCCCTGACAGCCCCCCGGGTGGCGATCGCCATGCGGACACACCCCCCGTGTGGTGATCGCCATGCTGACACCCGGGGAGCCCCGGGCTCGGCCCGGACAGCCCCCCGGGTGGCAATCGCCATGCGGACACCCAGGGAGCGCCGGGCTCGGCCCGGACACGCCCCCCGGGTGGAGATCGCCATGCTGACACCCAGGGAGCCCCGGGCTCGGCCCCGACAGCCCCCCGGGTGGCGATCGCCCCCGGGACACCCATGGAGCGCCGGGCTCGTCCCGGACACGCCCCCCGGGTGGCGATCGCCATTCTGACACCCGGGGAGCGCCGGGCTAGGCCCTGACAGCCCCCCGGGTGGCAATCGCCATGCGGACACCCGGGGAGCGCCGGGCTCGGCCCGGACAGCCCCCCGGGTGGCGATCGCCATGCGGACACCCAGGGAGCGCCGGGCTCGGCTCGGACACGCCCCCCGGGTGGCGATCACCCCCGGGACACCCACGGAGCGCCGGGCTCGGCCCGGACACGCCCCCCGGGTGGCGATTGCCATGCGGACACCCGGGGAGCGCCGGGCTCGGCCCGGACACGCCCCCCGGGTGGCGATCGCCATGCTGACACCCAGGGAGCGCCGGGCTCGGCCCGGACACGCCCCCCGGTGGCGATCGCCATGCGGATCCCCGGAACTTACAGGATTGGGCGCAGCCATCTTGTTCTTCCCAACGGCCGGATGGGCCACCCGGAGTCCCGCCCCAGCCTCTGGCAGGCCCAATCATGGGCATAGCGGAGGTGCGGTCAATTTGCATGTTTCTCTATTATAAGGTAAGATAGACTTCTTATAAGTGACATTACTTTATATTGAGGTATGTTCCTTCTATAGCCAATTGCTGAGAATTCTTGTCATGTAAGGATGTTAAATTTTGTCCATTTTTTCCTGCATCTATGGAGATAATATATTTCTGTGCTTTTTATTAAAGTGATGTATTGATTTATATAAGTTAAACCATCCTGTGTCCCACGAATAAATACCACTTAATAATTGTGTATGATCCTTTTAGTGTCATGTTAAATTCCTTTTTTTAATATGATATTGATAATTTTTACATTTCTATACATCAAGAATATTGGCCTGTAGTTTTCCTTCTTATAGTATCTTTACCTGGCTTTGGTATCAAGGTATGGCTGACATTGTAAGATGAGCTTGGTTGTATACCATCCTCTTTAATTTTTGGAAAAGTTTAGGAAGGATTGGCATTAATTCTTCATTAAGTGTTTGGTAGATTTCACCTGGGAAACCATCTGTTCCTAGGCTTTTTATTTGTTTATTTTGGAGAAGAAATTTTTGATAATGGATTCAATCTCCTTATCCATTATTGTTCTGTTTATTCTCATTATTCAGTTTTAGTAGGTTGTATATTTTAGGGAATTGTTTCATTTCTTCTAGTTTGCCTAATTTATTGGTTTATAAATGTTCTTAGTAGCTCTTATAACCCTTTGTATTTCTGTAGTATCTATTGTAATATCTTCTCTTCCATTTATGATGTTTATTTGAGACTGATTATTTTTTGTTAGTTTAGCTAAGATTTCTCAGTTTTGTTTACCTTTTCTCAAAATCAGCCCTTAGTTTCATTGATATTTTCTATTGTTTTCTGGTCTATACTTTATTTCTTTCTCCTTTGATATTTGTTATTAATTCTTTTTCTCTGTTAATATTGGCTTATTTTGTTCTCTTTCTAGTTCATTGAGTTATTTAGTTAAATTGTTTTTTTGAGATCTTTCCTTTTTAATGTAGATATTTATCACTATAAATGTTCCACTTAAAACTTTTTACTGTAGTATGTTGTGTTTCCATTTTCATTTGTCTCAATATTTTTATGTCTCTCAATTTTTCATTGACCCATTGATTATTCAGAAGTTTGGTCATTACTTTCCTCATATGTGTGAATTGTCCAGTTTTTCTTCTGCTATATCTAGTTTTATACCCTGTGGTAAGAAAACAACAACAACAACAAAGGGTAAGAGATCCTTCTTTTTTATTGCTGCATAGAATTCCATGGTGAAGATGTACCATAGCTTTTTTATACGCTTATTTATTTATGGGCTGTTGGGCTGTTTCCAGATCTTAGCTATTGTAAATAGCACTGCTATGAACATAGGGGTGCATACGTTCTTTCTGATTGGTGTTTCAGGCTTCCTAGGATGTATTCCTAGAAGTGGGATCACTGGGTCAAATGGAAGTGACATTTTTAGTTTTTTGGAGGAGACTTCAACTGATTTCTATAGTGGCTGTACCAGTCTGTATTCCCACCAGCAGTGTACTAGGGTTCTCTTTTCTCCACATCCTCACCAGCACTTGCTGTTTGTTGATTTATTGATGGCAGCCAGTCTGACAGGTGTGAGGTAGTACCTCATTGTCATTTTAATTTGCATCTCTATAATGATTAGTGACATTGAGCATTTTTCCATATGTCTCTTGGCCATTTGTATGTCTGCTTTGGAGAAGTGTCTGTTTAGGTCTTCTGCCCATTTTTTAATTGGGTTTTTGTTTTGTTTTGTTTTGTTTTTGTTTTCTTGATTTGTATGAGTACTTTATATATTTTAGATATCAACCCCTTATCAGATGTATCATTGGCAAATATAATGGGTTCTTGCATACAGTGGGTTCCCTTTCCATTTTCATGTTATTTTCATTTGCTGTGCAGAAGCTTTTTATTTTATTGTAGTACCATTTGTTTATTTTGTCTTTTGTTTCTCTTGTGCTAGGTGTTGTATCAGTGGTGCTGTTAGCCATCCCCCCAGTTAGTAAGGAAAACCAAAAAGGATTTATAAAATCAATTTTATTTTTAAACATTTCACCTTGAATTACCAGTATAATTACCATTCATGCTTTCAAAATTGGCTTTAACATGCACAGTGGCACAAACATATACATCTAATATGCAAACTCTATTTTTTTTTTTTTTACTTTGCCACCAGAACCAATTTTTCACATTGACCACAGGTTATGCAGCAAAGACAAGGTGTCAATCACACAAGTGCAGTCACACTGCAACTATGAAGTGATAGTGGATCTATGGATGAACCCAATGAATTCAAGGCCAACGATAGCCAGAGCAGATAATGTTGTCACAAAAGACTGGTCCAAGAAGCAGAACTTAACTGAAGGACCACCACTTGGGAGGAGCGGGTGTCCAGCTATCTAGGGGCTTGCTAGTCATTAGAAAAATGCCACCAACACTGAAAGTGCAGGGTAACTGGACACACAAGTCATATTCTCTCTCAGGAGTTTGAACCTGAGTCTCAAAACCAGAGAGTAGGCAGCAGCAAATTCAGCAAAAACAAACACCAAAAAACAAACTAACTATCCTATATAATAAAAGGCTAATATGCAAATCAACCGAATGGTGGAATGACCGGTTGCTATGATGCACACTGACCACCAGGGGGCAGATGCTAAACACAGGAGCTGCCCCCTGGTGGTCACTGTGCTCCCACAGGGGGAGTGCCACTCAGCCTTCTAGAAGCCAAGCTCATGGCTGTTGAGTGAAGCAGTGGTGGCGGAAGCCTCTTGCCTCTATGGCAGAGCTAAGGATGTCTGACTGCTGGCTTAGGCCTGCTCCTCATGGGCCTAAGCCATCAGTTGGACATCCCCCAAGGGCTCCCGGACTGCAAGAGAATGCAGACCAGGCTGAGGGACCCCCCCTCCCAGGTGCATGAATTTTGTGCACCAGGCTTCTAGTTTTAGCATAATAGCCCAGCAAGAAAACAGAAGCAGAGGAGACCAACTGTTGGAGCGGATAGAGCGATGATAGAGAGACTACAGCTACAGGTATTGTGGACTCTAATTACTCCAGGCTGGGTAGTGATTTAAACTGTTTGCAATAAAGGTGAAAGTCTTTTCTTTCCTTTATATTTTTAATAAATGTATAATAAATGCAATAAATCCCTAATGTTAAGCATGGTGTGTTTCTTTCCTTGAATTATTAAAAGCTTAAAGCCTGCTCTTTTCATTTTACTCTCTCACATGTAGAAGGTTGACGTCATCATGTTTCCTGTTTCATGGTACACAATCGTCATAGGTCCATACCACACCACTTTCTTGAATTTTCTCTGTCACCCTGATTTCCATTCCTGTTCCTCTTCTACCACATAGGCACTTAGTGTATTTTACACATGTCTGTGCATACATATATAACTTGTAACCTAATTAGTGTTATTTTCTGAATTTATTTTTAATTAATTTAAATGATATTGACTATAGGACACCTTTAGTGTCCCACATTTTCACCTATCATGTTTTTACACATTTGGCACCATGTACATTAGATTATTGCTTCTAGATGATACATAATATTCTACAATATATCTTATGTCCACTATATATTATCTCATTTCTAGATTGTCTTAAACACTCTACAAAAATTATATATATATATATATATATATATATATATATATATATACATTAATTATATTTTGGAAGTTTCTTTTATAGACATCTTATGCATAATTGGAATTTATTTTCAGAAATGGAAGTGTTGTGTGTTAGTTTATGAGCATAATTAACAAAATGGACTCTGTATCAAATTTCCCTCCTACCATCATTTCACAAAATGCTCACTTCTTCACTTGTCCAAACCCTGGAATCACTGGTTTTTTCAAATTTTCATTTTAGTAATGTGGCATCTCATTGTATTCGTAACAATAGTACTTTTCCCTCATTCTTAGTGAATTTAAAAGAAGAAAAAAAGAAAGAAAAACTGCTCACACATTTTTTTACTCAGTTACATTTCCTTTTTAAAAATTGCCTGTTCAAGTGTCCTTTAAGAAAAGGACATGCTAAACACTCTTATTTAACATAGTTCTGGAAGTCCTAGCCAGAGATATTAGGCAAAAGAAAGAAGTAAAAGTCATCAAAATTGGAAGGAAGAAGTAAAAGTGTTACTTTTTGCAAGTGACATAATTCCAAATATATAAAACCCTAAAGACTCCACCAAAATATTAGAAACAATAAATAAATACAGTAAAGTTTCATGATAAAAAGTCAATGTATAAAAATACACTGCTTTTCTACAAACTAACAATGAAACTTTAGAAAGAGACATGAAAAAGACAATTCATTTTGCAATTTCAACAAAAATACTATAAAATACCTAGAAATAAACTTAACAAAAGATGTGAAAGAAATATATACTAAAAACTACAAAGCATCATTAAGAGGTTGAAATAGACACAATGAAATGGAAAGATACTCGATATTCATGAATTGGAAGAAGCAGCATAGTTAAAATGGCTACATTACCCAAAGAAATATACAGAAATAATGCAATCCCCATCAAAATTCCAATGTACATTTTAAAGAAATAGAACAAAAATCATCAGATTTGTGTGGAACCACAAAAGACCCCAAAATAGCCAAAGCAATCCTGAGAAAAAGAAGGAAGCTGGAGAATACCTGACTTCAAATTATACTACAGTACTATGATAATCAAAACAGTATGATATTGGCAGAAAAACAGACACACAGACCAATGAAACAAAATTGAGAGCCCAGAAATAAAACCACATGTACATGGGCAAAGTACTTTTGACAAAGAAACCAAAAACATACAATGGAACGAAGAAACCCTCTTCAATAAATGGTGCTGGGAAAATTGGAAAGCCCCATGCAAAAGAATGAAACTAGATAACAGTTTGTGCCCATATAGAAAAATTATTTCAAAATGGATCAAAGACCTAAATATAAGATCTGAAATAATAAATTAAGTAGAAGAAATCATAGGTACTAAACTGATAGACCTTGGTCTTAGATACCATTTTGTGAATTTGATACCAAAAGTAAGGGAAGTAAAGGAAAAAAATAAATTAATGGGACTATATCAAGCTAAAAAGCTTCTGCACAGCAAAATAAACCAACAATTAAAAAAGTAACCCACAGAATTACAGATGATATTTGCAATCAGCAGTTCTAAGAAGGGATTTATATATATAAAGATCTCATGCAACTCAACACCAAATGATCAAATTTTTAAAAATGGGCAGAGGACCTCAGTAGACACTTCTCCCAAAAAAATATACAAAATGCCAACAGATATATAAGAAGATGCTTGTCCTCACTAACTACTAGGGACATGCAAAGCAAAACCACAATGAGATATCACCTCACACCTGTTCAAATGTCTATTATCAACAAGACAGGTAATAACAAGTGTTGGAGAGGTTCTGGAGAAAACAGAACCCTCTTTCATTGCTGTTGGAATGTAAACTAGTATAACCACTATGAAAAACAGTTATGGCAGTTTCTCCAAAAATTCAGAAAAGAATTACCATATGACCAGCAATCCCTCTTCTGAGTATCTATCCAATAAACTGAAAAGCATTTATTCACAAAGATACATGGTGCTTACCAGAGGGAATGGGGTGTGAGGGGTGGTGATGGGGTAACAGTGGTCAAATATTTGATGACAGAAAATGATTTGACTTTGGGGGTGGTGGAGACACAATGCAATGCACAAATCATACATTATAGAAATGTATACTTGAAATTTATATACTATTAATCAATGTCACCCCAATAACTGTTAATAAAAATAGAAAGTATTATATACTTGAAAACTACATAATTTTATGAACCAATGTCACCCAAAAAAATTCTGTAAAAATTTTAAAAATAAAAAGATTAGGAGACATGACAAGTAAAAGGAAATAAACACTATAGATCAAAAACACTATAACAAAATTGAAGAATGCCTGTTATGGGCTAATTTGGAGATGAACATGGCTAAGGAAAGAATATCTGAGACTGAGGATATCTGAATAGTAATCTTCAAAACTATAAAGCAAAAAGAACAAATACTATTAAAAAACAAAACAAAACACAGATTATTCAAAGACCTTGGGCTTTGAAAATTCAATGACTGAGAATTCTCACAAATCCATAACATACATGAAACCACAGATCCAGTGAGCTCAGAGAATCTTTAGCAGGAAAAGTGCTAAAAAACAAACAAACAAACAAACAAACAAACAAAAAACTACATATGAGTATATCATTTTCAAACTACAGAAAATCAAAGATAAAATAAAATTCTTTAAAAAAAAGAAAAAAGGTCCATTATACATACAAGAACATAAAAAATAATTACATCTGTTTTCTCATAAAACATTCAATGTAGGAAGTAGTGGACAGAATATTTAAAGTGCTAAATAAATAATGTAAAAATGAATAGCTAAAAATAACTCTCCAACCTAGAATTCTCTATCCTGAAAAAATATTTGTCAAAAGGAAAAAGACATTCAGGCTCACAGAAGTTAAGGGAATTTGTTGCCAGCAGTCCTGCCTTGCAAGAAATGTTAAAAGAGGTACTTTAGGAAAAAAGAAAATAATATAGGTCACAATCTTGGATTTACATGAAATAAGGAAGCATGTTGAAGAGAAATAATGTAAGGTAAAAATAAAAACTTAGATTTTTCTTATTCTTAATTAATCTAACAGATAGAGATTATTCAAAATAATGTGTGTTTATAAATATGTTATTCATATAATCTAATAAAAGAGTAATATGCAAATTGACCATACATCCGCTACACCCACAAGCCATGCCCACCAACCAATCAGGATCAAGTATGCAAATTAACCCAACCAAGATGGCTGCAGACACAGATAGAGCAGGAGGCTTGAGTTGCCCCTGCCAATGGAGAAAGTCAAGCTTTCTGCCTGCCCTGGCAGGCCCAGGCCTCCGCTCAAGGCTACAAAGTTTTAATTATAGAAGATAAATAAATCCCAAAAAAATTGCAGCAGCCATGGAGATGGAGAGAGCAGGAGGCTTGAGTTGTCCCTGGCAATGGAGGAAGCCAAGTTTTCTGCCTGCCCTGGCGGGCCCAGGCCTCCGCTCAAGGCTACAAAGTTTCAATTATAGAAGATAAATAAATCCCAACAAAAATGGCTGCAGCCACTGAGCAAGCAGGAGGCTTGGCTCCTCTCAAGGCTACAAAGTTTCAATTATAGATGATAAATAAATCCCAGATACCAGGGCCTATGCTTGGGTCACTGGGGGGTGTGGCTGGCCTGCAAACCACCACAGGCCCCTCACCCAGGCCACCCCATGCTCCAAGGGAACCCCCACCCTGATCTGGGACACCTTTCAGGGCAAACCAGCCGGCCCCCACCCGTGCACCAGGCCTCTATCCTATCTAATCCTGTCTAATAAAAGGATAATATGCAAATTTACCATCACTCCAACACACAAGATGGCTGCCCGCATGTGGTCAAAGATGACTGTCCCCATGTGGACACAAGATGGCCACCACAAGATGGCCAGGAGGTGAGGGCAGTTGGAAGGGACCAGGCCTGCAAGGGAGGGCAGTTGGGGGCGATCAAGCCTACAGGGGAGGGCAGTTAGGGGTGACCAGGCCAGCAGAGGAGGGGAGTTGAGGGTGACTGGGCCTACAGGGACGGGCAGTTGGGGGACCAGGTCTGCAGGGGAGGGCAGTTAGGGGTGACCAGGCCTGCAGGGGAGGGCAGTTAAGGACAAACAGGCTAGCAGGGGAGCAGTTAGGCATCAATCAGGCTGACAGGGGAGTGGTTAGTGGGTGATCAGGCTGGCAGGCAGAAGCAGTTAGGGCCTATCAGGAAGGCAGGCAGGCAAGCAATTGGAAGCCAGCAGTCCTGGATTGTGAGAGGAATGTCTGACTGCCCGTTTAGGCTAGATCCTACCGAATCGGGCCTAAATGGGCAGTTGGACATCCCTCGAGGGGTCTCAGATTGGAGAGGGTGCAGGCTGGGCTGAGAGACACATCCCCCGTGCACGAATTTCATGCACTGGGCCTCTAGTATGTATATATATGCCTATATATTACTGAAATAAATAAAAGAAATAGCAGAAGTTACAGAAGAAATAAAATAGTAAAGTTCTTCTTATATGTTTTTCTTGCTACCCATAAAGTGATATAGTATAACTTGAAAGTTGATTTGGATTAGTTGTAAATATAAATTACAAACTCAAGGACAACCAGTAAAAGGTATTTTAAAGTGTATAATTGATATGCTAAGAAAGAAGAGAAAATAAGATCACACAAAATAATCAACTGAAACAACAAGAGGCAGCAAAATAGTGGGAGATAAGAATAGAAACAAAGAATGAAGCCAATAAATAGAAACAAACAATGACAAGTTATGGAAGGTATTGGTCTAACTATATTAATAACCACTTTGGATGACAATGGTCTAAATACATCAATTAAAAGTCAGAAATTGTCAGAGTTAATAAAAAAAGAGATCAAACAATGTTTTTTTGTTTTGTTTTGCTTTTCTTTTTCTTTTTGTTTTATAAGAAACACACTTTAAATGAAAAAGCACATTTAAAAGTAAGTGGATAAAGAGAAATATACTCTACTAACATTAATCAAAACATAAAAAGCTGAAATATATATAGTGATTTTAGGTAAAGCAGACTTCAAAGCAAGGAATGCAAAAATGGATAAAGAAGGGCATTATATAATTATAGAAAGGTCAGTGCTCCAAAAGAAATGAGCCTTAACATGTACGCCTAAAAATAGAGCCTAGTGACGTAAAGCTCCTAGAAGGGCAAGCAGAAATACAGGAATCCACTATTATATTTGAAGACTTCAACACCACTCTATGAGAAATAAATAGATTTAGTCAACAGAAATCACTAAAGACATAGTAAAGATCAGCAACACCATAAGTCAACTGACTGTAATCGGTATCAATAGACTGCTTAATACAACAGAGGCATGATACATATTTTTCTCAAGCTCTTATGGAATTAAGGAAGATAGACCACATTCTGGGCCCAAACCCACACCTTAACAAATTGAAGAAAAAAAAAAAGAATAAGAAATACAATCTCTACTCTCAGAACACAATGCAATTAAACCAAATATCAATAAAGTAAAAATAATTTAAAAATACAAATTTGTGTAGATTAAATAACATTTCTAAAAACCACATGGGCTAAATATGAAATCTCAAGAGAAAATTTAAAATATGTTTAACTAAATGAAAATAAAAATAGAATTTATCAAAAGTTGTGGGCTAAGGGGGGATTAGGACTTCTGTAATAATATCAATAATAAAAATAAAGAAGATAAATATGTGAGAAAAGTCAGAAAAAATGTGTGGAAGCAGTACCACAGTACTCTGAGAGAAATTTATATCATTGTGGGTATATATTAGAAAAGCAGAATATCCAAAATAAACCTCTCACTTTCCAATATAGGAAAACATTCTGACAAGTGTAAGGTGATATCTCATTGCAGTTTTAAAATTAATTAGTGATTAATTAATGATTAGTGATGTTAAGCATCTTTTTATATGTCTACTGACCATTTTTTATTTTGCTGTGAAATGTAAAGTAAGGTGGGTACTAGACTTATCAGATGTAATTGTTTATACAGAAAAATCCAAAAAACTCCTGAACTAATAAGTGATGATAGCAAGGTTGCAAGATACACATTTGACATACAAAAGTCAATTGCTTTCCTGTATAGCGACAATAAGTGAGTGGAATTTGAAATGGAACACACACTACCATTTGTATTAGCACCACCAAAAATGAAATAACTAAGCATAAATCTAAAAAAAATTATTCAAGTTCTACATGAGGAAAACTAGAAAACTTTGATGAATAAAAATAAAAGAACTAAGTAGAGAGATACTCTATATTCACCTATAATAATAAAAACATAATATGCTAATTAGATTGGACAGCCAAAACTACCTTCCAGACAACCTTCCGGACAAAGCTGGGGCTGCAAGGGCCAAGACCCTTGCACGAATTTTGTGCATCATTCCTCTAGTGGATAATAAGATACAACATTGTCAGTTTTCAGTTCTTTCCAATTTGGTTCATATAGATTCAATGCAATCCTTATTAAAATACTAACAACTTATTCTATAGACCTTAATAAACTAATTCCAAAGTTTATATGGAGGAACAAAAGGCCCAGAAGAGGCCATGAAAAAATGTTTTTAATTTTTTATTTGTCAAAGAGAGTTGACACTCAATATTATTTTATATTAATTTCATGTGAACAGTATAGTGGTTAGACATCTATATAATTTATGAAGTAATCCCCTGATAAGTCTACTACCCACCTGGCACCATACAATATTATTGACTATATTTGATATGCTATAATTTGCATCCTTGTGACAATTTTCTAACTATAAATTGGTATTTCTTTATACCAAAACAGTAATTCAAAAAGTTATATGCATGCTTATGTTCATTGCAGCATTATTTACAATAGGTAAGATATGGAAGCAAACTAAATGTCCATTGGTCCATGATTGAATGAAGAAGTGATGCCTATACAGAATGGGATATTACTCAGCCATAAAAAGTGAATTAAATCTTACTATTTGTGACAACCTGGATGGATCCACAGGATATTATGATAAGTGAATAAGTCAGACAGATGAAGACAAATACCATATTATTTCACTTATATGTGGAAAGTAAACAACAAAATAAAACACACACACACAGAACACAGACTCTTAAATACAGAGAACATACCAATAGTTGCCAAATGGAAGAGGAGTTGGAGGGGATGGGTGAAAGGTAAAGGGATTAAGTTTCCAATATAGGAAAACATTCTGACAACTGTAAGGTGATAACTCATTGCAGTTTTAAGATTAATTAGTGATTAATTAATGATTAGTGATGTTGAGCATCTTTTTATATGTCTACTAGTGGCCCAGTGTATGAAATTCATGCACATTAAAAGGGAATTAATTAGAGGGAATATTTTAATATTGCTATTTGCCCTTTCTGTATACTAGAAGTGTCAGAGATGAAAGAAAACTAGTAAAATATATATGAAAATCTCCCTCCTGTCAGAGTCTGGGGCATGCCACAGGACCCAGAGTCAAGTCCCCGCCCACCTGCAGCTCCTCAAATCGCTCAAGACCCAGACCCGGCTGGCCCCACCCCCATCAAGCCCTGTAGGGCAGGGGGCACAGCCTCAGGTCCCCCGTCAAGCCCCGCCAGGCGGGGGGTGCAGCCTCAAGTCCCCTGGCCTGTTGCCAGGCGGGGGGCACAACCTCAGATCCCCCAGCCTAAGCACCAGGGCGGGGGGTGTGGCCTGGTCCCCTGGCCCTGGCATGAGGGTGCAAGGGCATGATGACCATTTGCATATTAGCTCTTTATTATATAAAATTGGTCATTTTTTACTTTGCTGAACTTAGTAACTAACACATACATATTTGTTTTTGAAATGTTTTATTTGGAAAGTATAATTTTGCAGAATCCCTTCTGGAATTTGAGTACCTGGAAGTTGAATTTTGATGAAGCACTCATTTCTGCATTTAGAGTGCCTAGATTTTAACCCCAAATACTCTTCAGACTATATTTTACCTTAGGAGATTTAATTCATTTATCTAGGCTTATATCATGGGAGTTATTATTTTTGTTACTATTTTACTATCACCTTCATCATCATCTTTCTCTTTCTGTCCAAAGAAAGGAAGGAAGACGTTGACATGTGCTGAGGGCTAATTTGCAAACTTCTCAAGTTCTGTGCTCTTTCTGCTGCCCCACCTGTCCCCTTGCCCATGAATTCCCAATGTCTAGTTTGTGGTCTTTCTCCTTAGACAAACCAACAGATTCCTCTGTCATGTCTTTTTCTTGTTCATCCATTATCTATACTAATAAAAGGGTAATATGCTCATTAGACTGGATAGATCAGATGTCTTCGGAACATCCTTCTGGACGTCCTTCCGGACAAAGCCACAGTGGCGGGGGCCGAGGCAAAGGTGGTTAGGGGCAATCAGGCCAGCAAGGAAGAGCAGTTAGGGGCAATCAGGCTGGCAGGGGAGCAGTTAGGGGTGATCAGCCAGGCAGAGGTGGTTAGGGGCGATCAGGCAGGCAGGCAGAGAGGTTAGGAGTGATCAGGCAGGCAGGCATGTGAGCAGTTCCTATTTAGAGGCATTGTCCTAGTATGCATAGAAACACAAAGATTTGGCACCTGAAAGGACAGATCAGGAATGCACCTTGGGATTTACCATTACTGGAATCAATGTGCTCCAGGATAACTCATTCAAAAGCACTGTGTGACATTCACCTGTTTGATTTGATAGAAAGTTAAATGCATGCTCATCAAGGCCAAAAGCAATATTTGCAACATTCAAGGTTCACCTCTATTTTACTACAGGGAGGCAGCAGCAAGCCAGAGATTATTATTTCTGTTAAATTTCAGGAATTTTAAGGGCCGGGCTGTATTAACACGAGTGCAGTGGTAACTTGGCTAATTAAAAATTCACTTACGAGAAAAAGAATCAGATAGATTGCAGTAATAATGATAAGTCTAACTACTTAGTATTCCCCATAGCTGGTCTACTGATATGAAAGTAAGAACAAATGTGATTGTACACTATTAAAGATTATTAAGCATGGCAAGTGTAAAATGACTGCTGTAATGCATGCTTTCCTCTGGAATCAGAGTGATCTTGAATGCCCAAGGCTTAAAGCACTTACAAAAACACATCCATCTTGAGACATCAAACTGTCAGATATGGCTTCCTAGAAAGGAGGCTTAACAAAGAGGACAGAGCTGCCACCTGTGCACAGTGAGAGCCTTGACACGCTCTTTGGAGTAAAGCTCACATGGACCCCGCTATAGTCCAGGTTTGGAGAAGGCCTTAGAGAGTTTCCACAAAGGTTGCTGGAAGCACGGCTGATTTTTCAAAGAGGATATGGAGTTGTTTGTATAGCTCATGGTGGGCACTGTGTGTTTGCTTTTAGGAAGGGCGATCCAAATAACACTCTCTAACAGTAGGATATAGTTATTGCTATCCTCATTTCTGAAGGGTACAAGAAAAAGATTTCTATTTACTCAGAGAGGAAATGGTCTCTAAGAGAATAGAAATCCATGAGTTTCAAGTTCAATGTCTCCTCTTGACCACATATTTGTGACCTAGTTCAAAGATCTGACTTTCTATTACTATCCCCGTTCTATTGTTCCATAAGTTACTATAGTGCTAGTGAGTGAAAGCCACAGGGAAACAGATTTTTGCCTGGATATAGGAATGAGTCCCTGGTGAAGATAATTGCTGATCATTGAAATTTGCACCTCAGGAAATACAGATATTATTAATGATTACAAAGGTACAAGTTGGATAAATTTGGTAAAACAAAATAACAATATCAGGTAAAATTCTATCACAGGTTTTAAATTTATATCTAGTAAATGCCACACACACTCTGTGTGGTAGATAATATTATTCTTAGTTTATAGCTGAGCCACCTGGGGTGCAGAGTGGTGAAATTATTTTCTCCAAGTCTCACAGCTTATAAAGGGCATTATGTTTGAGGCCAGCTTTGTCAGACTTCAACAACTATTTTTACCCCACTGCACAGAGGCGCTGCAGATATGAATTTTGAATTAGACAGAGATTGGACAAGGACATGCATGACTAACTGGGCCCCTGCTCTTTAGTAATGTAGGATATAAATTGTCCTAACCTTCAGTTCCAGTTTCTGCATAATCTCAGAGCCTCCCTACTCATTTCACATTTATGTCTTAGATCCTATGACTCCTTAGTTTCTGTTCCTGACACTATGTGGACCTCTTGTTTCTGAATCACATAAGACAAGACACAAAGATCTCCCTGCGCTTTGTTTCCCAAAGCACATCACATCAAACCCTACTCAGAATGTGCTGCTCACTAGCTTTAGTAAAGACCACGAAGTAGCCATTGTCTGCACACTCTTTTCCATATCACCTGCTGCTTCATGCCTCTCCTACACCTCTTTGGAATTTCAGTTCAGTTCAGTCCACCTCCACTCTTCCTTTTCTCTTATAAGACTAGCTTGCTGAACTGGTCTATATTCATTAGACCCCTTGAAATCTGGGAAAAAATAGTTTTTTACCTCTTTATACAAAAGTATCTCTTATTCAGAGGCTGAGGCTGTTTCACAAGTTTGTTATAAGAAAGCAGGCAAAACATAATTGGTTTGCTGTTTTAAACAATAATTCTGGTGTCAGTTAGCTTAGGAATTAACATGGATATGACCAAATCCAGGAAGACAAGTTAAATTCATTTTAATAGTCCAAAGATAAAAAAGTTGGGGGGATAAAAGCTTAAGTCAATTTACTGGTTGGGTTCTCTGTCCTCAAATAATTACATAGGTCGGCTTGAAAGTCAGCCTTTTCTCTGTCCTTCACGGTGCCTTCCTCCTCCCCAGGGATGAGATGAGGCTCAGGGGAGGTTAATGCACTAATAGCCACCACAAGAACATGCCCTTGTAGCAACAGAAATTGAAAAGAGATTGAAATCTGCCATAGAGATTGTTGCTGGGAGAAAGCCAAGTAAAGGAGACAAGTTTAGATCCATAAAGACAGATGAAGATTGAAAACAAGACCATAGGTGAAATGGAGAAATAGTACAAGGTTGTGCAACAAAAGGCAGAATAGATAAAGTGACAGGCTGGTGAGGTGAATGCATTGTATCAAGTCCTCACAGGAGAACCTAACATTCATTAGGAATTTGGATTTAAGTCTAGAAACAAAACAAACAAACAAAAAAAAAAGAAAAAAATATGTCTAAGGTCTTTGATGTTCCAGTTACATTAACAGGAAGAAGCAGGAAGGTGCCACCAATTAATAGCAGTCCTTTCTGTATTAGAATCCATGTTTCTTGATATTAAAGGCTGAGGTTTGCGAAAAGCATCTAAAATCCAATGTTCTATTAGGGAGATAAGCTGTTTCTGTAATTCAAAGAATGTACACCACTAAAGCAGAACTAAGTCCCAGGCCTAGTAGGTGAGACCAAGGTCAAATATGAAGGAATAGGATTAGGGTTGAAGGCAAGGATCAACATTATGAAGACTCATTATAACCAAGTGAAATTGCTGAGAAATAGAAAAGTTAAAAATAAATAAATTTGTGAGGAGAGTAAAATTATTAGTGGAATGGAAGAAGAAATTCTTCAAGATCTGAACACAGACATGCAGCTTTAGTGTGAACTGATAGAGCAAATATTTTTTTTTAAATATATTTTATTGACTTTTTACAGAGAGGAAGGGAGAGGGATAGAGAGCTAGAAACATCGATGAGAGAGAATCATCGACCAGCTGCCTCCTGCACACCCCCTACCAGGGATGTGCCCGCAGCCAATGTACATGCCCTTGACCGGAATCGAACCTGGGACCTTTCAGTCCGCAGACTGACGCTCTATCCATTGAGCCAAACCGGTTTCGGCTGATAGAGCAAATATTTAACATGAGAAATTTTTAAAAGACCAACAAATAGTTATTTTTTTGAAATTTCAAAATCCCAAGGAAAAGAGGATTCTGAAAACAAAGCAACACAATGAGACTGGCATTCCACTGCTCTTGAGCCAGAATGATGTGCGGAGGGAGGAGATGGAGGCCATGGCAATCACAGAGGTGTCCAGCAACATGGCAACCAGCAGCAAAGCCGATCTCAGGTGATGAATGGTCACACATGAAATACGCAGAAACTTAGGTTCACTTTCTGACAAAATCAATTGAGAAATAAAATTAAGCAGTACAACACTAAAAAAGAGGAAAATATAAAATACTAGTGCCCAGTGCATGAATCCGTGCACATTGAAAGGAAATTCATTAGAAGGAGGCTGGCAGTACAGGACTGGACAAGATGGGCCTGACACACCCTGGAGCCAACCTCCTGCGGTCCCTCCCCAGCTGGCCACACCTGGGGAAGTGCCACGGCTTGAAGGTCTCCTTTGGTGGGGTGGGGAGGGACAACCTTGGCCTGGCCTGCAGGGATTGGGCCAAAACCGGCTCTCTGACATCCCTCAAGGGGTTCCAGATTGTGAGAGGGCAGTTCTCGGGTAACACACTATGGAATCAGGCTCCCTCCTCTCTGGTTCCAGGTGCATCGCCCAAGAACTGCTGCTGAGAAGTCACTGCAGCTTGGAAACTCCTGCATTGAGCGTCTGCTCCCTGGTGGTCATTGCGCATCATAGCTACCAGTCGGACAGTCAGACGGTCACTTAACCTTTTTTATCCTCTACTAGAGGCCCAGTGCATGAAATTCATGCACAGGGTGTGTGTGTGTGTGTCCCTCAGCCCAGCCTGCATCCTCTCCAATCCAGGACTGCTGGCTCCCAATCGCTTTCCTGCCTGCCTGCCTGATTGCCCCTAACCGCTTCTGCTGGCCAGCCTCATCACCCCCTAACCACTCCCCTGTCAGCCTGATGGATGCCTAACTGCTCCCCTGCTGGTCCGATTGCCCCTAACTGCCCTCCCCTGCCAGCTTGGTCGCCCCTAACTGTCCTCCCCTGCAGGCCTGGTTCCCCACAACTGTCCTCCCCTGCAGGCCTGGTCACACCCAACTGCCCACCCTTGCAGGCTTGGTCACTCCCAACTGCCCTCCCCTGCTGGCCTGATTGCCCTCCCCTGCCAGCCATCTTGTGATGGCCATCTTGTGTCCACATGAGGGCAGCCATCTTTGAACACATTGGGGCAGCCATCTTGTGTGTTGAAGTGATGGTCACAATTTACATATTACTCTTTTATTAGATAGGATAATAAAAGCCTAATATGCAAATCAACTGAATGGTGGAACAACCAGTCACTATGAAATGCACTGACCACCAAAGGGTAGATGCTCAACGCACAAGCTGCCCCAGTCCGCAGGCCCCAGGGTGGGTGCCAGCAGGGGCCCCCAGATCACCCCGCCAGTTGCCCTACAGATCAGCCCTGATTGCCGGCCAGGCCTAGGGACCCTACCCATGAATGAATTTTGTGCACCAGGCCTCTAGTATGTAGATAAGAGAAAGTATACCTAGCCCAGGAATACTGAAACTGAATCTCAGGAAAATAACATGGTGATATGTTTAAAATGCAGGTGGTTAAAGTAGCACAAGAAATAAGAGTGACCCAAAGAGACATATCCTAGAGCAAAGTGGAGGAGCTCCATAGAGAAAATGAGCAATAAGTCCTAAAGAAGTTAGGTATATGATTGTCGGGAGGAAACACAATTTTTCCTCAGAGCCTTATAAATTCTCCTGGTTGACCTAACAATCAGATTGGCTGACACAGATTACCAGGAGAAAATGAGCACGTGTATTTATGTGTGTACATATAGGGGTTCCCTAAAATATGGAACCAGAGGACAAATCATGCAGAAGAGTCTTATATGGCATTTTGAGCTAAGACAAGTGGGGAGGGCTGTGGCTTAAGACTTCAAAGAGCAGGAAGGCAATTCACAGGGAGATGAGAAAGCAAATCTTTGGTAAATAACTGTTTACTGGGCCAACTTTAGCAATGGAACACAGAGGGACTTTGGTCAAATGGGCCTCACTAGGTCTTTCCCTGTCTATTCAACCACAGTCCTTCCTGGAGCAGGTCCTCCATCTAAATTCCTTTTAGCCAGTTATGGGGAAGGTCAAAGGTTTTGCCCAAGTCTTTTCTTTAAAATAACCAACTTAAAACAAGCAAGAGCCCACAGAGCACGCTGTGGGGTGGCAAGCTCTGCTCCCTCTTAAGATGAAGCAGACATTTGTTTCTTCTCCCATCAAGGAAAAGTTGGAAAATCAGATTTTTCCTGGGGAATTCATGTTCTAAACATGAAACAAACTGAAAGGTGGCAGAATTTTGAGAAATGAAGAATATCTGAAGGAGACATCACCAGAGCATGATCCCTGTATAAATGATATAATGGCAATCCCATTAGGCCTGTAGGTAGAGAAATAACAACCTCTAGTTTAGCAACACATAATGTCTGCAAAACCAAAATGATATGAATGTGTATCGGAATATAATGCTTAGGATAAGTCTTTAGATGAAAGCCTGGGCCACTTAATCATTAAAGAACAGAATGGAAACGTTTGACTCCTCCTTCATATACCTTGATCTTATCTACATATTTAATATGCTAAGGCACAACTGAAAAACATGAGGGTGAGGGTCAGGGAGCAAAAGGGAGACTGGCAGAAGCCGTTTTCACTGCACCCACTCAAAAGTGGAGGCGTGGGTGATGCAGGAAGAGAATATTGAGGTCGCTATAATTACTCAAAGTTAAATAGCTAATTAAAGTAAAAGGAGAAATAGTGCTCTGCCTTTGGGAAGACACAGCAGCGTCTCCTCCCTCCTCCCCCGCTGGGCGTGTAGGGGGCGCCCACATGCTGGGGTCCTGCCCTGGCACTTCTGGGGTCCAGAGACCTGGTGTTTGGCTCATAACTAGAAATAAGAAGCCACTCCTCTGCTAAACTTCTTCAAAGGGTTCCCATCCAACTTAAAACAGCCAGGAAGGATGTGTGTTTCCTCCTACACTCCCTTCTCTAACTTCTCTAATATTATAGCCTTTCCTTGTTTCACTCCTGATACAAGGCTTCCTTGCTGCTCCTCAGATTCACAAAGCACAGTGCAGGCTCAGGGATTTTACATTAATGGCACTGGTCCCTGAAATGCTCGTTCCCCTGAGGTCCACAGACAATCTTCAAGTGTCTGCTCCAGAACCCTTGTCCATTCTTGCTGTCTGGATGTTTGTGTACTTAAAATTTCATATATTGACATTTTAAAGCCCAAGATGATGGTATTAGGAGGTGGGGACTTTGAAAGCCACTTGGTTCATGAATGGGATTGGTGCCTTTATAAAACAGATCTCACAGAGCTCCCCAGCCCTCTCTGCCCTGTGAGTAAACAAGGAGAAGTTTGGGATCTGGAAGAGGGCATTCCTACAACCATGCTAGTACTCTGGCCTTGGACTTCCAGGCTTCAGGACTGTGAATATTGATTTCTGTTTCAAAATGACCCAGTCTTCTAATTTTTATAGCAACTCCAAAGACTAAGACATCCATGAAGCATTCTCTGGCCCTTCTTAGAAAACAGTAACCCCTTTACTCCCTTGCTTTATTTTTCACTATAGCTCTTACCTGCTGACATAATTTCTTTGTTTAGTATGAGTTTCCCCCCAATCCTATATAATAAGAGAGAAATATGCAAATTCAGCCGGGACATCACAACCAGCTCAGGAGGCTGCGTCACGACCAGCTCAGAGCACGAACCCCAGCCCCAGCGGACACACACCACACACCAGGGCTGGGGGCAGGCTCTGAGCAGCTGCAGTATTGCTCGGAGCCCACCCTCAGCCCCGGTGCTACCCAACTCTGAGGCTACTCCTGCCAGGGGTTCGCGGGCAGGCACGCTGCACCACCGGCCCTGGGAGCAAGGTCCCCAGCGGACCCACAGACCTTCCCAGGGGGGCGTGCTTGAGCCGCGTCGCATCACAGCTGGGACCAAGGCCCTCAGTGGACCTGCCCAGAGGGACGTACTCCAAGCCGCGCCACGGCCGGGACCAAGGCCTCCAGCAGACCCACGGACATGCCCAGGGGGACATGCTCCGAGCCACCACGGCCAGACTGTGGCTTAGGCCCGCTGTCCGTGGGACATACCCTGTGGGCTCCCAGAATGTGAGAGGGGGCAGGTTGGACTGAGGGACACTCACCCAGTGCACGAATTTCATGCACCAGGCCTCTAGCAAAATATAAGAACAATGAAAACAGGGACTTTATTCACTGCTATATCTTCAGGTTTTTAAACAGTGTCTTATACCCAGTAGCAGTGAAAAAAAAGTATTTGAAGACAGTATAATGAAAAAAAATTAATTACTAGGTGTACCAGTTAATAATGCAGATTTTTTTTCAATAGATGGAGTTACACATATGTTGATATATATGTGATTTGATATGTATGCTATTTTGTTGTATTGATAACAAGCTTCAAAATTTCATATGTCAAATTTGCTGAAGGTGTTAAAATCATAGATATTTTTACACTTAAAAACGTTGAATTTCATGCCAAAAAAAAGAGCATTTGCAGGAAGTTATAATTAATTACTTTATTTTGAAGAAACAGTTATCCTATACTTTGGGAAGCTTACAGTGAACATGCTCCATCTCAAGATACTTGTGAACGCTGGTTTAAATGCATTAAAAGTGATGATTTCAATGTGAAAGACAAAGAACATCCAGGTCAACCAAAAAAGTTTGAAGACCAACAATTACAAACATAATTGGATGAAGATGCGTGTCAAACTCAAAAACAGCTTGCAGAAAGATGAAATGTTGCTCAGCAAACAATTTCTGATCATTTACAAGCAATGGGAAAGATTTTAAAGGAAGGAAAATGGGTGCCACATTAATTGAATGAAAGACAAATGGAAAACCGAAAAGTCATCAGTAAAATGTTGCTCCAACAACATGAAAGAAAGTATTCTTTGCATTGAATTGTGACTGGCAATGAAAGTGGATTTATTTTGAGAATCCCAAACTCACAAAATCATGGGTTGATCCAGGTCAACCATCAACATCGACCGCAAGGCCAAATCGTTTTGGAAAGAAGACAATGTTCTGTGTTTGGTGGGATCAAGAAGGTGTGGTGTATTATGAACTTCTAAAACCAGGTGAAACTGTTAATACTGATCACTACTGACAACAAATAATCAATCTGAACCACGCTTTGATCATGAAATGACCAGAATGTGCCAGAAGACACAGCAAAGTAATTTTGCTTCATGATGATGCACTATCACAAACTTCAAAACCAGTTAAAGACATATTAAAGATCTTGCCTGGGAAGTAATAACCAATCCGCCATATTCACCAGTTCTTGCTCCTTCAGATTACCACTTGTTCTGATAGATGGCACACGCACATTCTGAGCAGCACTTCAAAACATACGAAGAAGTGGAAAATTGGTTCTATGATGGTTTGCCTCAAAACAAGAAAAGTTCTATTGGGACGGTATCCAAAAATTACCTAAATATGGGGAAAATGTGTAGCTAGCAATGCACATTACTTTGAATAAAGCAGTTTTGATGTTTCTCTTAAAATTATCATGTTTTCTTTGATTACAAAATCTGCATTATTAACCGGTATACCTAGTATTTCTTTCATTACATATCTATACTATTCTACCTCCAGTTTTGCTTCCACTACAAACCTTTAGTTTATAGCAGGTTGTACTCATCATAAGATTAGCACTATAAAACATAAATTTAATCAATTAGTAAATTACAGCGAATATATGTTGTCCATTAAAAAAAGGTTGAGCAAAGTAAAGAGGAGGAGTGCTGTCTAAATGAGGTAAATGTGGCACTGTCATTTGCAGAAGATGACTGTAGCACACAAAGTTGACCAATCCTAATACATAAAAAGCCAGGGGCTGTCACGACCGAAACAACTGGACAGACAAACACAGGCTGCGTGGGGCGACAAGGCTGGCAGGGAGTTAGTGAGGGACAACCAAATGACTGAACAGCAGGCTGTGTGGGGCGATCAGGCTGGCAGGGGGGAGCAGTTGGGGGTGACAAGACTTGTGGAGGGGGGGCAGTTGGGAGTGACCAGACCAGTGTGGGGGGCAGTTGGAGATGACCAGGCCAGAGAGGGGGCAGTTAGGGGCAAACAGGCCGGCAGGCAGAGGTGGTTAGGGGTGATCAGGCTGGCAGGGGGGGCAGTTAGGGTGATCAGGCAGGCAGGCAGGTGAACACTTAGGAGCCAGCGGTCCTGGATTGTGAGAGGTATGTCCGACTGCCGGTTTAGGCCCAGTCCCAAGGATTGGGCCTAAACTGGCAGTCAGACATCCCCTGAGGGGTCCTGGATTGGAGAGGGTTTAGGCTGGGCTGAGGGGATCCCCCCATACACTAATTTCATGCACTGGGCCTCTAGTATTAAAATAAAGGTATAGGCACTTTATTTAGAGGTAAGTAGATAAACATAGAGAGATCAAGAGGTTGGGAGGTATAGAGGGAGGAGGGATGGAGACTGACAGGGAGTGAGGAAGAAAGGAAGAAAAGATAGAAGGAAGGAAGGAAGGAAGGAAGGAAGGAAGGAAGGAAGGAAGGAAGGAAGGAAGGAAGGAAGCCTAAATGCAGGACGAATAAAGCTTATTCTTTTGGAGGTGGGGAATGGAGGCTTGTCATCCTGATATCCTGGGGTTATGGATAAAGAAAGGTTTGAAACAAGGGACTCTTGATTTGAATTTTAAACTTGCCCCAACTTATTTTTAATGGTTAACATATAACTTTGATAAAAATAAGATGAGTATTTTTTGGCAGGTGTTTGGGAGCAGGGTGGGAGGAGGAGAGGTTGGGAACCATTCGGGAGTTCAGTTACATTGTCTGTGCTGGCAATGTAATGAATTAGCGCCACAAGTGATACAGGAGGCCCAGTGTTCCCATTCCCATTCCTGTGCTCTGTGTATCCATGCACTGCCACCCATTGGGCTAGAATTATATTATTTTGGGAAGTGGTCCAAGTGCTTTTGATGTGCATGATTAACATTTAAAATAATGTCAACTTATTTAGTAACTCATAACCTTATGACTCCTCTCTCACACACTGCCCTGGTGGCTGAGGAGTTCTGGGGTCACAGAGCCTGTGGATGAGGTTGCAATGAGCCGTGGTCTCTTGTTCTGCATACAGAATGAGTGTCCATCGGGCTCATTAATTTCTGAGTACTCTTTATTCTAATGCTTATAGGGTACCACGGCATTTAGGTAACTTTTAGTTTTAAGCTGACATTTAGCTCATGCTGAAATTAATGAACTTTTACAGACAGTTTCACAAATGGAAGGATCCCTTAAAAATGAGAAACACTTTAGAGTCTAGAGAAGGGTTACATTATCTTTGGCACAAAAGGTTTGGTTCATGCAATCTCCATCCCATTGAGTAAGTAGCATCCTGTCAAAGGATCATTTGGCCAGGTTGTCTCTTTGGGGTAGAACCTTCTAGCTTCCTGCTCAGGGTGTGAAGAATAACATCTCCATGGCAACTAAGGAGCAATATTTGTCCCTTATTTTCAAAATTCACTGAATATGTGGAAAATAAAATTTTTGTAGAAATTTTATGGTGATCGAAACAGTTTCTTTGTCAATAACTTTATTGGGCCCAAATTCAGCATCGACAGAATACAACCTCTTACATTTCTAAATGACATTATGTTTTCCAGGGATATTTACACCTCATATCTTACCTAATGCTCAGGCTTATAACAATGCAGCACATTTGGAAGGGAAGATATCCAACTGTTTTAAAAGTGAAGAAACCAAGGCATAGTTAATATTGCAGGACTATGGTGAGGGTTTCCATGAAATATTCCAGTGTCTTTCTTTATTCTTTGAAAGGAAAGACTGAGCAAAGGACTCCCTTTGAGCAGTGTTTTCCTTATTTAGTGCTTCCTGTTTGGAGGGTGGGTAAACAATTGAGGCGCTCCTTCATTTCCTTCGGCTTATATTTCACAGAGGGAGCGGGTGGGGGCTGGGTGAAAAGGTGAAATGGTTAAGTGAGAAAAACACAACTCATAGACACATACAACAGTATGATGATTAACAGAAGGAACGGGAGATGGGGTGGGTAGAGGAGGGTAAGGAGGGATAAATGGTGATGGAAGGAGACATGACTTGGGGTGGTGAACACAATAAAATATACAGACGATGTATTATGCAATCATACACCTGAAACTTACAAAGTTTTACTAAATGATGTCACACCAATAAATTTAATATTTTTTAAAAAGACAATGTTCTTCCACTTGAACATCATAGTCACTCTTGAAAATTTATTCTAAGAACAAAATCCAACAAAGTGAAATAACTTGTATGTTCATAGATTTTTTACAGCAGTGTAATTTTTAAGGGCAAGCACATAAGGAGAGAAATGGGTAAAGCTAGTGTATCACACATAGGACTTAATATAGGACAAAATAAATGCCCTGTATTAAATCAAGGTGTTATCATGTGGTCATTAAAATGATGAATATACAATTAAAATTCAACCTGAAAAAATTTAAATATATATAATTAGTATAAAGCACCCACAAAATTGTACATTTTAACTGTAATGAAATAAAACTATATAGGAACATAGATTATTGAAAGAAAACCCAATGGAATGAAAATGATTCTGTTAGAGAACTTCTGGGCCTCAGGTCTGCAGTTGGACAGCAAGAGACCAGTGAAGTAGTTCAGTTGGAGTGTGAAGGCCACAGAACAAGAAGTGCTGCTGGTATAAGTTCCAATACCAATACATGAGCCCAATGGCTTGGGAAGATCAATGTTCCAGAGAGAGAGAGAGATTGATTTGGAAAACCATTTTCCCCCTCAGGGATGGAGTCTGACAGGGAATTCAAGAACAAATGCCAGAGGTGACAGCCTAAAATTGGGTACAGGCCCAATACTTTAAAGACCAAAGACACGTATATGCATCATCTTTTGTAATACAGATCATGAATTAATGTGTCAACAAAACCCTTCCATGAGAACCCTGACTATGGAACTTGAAAGAGTGCAAGGGCCAAGGGAGTTGGGGTGAGGGTGCAGGGTTTACTCAGCGTCCTTTAGCAAGAAGGAGATGTGAAGAAAAATGTGGAGTGGAGTCACAGTTCCTTAGGTAGTCTCACCTGTGCAATTTTTTAAAATCTGTGTTCCATCCTGACAAGTTTGGGATCATTTTTTTCAAACTAATCACTGTCTAAACCTTATGATGCACACTGTTGTTCATGTCCATGGGTTTTTCTGGGTATTTTTGCTTATTCTTGATTTAATATGTAGCCCCAACACTTTATGTGGTTTCTTCACAGCATGACCTGCAAGTCTTAACCCTTTCGTTCCTAGTCATTAACCCACAGAGGCACCTGGAAACAGTGGCCAGGCCTTGACTAAGGGTCACCGGGTATAGGTTTCTATTAAACTAAAGATAAAATCTTGACCTAAGTTACCTTCCAGTTCCTGAGCCCTATGGTGGAATGACCCCTGGCTACTTTCCCATGAGACCTGAGACCAGGCAAAGGGATGCCAGGAAAGACCTCAAACTGTCCTCAAGACCAGAAGAAATGATTTATTACCCTTGCCACACCTCTGAGCAATCAGCTTCCAGCAGCATCCTGAACCCCCTAACCCACAGTGTCTTGTGTTTTTTCCTTATAATCTGTAACTTACATGCCATTGGGAAGTTGGGGCTTTTGAGCATGAGCTTCCTGTTCTCCTGGATGGCACCATCTATACTAATAAAAGGGTAATATGCTAATTAGACCGGGAGACCTTCCAGGAGACCTTCCGGACGTCCTTCCAGACAAAGCCATGGTGGTGGGGCCAAGGCAGAGGCTGTTAGGGGCAATCAGGCCGGCAGGGAAAGGCAGTTGGGGACAAGCAGGCCAGCAGGGGGGGCAGTTGGGGGTGAGCAGGCCAGTGGGGGGCAGTTGGGGGCGAGCAGGCTGGCAGGGGCAGCAGGTGGGGGCAAGCAGGCCAGCAAGGGGGGGGAGTTGGGGGCAAGCTGGCAGGAAGGGGAGCAGTTGGGGGTGAGCAGGCCAGCAGGGGGGTCATTTGGGGGTGATCAGGCTGGCAGGGGGCAGTTGTGGGTGAGCAGGCTGGTGGGGGCAGTTGGAGGTGAGGTGGCTAGCGGGGAGTGACAGTTGGGGTCAAGCTGGCCAGCAGGGGGTGGCAGGTGGGGGCAAGCAGGCCGGCGGGGTGGGGGCAGTTGGGGTCAAGCTGGCTGGCGGGGGTGGCAGTTGGGGGTGAGCAAGCCAGCAGGGGGGGGCAGTTGGGGGCAATCAGTTCAGCAGGGGCAGGCAGTTAAGGGTGATCAGGCTGGAAGAGGGGCAGTTGGGGTTGATCAGGCTGGCAGACAGAGTAGTTAGGGGCGATCAGGTAGGCAGGAAGGTGAGGTTTAGAAGCCAGCAGTCCTGGATTGTGAGAGGAATGTCCGACTGCCAGTTTAGGTCCGATCCCTAAACCGGCAGTCAGACATCCCCTGAGGGATCCCAGATTGGAGAGGGTGCAGGTAGGGATGAGGGACACTCTTCCTCCCTGTGTGTGAATTTTGTGCACTGGGCCACTAGTCCTATATAATAAAATCCTAATATACAAATCAACTGAATGGCAGAACAACCAATCACTATGACATGAACTGACCACCAGGGGGCAGATGCTCAATGCAGGAGCTGCTCCCTGGTAGTCAGTGTGCTCCCACAGGGGAAGTGCTGCTCAGCCAGAAGATGGGCTCAAAGTCAATGAATGCAGCAGCAGTGCCTGAAGCCTCTCCTGCCTCTGCTGCAGGCAGGCAGTAAGGAGCAAGAGGTCCTGAACTGTGAGAGGGATGTCTGTCTGCCAGCTTAAGCCCGTTCCCCACGGGGATTGGGCCTAAGCTGGCAGGCGGACATCTCCTCAAGGGGTCTTGGACTGTAAGAGGGCACAGGCCTGGCTGAGGGACTCTCCCCCAGTGCACGAATGTTGTGCACCATGCCTCTAAATTCATAATAAAATAGCCAATATTTCTCCACTGAAGTTCTCATTGTTAAGTGTTTGGCTCTGCTAGCACCTGGTGGACAAACTCAGTTTTATAACAGTACCTCTGGATGCAAACTTATTTGGAAATAAATCCATTGCAGGTGTAAATTGTTAAGTAAAAATGAGGTCATATTGGAGTAGGGTGAATGCCATGTGAAAACAGATGATCATTTTAAGATTCATTAATAAAGATAAACAAAATTAAGATAAAATACAACAGCAAACAAATCTCCTCCAGAATGCATTCAGTGTACAAAGGAGAGTGATATGGAGCAGAGAGGGGAATATAAATTAAAAGTATCCCGATTATAACTTTTAAAAGGGCATATGTTATTGTTTAATTCACCAATTTTATTATCAATGTAACAAAATATAAAAAGTATAAGTAAATAAAAGAAAAAAACAGGACTAAATAATACATAATGAAACCAATAATTATCAGACTAAAAAGTAAAGTAAAAGTCATCAAGAAATATTATTAATCAACTAAAAAAAAAAAGGTAACAGAACTTGGATGAAATTTGAACAAATACATCAGTGGTTAAAGAACAAGAACAACAAAAATCCCTAAAATTTAATAACCTAGACCCTTAGATTCTTTTAATTTTAATAAGTACCTGCATGCAAATTATAACTAATGAAGTGGAAGCAAAATAGCCCATAAAGCTTGAACTAAGCAGATACTTAGATAAAAACTTTCAGGCTAATGAAAACTCAAAGTAAGAAAAAAAAAGAAAGCAGATGTTATAATATTCATAACATAAAAGTAGCTTTGGGCATAAAGATTATGAAAAAGGACAAATAAAAGTATTTTTAAACTAGAGGCCCAGTGAACGAAATTTGTGCAGGGGGGTGGTATTCCTCAGCCCAGCCTGCACCCTCTTCGATCTGGGACCCCTTGAGGGATGTCTGACTACCCTTTCACAATCCAGGACTGCTGGCTCTTAACCGCTCACCTGCCTGATTGCCCCTAACCACTTCTGCCTGACAGCCTGATCACCCCCTAACCACTCCCCTGCCAGCCTGATCAACACCTAACTGCTCCTCTGCCAACCTGATTCCCCCCAACTGCCCTCCCTTGCAGGCCTGGTCCCTCCCAACTGCCCTCCCCTACAGGCCTGGTTGCCCCAACTGCCCTCCCCTACAGGCCTGGTTGCCCCCAACTGCCCTCCTCTGCTGGCCTGGTCACCACTAACTTCCCTCCCTTGCAGGCCTGATTGTCCCCAACTTCCCTCCCTTGCAGGCCTGGTCCCCCGCAACTGCCTTCCCCTGCAGGCCTGGTTGCCCCCAACTTTCCTCCCCTGCAGGCCTGATTGCCCCCAACTGCCTTCCCTTGCAGGCCTGGTCCCTCCCAACTGCCCTCCCCTGCTGGCCTGATTGCCCATAACTGCCCTCCCTGCCAGCCATCTTGTGGCTGCAAATTCGTGTCCACATGGAGGCAGCCATTTTGTGTGTTGGAGTGATGGTCAATTTGCATATTACTTGTATATTATATAAGATTATGAAAGGTAAAGTCTCAAAAAATGATATAATAGTCATGAGTTTTTTTGTACTCAAGACCATGATAGTAAAATATGTAAGGACAAACTTGTTAGAACTCTAAGGTGAGATTGAAAAAAATCATATTCACTTGCAGCAAAAAATTTAATACACTTTTCTCATATTTTAATGCCTTTAATAGAGAAATACTGCATGAGCTTACAAAGGAATAAAAACTCTTAAATTATAATAAGCATAATATAATATAAGCCAAACAGGAAATAAACATTATTTTCAAATATATAGACCAGTGATGGCGAACCTATGACACACGTGTCAGCACTGACACGCGTAGCCATTTCTGATGACATGCGGCCGCTTGCCAAGGATAAAACATTTGCTGCTCCTGAGGATGAAACATTTGCGACTAGAGTCTTGGAGTTAGTTTTTTCCTCAAAGTGACACACTACCCGAGTTATGCTCAGTTTTTTGGAGAAGTTTGACACACCAAGCTCAAAAGGTTGCCCATCACTGATATAGACTATAGTTTAAAATGTTAAATATTTAAAATACAATAAACTTCAGTCTCTTAAAATAAAATTGTAAAAATGTTTCAGGTGCTACATAAATTTAAGCATTTAAAACAATAAAAGTATCAAAAATATACAGCTAAAAATGAAACAAATATCTGCTAATTCAATGACAAAAGTAAAATTCAAATTAAAGACTAGATATACAAACTATTAAAGTAAAGCAAAAAACCTATACAAACAAACAAACACAAAACCTTGGAAATGAGGTCAGTGAGTGCATTTCCATAATCCCTAGGAACAGAGGAGTCTATAATGAAAAGGAAGATTTACTGCCTCACCTTTCAACTCTTTCTGCTTTTAACTCTTTCCAGCAGCTCCCTTGTACAACCTCTGAAAGCCCTTTTACTTCTTAATTTAGCATCTGGGGAAATACCTAGTTTCCTCACATTTCATGAACGAATGACTGAGTGAGCCAATGAGTGAAGGTACAAGTATGTACCAGAGGAGACTTGTGAGTTGGAGAATATAAACTCTGAAGTAATAAGCATGAAAGTCTACAAGATCACCCAGAAAACTGGTACAAGTGGATGCAGGGGGCTGCCCTGGCCCTGGGAACAGAAGCCAGATGTCAAGACAGAGCAGGAGGGCCACTAAGGTAGGATGTGGGTGTTTCCTGAAATGAAGTTTCAATAAGAAATATTGAAAGATACTGAAACATGGACTCAATTGAAAACACAATTATGTCCTTTGGATATGGAATACAGAGGTCTTTGATGAGCCTTACAGAAGCAAAAATTATTTTTTTTAAGTCAGCCCTGGCCAGTTATCTCAGTTGTTTAGTACATCATCTAGATATGCTGTGGTTGCAAGTTTGGTCCTGGGTCTGGGAAAACAAAAGAATTAACCAGTGAATGCATACATAAGTGGAGCAACAAATTGATGTCTCTCTTTCTCCCTAAACTCAAAAGTAAATTTAAAAATTTAATTAAGAAATAGAAAATAAGAGGAATGGTAGTGAACTGCTGTTTTATTGATAAACTAGAGGCCCGGTGCATGAAATTTTTGCACAGGGGGACCCTCAGCCCAACCTGTACCCTCTCCAACCTGGGACTCTTCGGGGGATGTCTGACTTCCAGTTTAGGCTAACTGCCTCTGCCTGCCAGCTGGATCGCCCCTAACTTGCCCCCCCTGCCATCCTGATCACCCCTACCTTGCTCCCCCTGCTGGCCTGATCACCCATATCTTGGCCCCCTGCTGGCATGGTCGACTCCTAACTTGCTCCCCTACCAGCCTGATTGCCCCTAACTGCCTCTGCCTCAGCATCCAGCCTAAGCCACAGTCTGGCATTGCTCTGTGGGAGATGACCTGGCGGATCAGGGGAAGGTGCTGCCTCCATTACCCTGCTGCTACTGCCACTGCCAGCCTGAGCCTTGGCCCTCACAGCCACTGCAGCTTTGTCCGGAAGGACGTCCAGAAGGTCGTTAGGAAGACGTCTGCCCTAATTAGTATATTATCCTTTTATTAGTATAGACTAGAGGCCCAGTGCATGAGATTCCTGCATGGGGGTGTCCCTCAGCTCAGCCTGCTCCCTCTCCAATCTGGGACACCTTGAGGGATGTCTGATGGGCAGTCGGACATCCCTCTCACAATCCAGGATTGCTGGCTCTCAACCACTCACTCGCCTGCCTGCCTGATTGCCCCTAACTGCTTCTGCCTGCCAGGCTGATCACCCCTAACCACTCCCCTACCTGCCTGATAGATGCCTAACTGTTCCGCTGCCAGTCTGATTGCCCCTTACTGCCCTCCCCTGCAGGCCTGGTTCCTCCCAATTGCCCTCCCTTGCAGGCCTGGTCCCCCCCAATTGCCGTCCCCTACAGGCCTGGTCCCCCCTAATTGCCCTCCCCTGCAGGCCTGGGTCCCCCCCAACTGCCCTCCCCTTCAGACCTGGTTCCTCCCAACTGCCTTCCACTGTTGGTCCAGTCACCCCTAACTGCCCTCTTCTGCTGGCCTGGTTCCCCCCTACTGCCCTCCCCTGAAGGTCTGGTCCCCCCAACTTCCCTCTTCTGTTGGCCTGGTCACCCGTAACTGCCCTCCTCTGAAGGCCTGATCACCCCAACTGCCCTCCCTTGTAAGCCTGGTCCCTCCCAACTGCCCTCCACTACTGGCCTGATCACCCCCAGCTGCCCTCCCCTGCAGGCCTGGTCCTCCCCAACTGCCCTCCCTTGCCGGCCTGGTTCCTCCCCCAACTGCCCTCCCCTTCAGGCCTGGTCCCTCCCAACTGCCCTCCTCTGCAGGCCCAGTCACCCCTAACTGCCCTCCCCTGTTGGCCTGATCTCCCACCACTGCCCTCTCCTGCTGGACATCTTGTGGCGGTGATCTTGTGTACACATGGGGGCCGCCATCTTTGACCACATGGGAGCAGCCATCTTGTGTGTTGGAGTGACAGTCAATTTGCATATTATTTTTATTAGATAGGATAGGAGCATTCGGGACACTGTATGCAGTGGGTTAGCTCTGCAGAGTGCTGAGAACTAGGGACTGCACTGAGTCTTCTGAATAGCCACAGTGGGTGTTTAATATCATTTGTTGAACTGATCTGTATTCCAGTTTTGCACATTACTTTCACGGGTTATTTTCTAAAATAAAATAAGTAATTACGTAATTTAAATAATATTTATTATGTGAAAAACACTATTCCAGCCACTGTTACATGATGCTATTTTTATTTCATGTGACCTTGGTAATTTGGTTAAAGAGAGAGTCCCATTCTGTTGCTGAAGGTGGTTTAATAACAAGCATAATAGCCCGTTAAGTGTGTTATGAACTGAAGGCTCAATGGATAGCTGACTTGGCAGACGCCTCATTCTATTTGAAGAGGAAAGTGGAGATGCTCTTGCTAGACTCTTACTATGAAAGTACCTGGTGCTCAGTGTTAGCATCAGCCTTGACATCGCTGGCTCTGGTGCTGAGTTTCCCCATGGCCACTCAGAGGACAGGGGCCTTTGCTTTTCTGGGAATCCTTTCAGCAGAGCTCCATTTCCATCTGAAGTAGAAACATGGTTCCTGGAGGGAGTTGCACAGCTTCTAAAAGATGCACAGACACTGCTAATGCAGATACAGTTACAGAGGAGGAGGGAAAAGGTCACTCATAGCAGCATTAAAGTCCTGGCCTTTACTTTTTGTCCTAAATTATCCTGTGATGCACAGCAGCACGAAAAGCATTCATTTGCGCTCATTAGAATGCCTGTAGATGGAGCCTTGCCCAGTGCTCACGCAGCAGGTAGCTACACTTAATGTTTGTATCTACATTTTATTTAGCGTTACCACTAGGAAATGAAATGCTAAAAAATGAAATGTGCTGAGAGATTATTTAATTCAAGCGTGTGGTAACAGCACATATATAAATACATTTTTTCTGAAGGAAAAGATATAGACAGGAGACTTTTCAGCAAGCCGCAGACATGTCTGTCTGCCCCAGATCCTTCTGCTAACTGACCTATCCTTGACTAAATGAACTCAGAAGATTTTCAAAGTATCTGTTCCTTAATATTTGATCCTAAATGTTTTTTTGCCCACCCAATTAATCTTAAAATCTCCATCTCTTCCTGATTCTTCACATAAGATTTTGATGTCTCCTGAAATCCATGAAATCCTAAATTAGGTCACCTTAAATCAGACCAAAGCCCACTTTTTCCATGAATTTGTAATTGAAAATCAAACTCAAAAGATTGGGGAAATAAAACATCATCCTTCTCTACCTTAAACTTCTAATCCCTGGCTTCTGTCTTAAAGATAGTTTAAAGAATTTTCTTTGATCCTTACATACTTTTAATCTATGTTATTTCTTGAGGCTAATGATTTCCCCAAATTTGCCCCCCTCTGTATGTGAATATAAGCAGAAAACATCAAAGCTGACTTGTAGATGTGTCTGTTAGCTTTTGTTGTATATCAAAGAACCTCAAACATAATAGCTGGAAGCAATGACTATGACATGACTGATGATTCTGGGTTGCTCAGCAGGGTTGAGTGATCTACATCGCCCACACAGATAGGTATGAGTGTTCAGCGGGATGTGTGGGGCATAGGGACATGGGCACTCTTAGAATGCCCACTGCAGCTCATACAAGGTCACTGATCCTCCAGGAGGTGAGCCCAGGCTTCTCCAGATGGTACTAGAGGGGCTCCCAGCATCAAGAGAGCACAAGTGCCAATGTGCAATCACTCCTCGGGTTTTTGCCAGCATCACATTTGCTACTGTCCCACTGGGCACATCAATAAGTTCAGAGTCAGTGTCCAAGAGATCCGCACAAAGGCAAGGATACAAGGAGAGAAATAAAGAAGCTATTTTAAAAATAGTCCACCACAATAGGTGAGACCATTAAGACTTAGAAATTATCTCCTGTTATTTGCATGCCCAGGGACATGAGAAAAAGAAGATGTCCATTTATGAGGGGCTGACAAACATCTATACTAATAAAAGGGTAATATACTAATTATATGGGTCAACTGACCATTTTCCAGATGTCCAACTTCCTTCTGGACAAAGCCATCGTGGTGGGGGCTGAAACAGAGGCAGTTAGGGGTGATCAGGCCAGCAAGGGAGGGAAGTTGGGGGCGAGCTCAGGCCAGCAGGGGGTTAGGGGCAATCAGGCCAGCAGGGGAGGGCAGTTAGGGGCAATCAGGCTGGCAGGGGAGCAGTTAGGGGTGATCAGGCAGACAGGCAGAGGTGGTTAGGGGCAACCAGGCAAGCAGGCAGAGGCAGTTAGGGGTGATCAGGCAGGCAGAGGGGTTAGGGGCAATCAGGCAGACAGGCAGAATGGTTAGGGGCAATCAGGCAGGCAGGCAGGTGAGCAGTTAGGAGCCAGTGTTCCCAGATTGTGAGAGGGATGTTCAACTGCCGGTTTAGGTGCGATTCCAGATCACACCTAAACTGGCAGTGGGATATCCCCCAAGGGGTCCCTGATTGGAGAGGGTGCAGGCTGGACTGAGGGAATGCCCCCCATGCACGAATTTCGTGCACTAGGCCTCTAGTTTTCTATAAAAGGCCAGTTGGGAAATATGTTAGGCTTTGCAGACCAGACTATGTCTGTTGAAATTACTGTACTCCACTATTAAAGCATTGATGAAATCAGACAATATATAAACAAATAGGTGTGGCTATGTTCAAATTAAACATTTACAAAAACAAGTGGCTGGCCAAATTTTGCCTGCATATTAGGGTTCTCCTCTCCTGGCCATTATTGCCTAGTCCAGTAATTATTGCTGCACAACACATCCACACAAAACTTTCTGGTTTCAAGTTTGGGTGGGCAAGGAAGTTGGGGAGGACTTTTCTGGCAAGTTTATCCTTGATTTCTCTGTAAATATAGTCAGATGGCGCTGGTGTTGGAGATGTTGCTTTTAGCAGCTGCCTATTGGCAGGGTTCTTGTGGGCTTCCTTAAGCCAAGGCAGCACTGGAGCATTCAATGGCTTCCATGCCATCACAGGGCTGCCTCACTTGAGTTCCAGCCAGGGAGGGTAAGCCTGAGTGCATTGCATAAGCTGGTCTAGGGTCACCTAGTGCTACTTCCACTGCATCCTATGGAAACAAAGGCCACACAATGAAAGGAATGGGCTCTAGGCTACACATCCTGGTGGGGGAACTTTTAGGAAAGGAGGTGGGATGGGAGGAATATGGTCACCAACTTTGGAAAATACAACCACATTGCACCAGGTAGGAATGCGTTTGCTCAGGATGATCAAAAGTGAGCATATGACAAACAGCTAATTCAGAAACCTCCAAGAATGTCAAGTGAAAGAGAGATCATGCAGTTTATATTAAAATAGATGCAGGATTAAATTCTGCCCTGACACTCAATGTCCATGTATTTTTCATCCAAAACCAATGAGGTGTCAGGTTTAAAGATGTACATTCATACATGATTTAATAATTTTTATTTTGCTTGCTCCCAAAAAAAGGATCCTATGCCAATATCTCACTGAGTTTTTCAAAGTGTTAAATGTTATAGAAATGTCAATGAAAGAACTTCTAGCCTAAAAAAAAAAAAAAAAAAAAAAAGGCTAATAAAGAGTTTATTTGAGCCAAAAAATGACAGTTACCAGGAAGCAAAATCTCATCAGATTGAGGGATTGAGAAAATTCTCCAGAGAACAATAGTTTTGCACCTTATTTTATACATTAGAATCAAAAGAAAAGACATGAGGGGGGGGGGGGTATGTGTCCATGAAATTCACTGGTGGTAGATTAAGGGGGTGGGAGAAAACAAAGTGGGGAAATCTCTAGGATTGGATAAAAAATAAAATGGAGAGACAAATACTTCTTTTACATTGGTGGGTTCAGGGTAGTTAACTTTCACGTAGAGATGGTATGTGCTCAAGGGGTTCTGTGGTCTGATGGGAGATTGTGCCCTGGTGGATCTGACACTTCCAAGGTATGGTATGGTAGATGCAACAAGACAATGGACAGGCTCACTTAACGTAAAGATCGACCTTTGTCAAGGAACCTATAGGCCTCGGACGTTACTACTCACCATGGGCCGCTTTTAGTTAGGAATATATATGCTCAGACCCTCCTATATGGTTACCTTTGGTCTCTGAGTGTCTTAGGCCTGCCGTGCAGGGCTCCCCTGAGCTTGTCAGGTTTAGGATGTGGCCCCGGTTCATCCATAGAAGGTAGTAGGGCTCATACAGTACGTGGCACGTACAAGGCCCAGAATAAATAAATGGCAGCAGTAATTTAGGAACTGTTCTTACTTATATCATCGTACATACCAGTTGCAATGCCAAAACCTTATGTATATGAGGTCTAAGCCATTTGAGATTGGGTTAATATTAAAAGAATGCAAAGGTACTATGCTGCTGTGGAATTGTAGGAGAGTCAGACTGATTTGGGTTCAAACCCTGGTCGGCCTCAATTAGCATTTATTGCCTGGCACAATGGAGCACTTAAAAAATTTACTTCTCTCTTTTGTACAATGAAAACAACATATTTGAATTAAAATAGACATTTCCAAAATGAGCCAATAATAGTTAAGAAACTGTTCTCTTTATCACATCTCTGGGTGACTACTTTCTACAAAGGGTAAGAGTTTCTCAGGATCAAATATTATTCCAATTGAAGCTTGTAAAGTATGTTTAAATATAAATAGCTCTCTAAGTGCTAAGTAATAACAGCACCAGCAGTGTCTTATTGTTCTGAATAGCATCCACTTTAAATAGGAGATCTAATGTTTACAGGAGACAGGTGAGTATGTGAATTTATCACAGCCAGAAAAGTGGTGTGTTTGATGTTATCAGAGTTTCTAAATCTATAAAAGCCACCTAATTGGTTTAGATTTTCTATAATTCTCCTCACTTCTGGCCATTGAATCTGTTTTAGATTGAGAAGAATGGTTTAAAGTGTTCTATTGAGTTTTGATTTCTAGTTGTTCTCTAAAATTTTTGCTTTATAAAAGGTGTTGCTGTGTTAATTGGATTCATAAATATGAATAATGGGTATTGCTCCATGGTAAATGTTAGACTTAAGCATTATGGAACATTCTTCTTCCTTTTGAATTCTCTCTGTTCTTATTTCTATGATATCAATACTGGTATCGATATTGTTTCTCCTGGCTTTCTTTTCTGTGTTTAACTGTTACATTTGTCTTAAGTATTTTTACCTTATGAATTCTTTTACTTTCTCCCCCACTTCATATTATTGGATGTTGTTTTTTTGTGTTTTTTTGTTAGTCAAACAATGTTTGTTTTGCTATTATGCAGGGTTAGGCAAAAGTAGGTTTACAGTCATGAGTATGCAAAACAGTTCAATCTTATATTATTATTTAATTATTATATTATTTTTCATATGAACAACTATAAAACCTACTTTTGCTCCACCCTGTGAGTTGAAACTACATTATTCTAGCTTGGATTCTTCCAAAATTTTTATGTGATGTGGGGTGTGTGTATGTTATTTATATAGTTTTCCACTATGTAGTTCATCTGTGTATGATCATTTTGATTCAACACTTTGTATTTTAAATTGTTGTTTTATTTTTATTTTGTGCTCTTGGTCACTTCATATGCATTACTATTGAATGGCCATAGTTCTTTTTTTTTTTTTTTTTTTAAGATGAAAGGGCTATATTCTATGGGTTCCCTACTATGAAGAAGATTAAAATCAGCTAATAACTTCTGTTTTATATTTCTCTCCATCAACATTTAATTTGAAGTAATATCCTGTTATTACCAGTTAATTCCTGAAAGGCAACCTGATACATTTCTATCTTTTCATAGACTTTTTCTATGACCATTTCCCTATCATCTTTACATTGTTATAACATAAAACCATTTAAAAAAGTCCTGAATCCACTGTAACTGCAATTTAATCTCACTTATATAGAACTAGTGGCCAGGTACATGAAATTTATTCACGGAGAGGGGTTCCCTCAGCCCAGCCTGCACCATCTCCAATCTAGGACCCCTTGGGGGTGTCCGACTGCCGGTTTAGGCTCAGTCCCACAGGGATCATGCCTAAACCAGCAGTCGGACATCTCTCTTGCAATCTGGGACCACTGGCTCCTAACTGCTCACCTGCCTGCCTGCTTGATCACCCCTAATTGCCTCTGCCTGCCTGCCTGATGGCCCCTAACTGCCCTCCCCTGCCGGCCTGGTTACCCCCAACTGCCCTCCCCTGCTGGCCTGATCTCGCCCCTAATGTAAGGTGACCAGATTTTAACATTGGTAAAGCGGGACAGTCAGCATCAAAAGCTCTGCCTCTTAGGCAGCCATTGGCTCCTCACACTTCACCCAGATTTGGTTCTGATTGGTCGGTTCTATGCCAATCTGCATTTCCGGGCCTATCTCCGGGCCTGATCAGAGAGGCAGGACTGATCAGCAGCCCCATGGAGGCCCGGAGAGAAACAGAGGTGCGGCTGCTGGCAAAGCCTAGAGAGAAAGAGAGAGGCAATGGCTGATCAACAGGAATAGAAAACAAACGTTCCATGCAAAGATAAACAAAAAGAAAAAGAAAGCTGAGGTAGCAATATTTATATCAGACAAAATAGACTTCAAAACAAAGATCATAAAAAAAGACAAAGAGGACATTACATAATATTAAAGGAATCAATCCAACAAGAAGATATAACCCTTATAAAAATATATCCACCCAACATAGAAGCACCTAAATATATGAAAAAAATGTTGGTGGACATTAACTGAGAGGTCAACAGCAATACAGTCACAGAAGGGGATTTTACACACCATTGATATCAATGAATACATCTTCCAGACAAAAATACCTGAAAGGCAACAGAGATTTCACAACACATCTAGCCAGATGGATTTAAATGATATTGATAGGTTATATTATCGCAAAGCAACAGAATATACATTTTCTTCAAGTGCACATGGAAAATTCTCTAGGATAGAACACATGTTAATGCACAAAATAAGTCTTTATAAATTCAAATAAATGAAATACTATCAAGAATCATCTCTGACCACAATGGTATGAAATTAGAAATGAATTACAATAAAAAAGAACTGAGAAAACCCTCAAACACATGAATGCTAAATAAAATTTTACAAAACAATGAATATGTTAAAGATTAGATCAATAAAGAAATCAAAAGTTACCTTAAGACAAGTGAAAATGAACACACAACTGCCCAAAATCCATAGAACACATCAAAAGCAGTCCTAAGAACCTATCTCAACAAGCAAGAAAAATCTCAAATAAATAATCTAAGTGTAAATCTTAAAAACTAGAAAAAAAAAAAGAACAAGGAAAGCCTAATGTAAGGAGAAGAAAGGAAATGATAAAATTAAGAGTGTAAGTAAATGTCATAGAGGCTAAAAAACGATAGAAAATATCAATAAAACTAAGAGCTGGTTCTTTGAAAAGATTTTTTAAAAATAGGTTGACAAACCTTTAAACAGTCTTATAAAAAGAGAGAGAGAGAGAGAGAGAGAGAGAGAGAGAGAGAGAGAGAGAGACCAAATAAATAAAATCAGAAATGAAAGAAGAGAAGTAACAACTTACACCACAGAAATAAGATTGCGAGAAAATGTGAACAATTATTTGCCATCAAATTGGATGAATTGGGAAAAATTGATAAATTCCTAGGAACATACAATCTTTCAAAACTGATTCAGGGCAGGAAGAATTAAAAAAAGATTGAATAGACCAATTGTAAGTTATGAAATCCAAGCAGTAATCAAAAATTTTTAGCAGTAATCATAATATTTCTGGACTGAATGGCTTCACAGGCAAATGTCACCAAACATTCAAAGAAGAACTAACACCTATCCTTCATATACTATACCAAAAAATTCAAGAGGAGGGATGACCACCAAGATCATTTTATGTGGCCAGCATTATCCTAATTCCAAAGTCAAATAAAGACACTACAAAGAAAGAAAATTATAATGCAATGTCCCTGATAAACATAGATGCTAAAATCCTGACTAAAATATTAACAAACCAGATCCAGCAATACATTAAAAAGATCAAGTAGGATTATTTTGGGGATACATTGTTGGTACAATATTCACAAATCAATATACTTGAGAAATCAAGTGGCCGGGCTCCAGGGTGTGTCTTGCCTGTCTCACTCAGTCCCGATAGGCTGGACCCCAGCAGCAAGCTAACCTACCTTTCAGAGTGTCTGCCCAATAGTGGTCAGTGCATGTCATAGCGAGTGGTTGAGCAGCCTTAGCATATCATTAGTATATTATGCTTTGATTGGTTGAATGGCCGATCAGACACCTAGCATATTAGGCTTTTATTATATAGGATAATGAAGTATCAGGAAAAGAAATTAAGAAAACAATTCTATTTACAATTGGAACAAAAAAATAAGCTACCTAGGAATAAATTTAACCAAGAAGGTAAAAAAATCTGTAACCAAAAGTATAGGATACTAAAGAAAGAAATTGAGGAAGATACAAATAAGTGGAAGCAAATACCATGTTCATGGATTGGAAGAAATAACATCATTAAAATAGCCACAGTATCCAAAGATATCTAGAGATTTAGTGTAATTCTTATCAAAATACCAATGGCATATCTCATGGAATTAGAACAAATATTTCAAAAACCTTTATGGAACCATAGAAGACCCCAAATAGCCTCAGCTATCTTGAGAAAAAGAACAAAGTTAGAGGTATCATGCTATCTGATAGCAAAATATACTGTAAGACCATGTTAATTAAAACAGCATGGTACTTGCATAAAAACAGGCATATAGATCAATGGAACAGAGTAGAGAGTCCAGAAAAAAAAATCCACACCTTTATGGTCAATTAATATTTGACAAAATGAAACTAAACTACCTCCTTATACCATAAACAAGAAAAAAATAAAAATGTATTAAAAACAAATGTAAATTACAAAATCATAAAACTCCTAGCAAAAAAATAGTAGGCAGTAAAATCTCAGACATTTCTCATAGCAATAATTTTTTTCTGATGTATCTCTTTGGGCAAGGGAAACAAACAAAACGAAGAACAAATGGTACTATATCAAACTAAAAACAAACAAACAAAAAACACAAAAACTTTTACACAGCAAAGGAAACCATCAACAAAATGAAAAGACAACCCACTGAATGGGAGAATATATTAGCCAATGATACATCAATAAGGGGTTAATTTCCAACATTTATAAAGAACTTACACAACTCAACACCAAGAAAATAAACAATCCAATTTAAAAATGGGCAAAAAACCTGAATGGAGACTTCTCCAAAGCGGACATACAGATGGCTAATAGACATACAAAAGATGCTTGCACGCACCTGCATGTGTGTATTTGTGTGTCACACACTGTTGGAAAGATCCATAAAAAGTTATTGCTTCTCTATAAATAATACTGATGTTAGCAAAATAGCGCTTTAAATTTTGTGTCCAATCACCCTACATAGGACTCAGGTATGAGTACAGAAGTAAATGATTCCCAATTACTCCTTTTAACATTCCTATGGGAAGCAAAGTAAGAAGAAGCATTGTTTCTTCAAAACCTTTGCTCCCCTTTGATTGCTGAGCCTGTTTTTAAGTGTTTAGGTCAAGGTTCACCTTTCTCAAATGAAACCTCCTTGTAGGATACTCTTGAGTAAATGGACACTTCTTTTCAGTAAGAGGGCCACTCCACTTCCTTTCCACACTCCCCATTTCTCCAGGATAGCACTGGAAGGGTCTGTGAATCGTTGTGTGAAGAAGCACTCTTTTTAGGGCCATATTAATTAGGTCGGTTTCAGTCACTTGGTCTAAAATCCAAAGCAACTTTTGAAGTTGATTATATTGATTAACAACTATTCTTTGTTCTTTTAAAATTTTTAACTGTTCACCTTTGTTTAACTCTATTTTGAAACATTGAACTTTAAGAGCAATTTTGACTACAATATGTGACACAACTTCAGTTCTTTCCTCAATGATTGCCAATTACTCCTTTATAATACTCTTAGGAAAAATAATTTCAGAATGAGTAAATAGATGACGATTGCAACGTCCAAATAAATATTAACTGAATTAATGGGAATTTGATATTTACTAGTACAATGTGAGAGGATATACCACCACTGTGAAGTCCTTTAATAACACTGAAACTCAGTAAGTTTATTTATTTATACAAAATATGCAATGAACAATCTTCTCTTTGCCATGCATTATTCAGAAAACATGAGATACATCAGTAAGAATAAATAAACACATAAGTAAGTAAATCACATTCTCTCCTTGTGAGTCTATAAAAGAAAAAATATGTAAAACAGAGTAAGGAGGATTGTAAATTCTGAGTGATAGAAAGGGGGCAGGTTGTCAAGGTTGGTCTGTCTTAAAAAATCATATCTAAACAGATACTTGCAGGTGGGGAAAGAACATTTCAGGCAGAGAAATAGGTAAGACAAACACACAAAGATAGGAGCCTCCTAGTTGTGTGAGGAACCACAAGAGCAGTATGGCAAGAATAAAATGAGCCCAGGCATAGGTGAGAGAAGTAAAGTTACAGAGAAGACCAGAAGACAACCTGAGGCAGGGAAGTTCAGTCATTAGAGTGTTTAAGTAGAGGACTGGTGTAATTCAACCTCTCTTTTGAAAGGCACTTTGGTTGAGATTGACAATGAAGGGAAGGATAGATAAAAGTAGAGAAATAAGCTATCTGGATTTAGCAATAAATCAGGCAGGAAATGGTGGCCTGGAGACTAAGAAATGAAGAAAAGACTGTCATCCTTATCTGCTACATTTAATACTTGATTTTATCATCTTCATATCCATCAGCTCCATAGCCTTCTTTTTTCCCATTTCGCCTGCTACTTTCTTGGTTAACATCTCATCTTTTTTTATTCACCATAATTTACTTAATGAATCCATGTTTCAGTTATTACCAGTATTTTGCTCTTATAGACAATGCTGAACTACCAGCCAACATCTTTACACATGTATATTTGCAAACAAGTGCTAGTGTTTCTATAGAACACATTCGTAAAAAGGAGATGTTGAGTAAAGTGTATGTAAATTTGTATTCTGTTTGTGTGTTTTATTTTATTTATGCTTTTCTTAGAGCAACAGATATTTATTTTCTCACAATTTCTGTAGGACGGGCGTTTGGAATGTATCTAGTTCAGGAATTCACATGAAGCTGTAGTAATGACCTTGGCCCTAGATGTAGTCATCTGACAGCTTGGCTAAGACCAGAATATCTGATTTCAATACAATTTGCTCATAGTGCTGTTGATAGGTGATCACACTTCATCCCACATGGGCTACATGGACTGTGTCAGCTGGATTCTTCAGTGAAATTCAATAGAGCAACACAGAAGCCACAGTGTCATCTATGACATGTGTAGTCACCATTTCTGGTGCTTTTCTTTGTGTGTGTGTGTGTAGATCCAGATTTCAATTTGGTTTTATTTTTTCATTTCCTAAAATATATTCTGCAATATATTTTTTTTTTGTAGTTAGGGTCTGGTAACCTTGAATTCTTTCAGTTTTCATGTAGAAAAACACATTATTTCCTCTTCACTTTTTGTATATTTCTTAAAATTGCATTTATTTATTGATTTATCTTTTTAAAAATTTTTGTATAGTTTTAATCTTATCCAAGGATATATTTATTGATTTCAGAAAGAAGAGAATGGAGAAAGAGAGAGAGAGAGAGAGAGAGAGAGAGAGAGAGAGAGAGAGAGAGAGAGAGAAACATTGATGTGAGAGAGAACATTGATTGATTACCTTCTGTATATGCTCTGACCTGATATCAAAACCTCAACCTAGGTATGTGCCCTGAGTGAGAATTGAACCTGCAACCTTTCAGTATATGGGATGATGTTCCCACCAACTGAATTACACAGGCCAGGACTATTTATTAATTTTAGAGACAGAGGAAAGGAGAGAGATTGAAACATTGATCTGTTCTTTCTCATGGATCTGTTTTTCCACCCATTGGGACTAGAGCAGTGTTCAATATTTATTAGTCATGACTGAGGCAATACTGTTCTGTGTGCTCGGCTCACTGACCTCGGGATCAGTCTAGCTTCTGGAAACTGGCACTGTTCCTGGCTCTGGGCCACATGGGACACTCTTTTCTCTAATCCACTCAGTTGTATCTTGTTCTGGCCTCAGGTGGTCTCAGATGCATGTGCTAAGCTTTACTCAGCTAAATATGCAATGAGGGGACTCTATAGACATCTAGAGATTTCTCTTTATAAAACTTGTCTCAGTGCTCTGTTATGAAAAACCTTACTCTTTTGGTCTCCCCAGACTCTGAGATCCATATTTTCAACTCAGGGAGTCTGCTGGGCTCTTCCTGGGCTCCCTTCTCTGTATTGTAGCCTGGAAAGGTTCAAGGCAATTATCTGGGACAATCACAGAGTTTACCTCATTTGTCTCCCCTCTCTTACTGATCAGTGTCCTTCATTGAATATCCATGTCTTTTAAATAATGTAGTTTCATATATTTTGTTCATTTTCACGTTAGTTCAATGAGAGGTATAAATCTTATTCTTGTAACTCCATCTTGGACTGAAGCAGAGTTTTCATCATTTCTTTCTTGAATTTTCATTGTCATAATGGATTTATTTTCCTCCTCAACAATCAGTTTGAACCCATTGTAGGAGAGAATCACCTTTCTAAAACACAACATTTTCACATCACATCTAAACTTGAAATGGTTCAAAGCCTCCCATTTATTTTAAAATAGAACTCAAACACTGGTTTATAATGCACATTAGTGTTCAGACTTCATGCACCTCTCAGGATCTCACACTGATCCCTCTAAATGAGTCCCAGTAAAATTACTGAAATATCTGCATATCATGAGAAACCTCTCTTTTCTTTAGCTTCCCTTTGACTGGAACGTTCTTCCCTTTTCCCCTGCTGATACCTATTCATCCTTCCAATAGTTTAGAGATCAATTTATCAATAAATTTATAATCTTATCAGATATTTATTCTTTTGGTTTTCTTAGCAACAGGCATAGTGTTCTGTTCATAACAGATAATTCATAAATCTATAAATATTTGATGAGTAAGTGAATTAATAATTAAATAAATGAATGAATGAGTAAAATGAGATTTGAGAAGTTTAATCATGAAATGTGTTATGTTAATGGAGCATAGGAAAAGAATGCAAGCTTTCTATGTCACAGGGCCATATTGAGTTCCCGCCATGTAGCATCCATCATCTGTTTCAGAAAAGAAATGTTGAGCAGTGTAGCACTTCTTTTGATCAGTGGTTCAACTTGGAAGATTAGTGTGGCAATGCCTTCTAGTTGGAAAGCAACACTGACTAACTTTACACAAAATAAACAGAGCATGAGATTAATCGAGAGTAGATCATTTGAAGGACAGGAAATTGTGTTGGTTTCTTTTCAAGAGTTTCAGTCAAAGAATAGACAATAGCAAAGATGAATGCTGTACTGTGAAATCAGAGAGCCTAGGTTCAAATCCATGTTGTACATCTAATTTCTTTGTGACTTTTCCTTGCCATAATCCACTTTGTACCTTACTTTCTAATACAGATAGATAGATGATAGATAGATAGGTAGATGATAGATAATCTTCTATAGAAATGTTATTAACCTCAAGTAAAATAATACTTGCAATGTACCTGGCCCAGTGCTGGCACACTGTAATAATCAGTATGTACTAGCTGGCATTATTTTGTTTGAACTCCATGTGCTGTCAGGAAGGCAGCAAGTTAAGCTTTACATCACACAGGTTTATCCTCAGACTTCTAACATTTAAATTAGCATTTCTACTCAGCAATGTATGAAAAAGTTTAATTTTTTTGTAAAAGTGTTTTTAAATTGCCTTATTCAGAATTCTTAGTCTAAAAACCCTAAAGACACAAAATATACTTGGTGAAAGAAGGAGAGAAGGGAAAAAATGAAGTTGCCATTATATGTCATCTTAGAGTCTTGATGATCATTTTTAGCCATTGCCAACATTTTGGCAGTCATTTCAGAGCTACAAAAACGTCAGTTCCTCCCTAGTTTGTACACTTCCCTCCAAAAGATCACATGAAATACACCCTAGCTGTGGTTGTCCTAAAAGGGGTAAGGGGGGGCCAGGGAGTTCTGAAACCTCCCTCCCTCTTTCCTCCACTACAGAGTGGTGAGCACAATGTGGGGATCAGGAAAGCACACTTACCATGGGGAGTAAAAGGCGCATTGGTGGGAAAGGAAGTTAAGCAACTGAGACACAGTCCATCTTCTGCTGACTCCACATGCTAATTTTCCTGGGTGGTCTCTTGCATGAATGTGAGATATGATCATGTGAGATATGATTGTGGCCCCTCCACAATCTCTCTAATGGCAGATGTCTATGTGCCCCTACATGGTAGAACACTAGCCAGCCAGCAACTGCATGCAGCTCCCCTCAAGGTTTATTCTGGGCTCACAGGTCCCCTGGAGATTCATCTCACATCTGTCATGCTTACCTGAGGAAAAACAGCCACCCTTTTCTTAGTGGCTCTGCCCTTCTTTCTCTCCCTCCGTTCCTCTGTCCTCCGCGGGCTATGGTGGCAGTGAGGGGGAGACACAGCACTGTAGCTCAGCCCATGTCATGCAGAGATGCAGATGCAGCCACCTCCTTCCTGTGTACATGCTGATTTTCATGAACAGCTTCTTCTCTACCCAGACTTGAGGGAAATAAATGAATTGTATTCCTACCACCACCCCCTTCAGGAAGGAGGGAGAGTCATCAGGGCTCTGTTATGTATGCCCACAAGTAACTATCTTCTCTCAACTCTTTGTGATTAGACAATGATATACTGGCTGTTATAAGTTGTGTGTGTGTTTTGTTCTTTTTTTTTTTTTTTCTTGAATGACTTCACTTGGCAAAACTTTCACAAAAACACAGGTGTTGGGTTTTTTTTTTAGGTCTCAACTGTTGACAACACTTTTTGTTGCCATGCTTCATACATACACAATTAAAATCTCTTGACAAAGTCATGGAGATGTGTTTTGAAATACATATTCTTTACAACATTTAGAGTAGAGCTCTTTTCTGTCAGCATTCCACTCACTGCAAGTTCTGGGCTTTATTTCCCTATATCTTAGTCTATTCCTTGTCACTCTGAGCAGTTTTCCAGAGAATTCCACATTTTCTTTTTGAGTATACTCACCTAAGATAACTTTAGAATTATACCTACAATCTTATGGAATCAAATTCCCTGAATATGAGGATACAACATATTTTAAATCTAGTCTATAAGAAATTAAAATTTATATAAGGAGGTTATCCAGTACAAACATTGACTCAATAGAAACAAAAATAATTTTTGTAAGTTCAATCTATTCAAAGAGAGAATGGGCCACTATGTAACCCATTAGAGTCCTCCCTCTAAAAAAGTGAGGTCTTAACTGAGATGTGAGTAACCACTACTCAGGCATCCTCTGTCAGCCAAGACTCCTGCACTGGGAGAAAGAAGGATGCCATATTAGTTTATAAATTTACTTGTGCTTTAGAATTAGTAAGGGAAGGGTTTGCATTGTAGTCACGGGTCTTGAGGTTCTGGGTGGTTTAAAGTAATCCAGAAATTATTTTAAGATGCTTACCTTCAAGAGTTGAACCTTGATTCCCTTCTCCTTGAGTGTGCACTAGACAGCATAACCCACTTCTAAGGAGTAGAATCTAGTGGAATGATGGTGTGTGACTGGGAGACTGTGTGTATGTGGTTTCATCTTTGTTCTCTCTCTGGGATTACTTGCTCTGGGGGTAGTCAGCTGTCCAGTCATGAAGACACTCAAACACCCTATGGAAAGGCTATGTGTGAGGAGTTGTGGCTTTCTTTGAAAGGCTAGAAGAAGTGAGACTTTCAGTGAATAGTCATGTGACTGAGCCCCTTGGAAGTGGGTCATCCAGTCTGAACTACACCTTCAGATAACTGTAGCCCAAGCTAACTATTTGACTGAGTCTCATGACAGATCCTGACTCAGAAACACCCAGCTAAACTTCTCCCTAATTCCTGACCCTCAGAAACTATGTGAGATTGAGAAGGCTAAAAAGGGCTGATTCCAATGTAACCCTGATATTTGGGGGATAGTGATCTGAATCCATGCCAGCAAGCTCAGTGTACATTCTTGATAACCTATAATTAAGTCCCTATCTCCTTCCCAGATACTGGTCTTGCAGAACCTGTTACTGTGAACAGTGCACTGCCCCGGAGGGAGGGTTATTAATGCTGGCGCCAGGCCAGACCATCAGATATGGCCTGGAGACCCCCAACACCTGGGGGCCTGCGAAAAGGACCGGAAGCATAATCCATGTTTGTGGGACAAAGACCACAGGGAGATATAAAGGAAAGCCCCATGCATGTTCCTTCCCTCAGATTTGGAAGGCTGTTCCTATTCCCTGAGTCTGCCTGTGTATTAAACAGTGTCCCTCTTCTTCTTTGAAGCGTCCTTGGTTTTCTTTGGTCTTCTGCATCAAGATAATAAAATGTATTTTTATAAGCAGCTAAGTGCTTGTGTAATTTATTACATAGCAAAATAGTTTATACTAGCAGTAACTAATGCTAACTGGAGTCTCTGACTCATTGGGTTTGAGGAGAAATATTCAATATATATTTAATATAATCATCCTCTTGATTCTGAAGCAGTTATTCCATCAGTAGGTATTTAAGAACTATCACAAGGTTCCCTCCAGGTTTATCTTAGCTTGGTTTTTACCTATACCTGAGGCCCACTCTATCTTAGTATTATCATTCTACCTATTGTTATCTCTTTTACTCCACTTGGCCATCAAGCACATGGAGAAAAGGCTGTTACATGCTAAGCATTGTACTTTTAAAAAAAGTAGGTGAGCCCTAACCGGTTTGGCTCAGTGGATAGAGCATTGGCCTGCTGACTGAAGGGTCCCAGGTTCGATTCCAGTCAAGGGAATGTACCTTGGTTGCGGGCACATCCCCAGTAGAGGGTGTGCAGGAGGCAGCTGATCGATGTTTCTCTTTCATCGGTGTTTCTGACTCTCTATCCCTCTCCCTTCCTCTCTGTAAAAATTAATAAAATATATTTAAAAAAAATAGGTGAGCTTTTTTAAATTATAAGGATAATACATACTTATTATAAAACATAGAACATAGTATAAAGAAACATAAAGCATACTCATAGTTTTTCCCAAATATCTTTATTGTTGTATTTTGATATAGTTTCTTTATATTTAATTGCAAGTAATTATGACAATACTGTAATACAATTTTTTATCAAATTTTTGCTTACAAGTGAAATGGTGTCAGACATATAATAGAGCTCAATACATATTTGTTGAATAACTACTTCCTAAGCATTTTCCAAAATATTTAAAATTCTCTAGTAGAAACAAATAAATGACAATAATATTGTATCATATATATATATATATATATATATATATATATATATATATATATATATATACACACACACACACACATACACATATATATATATATAATCATTAATTTAAAAATTACTGGATAAATTTAGAAACATTATTAAGGGTCCTGACACATTTTGTTACCTTGCTTCCCAGGAAGGCAATTGCATTCTTATTTTGAAAGTGATTTTAAATGGCTGAAGTTTTCTAGGAGAAAGCATAGGTTTTATAACAAAATGAAACAGAGAGAAGAAGGTCAGTGTGTAGTGTGAGTTTTTAAACACAAGATCAAAACTAAACACCCAAATATGATGCTCTACTTACCTAAAAATTTGGGGAAACAAAAGCTTTTTATTCCAATAAAATAGACAAAGGGTAGATTGCACAAGGCAAAGGATGTGATAATGAAATGAGTGAAGGTTCTAGCTTCCCCAGCATCTTCAGATATCTAACCAATATTTATCTAATTCATAAGCACATGGGAGAAAAGAAAGCCTGACAGTGGACTGACCTTTCACAGTATTTCTCATTAGAATACTTCTTCTTGGAACATAACTTTGAACAAAAGGATGCTAAGGTGAAACCTACTGCCAATGGAGATGACTTTCCTGGGGTGGGGAGCGTGACCATTATAACTCTTAGGGCACACAGTCTGACCCCGAGCAGAATATTTGCTTAAAGAAAAACAATGTGTAGCAATCAATACAAATGCAGGAAATATCTATATGTGGTAAACTGGCAAAAAAGCAACCTGAAGTATGCCTTGTGGATATGCAGCACTGTTTCATTTATAAAGCTGTTTACAAGTCCAGGAGAATGGCCTGGAGAAAAAATGCGCATCACATATGCAAAAAAATCAGGAAAGTCTGACTCTGTTAAGTGACACAAGACACATCAAGTGGCTGTGAATATTAGGTGTGAAGGGACATTAGAAATCCTAGAGGAGGATGAAGCAAAGTCATTGCGTACCGGCTGGGAAGGGTGACGAGGAAGAAAAGAGTATGCTGTGTTTTGAGTATTACTATTCTTATGGATTATACCTTATAATGATGAGGACAATGATGATGATAAAATAATAATGTCCTAAAGATTAAAAAAGGAATCCCTTATTGGTTAATGGTGCGATTATCATTCTTACTTGTTTTTCTCCCTTGCTTTCATTGTTTTGAAGAAAAACATTTTTGTGATGAATAGGAAGATTCAGGAGAAATGTCAGAATAGCTCATGCTCAAAAGCCAAAGTCATATGGCTCTTATTCATCTGAGTATGTCAAGGTCAATTGGAAATTTTGATAATAATGCATACATAGAATTCTTTTAAAAACATGGTAAATTGTGAAAAAATAACACCTAAAAAACTGACAAAATTTGTCTTGCCTAAGATTCTGATAAACCAATTTAAAAATCATTTTAGAAACAACAGGCAAAAATTGAAGTCTCACCTAAATACCAACTGCTTTTGTGGAACAGAAACAGAGGTAATACATTTTTCCTATTATCTTTATGTTTCCAATGTCCCATTCAGGCACACATTCTCCTCTCTCACACATTAAGAAAAAATGTTTGAAAATAAATATAATTCTGGGCATTTTTCAAGTTCTAATTAAGAAAAATTCTCAATTTCTTCCTTCCTTTCTCTCTCTCTCTCTCTCTCTCTCTCTCTCTCTCTCTCTCTCTCTCTCTCTTTCTTTCTTTCTTTCTTCTTTCTTTCTTTCTTTCTTTCTTTTCTTTTTTCCTGCAAGGAGAACTAGCAAACTATAGAGAACACAAACAAAATATGCATAGCCCCACCTCCCTCCCAGCCTCTCAGACAATGGCAAGTGAGCCAATGGAACAGTTCTGTCCCACAAGCTTTGTCTCCCTGGAGCTCATGCAGCTGTTGGTAACACGGATGTAATTTTATGGCTGTGTTTGTGGAGCAGCAACAGGATTCGATTGGGAGAAAAATGATCCATCTCCCAGCTGTGCTGATGACCAAGTTGCATCAACCACCCGGCTGAGCTGATCAATTGTGCAGAGAGTGGCCATTAATAGGCTGGAAAGACCATTTCCAAAGAAAAATAGTCACTTCAGAGGCTGCCTATGACTGTTGAGTCAGTCTATGACAACATAACTTTGAGAGACTGGATTCTTAGAAGCATGGAATTGTAATTCGGGGAAATCATAAAGCTTTCCTGTACATAGAAGTTACAGAGACTAATCATCTTTCTCGGGTTTCACTTTCTTATTTGTAAAGTGTAATTGACTAGGTTCTGCACTTGGTTGGCACAGCCAGGCAGACAAATGCTGCAGAAGGAAGTGGGAGAAATCGATTTGGGATTGTATGGGCTAAACTCTGAGAGGACCTCTCCAGGTTTCTTGACTTCTTTAGTTCTTCTCTTCACTAAGGTAAATGTTATAATTCCTAAGTGGCCAATTATTTTTAGAATTATATAAGCTAATGTGTACTGGTAAGAACCCAGCCCAGAGCTGAAATAGAGCAACTATTCAATAAATATTTATTAAATGAATGAGTCCAGAACTAAATGCTTGATAAAAATGAATATTTAAGGTTACATATAGGTTTCTTAAAGCTAAGAAGAAGAAAGGGGGGAAATTCTTGAATCTGACTGAGTACCCTACTTGCTACCTGTCCTTGTCATGTCGGCTAAGATGAGACATAGTCAAATGAGAGCACTATTAGGTGTCACTGAGGGAAGTTGCTACATGCCAAACATGTATATGTTCCTAAGTAATGATGAGGATAATAACTATAGACTTATCACACCTACTGTGCTCCAAGCACTAGGCTAAGCACGTTAAATAAGTTCACTCATTTATAATTTTGTAAAAATCTTATAAAGTGGGTCTTATATTTACCTGCATGTTTTGCATAAATTTATTATCTTCATCTACACATGAAAAACTAGGCTGACCAGGACCCAGAAACATACCCATGAGTATCTGACCTGTGGTCTGCAGATTCCACTGTAGTCTGCATCCATTGCTTCACCAGGGAAGGTTCCCTCCAGAAAAGATGATGAGCTTGTGACAGATCCAAAGGAGATTGAAAAAAAAAACAAGAGAGCTGAAAAGAAAAGCGATGTTCAGCAGATGCCAAGTCTTGGAAAGAGAATAAAGAGTTGATGTTTGGCCCTGGCTAAGTTGGTTGAGTGTCCTCCTGATAAGCCAAAGTTGTGAGTACAATTCCCAGTCAGGGCACATGCAAGAATCAAACAATGAAAGCATAAATAAGAGGAACAAAAAATTGATCTCTCTCTCTCTCTCTCTCTCTCTCTCTCTCTCTCTCTCTTCTCTCTCCTTGTCGCCCCCCCTCTCAAATATGTCCTCTCTAATAAAATGGTAATATGCAAATTAACCATCACTCCGCTACATAAGCCACGCCCACCAGCCAATCAGGGCAAGTATGCAAATTAACCCCAATCCAAGATGGCTACAGCCACAGAGAGCAAGGTTTCCCAGGTAACAGAGTAAGCCAAGCTTTCCATAGCCGTTACAGGCCTAAGCCTCCACTCAAGCTACAAAGTTTCAATTATAGAAGGTAAACAAATTCAAACAAATGGTGGCAGAATGTAGCTTGAGAGAGCTGGCCAGGGTTGCCGACGGCAACAGGGGAAGCAAAGCTTTCCGCACACCCTGGCCAGGCTCACCCGCTTAAGGCTACAAAGTTTCAATTATAGAAGATGAATTAACTGCCACAGAAATGGCTGCTGCCCTGGAGGGAGCAGCAGGCTTGGCTCCGCTCCAGGCTACAAAGTTTCAATTGTAGAAGGAAAATAAATTCCAGATACCAGGGCCTCTACTTGGGTTGCCAGGGGGCGTAGCCGGCCTGCAAACCACCACAGGCCCCTCGCTCAGGCCGCCCCATGCCCCAAGGGAACCCCCACCTGATCCGGGACACCCTTCAGGGCAAACCAGCTGGCCCCCCACCCGTGCACCAGGCATCTATCCTATCTAATAAAAGAGTAATATACAGATTGATCATCACTGAAACACACAATATAGCTGCCCCCATGTGGTCAAAGATCTTGCCCCCATGTGGACACAAGATGGCCACTACAAGATGGCCAGCAGGAGAGGGCAGTTGGGAGGCACCTGGCCTGCAAGGGAGGGCAGTTGTGAGGGACCAGGCCTGCAAGGGAGGGCAGTTGAGAGGGACCAGGCTTGCAAGGGAGGGCAGTTGGAAGTGATCAACCCTGCAGGAGAGGGCAGTTAGGGGTGACCAGGCTGGCAGAGGAGGGAAGTTGGGGGCAAACAGGCTGGCAGCAGAGTGGTTAGGGGGTGATAGGCTGGCAGGCAGAAGCAGTTAGGGGCAATCAGGAAGGCAGGAAGGCAAGCAGTTGGGAGCCAGCAGTCCTGGATTGTGAGAGGGATGTCCGACTGCCCTCCGGGAGTCCCAGATTGGAGAGGGTACAGGCTGGGCTGAGGGACAACCCCCCACCGTGCACGAATTTCGTGCACCGGGCTTCTAGTATATATATATATATATATATATATATATATATATATATATATATATATATATATATATTTTTTTTTTTTTTTTAAAGTAGAGGTGATGCTTAATGGGACAATGCCTCCCAGCCTGTTGTGAGGACAGAGCTGGATTGTGCCCAGTTCAGGTGCTCTACTAGGTCATAACACACTTCACTGTGTAATCTTTGCTTTGAGAAAAAGACTTGAAATGATACCCAGCACTAACCTGGGCTGTCTACATCAATGATAGTTTCTAAAAACATTTACATTAACATTGTAATTACTATGCATATGTGCTAGAGAAATTGGAAATTATTTGTTTGTAAAGGGCTTTAAATCTAGGATTAATTAAAATGTAAAAACTGTGTCTTGTCTCATTTTCAGGGTCTGCTGAAGTACATTGAATTAACTAATCTATGTTTCATGTCCTGGAATTTTATTTAAAGTATGCTGTATCTAACTGAAAAATTCCTTTATGAAAAGCAGCTTTCTTTGTCTGGAATTTGGAAGTACACTCATAGATGCCCAACGGTAATTTGAACCTGCTTCCAGTTTCCACTTCACTGGCATAGAAGAGCCTAATTAATGCATGGCTTTTGAAATCTAGTTTCCTAATCAGCCCTGACTCATTTAATTCACTTGTCTGATTTGTGGTGAAACCGTGATTAGTTATATTCATATTACTCACCCCCTCAAAGTTACTCAGCTTCCTGTGTGATTCCTCTTGGGAAAATAGGTAGTGCTGAGTCTTGCAGGATGAAACTCACCTCAAATCAGAGCCTTATTCTCAGGGGGCCCCACCCCTGGGTTCTGTAATGTTGGTGACCCCATATCCAGCTGTTTGAGATATGGGATCTGCAGATTCCATTGTAGTCTTCATAGAGCCTAGGAATTAAAAGTCTAAAAGAGACTTCATTTGTTTCCTCTCTTTCTGCACTTGCCTACTCCATCTCACCATCTCACCTTCTCTGGGAATCCCATTCTCCTCTGAATGAGACTGGAGATCAATACTTTGCAACATCGCCCCTATGTTCTCATGGCTGTGTCAAGAATACAAGTCAAGATGCATTTTCTATATGTTCAAACAGTTAAATGTTACAAATCAAGCTAATAGAAGGTTAAAATATGTTCAATATTCTTAAAAATAAACTTTTAATTTTTAAAACTGCATTAAAATTTATAAAGCTATGGTTTTGCAACTTAGTCAAATACAGCATTAATATTTATTTTTTTTCTTTGTATTTTATTTATTATTAACAGTATTACAGATTATTCTTCCTGAAAATATTTTTTATTAAGGACATCATCTAATGCATATAATGCACATCACCTATATGGTGGTTTCTATTATGTCTCAAAGCCACCTGTCAGTGCTTGTTATTCTTTTTTAATTGGATGATGCCACAGTCCTCTAAGAAAACAAACTAAGAGTATCGCTCAGTTTGTTAAAGTCTGTGTTTTAACAAGACTGCGCCTTCAGACAGAGAGGACATGGTCAGTAGGAGTTAAGTTCTGAAGCTTGGCAGAGAAGAGCTCTGAGGGCCTCTCTCATGACCTTCTGCAGAGTAGGAAGGAGATTGTTTTATATTCTTATATGCTCCTCCTCCAAACACTGTAGAGAGTAAATTGTAAGTTGTTCACTATTAATAAAATGGTCTTCATTTGAATATAATTCATTATAGAAGACTTGATTAGTAGTCTAGGAGCTTACTTAATGTGCCGAGATTAGATGTATGTAACAACATAGACAAATATGGCCTTACGAAGAAATGTGTGCCCTCATTTCTCCTCAGTGTCCTTTGCATTCCCACATTTCCTTCAGATTTCAGCACTGATGTTAGATCTGATCCTCTAGACCCGTGGTCGGCAAACTGCAGCTCGCGAGCCACATGCGGCTCTTTGGCCCCTTGAGTGTGGCTCTTCCACAAAATGCCACGGCCTGGGCGAGTCTATTTTGAAGAAGTGGCGTTAGAAGAAGTTTAAGTTTAAAAAATTTGGCTCTCAAAAGAAATTTCATTCGTTGTACTGTTGATATTTGGCTCTGTTGACTAATGAGTTTGCCGACCACTGCGACCAAGTTGGCATCAAAACTCCAAGGGGACATTTGCATATGGTCTCAATGACTATGCTCTTGTGACATATACCCAATTGCTTACCAACACTAGTAACTATAAGAATTTTGAGGGCATTGGTTAAAAGTCTGACTTATACATTGACATGTTCCCAGGTTCTAACAGAAGGCTCAGGGTTCAGTAAACTCAAAATAAGTGTGTGTTGAATAATGAGTTGTAGTCAGAGGTTCTTTTACAGAATAAAGTTGAAATATTCTTTTGATAACCACCCTCTTCTTTCACCCCTGTGGAGCAAAGTTGTCTTCATGCAGAATGGTTTCCAAATCTTGGTTCTCAAGGTTTTACATTGAATTTATGCAGGTGAGAATGAGACATGATCTTTAATAAATTAAACAAAATATAAACAGGCCTCAGTTGCTCGGCATGGAGAGTGTGGGCTGTGTAAGTACAGAGAGGGGTGACTAGTGAGGCTGGGATCATCGGGGGGTGAGTGTGAATTGGCTCCCTAGGGATGATTGAAGATTTCAATTGCTGAAAAAGAGAAAAGTCAGTCTCAGCTGAACAAGAAGATAAAGAAAAAGATTACAGTCATGTTTCCTCAGAGAGGGAAGTTATCAAGACAGAATAAGGGAGTACTGGCAGAGAAGTCATGTAAAGTAAGGTTGCATGAGGAAAATGAAATTAAATAGATTATTCAAAACCTTAAACCTAGGAAAGTAATTTGTTTTTCATGTGAATTAGGCTGCCAATGAATATTTTGAAGACCAAAACATTATTTTGATTTATACCAACAGCCTCTCCTAATAGACATGATTGCTGTGGAAGTCACCTTTCTAACAGAAAAGCGATGTGTGTGTATGTGTGCGAGTGTATACATGCATTTCTTAAGATTCAGTAAAGTGAAGGAATTAAGAAAAAAAATAGACACAGACAAGAGTATGCTGATGGCCAGTGGGGAAAGTAGAAGAGAGCAAAGTGAGGCAGGGGATGTTGGGGGCGGGCAGTAAATGGGGATGGAAGGAGACATTATTTTGGGCAATGGGCCCACAATGTAGTATGGAGATGGAGATAATGTTTTGTTGAGTTGTACACTTGAAACCTATAAGCTTTTGCTAACCAATGTTATCCCAATAAATTTAATTAAAAAAGAAAAAGAAAGAAAATTACACCTGTTTAAAAAAAAAAAAGATTCAGTGAGGATAAATGTAGTGGAAGAGATCAGATTAAGGTAAGTCCTTTGCCCCATAAAACTTTGGCTCCTCAAACAACATTATCGTCTGAGCTCTATGAAAAAATGTCACTTCTCTGTATAAGTCACTTCCCTATATATATAGAACTTGGAGTTGGAGCATTTCAAGGGCACTTGATATAATAGCTTCTTTTCCCGAGTATGGTGACATTTGGTAACATATAAAAATGTCAGAATATGATAAATCTAAACTTAAACCAAAAAAGATGAAGTACTTAAAGCTTTAAATCATTGGAAGCAATTTTAAATCAACTCAATTCAGTGTCTTGGTGCTTTATGTCATTCAATCTATGATAAAGTGATGGTTTATTTATTCAAATTTTCTGGTAAGTGCTGAGAATTTTCAAGTTTGTAGAAAAGAATGAACATTTTAGGCTTTCATTTTATATAAATGTGAGAATTTAAAAGAAAATAAATATTAAAAATACTACTTCGTTATGGTTCTTTTAAGTATCCCACTCACATTTTATTGTCATTATTTCAGTATTGTTTTTCGTGATTTCCCTTGTAAAAAGTGTGCATGTGTTTGTGTGGTTATGTGTGTCTGTGTGTGTATAAAGAAACCCCTGTGTGCAGGAGGCTTCCGCACAGCAGAGAGCTAGCATGGCCCTTGGAGAGAGAGGCTCACTCACTGTCTGCCTCACCTTGTTCTAAAGGCTCTTGATCTCATTTGTTCTCACCACTGTCATAGGTCAGTGGTCGGCAAACTCATTAGTCAACAGAGCCAAATATCAACAGTACAACGACTGAAATTTCTTTTGAGAGCCGAAAACCGACTTCTGCGCATGGGCCACGAAGTTTCAATCGCACTGTACGTTTCAATCGCACAGATATTTTGTGGAAGAGCCACACTCAAGGGGCCAAAGAGCCGCATGTGGCTCACAAACCGCAGTTTGCCGACCACTGTCATAGGTGATAGTTTTTGCTTGATTTGCTTTTTTCGTTTTGTTTTATTGGTCCCATTGAACACCCTGTTGAACACACGGGACTGTAGTATAGGATGGTTAAGCAATTTGATACAATTGAACTGCAAGTGGTGATCCCAGAAATCGGACGTGACCACAGGGCACACTTCTGAGCCATGGCTACAGCCTCCCGCATGACCAGGGTGCTTCAGGAGAGCCTGGGAACCAGGTCTGCTCTAGCATTGTAACAAACCGCAGTGACAAAAGCCACACAGCCTCAACACGCACTGAAAATTGTAATGCCTGCTATCCTTCACAGAACTTCTCTATTTCTTTTATTTATATTACAAACTGGTATAAAATTTTAATTACATGGGAAACATATGAATAGATTCCTTTTACTAAAAATTAAAACATTACAGATAAGCAACAGTTTCCTGTTCTGCAGCCCTCAAACACATTGCCCTCCTTCTCCCCTGCACCTCCCCGAGACCTCAGTGTTATCAGCGCATATTTGATCCACTCAACACTTTATAATGCAGACATTTATATTGTATTCACACATATATAAAATACATACTATTTAATTTCATAAACTATATTATCCAGATATATCATTTCTCACATGCTTTTATTACTCAACAATAGATTTCTATTTCAACCATATAAAATACTATATACATTATTCCAAAGTACAAATATGTCAGCTTAACAATTACCTTCTTAGTAATTTGATTTTGTTCTCTTTCTCTTCAATAAAAATCCTTTTTCACACTTTGCTCTATATATGTGGGAATACTTTTCTAAGGAAGATACCTCAAAAAATTACTGGATCATATAGTATTTGTACTTTGTATTTTGATAGCAATTCCAAATTGCCATTCAATTTCTCTGTGTCAATTTGTTTTTCCACAGCAGTGTAAGGAATTTCAATTTCCCAACAAACTCACCAAGGCTTGATGATAGCAAACATTTTAATGTCTGCATTCTGATATATAAAAATGGTATTGTTTAATCTCACTTCTCTTATTGAGGGTAACATACAAAATCTTATTCAATGTAGTATTACAATTTTTTTGTGATTTTTTTCCTAATTTGCCTGTTTCTATTCATTGCCCACTTTTTTGGCTATTTGGTTGGCTTTTCTTTATTGTTTTGCAGTTATTAATGTACTTTTCAATGACATAATTTTACTTGCTAGCAATAAGGGTTAGAAATTAAATTACTTTATTTTTCCTTTTTGTTCCTCCTGACTTCACATCTTGGGAGAATAAAATCACAAATAGTTCTTTAAGAAAGCTAGTATGGACCTCAAACAAATACACTTTTGAATAAAATTACTTACTGAAGTGTTACTTTAATTTTTTTATTAGTCAAAGTAATTATTAAATTTGCATGTTTGAAACCATGGTGAGTATCCTTGCTTTCAAATCAGAAGTTATGACAAAGAAAAATAGAGGTCAGCATGAGGGGCCATTAGATTCTGAAATTTTGCTACTTCACATTTGCCAAATGAAAACATCCTATCTAATAAAAGGGTAATATGCAAATTAACCATCACTCCACTACACCAACAAGCCATGCCCACCAGCCACGCCCACCAGTCAATCAGGAGCGAATATGCAAATAAACCAAACCAAGATGGCTACAGCCACAGAAAGCAGGAGGGAGGCTTGGGTTTCCCAGGCAATGGAGGAAGCCAAGCTTTCTGCCTGCTCTTGCCAGCCTAGGCCTCCACTCAAGGCTACAAAGTTTCAATGATAGAAGATACATAAATCCAAACGGAAATGGCGGCAGCCACGGAGCTGGAAAGAGCAGGAGGCTAGGGTTGCCCCCGACAAAGGAGGAAGCCAAGCTTTCCACATACCCTGGCTGGCCCAGGCCTCAGCTTAAGGCTACAAAGTTTCAGTTATAGAAGATACATAAATCCCAACAGAAATGGCTGCTGCCACAGAGCAAGCAGAAGGCTTGGCTCTGCTCCAGGCTACAAAGTTTCAATTGTAGAAGAAAATAAAGCTCAGATATCAGGGCCTCCACTTGGGTCACCAGGGGATGTGGCCGGCCTGCAAACCATCACAGGCCCCTTGCCCAGGCCGCCCCATGCCTCAAGGGAACCCCCACCCTGATCTGGGACACCCTTCAGAGCAAACCAGCTAGCCCCCACCCGTGAACCAGGCCTCTATCCTATCTAATAAAAGAGTAATTTGCAGATTGACCATCACTCCAACACACAAAATGGCTGCCCCCATGTGGTCAAAGATAGCTGTCACCAGGTGGACATAAGATGGCCACCACAAGATGGCCAGCAGGGCAGGGCAGTGGGGAGGGACACAGGCCTGCAGGGGAGGGCAGTTAGGGGCAAACAGGCCTGCAGGGGAGGGCAGTTAGGGGCAAACACGCTGGCAGGGGAGCAGTTAAGCATCAATCAGGCTGGCAGGAGAGTGGTTAGGGGGTGATCAGGCTGGAAGGCAGAAGCGGTTAGGGGCAATCAGGAAGGCAGGCAAGCGAGCAGTTGGGAGCCAGCAGTCCTGGATTGTGAAAGGGATGTCCGACTGCCTGTTTAGGCCCGATCCTGGTGGTGGTATTGGGCCTAAACGGGCAGTTGGACATCCCTCGAATTGTCCGAGACTGAAGAAGGTGCAGGTTGGGCTGAGGGACACACCCCCCGTGCACGAATTTCTTGCACCGGGCCTCTAGTTATTAATGTTTTAATAAGGGAGTGCTGGCATTCTTTTCACTGAGTTTGCGGCAACCCAAGTCCAACATAAAGGCACCAGATGCCTGGGAAGCCCAAGGTTGAAACCAAAATGCAGATAGAAGGTAGGAGATACTGATTGGAAGTAGGCCATACTGATAAAGAGAAACATATGGATAAAACCAAATGGAAAAACAAACAGAGAAGTTCTAGTCCTGTACTTTATAAGGGGTAGTGATGCACATTAATGAAGTTCTTTGCTTTTCCAGTCAAGAAAAAGTGGACTCAGGGCCTCTAAGTAGAGACATTGACTAAGAAACGCTCTGAAGAAGTGCATAGTTTCCTTATGAGATTTGATGTAGTTGACACAAACACAATTACTATTTTGATAAGGAACCTAGAGGAGTGCCAAATAAGAAGACAAAAGTTCAGTGAACGTGGATCTAATAACCACTGATGTTAATACATGTACATAGATTTTTTTTCTAGATTAAGACTTTTCCTCTAAGTTTTCTATATGGTTACAACTAGGTGACAAAAGAAAAAAGACAAGGTATTAATAGAATCCAGAGCCTCCTCTCCCAAGCATCCATGCACTTTTAAATAGATGGTTCTTGTCCACCCAAATATGTTTTCAGGCACATAATGGCACATCTACAAGAAATGCCCACCCAACTAGTATTCATTGAAGCCACCCACTATTTATCAACCCTTTTAATCTTCGTGGTCTTCTTACCACTCTTCACTTCAGATCTTATTAACCTCAGACTATCAAAAGGCTTCTAGGTAGGTAGCATGATCACCTTTGCAAATTAAAAAATGGATTTTGTTGGAGTAAGGAGAGAGAACTAGTGGGATCAGAGAACAGAAAGAAATTCAGGGAGAGCTCTGCAAATATCCCCGACAAGAGGAGAAGGCTTCTATCTCAACCATAGAAGCAGAGATAAAGCAAATGGATATATAAAATATACAAAAAAAGTGACTTCTTAACCTTCAGGTAAGAATAAAGAAATGTGATAATGAAGAAAAAATGTCAATGCCCTGAATTCTATTAGTTGTGTCAGTATAACTTTATTAAATGACTAGAGAGGCCTGGTGTATAAATTTGTGCACAAGTGGGGCCCCTTGGCCTGGCCTGTGGGATCAGGCCAAAATTGACTCTCCAATATCCCCTGAGGGGTCCCGGGTTGCAAGAGGCACAGGCCAGGCCAAGGGACACCACCGGTACATGATTGGGGCCAGGAAGGGATATGGGAGGTTGGCCAGCTGGGGAAGGACCCTGGGAGGGCTCCAGGGCATGTCCAACCCACCTTGCTCAGTCCCAATCGGTGGGACCCCAGCAGCAAGCTAACCTACCAGTCAGAGTGTCTCACTCCCGGTGGTCAGTGCATGTCATAGCAAGCGGTTGATCAGCCTTAGCATATCATTAGCATATTATGCTTTGATTGGTTGAATGGATGACCAAAGGACCAGACAGTTAGCATATTAGGCTTTTATTATATAAGATAACTCAGCACATGTTAATAATATTATCTAAGCAAATAGGGTAATATCATCAATAGAATCAGCATTCTAATTTTATGTTAGTATGATGTTTGGATTTAAGAGAGAGTATAAATAATTATCATACAGCATAGTCATTAAGAATCTTTTTGTTTGTATCATATAGGGAGCCTAAACATAACTTTAAAAAATGTTTCATGGAGAGAATCTAATATTGTATTAGATTATGTGCTTCCTAAAATGTTTTGGAGACTCTACAAATGTTCCATCTATAAGACACCAAATATCAGGATAATCACAGAGCCCATCATTCAAAATAGTGTTTTCAGTTCTGTTTGCAAATATGTGAGTGATGTGATCTCCTGCCCACTAGATTGCTCTTGCTATCCAGAGTGAAGTAGAATTGGGACAGAAGGTCCAGTGTATGTTATCAGAAATTGCCACATGAAATGGAAAGGCAGCAAATATCAAACTAACAGGAGGGCCATAGCTAAAGGTCAAGCTGAAGTTGCCCTATTAGAGCCAGGGAACAAATTTCATTGTATACAATGCAATGAACTGGAAAAGATAGTAAATAGTTTACAAGGTGCCTTCTTATGTAATCATTATGTTTCTCAAAATCTTTCTTTGTGGAAATTCTAAATAGAAACACTACCTTCTTTCTTGTGAGAGTTTTAGATTAAAAGGAAGTATAAACAAGTAAGATAATGTCTAACATTATAGTGACCAATCATGTTTTTTTTTTATTTCTATTTTCCATATGCATATTTGCTACCACAAAAAAATATAGCAGCATAGGCTATGAGTTTTGTTTGCAAAGACATATGTCCCATCCTGTTCCTTAAGAGACTACATTACTTTAATATTTCATTACCATAAGCTTAATTAGTGCATATGACTGCCTGATTCTCAGATGTTTTTCTCCTACTGAATCACGTGAATTCCCAAGGCAATGTAACTTGTTTCAAAGGGAGATACCAAATATAACATCAAGTATCTAAAAATGTAGGTAGTTGGGGATGTGTGGAATCACAAGAGCAGATTGTATCTTATTATCTTTAAATAAAATTTCATGAATTTTGCTTTCCAGGGAAATTTGCACAAAACATAGTTGTTGTTTTTTCATTAAACAGTTGCCTGCATTTCACTCAACTGCAGATAGAAGGCCTTACAGAAAACAGATCCTTGAAAACTGTCACTTAGAAGGAATTAACATCTGTCTTAAAGCTATAACTTCAGTCACAAGACAAAGTAACAGAATTTTTTTACTTTACTTTCATTACTGACAAGTTACTGACATAGAAATATAGAATTTTAATCTCAGAGTAACAATCCCACCATTCTAGATTGCTAATAAATAGGTATTTTTCATGGGTAGTTAAAACCTATTACAATGAATAATTACTGTACCTATGTTTAACAATTTCTGTATTCGTATTAATTTTGTTTGAGTAAAATGAGAATTTCTTTCAGTTGGTTAACTCTTCTATATATTGCTAAAGCACCTGTCTTACAGAATCATAGAATTATAAACAATTAAAATTAGAATGACCATAAAATCATCTAATATAGGAGAGGATAATGATAATGGATTGGATTTTATTTTTGTGTCAGACAGTGTTGCATTCACTACCAGCATCATTTTTATACTCTAGGGCAATGGTTCTTAAACAGGTTTATATCTGAGTCAGATGGGAAAGCTGTACTTCGATGAGCCTCAGCCATTATGTAATTAGCTCTCCATATTATGTGTTGCATGCCAAAGTTTAAGGAGCTCTGCTCTTGGAGGCGGAAACTGTTGAAGCTTCATTTTGTATTCTGAGAAAACTGAAGCTTATAGATAGTAACTTGCTGGAGGTCACAGAGCCAGTAGGTATGAGAGTCAGTATCCAACCTTCGCTGGCAGAGGCTGACAGGGAGGTCCATTTTGGAGCTCTTCTCTACACAGTGGAAATCCAACTGCCAGCCCAGATGAACTAGAGATGGCTGCTGGGACTGCTGCATGGAGAAAAATAACGAGGTCACACAGTGATGTCCGCCATGGGTGCAGGAGCAGTCACGCAGTTCAATTTCTTTGATTTAAAAATACCTCATGCCAAGATGAAGTCGATCAGAGAAAGACAAGTACCATATGATTTCATTCATCTGTGGAATTTAATGAACAAAATGAACTAACAAGCAAAATAGAGACAGACTCAGATAGAGAGAGCAGCCAGACAGGTCTGGCTGAAGGGGGGATGTTGGAGGGATTGGAGAAATTAAGCAAAAAAGAAAAGAAAGAGAAAGAACCCATGGACAGGGACAACAGTGTGGTGATGGTGGACGGGGAGGGTGTGGGTGGAAGTGAAATGGTATAGGGGGATACATGGAGATGGAAAAAGCATAAATTAAATTAAATTAAGTTAAAATAGCTCAAGATTGGTTCTGTGTTTTCATTCAGCTAAACCCCATATTGGCCAGAACAGTTTTAGTGCAACCACATCGCACAAACCCCTGTATGCTCCTGCGGGGATGCTAAAGGTAGAGAGAAGCTCAGTGAATCAGGCAGGAAACAAGTTCCAGTCCCGGCCCTAAAACCAATGTGTTGTGTGAACTTGGCCAAGGTAGCTTTTTGCAAAATGAAAGCACTTTTTTTGTTTTTGTTTTTTTTTTTTAAATATATTTTTATTGATTTCAGAGAGGAAGGGAGAGGGAGAGAGAGATAGAAACATCAATGATGAGAGAGAATCATTGATTGGCTGCCTCCTGCACGCTCCCCACTGGGGATCGAGCCCGCAACCTGGGCATATGCCCTGACCAGGAATCGAACCGGCGACCTCTTAGTTCCTGGGTCGATGCTCAACCACTGAGCTACACCCGGCTGGGCTGAAAGCACTTTTTTATGACAAAATTATTTGGATTTAGTCATGAGAAAGATTTCTTTCTAGTGTAACTTAGTCAATGTTCTATATTTTGACAACAATAATCCTTACAGTTTAGTAGTAGTATTCTGACCCAACATCTCAGTTTTTGATCATTTCCAAAAAACATCCCCTGCCTGATTAGTCTCTCAAAAACTCCATAATGGAATGTACAGAGGAACAGACTGACTGCCAGTGTAGTTCATTTCTCAGGCATCTGTTTTGCACAATGGGAACAAGAGTCCCACTGAGTCCCTTTGTCCTATGGTTTATAAAGGCTACAGAACTTTGTGCCTAGATATCCCCTCTGGTTGGTCACTATCCCCTTCTGATTTGGTCACTATAGCAACTCCAGAGTTCAAAGGTCCCTCCTTCTTCTCCCTTATTATTTCCCTCTTCCCTCTGGGCTTTCCTCTTCTCCTTTGAATGAGAGGCTTCCTTCCCTTTATTCTGTAAATGCACACCCTTCTGCAGCTCCCAGTCCTCTTACTCTATGAAAATGTGCTTTCTGCTGTTTCTAGCTCCCTTAGTCTATGGAAATGCAGCTCTGTAGCCCTGTGCTTTTTCCATGGACCCCTTAATTCCTCAAATTTCCTAAACCTGCCTATTTCACCCCCAAAAACTCCTATTTTACCCCTAAAAACTCCTTTCATGAACTACCCTGGCAAAGATCACAGTGACCATAAGTGACACACCAGAAATAAAAGCCAGTTCAGCACCCAGTTCAACACCCTCCTGAGTTATTAAATTATTTATATTTTACATGGTGCCTGTTTGTGGGCAAAAAAAAAAAAAAAAAAAAAAAAAACGGGTTTTAAAAAAGTAATCTCACAGGGTTATCTGACCATACATTCCTAACCGGGTAGGGCATGGTGAGGAGTCATGCCCCAGGCGTATAACTTCTTTACCTTAAACAAGCCTGTCCATTGTTGCTGTGGAGCTAGGCAAACATGCCATTGAGGTGCCTCCATTTAGACCCTTCCTTCTAAGACTTAACCACTCTCAAGAGAGTAAATAATCTTAACTATTTTATAATCCAAATCTCGCTTTGCTTTGCCCCACCTTTAAGTAATCTTCCTTATGTACCCTCAATTTCAAATGCATCAAATAAGCTGCAAAACATAATTCCCTGGAGCATTTGAGAACTTGCTCCCTGGCATATGTCCTCAGTTTGGCTCAAATAAACTTGTAAAAATTATCTAATGGTTTGGGCATTGCTTATTTTGAATCTCCAAATGTCTTATTTTGACACTAGGGAACTCTTACCATAGGTAAAAGCCCCATCTATAATAATAAAAGTGTAATATGCTAATTAGAGCAGACATCCTTCCGGACATCCTTCCAGGCGAAGCTGGGGCTGTGAGGCCGAGCCCCTTACACGAATTTCATGCATCAGGCCTCTAGTGTGTTATAGTACCAGAATGTTAGTGTTAACAAATTCGGTTTGGTCTGCTTTTTCTACCCTCATTGTTCCATTTCTGTGGAGCAGCTTATCCCTCGGGGCACGTGACACAGAAGATTGAACTTGACTCATTACACAGAGAACAGGAACCCTTTCTGTATCTAAGTGTTCCAGTTCTCAATCTCCTGAGGCTGGTCCCCTTTCTTCATTAAAGGCAAGATGACTAGAAGAATCCTGTCCCTACCCCAGGCATTATGCATTCTTTCCCAGCTTATCTCACCCTCCCCCATCTGCCATCTGAATCCTCTTTTCCAAGTTAACAGCCCAGGCCTGCTAATCTCCGCTGTGCTAGTATGCAGCCCATCTCTTTCTAGTCTCTGATGGTTCCCATTGTGTTTTTTCTCAGAGTGCATCTCATTACAGATCCCAGTCTTTACCTTTCTGTGCCATCAATATCTGCCTCCCATTCTGTCAAGAGGAAGTAACCCTGCCCCCTCCAACCCTGCTGTCACTGACTTTAATCAGAGAAAGAGACTGAGCAAAGACACAATTACTGACAAGCCAATGTCCTGAGCAGTCCTCATTTCTCACTGTGGCTATGCCTCCAACCTACAAAGGTAGCATTCTGTGATTACTATCATCAAAAGCCCATTACTCTAAAATAGACGAGACATATTTTGAATGATGCTATTAAGGTGTTTTTGTGGCTGAGGTTGCTAAATATTGAGTACTTTACCCCCATCCAGTCATGCAGGGAGCATTGAGATATTTAAAATACGAGGCAATCAAGCACCGAACCTAATATTTACTCTCTGAATCACTTAGCTATATTTTACCCGCTCCGCTGGTCTTCTGAATTTTCATCAACAGAACATACATCATGAAATCCTCCAGTGTGAGGGAAGGTCACAGCAACACCTTTCAGTGACTTCCATGGCGATGGCATTAAAATCTGAAGATGCATTCATTTTCTGAGATACGCTTTTCCCTTGTGAAATGAGAACAGACCAAGAGTTCATCCTGAAGAAAATCAGACCAATCATTTTTCTCTGCTCTTAAATCAAGCAGATCTTGTCACAGCCTCTGCTTCATTTTGCATAATACTATTTTCTTTCCGTCTCACACACCTCCCCTACCCACCACATTCACTGCATTCATATATTGATCAGGCAGGATAAGTAGCTAACATATATCTTAAAAAATCATGAATGTGTTCACTTCTTTAACAACCGTAGGTTTATATCCAGTAATAGTAAGCCAACCCAGAGATAAAGCTGCACTGAGCCATCACGTACAGGGCACAGTGGAGGTGAAGTGCAGGGAGCCAGCAGGAGCCCCTGGGCAGCTGGCTGCTACAGTGAGGCTGAGTTGGAGTTTCAGCTCTGCCACTTTGCAATGGTGAGACATTGGCAAACCATTTAATCCATCAGAGCCTTAGATGCCTTATCTGCAAATTTAGGGCTTTTGAATATAAAGTATAACATCTGATAATGTATACAAAACTGTCTTCAATTGTCAGTATTAGTACAGATATAATCCTAGACATTAAGCTTATTTTAAATGAACTTACACTCATTTAAATTAAATGCACTTATTGAGTCTAATGATTCTATAATTATTTTTTGTATTATTTAAATATAAATATCAGTTGATGAATGTAATTTATTATTGATGTTGGTGATACCAAATTTTTGGACTGGAACATGGATTCTTTGTCTGCTGGAATCGAAGAATGAATCCACGAACAGAAAGTGGTATAGCATAGGTGGAGATTTATTGAAGAACAAGTACAGACTCCCACGTGGGGAGAGGAAAGAGTCCCACAGAATGGACTCCCATGTGGGGAGGGGGAAAAGTCCTACAGAACTGACTCCAATATGGGGAGGGGGAAGAGTCCCACTGAGTTCCTTTCCCTTATGGCTTATAAAGGCTGCAGATCCTGGTGCCTTGATGTCTCCTCTGATTGGTCACTATTCCCTTGGACTGGTTACTATAGTAACTCCTAGGCTCAAAGGTGGAACCTCACAAGGTACAGGTGAGGTTCTCTCCCCCCCCACTTCCTTATTGTTTTCCTATTCCCCTGGGCTTTCTTCTTCTCCTTCTGGATGAAGGGCTTCCTTCTCTTTATTTTGTAAATATAGATCTTTTGCTGTTCCCAGCTCCCTCATTCTATGGAAATGTACCTGTTGCAGCTTTCCAGCTTCTCCTATTCTATGGAAATATACCTTCTGCTACTCTGCAGCCCTGTGCTTCCTCCATGATCCCCCCCAATTTCCAAAATTTCTAAAATTTTCTAAACCTGTCCTATTTTACCCCTAAAATTCCTGCTTCATTGGCATTAGAAAACATGTTCAAAATTTTATTCTCGCAGAAACCGGTTTGGCTCAGTGGATAGAGTGTCGGCCTGCAGACTCAAGGGTCCCAGGTTCGATTCCGGTCAAGGGCATGTACCTTGGTTGCGGGCACATTCCCAGTAGGGGGTGTGCAAGAGGCAGCTGATCGATGTTTCTCTCTCATCGATGTTTCTAACTATCCCTCTCTCTTCCTCTCTGTAAAAAATCAATAAAATATATATATTTTTAAAAATTTATTCTCTTATCTCTCTGCTACAGTTTTCTAAGCAAGGCAGCACATATTTTTAGCTTTGCTATTTTCTAAAAATGGAATTAAAAACACCTACATTACAGGCATAAAATAAGCAGGAAATGAAACTCATGTATGAACAGGAACAACAAGTGTCTAGCACATGGTAGTGATATTTTGAAGGAATATATTTCTTACCTTTTCCTAAATTGTATTGGCTTTAGATACACTTATTACTATGGAAATAGGAGTATTTAAAATCCACTATATTAAAAAAAAAAAGATTAAAGGCAAAAAGTGGCAATTTAATTTTTATCTCTGAGTAGAACCAATACAGAATATACAATATCAACAGAAACACCATCAAAATCCACATAAAGCCCTGATTCTTATATATCACCTGGGTGTTTACAATGCCTTTGCCCTTTGAACAACATGGATGACATTTACTATAGACCAGTTCTCAAAGAAATTTCTCCTTTTCTATTTCTTAAATTATGCACTAAGGACAAACATTATTATTTTGCAATCTTTACGGGAATGGTGTAACAATGAATTATATTTGATTGGGTCAAAATTTGAAATGATGGAAAGACATTTTAATTAGGACTTGGGAAATGAAGGTCTGCCTTTTGAGTCACATCAGGATATTATAAGCATGTCATAAAAATTGTTCCTATTGCAAAATTCTCAAGAAATATGGTTCTACAAAGCACTAATTCCTTGTAATATTAGTAAGTGTTATACAAGGAAAATGGCAATGGGAAATGTTTTTTAAAAATACCCTAAAAGACAAACATAGTCAGTAAAATCTCAAAATCTCATGTAGCAGATTTTTTACCAATACTTCTCCTAGGGCCAAAGAAACAAAATATCAAAAATAAGTAAGTAAATGGGACTACATGAAAATAAAATGTTTCTGCACTGCAAAAGAAACCATCCTTAAAATGCAAAGGGAACCCACTGTACGAGAGAACATATTCACCAATGATACATCTGATAAGGCATTAATTTCTAAAATATATAAAGAACTCATACAACTCAACAAAATGAAGACAAACAATACAATTAAAAATGGGCAAAGGACCTGAATAGACACTTTTCCAGAGAGCCCATACTAATGCCCAATAGACATATGAAGAAATGCGCAAACTCACTGATCATCAGAAATATGCAAATTAAAATTACAAAGAGGTATTATCTCACACCTGCCAGAATGGCTGTCATCAGTAAATCAACAAATGACAAGTGCTGGTGAGGATGTGGAGAAAAGGGAACCCCAGTGCACTGCTGGTGGGAATGCAGACTGGTGCAGCCACTGTGGAAAACAGTATCAGGTGTCATCAAAAAATTAAAAATGGAACTGCCATTTGACCCAGTGGTCCCACTTCTAGGAATATATACTAAGAAATCAGAAACACCAATCAGAAAGAATAGATGCAACCCAACGTTCATAGCAATGTTATTTATAACTAGAGCCCCGGTGCACAAAAATGTGTGCACTTGGGGGGGTCCCTCAGCCCAGCCTGAACGTCTGTTCAAATCAACTTACTATTCTTATCCCTGTTGCTCACAAAATTCCATCTACCTTAGCCTTCCAACTCCATCCACCCCATACTCATGTCCAGTAGGCAATTCCTCAGAGCTTGCACTTGCTGGTTCTTCCTCTTCCATATGTGTCCATTTCCTTCTGTTGTCATCCATGTGCTCAAATGGCATGTCTTCAGAGATGCTTCACTCTCCTGGTCTCCACACAGTACGAGATGGCAACCGCAGTTACTCTTCATCACTTCCCTGCCTTGATTTTTCCTTCCTTCTTTCCTTCAATCCTCTATCTCTCCTCCTTTATTTTTTTTTTCAATTTTGCTAGCACTTAAACTTTGTCAGACTATACACATATATGTTTATATTTTTTTTTCCTTTTCTTATTCTCCAACTTGGTCCATATAAGAACAAGGCCTTTATCTTTTTGGTTCACTGCTGAATCCCCAAGAACAACCCTAGAATAGTGTTGTTACATAGTAGAAAATCACTAAATCATTATCAAATAAATACTCCATTGGAAAAAGTATCCACTAGCAGTTCATAAATGTTGGTACATATTGAAGAATTTTCAAATTTAGAAATTCATAAGAGCTATATACATATACAGATAAATTCAGAAATGGCATAGCCTGAAACACAGTAAAGAGAAGTGCTGGGGAACTTCTCACCATTACAAGAAGCTAAAGGGTTGGTACTCAGAGAGGATAAACCTGCCTGCTGTTCTCACCTTGCTCAGACAAAGTTGCTGGCTGCAAGGGCATTTGCCCAGAGGTCATATCAGGGAGAATTGCTCACTCATCTACTGCCTCAAAGTGGGAAGAGAGCCCAACATCCAGAGGAAAACTTGACTGTCTCCTGCAGCATATGCCTGGCCACCACCACTCAGCAGGCACGAATTAATACCTAACACAAGTAGTTAAGCAGAAATTTTCAAAAACAGAATAATTAAAACTTACTAGGATTTGAAATTTAACCAACAATATGAAAGGAACAAAAAAAATAAGAAAAGATATATAATAGCTGAGGAATTTATATCTTAAAAGATATACAGACAATATCACATCTGGTATACAAATTATCATAAAAAGCCATTAGAATTTGAGAATATGTTTCCAAAATTAAGATTTAGGAAACTTAACAGATGTGAGGATGAGCAGAATGGATATAACTGAAGAGTTAGTTATTAAGTTGGAAAATGAATCAAAGTAATTTTCTCTAGAATGTAGTACAAATAGACTAAGATATGATATGTATGAAAGCAAATTTAGAAAGAATAAGAAAACTGGAAAGCCACATACAAAATAATTAAACTAGATTATAGTTTTTCCCCATGTAAAAAATTAATTCATAATGGGTCAAAGACCTATATATAAGATCTGAAACAATAAATTACATAGAAAAAAACATAATTACTAACTTATGGACCTTGGTCTTAGATACCATTTTATGAATTTGATACCAAAAGCAAAGGAAGTAAAGGGAAAAATAAATGAACAGAACTATATCAAATTAAAAGCTTCTTCTGCACAGAAAAAGAAACCTACAGCAAAACAAAAAGGCAACCAATGGAATGGGAGATATTTGTGAACAACAGCTCTGAAAAGGGGTTAATATCCAAAATACATAAAGAACTCATACAACTCAACACCAAAAATCAGACAATCCAATTGAAAATGGGCAAAGCACCTGGACAGACACCTCTCCCAAGAAGACATACAAAGGGTCACCAGATACATGAAAAAATACTCAACTTCATTAGCTATTAGGAAAATGCAAAGGACATGCCATCTCACACTGGCTTTTATCAACCAGACAGATAATAAGTATTAGAGAGGATGTGGAGAAAAGGGAACCCTCATCACTGCTGGCGGGAATGTAAACTGGTACAACCCTGTAGCAAACAATATGATGGTTCCTCAAAAAATTAAGAATAGAGTTACCATATGACTCAGTAATCCTTCTTCTGGATATCTACCCAAAAATACTTGAAAACATGTATTTGAAAAGATATATGCACCATTATGTTCCCTGCAGTATTATTCATGATGGCCAAGACATGGAAACAACCAAAGCATCCTTAAATAGAGAACTGGATAAAGAAAATGTGGTACATCTACACAATGGAATACTACTCAGCCATAAGAAAAGACAAAATACTGTAATTTGCAACAACATGGATGGACCTTGAGAATATTATGCTAAGCGAAATAAGTCAGTCAAGAAAAGCTAAGAACCACATGATTTCACTTATATGTGGGATATAAAACGGAAACTCTTAGACACAGAAAACAGTATGGTGGTTGTGGGAAGAGGGTAAAGGAGGTAGTAAAGGATAAAAGGTGGCCAAATATATGGTGATAGAAGAGGATTTGACTTTGGGTGATGAGCACACAGTGCAATATACAGATCATGTGTAATAGAAATGTACACTTGAAACCTACATGACTTTATTGACCAATGTAACCCCAATAAATTTAATTTACAAAATCTAGGATGTCATGTGGATACAATGATAAATAAGATTCACAGAGCAGATTTTTGTAATAAAGAAACTTAGCATTTAATTGAGAAAGTAGCATACACATACATACACACACACTAATAATTCCAAAATATTTTAAAATATTTGCAAAGAACTTGGGGCCTTCAATCCCCACAATGACAGTTATAAAGGGCAGCATCTTGGAAACACCAGGGCCATGTCAGTATGCCTGCTAGATTTGTGGAATAAATGTTTTGTTTTCTTTGGGCTCAGTCTATTAGGTGCATCTTGAAGATATTAGTGTTTTGCTGGAAAACCCTAGAAACCTGTTACATGAACCCAAAACCTGTTTCATACCTGTTTAAATTTACAGTGGCCAGTGTAAAGGAGGCATATACAAACACTAAATGTATATCTTTGAAATGGTGATATACTGTTTGGGAAAAGAGAATGGCAGAGCCAATAGCAGAGACGGATGCTAAAAAACACCTTTCCAGAAGAAGAATGTCTTCTCAGTGAGACCTAAGGACCACTCACCAGGAGGATGACTTTCCTCTCCCCGGTCTTCTGTCAGAAGGCACACATAATTTTGCGATGGTGTTTGTTTCTTGATCTACTATCCTTAGAATTCTCCAAGGAAAGCTTAACCTGCTGTTCCTGGTCACCTCCAATCACTGGCAGGGTCTACTCTCTGAGGACTTGAATGCCCACTAGCTGACAGAGCTTTTCTAACCAGTGAGCACAGGCTCCTGTTTGTCCTACAAATCACACAAAGATAACTTCAAAGAATACCAGTTAAAGTAAAATATTAAGTTTTAAGATATTTGAATGGTGCCTGAGCCAGCCAATGGACCATTTATTCTCTCATTTTTATTTTTCTCAGCTATTGTTCACTAAATATCACTGAATATACTCAACAGCTCTTTAGGAGATCCAATGTCTGCATGATAAAGATCATCAAAAAGTAATTTCTGTCTGTAACACCAGAAATAATCCTGCTACGTATAGGGAGAAACCATATGGGGTTAAGAATGTACATCCTCATTTACTTTGTCATTTGGGTTGTTAGGAACTTTTAAAATTTCATAAAATGGTGTGTAAAAATTATCTATGGATCCTATAACCCAAAATTCTTCTTCAAGCACAATCTTTCTTTCTAGATAGTGTGGTATCAAGGCAGGAGCTATGAGAGGAGCCTTCTATTACTTGGGGACTTTTAAACAGTTTAAGAAGCAAAACTCTCAGAAGTATTGGTCCCCAACCACATAGTGAATTTTTTCCTCAAAGTTGTCTCAGACCCTCTTCTGTTAGGCATGGAGACTGCTCAGGGGGAAAGGCGGCACCCAACGCAGCAAGCATCTCCTTTTACAAGATCACAATCATTAAACTGAGTGTGATTGGAAATGGATGGTGGATGAAAGCTCAGTTTACCACATCTTGTGACAATACTCGGGCATGGGGGATTTCCGGTGCTTAAAGGGTGTTGGAAAGACTAAACCTTTTTTGTAATCACATAGAGTAGCAGACAGAATGTTTTGGGTTGTTTTGTGTTTGTTTGTTTGTTTGTTTGAGTTCTAAAATTCAATTAGAATTCTTTTTTCAGCTCTTTATTACCTATTTGACCTGTGTAATGTCGGTAAACAATCTTCATCTTTAGGCTTGTTATGATGGTTTCTAACATGGTGTATATGACATGTCTAGCACAGTGAATGGTACACAGGAGGTACTAAGAGATGGTAATAATATGGATGCAGTGGCAAGTGAGTGGTGGCATTTGTAATGATTGTGGTTTACTGTAAAGAAATAAAATTTATGCCGAAACCGGTTTGGCTCTGTGGATGGAGCGTCGGCCTGTGGACTGAGGGGTCCCAGGTTCGATTCCGGTCAAGGGCATGTACCTTGGTTGCGGGCACATTCCCAGTAGGGGATGTGCAAGAGGCAGCTGATGGATGTTTCTCTCTCATCGATGTTTCTAGCTCTCTATCCCTCTCTCTTCCTCTCTGTAAAAAATCAATAAAATATATATTAAAAAAAAAGAAATAAAATTTGCAATAGCATCTCTATAATGGCAAATAAAATTATTGTCACATCAAGATCATTCTTAATCTGATGCCCATATATCTTTCTAGTCTTATCTCACAATATTTTGTATATAAAATCATCCTCCTCTATTGGTCTTCTCTGTCCCTAGAAATGCCCTCAATTTTCCAACCAAAATAGTGTTGCTCAAAGTCATCTACTAACTAATCTGTACACCTCTCTCTGTTGCTGTTCAACTCCTTCCAAAGGATGCCCTCTTTGGAAGTCATCTGCTACATTGTTTGACAAAGTGCTTGCTGGATAGTCCCTGCTCACTGTGTATCTAGCTCAGGTGTTGTGATGAACATGTGACTTTATCTCAACCATATTACTAGGGTTTTAAATGAGAAGCTACATTGTATTAGTCGTGTCACCTAGAGTATCATGTCTAATAAGGAATGATCATATTACTTGTCTTTTGAAAATAAATAAACATAGTAACTAGAGTTAAAAAACTGGTTTGTTATTGACCTTTTCCTATGAAAAGTAGGGAACTTTTTTTCAGCCTCAACAGTTCAATTTTTTTTTCATTTTTATATTAAATCTTTAACTTTTTTATTCTTTTTCAATTGTTCCTTTATTGAGTCAGCTTAGAACCATGCTAACCATTGTGAAATTATTTATAAGAAAAACCAACATAGTCTGGCATGTTCCTTTGGAAGAAACAGAGCCAAATGAATCAGACATATGAACAGCAGCCGAATTATACAGTGTGTTAAGTTCTCTGAAAAACAAAACAAAACATATAAATCCACAGAACAAAACAAGATGGATGGAACAAAACAAGATGAATACACAGAGATAAAATGACAGATAGATGATGATAGATGATAGATAGATAGATGATAGATAGATAGATAGATAGATAGAAATAGAAAATGTATGAAGAGAGAGAGATAATGATGATAGATAGAAAGAGATGTCTGACTCTCCTCCTTCATGTCATGATTCAGCTTTCTTTAATTTTATTATTTCTTCTACACTATCATGAATAATGAGAAAGTATTTTGGAATATGCATAACACTATGCATGAATGCAGCATAGAGTCATGAAATGAACACTTGACCAAGTCAAAAGACCTTGGTCTGTATCCAGCTCTGACTTCGGCCTGATCCACATGGTGCAATGCGCTGCTGTCTTACAAAAACACTAGGCCCATTTTTTCCAAGTCATAGGATATGTAATTCCCTTCAACAAGCATAAAGTGAGTTTCTTCTCTCTGTCAGGGGCTGTGGTAAATGCTTGGAAACAGAAAAGGAATCAATGTAGTTGTGGCTTTGATGGAGTAGCATCTGACACATAGAGAGATCTTATCACAATACTGTACACTGAAGCCCGGGAGACAGATACTTCCCCAAGCTCAGATGGACCATGTAAGTCTCCCTGGGGAAATGGTGACTCTGTCAATCACTCTTAAGATTGAGTAGCTTGATAAGTCTGAGGAACAAAGGTGAAGGGTTTGTGGGAAAAAGGACACTGAAAGAACCTATGCATTTCCTAAGAAAGCTTTGGGGATAGCTATCTAGGATCCTCTAGCTCAGAACTGATAACCAGTTCTCTCTTACAACATATGCCCAGGGCTCCTCCTAAGTCTAGCTGGGTACTTATACTAATTGTCCACTTTGCAGTAGTGGTAATTACTACAACTTACTATTATCCCATCATGTCAAAATTTTGTTTCTTGTCTGGTGTATTCCCAACAAACTTGGTGTCTATTTCTTAATCCTCATTTTACATTAGAGAAAACAGAGGTTCATAGAAGACCATGTAGATGATATGTAGCACATCTGGATTTATTTATTTATTTATTTATTTATTTATTTATTTATCTTTATTACTTTCCATCACCATTTATCCCTCCTATACCCTCTTCCACCTCCACCCACCCCCTCTCCCCACCCCACAATCACCACAGTGTTGTCCATGAGTATTTTTCTCTTTTTTATTTTTTGCTCAATCCTTCGACAACCCCCCAAAACAACTCTATCCACATCCCAGCTATCTGTCTGCCCAAATCTATATCTGATGATCTCCAACACAGCTCCTTATTTCTGGGTTTGGATAATCTCTTTATTTTGCTGTTTGTCTCTCTCCAAGATTGGAATGCCTAAAATATTTAAACTTGATCTTAGTTCCTGAGAGCCTCAGGATTTCACATGTCTAAATACTCCTGCAGGTACTGCCTACTCAGCATCCCTTTGCAAGAATGCACCCATTTAGTGAATCTGAGTTATGGGGGTTGAGGCAGCTCACCACTGATTGCCAATTTTAATAGGACTCCCCTCAAATAAAGAACTTAAGTTCCAGAGAAGTATCCTTAAACATAAAATTTAGCATTTTTGAATAGATCATCCAGGAAACATTATAATAATTCATAATGGTCATCAAAGGGAGTCTTTATTTATTGAAATGACCACACCTCTTCTTTACTTCTGAGAAAATGTGACTCTCGTCTTTAATGTGCAGCAGAATTGGCCTTATCTGGTTCTTAGGACTTGGTGCTTTCTCAGATCTTTACATCTTCAAAGTTTTATTTTTTCTTTTCTTACCCTGGGTCAAGCTAAGTAAATAAACCTTATGCCTTATTCAGGGTGAACCCTTAGGGTACAGACTGCTTAAAACAGCAGTATCACACCAACTGAGAGCATGCTAGAAATGCAAATGTGCAAGTCCCATCCCAGTGATATTAATTCAAAAACTCCAAGACTGGGTCAAGTAATTTATATCTTAATAAACCCTCCAGGTGATTCTAGAGATATGAACTATGGCCACTAAAGCTTGAGAGCCACTGATTTAAAATGTAAAACCTGAAACCATAGAATACCTAAAAACATTGACACCGATCACGTTGACATCAGTCTTAGCAAATTTTGTTATATTTCTCCCCAGGCAATGGCAACAAAAACAAAATTAAACAAATGGAGCTACAGCAAACTAAAACATTTTTGAACCGTAAAGGAAACTATCAATAAAGTGAAAATACAACCTACTTATTGAGAAAAAATATTTGCAGATGATATATCTAATAAGGGGTTTATATCTAAAATATATAAGGAAGTCAACTTATTATATACAACTCAACTTAAAAAAATCTGACTAAAAAATGGGCAGAAGACATTTCTTCAAAGAAGACATACAGATGGCCAACAAAAATAGGAAGAGATGCTCAGTATCACTCATTGTAAGGGAAATGCAAACAAAACCACAGGGAAACCTCACACTTTCAGAGGGGCTATTATCAAAAAGACAAGAAATAACAGGTGGTAAAGATGATAGGGAGAAAGGAGAAAACTTGTGTACAATTGGAAGAATTATAAATTGGTACAGTCACTATGGAACCAGTATGGATGTTACTAAAAAATTAAAAATAGAACTAAAATATGACCCAGCAATTCCACTGCTGAGTATTTATCTGAAGAAACAAAAACATTAATTTGAAAGAATATGTATACCCCTACATTTATTGCAGCATTATTCACAATAGCCAAGATATGGAATCAACCTAAGTGTGCATCAATACATAAATAGGTAAAGAATGTGTGGCATATATATGGAATTGAATATTAGTAATAAAATAGAATGAAATCTTGCTATTTGCAACAATATAGATGGGCCTAGAAACTATTATACCAAGTTAAATAAGTAAGACAGAAAAAAGACAACATAGGATTTCACTTATATGTGAAATCTATAAAAGCAAAACAAAAATACAAAACATGAACAGACTCATGGATACAGAGAAAAAACTGATAATTGCCAGAGGGGAGAGGTGTGTGGGATGGGTGAAAGCAGTTAAGAGTATAAACTTCCATTAAATAAGTCACAAGGATGTAATTGCAGCACAGGAAATATATACAATGATATTGTGATAACTTTGTATAATGTCAGGTGGTTCCTAGACTTATTGCAGTGATCACACATTAAGGTATATAATGTTGAATCACTATGTTATACACCTGAAAACTAATATAGTATTGTATGTCAAGTATAATTTAATAAAAATATAAAGTGTGCTAAACACTATGATTTCTATAAACAGATGGTTTGTGGAAGAAAAGAGAGACTATATCATCACAATTTGGTGGTATTAGGAGAGCTTAGGGGAGATGACATAAAAAATGAATTCTGAACCTAGTGGGTGTGACATAACATCCCAGAAAGTGGAATGTACACAATAAGAGCATGGACCATGAAGAAAATTAAAATAACTCAGATTGCATTAAGGACAAGTATAAAATAAAATATAAAAAGAGACAAGACTGGAGAGGGCTGGCCAGGAGCCTGGTCATGAAGAAAAGAAAGCCAGGATAGTCAGGATGCATAGATCAGAGAGGTCCCTTTGTCTGCCATTCACAGGAAAGACAGATGTGAAAGACCTAGGCTCAGGACTGTGGGTCAGTCCAGGGCGATGAACCAAAGCAATAGCAGTGGATAGTCTGAAGTCATCAGACAGGTCATAGAATGCAAAAAGAATAGACACCTCATCGGCTTCTGAATTTTGGAATGATGGCATCAGTCAGAGTCAAGGACCTCAGTGGAGAAACAGAGTTGGAGGAAAACAAGACAGTTTTACTTTTGGACACTGACTTTAGGATACCTGTAAAAAGTTACACAAGCCTATGTTATATCTATAGTTTATATCTACAGCTATCTAGATCTAACATAGTTAGATGTAAAGATACATAGATAGATGGGTATGTATATAGAGATTATATGTAGGCACTAGAGGCCTGGTGTATGAAATTCATGCAAGAGTAGGCCTTCCTTCCTCCAGCTGCCAGCACTGGCTTCCCTCTGGCACCCAGGACCTGGGCTTCCCTCGCAGCCCTGGCTTTGTCTGGAAGGTCGTCTAGAAGGACGTCTGGTCTAATTATCATATTATGTTTTTATTATTATAGATATAATATATGGATATTCACTTTATATGCTAAAATGTATACACTAATAATTATAAACTATAATATAACAATAAGTTTATAAGTTCTATTTATAGTAGCTTTATACACACTAACTTATTGAATCTGTGGGACAACAGCATGTGATGATAAATGAATTCAAAGTTTCTTTCAAATAATCTTTTCTCTGGGAAGAAGGCAAGCTTATCTGCTAACAGTGAGGAAGGGGCAAGCTGAAAATCCAGGATAAAAATGTTTAGTCTCACACAGTCTTGACTTCCCTTTGTTTTTGAATTACCATCTCTCTTGCATCATACCATGTTTTTTGGAGTTTCTTTAAAACATAATGCTGATTCATATGTCTGTGCTTTTACAAAATTTCATCTTTCCTACAAAGGAGGAACCTCTGATTTGCATAGCTTTTCCAGTTTACTTTCTCCTTGAAGGAGCTGAATGAAGAATGCAGCCCATGTATTGCAAGATTGCTAAATCATAAAGGCTGAAGTTGGAATTTGGAAACCAGTGGCATATAAATAGTCTCTCTTGTGCTGAGCCAAGTATGTGTGTACATGTGCAAACTTCGTGTTTTAAAGGACAATAGTTTGTGCTTTTGGATTGCCTGTCTTGAATAAATATGGCCGAACTCCATGAAGCTGAAATATTGCTCACCTCTCTCTTTTTTCTTACTCATTATATTTTTCATAAGATAAATCTTTGAATCAGCAAATTCTTATTCACTGGGCTTTAAGAAGCTCTCATTGAAATTAGTGAGGGTTTACTTTCAAAATACTGCAATACATGGAAAAATTTATCTAAAGAGCTTTTAATTTGACTTTAAAAATTATGAAATTTTTATCATAGAACAGCTTTAGATTTGTAGAAAATTTTTAGTGATAGCACTAAAAGTCTCTATATACCCCATGCTCAGCCTCTGGCACATCAAGATCCTATATCAGCATGGTACATCTGCTGTAATTAATAAACTAATATTGATTTTTTATTATTAACTAAAGTCCATACTTTATTCATATTGTCCCAGTTTCCATCTAAAAACCTTACTTTATTCCAGGATCACCTGCAAGATAACGTATTATATTTAGTCATCATATTCTTTAGGCTTCTCTTGTTTATGATGAGTTCTCAGACTTTCCTTGTTTTTATGACCATGAGACTTTTGAAGAGCACTGGTCAAGCATTTTATACAATGTCTCTCAATCAGACATTGGTTTTGTTTGTTTGTTTGGTTTGTGTTTTTTGTTTGTTTGTTTGTTTTTCTCATTCCTAGACTGTGGTGGTGTTTTGTGGGGGAGGAAGACCACAGAGGCAAGGTGCTATTCCATGACATCATAGTCATACTGTTACCATGACTCATCACTATTGATGTTAACCTTGATCACTGGGTTAAGTGAATACTCATCAGTTTCCTCCACTGTGAATTTACTCCTTTTCCCCCTTTTCATACTGTTTTATTTTGAAAAAAGACAGCTTGTACAGACCACACTTAAGGGGTGAGAAGTTTGCTGTGCTTCAGCTCCTCAAGGGTAAGCATCTCCATTAATTCATGAATCATTTGGAATTCTTCATGAGAGAGTTGTTGTTCTCCCTCATTTACTTACTTACACAATGGTTTTAAAATTAGTTTGGACTCATAGAAATTTATTCTGGACTTTGGATTATAATCCAACATGACTCAATTTGTTTCTTTGCTCAGACTTTTCCAAACTCAACCACATATTTTATGGCACTACAAGCTGTTCTGGGTTCATCCTGTATTCTTCCTTTTCAAACCTAGAATCAGTCATTTATCCAAGAACACCTGGTTCCTTCAATTGAAGAATGGTATTAGAAGCTAACCTCAGAGTACCATCAATGCTCCTGGGGTGTAGCCACTTCTAGACCCTTTCAGCTGACAGAGCAAGGAGGTGTGCATATTAACCCAAGAATATATGTGTATCAGTACACCACCACATGGGTCATTCTGGCCTCCTTCACTTGCTTACTGAAAACCGCGTATTCCAACAGTGGAGAACCTGGCTCCTACCATCCATCTTAACTTCTCAATTCCAATACACGTGTATAGCAGTATCAGAATTATTAACCAGTAACCTCTTGGGAAACAATTTCACCAACTGGAATACAATGCTTTATACTTAGAACTCCACTTATATCCAAAGTTACTTAGGAGAGCACTTGTCCATCCTTGCTCATTCAATGAGGTGTTTCATATATTTGTAATAAAATTAGATTATTTTGTCACATTCTGGATTTTATCCCAGGATCTCCTTGCTGCCTACATTTTTTAAAGTTGCAGACATTAAGGTTCTTTTAAGGTATTTTTTTTGCTATCAAGTTCTATCAGTTTTGACAAACACATATGTTATACATCTGCAGTGTCATACAGAACACCACTCTAAAAATATCCTACGTTTTACCTAATCAGCCCACCCCTCTCCTCTCAAAATCCTGGAAACCACCAGAGGTTTGTCTTTAAAATTATTGCTATAGTTTTACTTTTTTTTCAGAATGTCATATAATTGAAATTATACAATGTGCAGCCTTTTCATACTTGCTTCTTTTACTTAACATACGCATTTAAGATTCATCTATGTCTTCTCATGGCTTGATGTCTAATTATTTATTACTGGAAACATTCTATTTTATGGATATAACTATTTGTTTATCCACTCACCAATTGAGATATATCTTGATTGCTTCCAGTGTTTGGAGATTATGAATAAAGCTGAACTAAATAATGTCTGGGTTTCTGTGTGAGCATAATTTTCAAATCCTTAAACTTTTAGCATAAAATCTGCCTCTATCCCCATCCTGACCTCCCTTTCTTTCAGTTTCCTATAGATCCTGCAGGATGGATTGCATCCATGTTCTCCTCAACCCTTCACAAGTAACTCTCTCCACTGCTGCGTGTGCCATCATCCTCATTGGTCTAGCAGCACCACAGATAACCCGTAGGCCTGCTCCGCTCTTTCAGAGAACCTCTAGGAGACATGCTCAATATGGTATATATCAAGTGTATCCCAAGTCAGACAGCTTTAGCCCCAAAACAGAGTTCCTAAATATTGGCTTGTGTTGGGAAGAGTGACTTCCAACTAGACTTCTTATATTCAAGGATTTGAAGTCACCAAGCTGTAGTGAATTGCCCCAGCTCCTAACATAATTGTCTTTCTTTTACTATTTTTCCCCTTTTCCAGTATCTCTTATGCCTTATTTGTTTTTTTACCATTGACCTTTATCTCATCAATTATTTTTGTGAATGACACACTTCTGGGAAGCCCTGATTCTATAATAAATATTTATAAACCCTTTTATATCACAGCATTCTAAAAGCAGAAAACACCCTACACATTCTCACCATCCATTACCATCTTCTCTCACAATAGACAACATTGAGTGTGTTTTGTGCTTGTTTTTTTTATTTCTTCTTTTGTACTCGTATATTTCACTTAGTTTGGACAAAGCTATGATTTTTCTTCATCGTCAGTCACATACAAATTTGTTGTTATTTAAATTAACAAACTGATTTCAGATTCCAGCAGTGCTTTTCATTAGGTGGGCAATCTTGTATCATGTATGTAACATATCAAGGCTAATTTTTTCTTGTGAAAAATGAAGATACTATTCACTTTATAAGTTAAATATGCATCTCTAATAAGTTCCTGGGAAAGTTATTTTAAATATATTAGTTCCTCTGTATTTGCTTTTATCCTATAGAATTTAATTTTTTCTAACATTTTTCTTTTTTATTGGGGTGACATTCATTAATATACTTATATAGGTTTCAGGGATACAATTCTACAATTCATCATCTGTATATTGTGTTGTGTGTTCATCACCACAAGTCAAGTCTCCTTCCATCACCATTTATCCCCCTTTACCTTCTTTTATGTTCTTCCCCCACCCCACTTTCCCTCTAGCAAGCATCATACTGTTGTCTGTGTCCATAAGTCTTTCATTTTTTCTTTGCTTAATCCCTCACCCTTCTCCCCCAGCTCTCAATCCCCTCCCCTCTGACAACTGTCAGTCTGTTATCTGAATCCATGACTCTGTCTCCACTTTGTTTTTTGTTTGTTTGTTTATTTTGCTCATTATATTACATATGTAAATGAAATCTTATGCTACTTTGCCTTCTCTGACTAACTTATTTCACTTAGTATAATACTCTCCAGGTCCATCCAGGCTATCACAAAAGGTAAGATTTCCTTCTTTTTTATGGACAAGCAGTATTCCATTGTGTAAATATACCAGAGCTTTTTGTTCCACTCATCTGCTGATGGGCACGTGGGCTGTTTCCAGATCTTGGCTATTATAAACAATGCTACAATGAACATAGGGGTATGTATATTCTTTTGAATTAATGTTTCTGGTTTCTTGAGGTTTATTCCCAGAAGTGGAATTGCTGGGTCAAAAGGCATTTCCACTGTTAATTTTTTGAGGTAACTCCATACTGTTTTCCAAAGTGGCTGCACCAACATGCATTCCCACCAGCAATGCACCAGGGGTCCCTTTTTTCCATATCCTCACCAACACTTGTTGTTTGTTGATATATTGATAACAGCCATTCTGACAGATGTGAAGTGATGCCTCATTGTGGTTTTAATTTGCGTCTATCTCATGATGAGCATCCTTTCATATGTCTATTGGCCATCTGCATGTCCTCTTTAGAGAAGAGTCTATTCAGGTCCTTTGCTCATTGCTTAGTTGGAGTGTGTGTGTGTGTGTGTGTGTGTGTGTGTGTGTGTGTGTGTTGAGCTTGATAAGTTCTTTATGAATTTTGGATATTAAGTCCCTATCAGATGTCTTGATGAATATGTTTTCCCATTCAGTGGGTTGTCTTTTCATTGTCTTCATGGTTTCCATTGTTGTACAAAACTTTTTAGTTTGATGTAGTTCCCTTCATTTATTTTTTCTTTTGTTTCCTTTTTCTGAGGCAATATATCATAAAAATATTGCTTTGAGAAATGTCTGAGATTTTACTGCCTACATTTTTCCCTAGAATTTTTATGGTTTCCAGCCTAACATTTAAATATTTAATCCATTTTTAGTTTAATCTTGTGTATGGTGTAAGAAAGTGGTCTAGTTTCATTTTTTTGCATCTATCTGTCCAATTTTTCCAACACCATTTATTGAATTTATCTTTACCTCATTATATGGTTTTGCCTCCTTTGTCAAATATTAATTGATTACAAAGGCAAGGATTTATTTCTGGGTTCTTTATTCTGTTCCTTGGTTGTCCTGGCCAGTGTGTTTCAGTAGGTTGAAGTGTCATCCTGTATACCAAAAGGTGGCAGGTTCAATTACTGGTCAGGGCACATACCAAGGCAATTTGCAGATTCTATTCCCAGTTGATCAATGTTTCTCTCTCACATTGATGTTTCTTTCTCAAATCTCTCTCTCTCTCTCTCTCTCTCTCTCTCTCTCTCTCTCTCTCTCTCTTTCCTGTCCTCATCCTCCTTCTCTCCTTTTCTCTCTCTAAAATAAATTTTTAAAATAAACAACAACAAATCACATATCCTTGGGTGAAGATTAATAACAAAATCCTTTTCTCACCTGCCCTCTCAACACTGTGATATCTAAATACGGTGGGTAAAAGTGGGTTGAGAATTACAATTTGCTAGGACTTTTAAGTACCTTGTCATGCTACAAGGGAGATTTCTTTGTATTTAAAGGCTTAGAGGGCAGTTCAACTCAATACTAATACTAACCTTTAAAAGGTATTTTCTATGTTTTATTGCAGATGGTGCTGATGGCATCTGCTAGACATTTAATGAGCACTTATTCTATGCCAGGCACTAGTGTTTAACATATTATATTATTTACTGTAACTGTTATAATCTATGTTTAGGTAAAATCTTTAATTTGCTCAGCAGTACATTGTCTGTGACAGAGCTTATTAGCACAGAACCACAAACACATTACATGCTCAATAAATATTTGTTAAATCAAATACTGAAGGTGCTGGGATTTTATCTAAAGACTGCTGTCTCCATTTTTTTATTCTTACAGTGTACTGTTAGAAAACATCCCAAGGAATACTTTCTAAGGGTACTACTGCAAAAGTTGAGCATAACAGCTTCAGGGCACATGGCTTACAAAGATTTGATTTCCTGTTGCAGATGAGGCTGGGGTGCAAAGTCAGTCAGGACGAGGACGCACAGAAACACTTGTTAACCTCACTGCTGCTCTGCCTCCATGCTGGAGAGGGCTAGTATCTCCTGAAGACAACAGTGGCATGTGAAATCCTTGCATGACAATTGTGACCTGCTGAGACCCTTTCAAGATGAGCTCTTCTTTTTTACATCTATGATGTGATTACTTTTGATATGAAGAGAGTGATTAGCAACAAGAATACCAGTAAGTATTAAATGGGCTCCAGTCACTCACATATGTCACTTCTGTGACTTAATCCCATTAATAATCCAATTGTTTCATATTAACATCTACTTTTTCTTTAAAATATATTTTACTAGTGGCCTGGTGCATGAAATTCATGCATGGGAGGGGGGGGTGTCCCTCAGCCTGGCCTGAACCCTCTCCAATCTGGCACCTAGGGGGATGTCAGACTGCCGATTTAGGCCTGATCCTGCACTGGCAGTCGGACATCCCTATTGCAATTCAGGACCATTGGCTCCTAACTGCTCACCTGCCTGCCTGTCTGATCACCCCTACCTAACCACTCTGACTGCCAACCTGAATGCCCCAAACTGCCAGCCTCATCGCCCCCAACTGCCACCCCTGCTGACCTGTGGGCGCTGGAGAATGGAAATTAGGAATTGGGAGCCATTTATTTTCATTACAGTTTGGCTTTTAGTGACTGACTTCTAGGGAGACCTCCTTCTCTCTGGACCTCAGTTGCCACAACTATAAAATGGGGGCTAGGATAATTGGATTCCTAGGCCCCTTCCATGGTAACAACTGGGATTCTGTGAAAGCTCTAAGCAGCTGGGTGTGGCCCCGCCCCCTGGGCACCCAGAAAGGCCCAGGCTGGGGTCACACAGGGAAGGGCTCCAACCCCACCCAGACTGAGATCTGAGCTTCCCAAAAAACTCTGGGTCTCCCTTCAATGGCGTATACCCCATGATTGCACCGTGGCTGGCACTTCCACACCACGGGCCCTTCTGCCCAGGCAGGGCACACACTCCACACCCTGCGCCCGCATTGCTGCCACCCCAGAGGCACTCACGCCTGGGGATGTGCCCGCAACCAAGGTACATGACCTTGACCGGAATCGAACCTGGGACCCTTTAGTCCACAGGCCGACGGTCTATCCACTGAGCCAAACAGGTTAGGGCTAACATCTACTTTTAATGGGAAGGCAATTTAGGGTTAAGTGATGGAACTGGAAGTTGAGTCTAGTTCTATGTTCACTTTTATTTTTTTTAAATCCTCACCAGAGGATATTTTTCAATTGATTTTTAGAGAGAGAGAGGAAAAGACAGAGAGAAACATCAATGTGAGAGAAACAAATCAATTGGTTGCTCCTTCACCAGGGCCCAGGCCAGGGAGAAGCCTACAACTGAGGTATGTGCCTTTGACCAGAATTGAAACTGGGACCCTTCAGTCTGCAGGCTGATGCTCTAACCACTGAGCAAAACCAGCTAGGGCTCTATGTCCACTCTCAAGTCCATGCTACTGAGAGACACCCATTAGGCTGAGGTGAAGGGGAGGAGAGGGGTGTGCTTCCCCTTTGGAACTTTTACAGAATGTAAAAGTGTGTCCAGCCACATTGACAGTATAGAAGTGCCTCAATTTATGGCAAGGTTATGTCTCAATAAACCCATGGTAAACTGAAAATATTGTAAGTCAAAAATGCATTGAATACACTTAATCTACCAAGCATCCTAGCTTAGCCTACCCTACCTTAAACGTGCTCAGAACACTAACAGCCTATAGCTGGGCAAAATCATTCTGCTGCTGCTACCTAGCATCGCAAGAGAGTATCATACCACATATTGTCAGCCCCGTAAATTACCAAAATGTAAAATTCCAAATATAGTTTCTACTGCATGCTTATAGCTTTCACACCACGGTAAAAAAAAAAAAAAATCATAAGGTCAACCATCGTAAATCAGGGACCATCTCTATATTCAGTCTTGCCCTTTTCTTGAACCAATCATAATTTGCATAGAAAGACTGGAAACCAGGCCATTCCATTGTTCTTGACGCATTGGTCCCCTTGGACACTGGAACTTCTAATTCAGTTCCCTGCCAAGCAGAGTTTGCACCCTATGTACAACTCAGGCTCTTCTTTCCTTCTATTGCGTGTCTTATACAAACACCCAAAGTGCACGAGAGAGCTCCAGCATCAGATGGGTCCATGTGGGAAAGATCTGGAGCATGTGTGGGCAGTAGGTGCCACTTTTTCACCTGGTGTTCGAGGCCAGTCATGGGAAGAACTTCATGGACAAGAAAGTCCCTTAAAATCTCAAGCCCAATTAAGAAAATGTTAGCCTCCTCAGAACAAAAATCACTGGAGATATGCACTTTTTTTTTTTTTAAATTATGAGTGTGAAGTCGGAAACATTTCAAGTTGCTGGTACATCATAGAGTCCCAGGCATGCACTCAGACTTTTAATTAATTAGCATTGGGTAAAATCCATGACCAAATTCAACTGAGAATTGTTATTTGAATTATTATTTGTTCCTGTTATGTGCCTTTCGAAAAATTTGTAGTTTATATCTTAAGAATCTCTGATATCCAATCAAGATTCATTACTCAGAATCTATAAAGAAAATGTTTGATAAATTTGACCATAGAGGAATAAAATGAAAGTTAATATACAACTACTATACTTTATAAATTATGCTATAGTTTTACTCTAATAAACTTATCTATTCTCATTGAATCCTATGAATTGGTTCTATTTTATTTAAATCCTCATACAAGGGTATTTTTTTATTGATTTTTGTTGTTGTTTGTTCATCCATTGATTTTTTTTTTTTTTTAGAGAAAGAGTGGAAGGAAGGGAGGAAGGAGGAGAGAGAAAGACAAAGCGCGCACGCATGCGCGCGCGCGCGAGAGAGAGAGAGAGAGAGAGAGAGAGTGAGAGAGAGAGAGAGAGAATATGAAAGAGAAATATTGGTCAGTTGCCTCCCATAAGCATTAAGACTGGGGATCAAACCTGCAAACTAGGTTTGTCCCCTGACCAGGAATCGAACCATAACCTTTTGGTGTATGGGGTGATGCTCCAATCAACTGAGCCACCTTCCAGGGCTGAATTACTTCTTTTACTATACCCATTTTAAAGATGAGAAAACTGAGGTACAGATAAGTTAAATAACGTGCTCAAGATCATAATGCTAGTGAAACAGCAGCCTTGTAATTAAAATCTAGATGATCTGACTGGGAACACTATATTATGTGTCAAATAGTTTTATGGCACAAAACAATCATATATAAACAAAATCTAATGACTGAACATAAGTGAGAAATTGTAATCACAACACAGTAGTAGATAAAAGGCTAATTTCATTATCCTAATATAACTTACATAAATCAATAAGAAAAAATATAAACAATCCAAGATAAAATGTGGACAAAAGATGTAAGCCGTTTTTCATTTACAGAATAATGGCCGATAAGCATATGAAAAAAGCCACAAAAGGAATGCAAATCAGAACAGCAATAAAATAAAGATTTTTCTCCTATCAAAAAAGTAAAAATAAAAAAGCTTAATAATTCCCAGTACCTTGGGGAGACAAGGCCTCTCATAAAAGCTGATGAGAGTGTAAATTGGCGCAAAATTTCCAGAGACCAATTTGGCAATGATTTCTAATATAAAAATGTACATATCCTTTGACCCAGCAGCCAGGAATGCGGTTTTTCAACCCCCCTTATTACAGCATCTGAGCATTAGCATGTACCTGCACACCATAACCTGGGAATAAGGAGGCTCCTGAAGTTATTACAGAAATACAATGAAATATTATGATGTTTTTCCAATTTAGCCACTATACAAGAGCTCATAGATAAATAATTAAATTTTAAAAAAGGCATAGAACTGTATAATTTCTCCCGTATTGACAAATCTAAGAACTGGTTTTAAAAGGGAAAGGAAACCCCTGGGTCTGTGGGTGAGGACCTCCTGCTCACATGCGTTCAGCTGGCACGGGGAGTGTGGCTCTGCTGCCTGTGATTGGAGTCCATCTGCCACCTGGGCTCACCATGCACAAGCAGGCATCATGGCAGTGCCCTTCCAAGTGGTCTTGGCTCTAAATAAGGTGACTTTCTCTGTGACCAAGAGACTCCAGGACATGGCCCGCTCAGTGTGGTTTCTGAGCACTGTATTTGCTCCCTGGCCCACTTCGTCTAAGACAGGCTTTCCACTGTCTTAGTTTCCTCAGTCATAGTCCTAAACCCCACCTTTCTCATTTCCTCAGCTGGTAATGGTAGTGAAATTCCTTCTGCCTTCCTTCTGAGTCTGCCAGGTTTTACTGAAGGTGGTCACTGACAATGAATGGGGCATTCCTAACACCTGTCGGGGCCATGCACATGGAGATACCTGTGTGAATTAAGATAGGCTAAGTTGGAAAGTGTTAAACTAAATATCCCTTAACACAATACAAATGTATTTACGTTTAGGTCCCTTGTCCATGAGGTGGGGTAGGGGTGGGAGACTGGCCTCCACTCAGCCACTCAGCTCCCCTCTGATGAGACCCCACCAAATCTTGGCTGCACTGCCTGAATCATGACGTCCTCAAGGTTCATGTTGGGAAGAGAATGTTACAGGGTCGTCACTTGCAGATACTTAAGCCTGAACTAACAACAGTGACTTCCACACCAGTCAGGACCAGTCACTGAGCTTGTGTAAGTACAGAGGGATGGGACACTGATCCTCCAAGTCCTGGAAAGAGAACAGCAATGGATATGGTGAGCAGCAGAGGTCTCTGTTCAAAGGTGGCCTGTCCCACCTGCACTCCCCTTTGCCCTTGGATTAGAATTAGAGGTGTGCCTGGGGACTGAGACAGGGCTTTCTCCACAGCAGGGCCCCATGGAGGATGTTGGAGAGAGGAAACCCTTCCACACCCAACCAGCCGTGGGGGATGCCTGCACACCACAGTGGAGAAAGTGGCTTGGATGGGTAAGTGTGTGGCCTCTAGTGTTTGGCCTTGAATCCCAGCTCTTGTGGCAGCTGCGGGCACATCACATGCCTCTCCATGCCTTAATGTCCTTATCTGTACAGTGAGGGACATGAGATTAACCTCTGGGGGTTGTGAGAGTCAGGGTAATAAATGCGAACTGTATGGAATACACTGTAGTACATAGTAAACTTCCTATCTAATAAAGAGGTAATATGCAAATTGACCATCACTCCAACATACAAGATGGCCGCCCCCATGTGGATACAAGATGGCTGCCACAAGATGGCCAGCAGGGGAGGGCAGTTGTGGGCTATCAGGCCAGCAGCGGAGGGCAACTGGGAGGGATCAGGCCTGCAAGGGAGGGCAGTTGGGGGAGACCAGAACTGCAGGAGAGGACAGTTAGGGGTGACCAGGCCTGGCAGGGGAGAGCAGTTAGGGGTGACCAGGTCAGCAGAGGAGGGCAGTTGGGGGCAACCAGGCCAGCAGGGGAGAGCAGTGAGGGGTGAGCAGGCCGGCAGGGGAGGGCAGTTAGGGGTGACCAGGCTGCAAAGGAGGGCAGTTAGGGGTTACCAGGCCAGCAGGGGAGGGCAGTTAGGGGCAATCGGGCTGGCAGGGGAGCAGTTAGGCATCGATCAGGCTGGCAGGGGAGTGGTTAGGGGGTGATCAGGCTGGCAGGCAGAAGCGGTTAGGGGCAATCAGGCAGGCAGGCAGGCAGGTGAGCGGTTGGGAGCCAACAGTCCTGGATTGTGAGAAGGATCCCAGATTGGAGAGGGTGCAGGCTAGGCTGAGGGACACTCCCCCCGTGCATGAATTTTGTACACCAGGCCTCTAGTTATATAATAACTAGTTATAATAGTAATTTTTAGTAATTAATGAACTAATTAACTATTTAAAGCTCCTATACAGCCCCTACTTAGAAGAACCCTGAGAAGAGAGGTCGTCTCTTTCTGCAAGGTGATAGCTGTCTTCAATTTGCAGAGCTGGCACGCCCATAGCACTCATGACTGGGAGGTGCATGCTGCCCAGGTAAACCTGCATATGGAGAGATGTTTGAACACACACGCAGTGACAAAGACCCCAGGGCTGCACACCCTATATTTTACAAGGACACGTTGTGGCAGGGAGAACAACTGCAATCTGGAAGGCTCAGCCATGGGGTCAAAGCAAGTCCTTACCCCCTCCTTTTCCAGGCCTAGTGACCAGGGTTGAGTCCTTTGATTGACATCTCAAAGGCCATTTAATATCCGAGTGAGAATTGCAATGAGGGACAAAAAGCAGTCTTACAGAGAGTGCTCTGGGTCTCAAAGACATTGGATTTTAAAATAAAGTCTTGTGATTATATCTCTTGGCAATAAGATGAGATACACAGATTAATTATAGTATATGTTCAACTAAATATATTAATTGAAGGGGTAGATGCAACATTGTTTATGCTTATTTTTATGTTTAACGTTATGTTTTATTATTTCACTAGCATTCCCGTTGCAGGAAAAATCCTGCAATAGGATTTCCTGCTGCACTCTACCCCGCCTCCATTCCTCCCTTGTCACCCGCCCCGCCTTCTCCAACAGCCCGCCTGCGTTTCCCTTCGCTCCCCGGCCCCACCTCCGCTCCGCCCTTGTAGCCCGCCCCGCCTTCTCTGCCAGCCCGCCTGCGTTTCCCTTCGCCCCCGGCCCTGACTTCGCTCCTCCCTTCTCCTCCCCTCCCCCCCGCCCCCCGGCTTGCTTGCTTCTTCGAAGCTTTACTCCCTTCTGCAGCTCTTGGCTTCTTTCCACCCTGTCTTGATATGCAAATTAGCCGCCATCTTTGTTGGGTAATTTGCATACTCGTCCTGATTGGTTGGTGGGCGTGGCTTAGGTGTAGCGAAGGTGCGGTCAATTTGCATATTTGTCTATTATTAGATTAGATGCTTTTTAATTGAACAAACTGAATAATGGATAGGGGAGAATAATAAAGAACACTAATTTAGCAAAGCGTTGTGGGCCTATTTGTTGATACTAAATGGCATATTGGGTGACTTTGTGTGCACACAAAACACTTAGGTGTCCTCCCAGTCTTGAGTGTTCATTTCTCTCCTAGAAGACGGCGCTCAACTTTAATCTTATTTTAACATCATGTGGGCACTCCAACTCTTCTAAAAATGGACTTTCTCTCAACAGAAAACCCTTGCTCTTGTTTAACCTATGTCATCAAGGGTTCCTCACAACAAGAGTGATTAATGAATATTTTCATCAGTGGCTCTGAGTTTCCCCTCATAATAGTGGGATGACCTGCAAGTATTGTTATTATTTTTAATAAATAGAGGGTTTTATCTGATCTCTTATGTACTATTCCTAAAATTAAAAAAAGAAATAAATACAAAGCTTCAAACAAATCATTATTCCTTGTTGTCTCTATCAAGGAGCACTATCCATGGTTACTGCCACCATCTATCCCCAGTTTCTGCTAATCTGGGAATTAAAAAAAAAAAAGAACAGATATTTAACATATGACTATTGGAGCTCGGGATAACTTTAAATATTGTGGAGCCTGAAAGTAGATACAGCATTCAGTTTTAAAATCAGTTGGTGCCATCTAATAGTGGTTGGTCCAGTGATAAGTTTAACATAGTACAATGAAGCCATGTCACCCTGACTCTCACTCTTTTGTTTAAACTTGACCATACCCTTGATCCAAGTGACCCATTTTAAAGGCAGTTTTTTTTTCACTTTGTAGAAGAAAAAAAAGTAGAGACCAAGTTGCTTAAAAACATTTCTTGAAATTCAACTGATAAACACCAGCAGTAAAATGAATGTAACTGTGCAGAATATGTTTTACAATATTTAGCATGAGCAGTTCATTGTATAGTCATAAAAATAAAGTTTGAAATGTGTTTATTAAGCAGTGGAAGCACCTAATTAACTAGTTTTTTTTATATTGTTTTATAAAGATATTCACACCATTACAAAGAAAAACAGGTGAAAAAACATGGCAGACAGCACAACTAGAGTGAGGGTGGGAGTGTGAGTGAATGAGGTAGAGAGAGGAGGGTGTGTGGACATGCAGTGTGTGTGTGTGTGTGTGTGTGTGTGTGTGTGTGTGTGTGTGTGTTATAGTCTGATCATGCAAGAGACTTTGGGATGGGTGATTTGGGCACTCCTGCTCAAAGAGCTCCTGCTACCACCACAAGTACTCCCTGGGCATGGCTCTGGCTCAGGCACCATGCCATATTAAAGGTTTTACAAGATCCTTCTTGGGAGGAGGCTGCAGGGAACAGCAGAGGCTAGATGCCCAGACTCACCACCACCCAGACTAGCTAGGGCCTAGGCTGAACCCATGTGCACCCTGCCCCAGTCCCTGTGAGCATACAATGCAGTAAAGACAGCCTCTTCAACAAACGGTGTTGAGAATACTGGAAGATACATGTAAACAAATGCAACTAGACCACCAACTTACACCACACACAAGAATAAACTCAAAATGGATACAATACTTAAATGTAAGGCATCTATATATATAAAAGCCTAAGCGACCATTTGACCATTTGACTGGTAGCTATGATGCACACTGACCACCAGAGGGCAGACGCTCAATGCACAGGCATGGAAATATGGAACAGACTGATGAATCTCAGAGGGAAGAGGGGAGGGGCAAGGGTGGGAAGAGATTAACCAAAGATCTTATATGCATACTAGAGGTCCAGTGCACAGATTCTTGCACTGGTGGGGTCCCTTGGCCTGGCCTGCGGGGATTGAGCCGAAACCAGAAGTCAGACATCCCCCGAGGGGTCCTGGATTGCAAGTGGGTTCAGGCCAGGCTGAGGGACCTGACCGGTGCACATATCCATGCACCGGGCCTCTAAGGAAATCATAAAAATCTTAGAAGAAAACATGGGCAGTAAAATCTCAGACATCTCATGTAGTAGAATTTTTGCTGATACATCTCCTAGGGCAAAGGAAATAAAGGAGAAAATAAATAAATGGGACTATAAATTAAAAGTTTCTGCACAGCAAAAGAAACCACCATTAAAATGAAAAGGGAACCCACTGTATTGGAGAACATATTTGCCAATGAAACATCTGATAATGGGTTAATATCCAAAATATATGAATTACTCATACAAGTCAACAAAAGGAAGACATACAATCCAATGAAAAAATGGGCAGACGACCTGAATAGAGATTTCTCCAAAGAGGACATACAAATGGCCAAGAGATGCATGAAAAAATGCTCAAAGTCATTAATCATCAGAGAAATGCAAATTAAAACCACAATGAGATATCACCTTACATCAAATTTTAAAATGGAACTTCCATTTGACCCAGTGATCCCCCAAAACACCAGTCAGAAAGAATTGAAAACAGTCAGTAGATGAATGGATTAACAAAGCTGTGGAACATTTAAACAATGGAATACTATTTAGCTGTAAAAAAGAGGGATCTCTTACACTTTGGGATAGCATGGATGGACCTGGAGAATATTATGCTAAGTGAAACAAGCCAATCTGAGAAAGACAAATATCACCTGGTCTCACTTGTTTGTGAAATCTAATAAAACAAATGAATTGACCAACAAAATAAGACCCAAAGCATGGAGACATGGAACAGACTGACATACCTTGATGTGGGGTTTGGGGGATGAGCAGAGATAAATCAAAGATCTTATATGCATAGCCCACGGACCCTGGCAATAGGGTGGTGAAGACCTGCTGGGGTGGTTCAGTGCTAGGGGGGCAGTAAAGGAGGCAGGGAAATAGGAGACATCTGTAGTACTATCAACAATACTATCAACAATATATACATATATATATTGTTGATACACACACATATATATGTAAATATATATATATATTAGAGGCCTCGTGCACAAAATTCATGCACGGGGTATGTGTGTGTGTGTCCCTCAGCCCAGCCTGCACCTCTCCAATCTGGGACCCCTGGAGGGATGTTCGACTGCCCAGCCTGCACCCTCTCACAATCCAGGACTGCTGGCTCCCAACACTTGCCTGCCTGCCTGTCTGATTGACCCTAAACACTTCTGCCTGCCAGCCTGATCACCCCCTAACCACTCCCCTGCCAGCCTGATTGATGCCTAACTGCTCCCCTGATGGCCCGATTGCCCCTAACTGCCCTCCCCTGCCGACCTGGTCACCCCTAAACTGCCCTCCCCTGCAGGCCTGTTTGCCCCCAACTGCCCTCCCCTGCTGGCCTGGTCACCCCTAACTTCCCTCATCTGCCAGCCTGGTTGCCCCCAACTACCCTCCCCTGCAGGCCTGGCCACCCTTAACTGCCCTCCCCTGCCAGCCTGGTCACCCCCAACTGCCCTCCCCTACAGGCTTGGTTCCTCCCAACTGCCCTCCTATGCTGGCCTGATCACCCACAACTGCCCTCCCCTGCCGGTCATCTTGTGGTGGCCATCTTGTGTCCACATGGGGGCAGCCATCTTTGACCACATGGAGGCAGCCATCTTGTGTGTTGGAGTGATGGTCAATTTGCATATTGCCTCTTTATTATATAGGATATATATATATTTTTTAAGAAAATCTGTAAACTATTCAATTATAAGGGTAGAACAGTCATATATATGTGCACGTTAAAAGCAATATCATAAACCATTCTCACAATTACCTCATTTCTGTTAATTTTTTAAAAATTTGTTGGAACTTCTTTTTTGGTGACTTTGATGTGGGAATGGAAAATAATTTAAATGATAATGTGTTCTGTAAAATGCCTCTTTACCTCAGTGGCTTCATCTATGAAAATTCCTCATCCAAACTGCTAACAACACTTGTTAATTCCCACCCTTCCCACCCCCAATGCCACTGGGAAATTTTCAAGATAAACATTGCTGGCAGTCCGGTATCAGCAGGTTTCTTAGTAATACTTTGATCAGGTTAGCAAAATTTTTGGATATTTTCTGCAGCTTTGAATCTCTGCTTTTGTAATTGGAAAGTATATATCTAGCAACAGCCTTTCAGATCAGGATTAAAGGAATGGCATAGATTTTCAGTGACTTAGTCAAGTTTGCTCAGCAATTCAAGGGCAGCTTGTGCTAACCCTCCATCTATGTGGTCTTCCCCATCCCAGTTCTAAGACATATTTATATGGCCTCTCTGAACCCTAAGATCTGTGGCCCTGTTCTTTTATAAAAATAATTCTGACTTTATTATTTAGTAAATCAAAGTTCTAGTCTTCTATATATACCTAGATGGAGCCTGAAATGTAAGATGTGCTTTTATTCAGGTGATTTGGTTTTAGTGACTACTTCTCTGGCTAGGTATTCTTCTGAGAGTTGTGGGACTAACTACAAAGGCTTTTAAGGGACTGATGGGAGAAGAAAATGGAATTTCATTTGAAAATTTCATGGGATAAAGTTGATAATAGAAGAGAGGGTCACACTGTAAGAAAAATTTAACGAAATCCCACATTACCATAATACTCCATCATCAATGCAAGCTCCCAAACCATGTCTGGCTAAATTTTAGCTTTATTGACTCTAACATTTTACTGTGCAAGTATATCCCCAATACTATAAACAAATAGATTAAGGAAACATATTACTCCTTATAGAAATTTCTTTAGTATCAGCTTTGAGAACTCCATCTCAAAATGTCATATCTCTTTCTACTCGGTACGAAAATATGATGCATACCCCATTATATAACTGTGTTACACTATAACTGGATTGGTTTTCTATGTGGCTTTTCTGAGCTGTGAGATGATCTAAAAAGTCTTTTTAATTGAGTCTGAAATGTATTTTCTGTAAAGTAAGGCAAAGAAAACACCTTAATCTTTTGGAGGGAAAACATAAATATTTTATTACTCATTGTGAGCTGGATATCTTAAAGAATAGAAGCACATTTACAGATGCTTATCTGTCAGTAATCTTCCAAGGGAAAATGCAGGATAAAGGAGAGACATTGACTAATGCTGACAGTACTGATACCAAATAACTTCCAGAAGTGTCCCATTCAGCCTGCTGGGGTTCCAGTCTGGCCTCTCTACTTCTTCCTGGAGAGAATTTGGGTAAGGTGGCTAAAAGGACTGATATGAAATGCTTTGAGGATAAATGTGATTGTAAAGCAAACACGTACTCTGTCCTTTGGCAAAACATCAAAAATAACCATTTTCAATGATTTAAAACAGGGAGGCAGAGGGAGGAGAGTGATCATTGTATAAAGAATAATGCTGAGGCAAAAAAAGACATATCCAATCCCTCATCATATTTCATGAAATGATGCATACACACCACTTTCACCTGCTGTAATGTGGTTATATGTGGACAAACGCATCACAGCTGTCAGTGTGGGATCACTTGCCTTACTAACCTCACCTAAACTGTTAGCTATATTCCCCAGTTATGAGAGATCATTTTAAACTGAAAATTACTTCAAGAATTAACCAAAACCTAGTTTTTATTATAGGCCTGGAGTAATTTTAATTTTTATAAAACTAAATCACCCAATACTTTGTTAATATCATAAATACTCATATTTAACATAGTTTGTCTATAAAGTCATTTTATTGAACAAATTACAATACATTTCATAATTATACCAATATAGAGAATACATTTTATTAACAAAATTTTGAGCAACATTTCAGAAACATAGAAATGTGTAGCATAAATTATATTTATGTATTATATAAGTGTACAATAATAATAGATATTTCAGTGCTGCCTATTTTATTTTAATAAAAATGTTGATGCAAAAAAATGAAATCTAGACAATACTTTTATATATTCAGGGTACATCTCATTTTATTGGTAGGATCAAGCCCTAATAATATTCTTAATTCTTGGAGCTTTTGGAGAATAGATACTACAATTTTTCACAATAATCTATTCGAGGAAGTTAGATAATGCTAATGATTTATAGCTTTCAGTACTTAGTAAATTTGTTTTCTACAAATTGTGTACTCAAAAATGATTCTTGACTATAACTGAATTTCTAAACTAAATTCAGTCAATGAAGTTTAATTAAACCTGCACCTCTATTCACTTATTTTTTATTCATTATTTAGTGAGCATTTACCTGATTTAAGGAATTCAGTTTGGCGTTAGGGGCATAACTATGAATAAGACATAGGTTTTGTGTTCAGTTCTCTTAGATGAGTACAGGGTAGAAGAACACAGTACCTACTGTATGTCAAGTATGGATAGGTGCAAATGTTGGTATTCTTGCCATTATAAAGGTTCAACAGAGGCTTTTTGGAGGAATTAAGGAAAATTATCATAGGAAATTTATTTAAGGAAAATTATCCATAAAGTTTCCTGGATTTCTTAATGAAAATGGAACAAAGGTAAAGGAAGTAACTAATAATAAGAAGAATAAAATAAGTACAGTGATGTTATTCAATATAATATCCTATATAGTAAAAGGCTAATATGCTAAGTGACCTGTTGACTGTTCAACCAATCAAAGAGTAATATACTAATGATATGCTAAGGCTGCTCAACTACTCGCGATTATGTACATTGACCACCAGGGATTGACCGGTAGGTTAGCTTGCTGCTGAGGTCCGGATGATCAGGACTGAGCAAGATGGGCCGGACATGCCCTGAAGTCCTACCAAGGTCCCTCCCCACCTGATTGTGCACCGGTGGGGTCCCTCGACCTGGCCTGTGTCCTCTCACAATCTGGGACCCCTCGGGGATGTCAGAGAGCTGGTTTCAGCCCAATCCTGCAGGCCACTCCGCTTGGGAGGGCACCAGATGCAGGGATAATGGCTGGTGAGTACTGTTGCAGCAGCATGAGCCTCTTCTGATCTGGACTGATTGGGTGTGAGCCTGCAGCAGGCACAATGGGGCCAGGATGAGTGGGAGCAGCAGGTAGGAGCTGCAGGTGGCGTTGGACTGTGGGTTTCAGCCCAATCCCTGCAGTCTACCCAGAGGGGCCCCACCCATGCATGAATTCGTGTACCGGACCTCTAGTAGTGTGATAAAAGGGATGTTTAGAATCTCAATCTAATTCTGGAGTTTGGGGTAGATTTTACAAGAGAACTGGCATTGCAACCAAGGAATAAGTAGAATATTTACTGTGGAGTATGAAGAAATTATTTCATGAAGAGATAATTAGTAAAGGCACAGAGAAACCCAACTGAAGAGCAGAATGATGAAATGCCTGCTCTCCAATGAGATTAGAAGGCCATGTTGCATGGAGAACTGACCAGCATGGAGGTCAACCCCAGGGCTTTAAATTGCAGACAACTCTTGCTGCTTTAGTTTACTCCAGGTCAGTGTACCTTTGAGACTGTGTTCAGAGGAGCAATGGGAGCAAATGGAGTGAGACGTTGGTTTCCCATAGTGAGTGCTCTTAGAGAATGAGGAAAAGTAAAGGATATGAATGTCTAACTGCTGTGCTGTACACCTAAAAGTAACAGAAAATAGTGTTGGATAAAAATAAATAAAATAAAACCTTGGCAGTATATAAAATAAAATATATTCTTGTTCTTTCCATTTCTCTCTCTCTCTCTCTCTCTCTCTCTCTCTCTCTCTCTCTCTCTCACTTACACACACACACACACTCACACACACAAGCACAGAAAAAAAGTGAAAGGTCTTCCCTTTTGTTTTTTAGTTTTTAATGTTTTTTTCTGGCTCCATTTGATTGTTCTTACCTGATGCTTGTCTCACTAATGGTACACATTCTTCCTTCTTTCTCACATCTGAAAAAGCAATTCTCCCTCCTACTTGCTGTTGCCGCAGCCTCCTTGGCACTCCCCCCAGCACTTTGACCATTCAAGCTTCAATTCAAATGTCATTCACTTGCTCATAGAGACGCCTAAGCAGTGCTCACCAGTCTCCTCCTCCTCTCTTCCCACAAGACCTGTGGTGGTATTCACCTACAATGTTGCTTTCACCCTTTCATACACTGTTCACTGTGTGACATGTAATCTTTTGGTTTGTGTACTTGTCTATTTTTTTTTCTTCACTAGTTATAATACAGACTCCCTGTAGGCGTGGTCTTCTCAGTCTTGTTCACTATTGCTTGACTAAGGTGACACAGACTCACAGTGGATGAATGAATGAATCAAAATCAGTTGACTTCAATTTTCTCAAACCATCTCCACTCCCTAATCAGAGAATTGATGCCCAGAGGGTCTCCTCTACCCCAGAACACGCCAAGGAAATAACAATAGATGAATTCGTAAATGTTCCCAAGTTTTCCATAATGCTCTAAACAAGTAATTTTGAAGTAGAGCAGTAACTCGTTATAGGCATCTATAAAGTCCATAATTGGTGCCCCACCTTAGCAGCTCTGCTGTTTGGCGATTGCACCCTTTGAAAGCAAGGTGGGACTAGCCTTGACCCCAGGCCCGTTTACCTTGGGTCTCTGATCTTCTGATGATTTCTAAATTGCCTTTGGGGTCCTTCTTTCTTATTCTTGAAAAATAATACACTTTCACAAGCCAATAGCTCTATGGTCCCATCCAGTACAGTGCAAGAAGTCCACCAATAGTTATTCCATCCCACCGTTTAGTTCAAACTGGCAGTGTCTCTGCTGGTATGATCACACCTCAATTCCTGGTTTCTGTTGAAATAGTTAATTAAGTTTAAAGTCTATCAAAGGATTTTTCAATGATGATTTTTAACCCTTAATGTTTTCTTTACAAATTTTCTAAATTTCTCTGTTTTGGTTCTTGTTTGCTCGACACATTTTTCTTCAATTCATCTCTCTCTTTTTCCATTTTGCTATAAGTAGTCAGGAGGGTCAAAGCTAACTCATTTAGTACTATGCTTAAAAATCTCTTCAGCTAAATATTCAATTTGTTTGCTCACAAGCTCTGCCTTCCACAAAACACTGGGCCATGGTTCAGCCATGTCCTTTCTAACAAGAATTGCCTTTCCTCCCATTTTCAGTAACATTTACATCTGCTATATCACCAGATTTACTTCTGATGTCTATATTTTTATCATGAACCTCAAAAATTCTTTCAGTGTTTACTCATTATCCAGTTCCAAAGCTATTTCCACATGTTCAGGCATCTGTTACAGTAGCACCCCCACTTCTCTGCACCAAAATCTGCCTTAATCAGCTGGCTGCCATAATAAAATAGCATAGACTGAGTTACTTACACAAAAGAAATTCTCTTTTTTCAGAGTTTTGAAGGCTGAGGAGTCCAAGATCCTGGATTGTAAATATCACCTTCTCACTGTCTTCTCAGATGGCAGAGAAAGAGAGAGCAAACATCTTAGTGCCTCTTTTATAAGGTCACTAATCCCATCAGTCAGGGACCTGCCCTCAATGCATCATCTAATTTCAATTATTCCAAGGCCCCATCTCCAAATGCCATCACATTGAGGGTAGGGCTTAAACATAAGAATTTATTGGGGGTGGACACAAACATTCAGTCTGTAGAATTTCTCAAACTCAATACATATTCTGCTCTTCACCACCAAACACATTTTCCTTTTTTTATTATTATACTCTGAATTAGACTACTGTATACATATCTTGTAACTGAAGAAAAACGCTGGCCTCAGATAGCCATAAATTCAAATTTCACTTTTGCCATTACTGGTGTGAAGTTTTTGGTGGGTTGCTTATGTTTATCAGTGTTATTTTCTCTTCTAGAAAATGAAAGTGTTCCTAGTTACATCACAATGTTGTTTAAATAATTAAGAAACAATATATCTCATCTGCACAGAGTGAATGATAAATTGCATCTATATATAGCATTACTAATAATAGCACAACTCATGTTGTATTGTTTCCCCTTCCAGAATAAAAATTATTTGAGATCAGACACTTTATGTTTATCTACAAAGATGATAATCATCTCAGCTATCACTTAACAGTCAGGTTCAGGAAATACTTGTGTATATTAAAGTCAGGGGTAACTATGGAATATTGTGAGTCAGAGAGTGGCTTCATCTTTGCTGACATGGGTGTGTATGGGACAGGACCATGGGCCCTGGGAATGGGCCCAAGGCATGTGGAAGGCTGGCTGAGCGAGGTCAGGAAGCAGATCCAAGCAGTGGAGTTAAAGGTCGGAAACAATAGAGCAAAATCAATCTTCATGAACAAGGACTAAAAAGGGAGCTGCAGTTGTGTGTGTGTGTGGTTGATGGGGTCGTCAAGGCAAGATGAGAGTATGAAAGGAAATTGATTCACACCAAGTTATCTCCTAATTTCCTCTCCAGCTCACCCTTCTTCTTCCTGCTCTGTCCACAGAGGCAGATTGTGCAGATGATATCTAAGTGTTCCTGTGGGTTCAAACTCCAGCATCCCAGAAATAGATCAGAGAAGGAAGGCAAATGAAGTCAGGACATTTATTCCTCCCACTTTCACCTTTGAGGTTATTTTGGTCTGACTGTGCCTAATATGGCTTCTGTCAAGGCAGCTTCAACTACCCAACTATCCTTCCAGGCCCCAATAATTGTTCCCTCTCTGCTGTGTCTAGCCTTGAGTTACTATACCATTTGTGTGTGTGTGTGTATGTGTGTGTGTGTGTGTGTATGTGTGTGTGTGTATGGTTTACAGACATTCTATGCCTATCTTTGTAAATTGATCCTTTGTAATTAAATCATCTTTAAAAAGCTTAATTTGAGAGTCCCACTATTTCTGTCTGGGAATTTGATAGAAATGAGGTGATGAAGTTCAAGGAGAAGTCTGGGAACAAAACCTGGAAGCTGAGGCTCCCTCCTGGGGGAGAGGCCAGTGCCCAAGTGACTAGGCAGCCTACAAGTAAATGATCGATGGTCATAACAATGGTCATGAGTTCAAAAGGAGCCACCACTTAGATCAGAGATGGAGAAGACTCACTTGCATGTATCCCCAAGAGGAAATGAACCCTGAAGATTATTTAAAATCCTGTCAACATGTCATGGGCTGATCTAGGAGTTTAATATGCATTACCTTACTTAAATTCCACAAAAATATCATAGGATGGTTTATTATTCTCATTGTAGAGACTAGGAGGACCGAGATCAGATCTTAACCTCCACTGCCTTCTATAAACCTGTTACATAGCAAAGCATGGCAAATGCTTAGCGACTACTAGTAGATCTGAAGTAGATGTGAGTGGACCAGGTCCTCTTTCCATACACTCATGTCTCCAGTACCCTGGCTCACACCACTTTTATCACTGAGAATTTAGTCACTTATGAAACTTAGTCATTTATGAATGAGTATAGGTATGATATCAGTGATGATTTAAGATGTTTTATTACTAGTATGCTGAGTAAACTATACAAACTTTTCTAAGCTTTGTTTCCTCATGGGCCAAGTAGAAACAAAAAGTATACCTGCCACAATGGTATAGAAGCCTAGGTGTGAACCTACAATAGAATAAAAAATTGGAAAGTGCTAGGAAATAGGTAAATTACCAATGGCTGTCAGACATAATGCCTTAGCTCTACTGAGCTGTGGACTCAGCAGAAAGCAGGATGTAGGAGCGGCTCTGATGGGACTGTCCTTGGCTTGTGGTTTGGGAAGGCCACTGACCCTCAGCATGTCTGTTCAAGCGTGGGTATAGGGTGGAGTCAGTGCTAGAACTGAAGCTTTTAACGAGGACTGAGAGCCAGGCACTGCTCATCTTCACTGGGCTGCCAGGAGAGATATAGGGACTGGAGGGATGAGGGTGGGGAGAAACACACTGCCTTTGAGGTCAGACAAACTCTAGGTCAGGTTTCTAAAACTACACCACCCAAGGCAAGTCACCTACCCCGTCTGATCATCAGATGTAAATAAAGTGAAACCAGCAGTCTCTAGTTTCAGTTCGGGTGGATTAAACACGCAGAGACAATGCCTGTAAGCCCACATGGTGTCTAGCACACGCCAGCACCGTTGATGGCCTCTCTGTACTCCCTAGCAGCTCATTTCTCTAGTGATCCCAGAAACCTTTTCAAGCTTGATTCACCAGGGAGTGAGAGGTAGGGCACTGCCTCCTTTCTTCTCTTACTGCAGAGGCACTACTTAAAAAGGACAACATTTTAAACATCCCTTTCCTTCAGATCTGACAGCGGAGGTGAAGTATGGCTTCAACTTCTGTAAGATCATTTTCCCCTCACAATGATACATCCTTAAGATACCAGTGTTTCAAACAGTCAAAACTTCACTTTGATTTGAAATGTAATAGTGGGTAATGGGAAAGAGAAAGAGAAAGCAGTAACTCTGGGTGGAAGTGAGTCCTTACTCTGGAATATACAGAATCCAAACAAGAACAAATGGGCAGGATAATGAAATCAAAGTCATATTGGCCACATGCCTTTTAAGCAGTGGGAAGACATAATTTCAAAGGCTCAACCGAAGGAGTGAGACGTTCCTTACCAGACACTCCAAGTGAGCAAACCATCCACACTATCCATCACCTTCTACCATCCATTCACACCTCCGTCAGCAGGATGACATTTCCTGTACAATAAGAATGACGTTGGTCCCAGGAAATGATGCAATTTATTATTGATGTCAAGCCACATTTGTTCAGCCAGTGCTTGACTAAAATTTGCTTATCACAATTGTTTCTATTTTTAAAAGGTTACTATTATTAAGTGTATTTTAAGAAAGAAATCCCTACTGCAAGGAACAGACTAGCTATAGGTCACCTTGACCTTTATAGAAGGAAATTCTTTTCATAAAACGTGTTCCTCTCTTCTTTCTTATGATAATCACACTTAATTTTCTTCTACTTTTGAACTGGAAGTTTTAATTTTTACTTTTTAAATGAAATGCAGTTGTGTTGTTGTTTTTTAATTTTCAGAATATGAAAAGAAAATTCACCTAAGTCACTGAGGAATGAATTTAGGAGACCTCAGCTCCCCTGTATTTATGTTTATTTGGTGAGTGACTTGAAGGCTCAGGATTCCCCCAAGAGAGCAGCCCAGGCTGTGCACATAGAAACAGCCACTGGCAATGGGTGAAACAGAACTGAGGCCAGGGATCCCCACTGACAATAGAACACTTGTAGGAAGGGTCCGATTTGAGGGAGAAATTATCCAGATAAAGGAAAGAATTCAGAATGCTGCTCCATATTCATAAACAGGACATAGGGTTTGAAAGGCCTTAGGTGGTATTTTGCACCTTCATCCCCCTACAGTCGCTCTATTACCAGCCTATGTAAGTGCACTGGGGGCAAAGGAACTGTGCACACCTGGGACACCAAATCAAAACACCCCTTTCCTTCAACTTGCAGTGCATTAAGTCTAAATCCCCCTTTAAGGACATGCTTTTAACAGATAGGTAAGATTTTATCTTATTTTAAATGGGAAAGTCACTTCCAGAGGACTACGAGAGCCTGGGCTTCAGTCTGAGTGAGGAAAGAGTAGCAGCTGGAGCTGGGACCCAAGTGGATGTTCCTGTGCCTTGAGTATAAGCAGCATGGAGGCCTAGGAGGCAGTGCCCCAACCCTAACCCTCTCTGGACACAGCCACCCCCAAAACTTCAGGCTGGCCTAGCTAGTTGATGATTATTTGTCAGGGTTCTTGTCCCAGCATTACAAAGGGGTGCAGCAATCTGGAGACAGGAGCTGATGCATAGATTAAGAAGGAGTCCAAGGACGAAAGATAATTCTGAAAGGCATTGGGGGTCAGAGGAGCTTCAGCTAAAGGAACTAAAGACTACCCCTTGTCTAAGGACCCCATGCTATTTATTAACACAATTTGTCCTAAGGCAAGGTGTAGATAATACACTTCAAAGGGTAGGGTTTACAGAAGCATTGTCAGTTTGGGGAATAGCCTACAGCTGTTCAGGTGTTTGGCCAACAGGAGGCAATAACATGCAGATTTAAGATGCCCTGAGCTGTCTGGCAGCAAGCAATAATATATACAAATCTTTAGATTTGGGAAAATGTCTTGAAACCATTTTCCAACAGGTAATTATATATGTGGCTCAACCCTTGTTGAGCCCCCCAACCTTCACCAACCTTTTGGTGAAACTCTTGTAATTATGACATGCTGGAATTGGTTCCCGGCAATTATTCTTTATCAGAAACAGGTAAACATTTTAGTAAGGGCCTGATACAAAGTGTTTTCATCATTGCAGGTGATACAGCCCATACAATTACTAAACTCCATCATTTTAGTGCAAAAACAGCCATAGTTCACACATAAATAACTGAGCATAGCTAAGTTGCAATGAAACCTAATTAACACTGAAATTTGGCTACCATATAATTTTTGTGTTGTGAAATTCTTCTTCTTTTGACTTTTCCCCCAACCATTTAAAGATGTAGAAATGATTATTAGCTTAGGGGCTGTGCAAAACCAGGCATGGGCTGAATTTGATCCACCAGCTGTGTTTTGTTGAAGTCTGCACTGTATTGTTCACAATCTCATCTAATGAAAAAGCTTGGTAGATAATCGCCCAGAAGCAATCACACTGAGAAGCAATCACAAGGAGGACAAGTTGTGTGTCCTCCTTTAATGTTGTCGCTGTGGTTCCTGCTCAGACCTATTGGCCTTGCTACCTCTGAGACTGTCACTACCTCATGAAGGGTCTTGGGTTCAATTCCAGTCAAGGGCACATGCCAGGGTTGGGGGCTTGATCCCGAGAGGAGGGCGTGAAGGAGGCAGCCGATCAATGATTCTCTCTCATCATTGATGTTTCTGTCTCTCTCTCCCTCTCTCCTTCCTCTCTGAAATCAGTAAAAATATGTTTTTTTAAAAAAGACATAAGTGTTGCCTCATTTTTCTTCAGGATGATGATATAGCTCTCCCCAATAAGTCTTACCTGAAATAAAAATAAAATAATTAATTTAGAAATGAATGAATTAAATAGTATAGCTAAATACCTCTCAAACTTTTCAGAAAATTAGTCTCCTATTCTTCAAAAATATTTTCAGTTTTCTCTTCCTTTCTCCTCATACTGAAGCCATTTGCATGGCATTACCACCTACAGAAAGAGAAAAGGGAAGCAGTTGCCAAGGTATATTTCCCTGACTTTTACTTTCACTTATTTTCCAGGATTTTGCTCTATTCTGCATGTGGAGGGTGCTTCAGGTCTCTCCCTGGGGGTCCTAGAGCAGTACCCATGCCTAAGTCCAATCTGTAATCCCTGAAAGATCCAAAGACTTCCACTTACAGTGCATCTTGCAAGAACTCTCATTCCATGAGTGGCTTCTAGCCAGAGTGCCATGCCTTCATTTCAACTCCCCAAAAATGTTTGGTCTCACTGGGTGCAATGCATTGGAGAGGTGCACTTAAAACCAAAGGGTGTGACATAGATCCTTCTTCTAAGGGAATGCAAGAATTATGTCTACAGAGAAAAGTACCTTTATAAAAATAAACCAGAAGCGGTATCAAAATTTTAAATTTCATACTCTAAAGTTTCTGGGGCCAGATTCAGAGAAAAATAAACTGTAAAACTTAAATGTCAGTATTTAAAATGTCATCATTCATCCTTCTTTATTATGCAGTGACCATTTCTCCAGAATTGCTTTGCATAGGATTCTTCAAAAAAAGGCTAAAAGTCACCAACATCTCACATTTCTATTATCATCCTTCATTAAGATCCCCTAGAAAGATGGACCTCAAAGCTGGTTAATGAGAAAGAAAAGAGCCAATTAAATATGTCTTCAGGTATTATCAGCTAATATTTTAAATGATAATTTAGTATATAAATAGATTTATAGAACCACTTCATCACAGCATGCATGCTTATATCGTGTCAATTTTCAAGTTTGTTTTGAGGTTTAATGTCTGTTTAACTCTAGATAGAGATTGCATAAGATTATAAAGCTGTGAATTATAGCTCTGCCATGCTGAGTAATACATTACCCAAGGAGCTGGTGCTGCATATATTGACAGATAAAGGGTTTCCTGATAATTTGCAAATGAAGAAAGCAATGCTGATCAGATTTTTTCACATGAAAGTATTACACACTCAATTGAGTGATTAAAATATTAACGCTTAACAACTTTCTTCTACATGTTTATACATTAGAAGGCTTTTGTTTTCAATTAAAAGAATGACCAATTAGCAGAATTTTATATCATTAGGATGCTTATTGTTTAATTAACATTATTTTTAAAGTTTAGTGGTCTTATTGTTGTTTCTTGTCACTGATGTTACACTTGGGGTTGCTGGAAATTTTTTGGCCATTTTTTCATGGTAACAAGTCACAAATAATGGCATATTTAGTAATACAAAAGGGATATGACCAATGTTTTCTTCACACAAATGCATGGTGTTTTAATCTGGGAAGCAAAACATTCAAACTAGACCTGGTACTTCATAGGCACAATAGCAAGGCAGCTTTTAGTAGAGTTTGTTCCAAAGGAATACCCATGCATCTCAGTAACTGTGTCCCATTGTCTCATTAAATGGCTAAAGATTCACATATTATTAAAAAGCTCTACTGGTTGGTATCCCATTAGAATTCACAGCTCTCCCTTTCTCACCATCCTACCCTACACATGGGGTAAACCTCAGCTAGTGCATCACCCTGGGGTACAAAACCTTGGCCCCCTTCCCCCAAACTGGGAAAATTCTGGCAGAACTTATGTTTGAGAGCTCCCATGTCTAACTGCATCTGCTTAACCATTGAAGACGAACTAATACCATTTTTACATCCAAAGGACTTATGGTCTATTGAAGGAACAAACATATGTCAGTGTGACTGGTGTTTTGTGGTAGAAACCATGAGTGACTAAAGAGAGGTATTGTTGGGAGGATCAAATGCCAACAGAAAGGCTTTATAAAGGAGAGAGTACTTGACTTATTTTTTGTTGAGGAGGGAATGGTGTATGTGTTTATCAAAGAAAAGAAGAAAGGAAGGAATTGGCATTCTAGACAGGTAACAGGTAAGGTGAAGAGGGATGACACAGTCTATTTAATGGAGACAATAGAGCTTAGAACATGAGAAAACAAGTCAGGAGAGAAGTGTCTAGAAGGAAGTCTCCAGATAAAGGCACTGAGTGCTGTTTTGGAGCTCAGACTTCATACCATATCAACAGCCAGCCATTAAGGTCTTTTCCCTGCAGACTACAGCCGTCCTGGATTCCTCATGTCTACTGAACTAGAGAGAGTGGGTTGGGGAGTGGGTGTAGAGCAGGATTGCTGAAATAGTCAAGGAGCGAGGACACTTCATCTGTCACCTTCTCCAGAAAGAAAGGAAATTAGGGAAGCAGAATTAGCAAGGTCCCCATTTGAAGTTGCAGTTAAGTATCAAGGAATAATGAGAAAAAAGAAGGAGCTCAGGTTCTCAGTGAGGATGACTTGTCGATTCATGAACTGCCATCATGATCACATACTCTTGGAAAGCTCCTCTCCTGCAAGAAAACTGATGCTTGCCTTCTAGGCAGTGAATAGAACAGGCCCATCCAGGAGGCACTGGGCCTCTTCCATTCAGCAGGTTTTCCATGAAGTTGGTCACAGAATACAAATGTCTGTCTTTGTGTGTCTTCTCATTTTTTAATAATTTGACAGTTTTAAAGCAGATTTTTCTATTCAGCCTTAATTACCTGGTATATGTACAAATATAAAAATGAGGTATTTCTAAAAGTTGTATGATTTCATCTAAATACCATAGCATAATGCTTTTATGGCTTATGAAGTATGAAAGTATAGAGATAAAAGGAAAAGGTATTTGATGTACTTGAGATATATCAATGAGGAAAGTTGAAAATCAAATAGTTCACTCAATCCAAAATTCTGCCTTTAATATTTTTAAGGAAAATTTCTGTAGCATGTCGGGAGAGGAGAATAGGGTGACATAACTGCCCATCTATCATCATATGAAAATGTCAAAGATGTATGCAAATCTAAGCATGAACAGTTAGTTTTAACAAGCAATTATTAAGCTTTTCTTAGTACCTAGTACTCACTCATATTCAGTCTACCTTTTATGGTAATAAAGGGAAGGGAATACATATTATTAAGTACCTACTAAATGTCAGATATAATCATGGGCAGCTTTCCATGAGACACTTTGCTTAATGTGCGTGACAGCTCAATGTGCTCTAATCTTACAGGCAAGCAGGCAGAGGTCCACAGAGGGGAAAGGCCACGCATCAGCATCCCGAAGGGGATTCCGAAAGGATTCCTCTCCACGGCTGCGGCTCATGTTCTTTTGTAACTTCCTGTCATAATATATTTCACAATAAATGGAGCTACTGCTGAAATTCTGCAAATAAAACATACATTTGACTAAACACATTGTTTAGAAGTAGATAAAAATAATAAACTGAAACCTAACTTTTGGCATCGTTTAAAGGAAGTCAGAAAATAAAGACTGCAAATACCATTTTCAGTTTTGCTTGCAGTGGGTGGGGCTGGAACACGTTCTTTGAAAACAATATTTAAAAGTGATATTCCGCTAGTTTAACACATGAGGTGTTATATCATCTTGAGGCTTCCTGTCCTGAAATGGCCAGTCTCTTCCCTTGTGGCTGCTGACTGTCCATGTGGGTTTCCTCCCAGTTCTGTGTTGTTCACTGTCATCCTGAGCGACGCCCCACAGCTGGTGCCCACCTGTGTGAAGCCTTGGATGTGTCTCCAGGACGAAGTGTACCACACCTCCACCTGCAGGGATTTCATTTCAAGTGGTCAGTCCAAGGGGTCCCTCTTAATGACTGAGAGTGTGAGGACAGCTTGTTTGTCATTGTTGCCTTTTCTCTTTCTAATGAGGTTATTAAAGGGACAGAATTGTATCAGCCATTTTGTGCTCATTGCAATAAAGCTGGTAGCAATCAAATCAATTTTAAATGGTTAATTAGGGAAAACAATTCCTAATTCATAAACTCAAGGTAAATTTGAATAGGGGCAATGGGCTTCCATAATAAAGATAATCCAATTGTTAACTTCACATCTTTTTATTTAATACTACTTATAGATACTGCTCTAAGTGTTTATGAATATTAAGTCATTTAGTGCTCCCCAGCCTCATTGCTATAGCACTCCTAAATTATTATCCATTTTGCACTTGGAGAAACTAAGCCATAGAGTGTTAAGTGACTTGCCTAATATCGCAGGGTTTGTAAAGGATGGAGCACAGATTTAAAAGTAGGCATTTCACCTTGCCTCCCCCATTTTTTGCACCCTACCTCCATCAGTGAACTTAGGAGTTTCATCCCTTCCCCGCCTTTTTTCCACCTATTTTAGTGGGCAGTGCTAAGAGGGGCAATCTACATTGGCAAGAGAGCATACAAAGACTTACTTGTGTGCAGTTGACCTACAGCAAAGAATGCACAGTACAGATGAAATTCTGCCCAATGATATGATGATGCCAGACACATAGGTGAGAGAGATGGCAGAGCAATACAGAAGGGAATTTAAGGAAGAAGGCACTAATTTTAGTGTCCTTATTGGACAATCATTGTGCCAATTGAAAGGCCACTGGCTGTCAGCAATAAAAAGTATTTCCATCATGGCCTGGGCCCCTTACCTGCTAAGGAATAAACTTGGATTATTTCTACTGTGAGCCAAAATATCTATAGCAGAGTATTGGTATCAGGGAGCCCAAAAAATTGAATTAGGAGGTCATTAGGGAAGTCAGAAATATAAACAGTGGCACCCAGATGAGGTTTGAACTTTACACTTTCCTGGAACCTGCCCCCCACCATCCTTGTTTCCTTGCCAACATGTACCCTAGAATCTTTTTTGAACTTGTCATCACACCATGTTAAGTAGACAATAGGAAAAGTGTGTTGTTGTTTTTTCCAGATTATGGTTTTTACCTTTATAAACTCTGCCTTTTTGTGTGTGTGTGTGTTTATTCTTTTTCCATAGAACAGTTGCTACCCAAATCTGCCTCTCTTGGATTGCAATTCTTTTGTTGACATAAATGCTTTTTATTTTTTATTACAATCCAGTGTTTGTTTCTTTTTGGTGGGAGGTTGATACTACAAAAGGGCATAGCAACAAAGTTATATGAAGGACTTGGATATTATCCACCAAGTGACCGTACAAGGTAGATTTATATTTCATGTCCATCCTCCAGATGGGTTCACTGAGCTTTTGAGATATGATGTTCTAGCTTAAAGGCACATAACCTTTAAAATAACAGTGAAACCCCAATTTAAATGTGGAGCTTCTTTTTTAGAGATATCTCTTTATATACTGTTTTGAAAAAGCCCAACCAACCCTGGGAACTCAGTTCTCTAAAGGAGAATGTTTTTCCAGTAAAGTCCGGTGATAGAGCACCTTTGTTGCTTTTCATGGCTCTTCTTTCAAGTCTACACTCATAAAAGTAAAGACATCATATTTAAAGTTGATTCTTGGCCAGTGACCACCATTCTTGTGCCTCTATTTAGTCCTGAATTACCCTAAAGGGAGAGTGGGTCAAAGGAATAATTCCCCCCAAAGTCTTGTAATTTAATCAGAAGTGTAGTTTTGGGCAAACTTACTGTTTGATAAAATACTCCCTGTTTTTCATATATCTTCTTTCTTGGTATTGCTCTATGCCCTAAGGCTAGACTATAAACTCTGCATCTACTTTAAGACCTTGGTTCCCCACTATATCAGTAATAGTAAAAAAAAAAAAAAATGCAAACTCATTTTGAAGCTTAAAGTATGATTCTTTTATTATTCAAAAATTATGAGAGGTATTGCAAACAATTTCAATGAAGCATTTTCTTTTTATCATCTAGAATGTGTAATTACAGTGGACTTGAGTTATATAAAAGTTGGAATTTCATAGTTATTTTTAAAGAGGAGATTATTCAGATTTGAATATTATAATAATGCATACAATTTAAAAGATTGACACACAATTTGGTCAAGCCTTTCTAATTCTGAACAATAATGAAAGAAATAAAAAGGCAAATAAATGGCAGATAAAACTGTATATGGATTTGTGTTTTAGCGCTTATATTAACCTTTGCTAGGTTTCTAGACATTTAAAAATATTAGTCCAGATAAACATATTGTCTATCTTGCCTTTCATTTTAAATGAATTCCTTTTCTATTGTTTGCATTTCAATCCACTTTAAGGAGTCACAAATAAAATATATCATGAGAATCATAAAATGCAGACATTGGAATGAAAGAGCATCTTAACACCTGCATTTTATGAGGGTATAAAAAAGATATATAATACAGTTAAAAGAAAATTTGCTTTGCCTTTGTTTCCTCTGAGAAAGATTTAAAAGTATTTGGTCCACTAGAGAGAAACATGTGAACTACTAATATGTTTAAAGATAAAAAGGGAAAATTAAAGAAAAGAAAGCCTTGCTTCAGAGTAGGAACACTCATGTATATATATGCTATAAATAGAAAATTTTAACAAAAGGCATTATAAATATAAAACATGAAAATTAGTAAGATTCTGCATGGCAGAATAAATAAACATAAGTGTTTATTTGTGTATCTAAGAAATTGACATGGGCTATACATCCTAAGGTATTTTGCCTATTCCTCCCACCTGAAAGTTGTGCCTGGGCTTTGTGCCTCTGAGTTAGAGCTGTACTCCTAACCTTGCTGGGGGAAAAAGACACATGAGCCCTGAATCATCTCTGGCATCCTGGAAGACTCTATACAGATGCAAATTTGTAGGTCAAAGGCAGAAACAATAAATCCACATCTGTTACTGGCAACCAGGGCATTAAAGTAAAGAAAATGTTTCTAACAAAATGAGGGGAAGATCCATTTGCCCTTGAAGGGTCTTAACCCACAGAATTGGGCTCCAGAACCCAAATACTTATGGATTTTTTTAAGTAGAGGTTTCCCTTCAGGTATATATTTATTTGTACCTTGATTTCAAATGGTTCTGAAGCTGACTCAACTTTTTCCCAAGATGGGACAGGTGGAAATGAGCTGCCATTCTGACCTTCATTTGCTCCTGGAGGTGGTACACTTGCTGCTGAAAGCCTTCAATGTTTTATGCTAAAAAGCTACTGGCAGAAATACTCCATCACTCATTAACTGAGCACTTCAAAGTTTGACACTTAAAAATGTTCAATCAAAAGTTATCCACTAGAATATTTCTTTTCTTGAGCAAAACAGAATTTCTATACTAACAAAATAAATTCAAGAACAAAATTTCAAAGCTACCGCATTTGGTCAGACTTTTCTTCCAAAGATGTCTTCATTGGCAGCCCTCAGGTATGCCAAGTATGCCTGGTAACAAAGAGGATGGAGAAGAGTGGCAAGGGCTGGCCTAGATAATTTTTGTATTAGTCATAGCCATTTTTTAGAGCCAATCAACCTGAGAGTCAATCCTCCCAATTGATGTACCAACAGCAATAAAGGTTCAATTACAACAGAAGAGCACACACAAGGGATACTCCTGGAGTGGCCAGTTCATGTGACAATGGACACTGCTCCACTGGGTCCCACAAGATACCTACTAAATAAAGCCACTCTACCAAGACTGGTAGACCTAGCAAATACACCTGCTACATGGACCCAAGCACAGGGAGTCTGTCAAAATGAGGAGACAAAGAAATATACCCTAATAAAAAACTCCAGAAATTGAACTAAACAAAATGGAGACAATTTACCAGATGCAGAGTTTAAAACACTAGTTGTAGGGTTGCCCAATAAACATAAGGGAATAGTAGATTAATTTAGTGAGTAATTTAACAAAGAGGTAAAAACCATTAAAATAGAAATAGAAAATATAAAAAGAACCAGTTACAAATGAAGAATACAATAACTGAAATAAAGAATGCATTAGAGGGAATCAACAGATTAGATAAAGCAGAGGAAAGAATCAACAATTTGAAATACAAGGAAGTGGAAAACACCCAGCCGAATCAACACAAAGAGAAAAGAATACAAAATGAGGATAGTTTAAGAGGTTGGGACAACATCAAGAATATCAACATTTGTATCATAAAGGTACAAGAAAGAGAAGAGAAAGAACAAGGGATTGAAAACCTATTTGAAGAAATGATTAAATTTTTCCCTAACCTAGCAAAGGAAATAAATGTTCAAGTCCAGGGAGTCCCAAACAAAATGAACCCAAAAAGACTCACATCTGGACACATCGTACTTAAAATGCCAAAATTAAAAACAAAGAGATAATCTTAAAAGTAGCAAAAGAAAAGCAATTAGTTATCCACAAGGGAGTTCCTATAAGACTATCAGCTAATTTATCAACAGAAATTTTAGAGGTCAGAAAAGATTGGATGAAATATTCAAAGTGAATAAAAGCAAGGACCTACAACCAAGATTACTTTACCCAGAAAGGCAATCATTTAAAATCATAGGACAGATTAAGAGTTTCCCACACAAGAAAAACATGAAAGAGTTTATTACCATTAAACTAGTATTACAATAAATGATGAAGGGACTTCTTTAAAAAGAAGAAAGAAAGAAAAAATATAAATAATGAAATGTCAATAACAATATATCTACCAATAACAGCTTTAAATGTAAATGGTTTAATGCTCTAATCAAAAGAAATAGGATGGCTAAATGGATAAGAACACAAGATCTATGCATATGTGCCTATAAGATACCCACTTTAGATCAAAAGACACACACAGACTGAAAGTAGAGGATGAAAAAAATTATGCATACAGAAACAAAAATAAATAAATCTGGGATAGCAACACCTATGTTAAATAAAATATACTTTAAAACAAAGGCTATAACAAGAGACAAAAAAATGCCGAAACCGGTTTGGCTCAGTGGATAGAGCGTCGGCCTTCGGACTCAAAGGTTCCGGGTTCGATTCCGGTCAAGGGCATGTACCTTGGTTGCGGGCGCATCCCCAGTAGGGGGTGTGCAGGAGGCAGCTGATCGATGTTTCTCTCTCATCGATGTTTCTGGCTCTCTATCCCCTCTCTCTTTCTCTCTGTAAAAAATCAATAAAAATATTAAAAAAAAAAGAGAGACAAAAAAGGACTTAGCAATTCAATTTCTTGGTAGCTATCTGAGTAAAACTAGAACACAAATTTGAAAAGACATATGCATCTATATGTTTGTTGTAGTGTTATTTACAATAGCCAAGATATGGAAGCAAACTGAGTGTCTATCAACAAGTGAATGAATAAAGAAGAATATTACTCAGTCTTATGTTGGAGACCGGGTGTAAGCTGGCACAGCCCTTGCACCCGAAGTGGCTAGCAAGACTTAGCCCCCTACCCACACAGTTTTCCCAGGCTTGTTTGGATGGCGATTATCAGTAGAATGAGAGCAACCTTTCATGTCTTGCCAAGAAGTCTGTAACTATTTACTGAGATTTGCTGTACTGAGAATTTGTCCTTCTGCTCTGTCTCTCCCTTAGAGATTAAGAGGAACAAAGAGTGCATTCCTCTTCACAGACCTCCTATTCAGTGTTTGTATATAAAAGGCATTACACAGTTAATAAAACAGCTGCAGTCTCTCGATGACTTGCAGACTCCTCCCGATCCCGCTGTCCTGTCTTTCTTTCTTTTCTTAATTCCCACCTCCCTACCTCAGCCTGGTTCAACCTGTCAGGCTGGCCCTGACAGTCTTATAAAAGAGTAAAATCATTTGTAACTATGTATGATAACAGTTGTTAACTAGACTTATTGTGGTAATCAGTTCACAATATATACAAATACTGAATCATTGTTGTAAACCTGAAACTATTAAGTAATATAATGCTATATGCTAATTATACACCACCTCAATAAAAAGAGCAAACTGGGGTCTGCAATCAAAAGTTGATTTCAGATGTAACTTCCAACAACCTATCCAGTTAGCAAGGGAGAGATTAATATTTTCACAAATCTTCATACTTAAAATTCATAACAATTAAAACTCTGAAGCTTCTAAATTTTGTTTAATTATATACATCCAACATTAATACATTAAATGTAGCTAATACACACCTGACCTGGTAAGGAAGAAATTCTGATAAAGTTAGTGTTAATAACAATCTTTTAATGTTGCTATTACCTTCAAAAGGTAGTGAAAGAGTCAATAATTTTGAAATAAATATTTTCCTTTTAAAAGTACAGTTTGTATAGCATAGTTGACTATAACACAAATATAAAGTTTTTTGTCACTTTTTTCTGTCAAATTTAAATAGATAATTTAAAATAAATTCTAAAAATTATTTTACAAAAAAAATAATACACGATATACATAAATATCCCTCACACTATCTATTTGTAATATTCAAATACTTAAATCAAGAGTTCATAAAGAAAGCAAACATAGTAAAGGTAATAAAGGAAAAGGCAGTCTCTCTGTATGTAGCCTCTGTCAGCACTGAAACAGAAACATTTCATATCAGAAACAGAAAATCTAAACCTTGTGAGTAGACATAATATTTTAAACTATAGCTTAATGTTGCACAGGCTTTTCAGAACCTAAACAACAAAACTACCACTTTTCCTGATCATTATGTAAAAGAAAAGCATGTTAACACCAACATACGTGATAGAAAGGCATTCTCTATTTTTTATTTTTCTTATTTTATTACACACTGTGATTCATTAGCATCTCAACTAGCCTTCTCTGGAGCTGTACCTTAATGCCTGCCTATCAGAAGGCATGGTTGCAGAAGATCTGGTGGAATGCTAAAAAGTACAAAGGGAGTTTTTCCCTTGAGATAACTCTGTGTGAGACCAAGAGGATGATGGAATCCCATGGGAAAGAAAGCTCCTCCATGGCAATGGGAAGACACAGAGGAGGGGTTTGAGGAATTGGAATTGAGAACCGGAAACATGGTTATGGATTCTGTAAACAGGCCCATGGAAAAGGGGTCAAAGCTTTGTCCCAGCTGGAGGCCACCACACTATAAAGAGGCTCTGGACCCTCAATAATGTGTGTTTTAATTGTCCCCCAATTTAGCCTACTTCCATGTTTTTGTTTTTGTTTTTAAGCAAAATGTTTGTTTGTTTTTTAAATCCTATAGTAGTGATGTCAAAGTATTGTCAGCATGGGTTATCCACTTTATCTCTCTTCTTGAAGTTTCAACAATTTAAACAGCTATAATTCAACAAAGGATTTCTTGCTCAACACACAAATGCATATGAGACATCTGCACATTGAAACATCTGAAGGTGGGTAAGTGAGAGTAGATTGGGAAGGTGAGAAGAGAAAATCTTTCAGAGGAGCAATGGACATAGCCCTATAGCTGGGAACTCACAGAGGGACTCATCCCCAAGAGGACAGGAATCAGGCTGTGTCTGGCACTCTCTTCAGCCAGGAGGTGCAAAGAGATTCAGTGGCATTCCTATAGGAGTGGGCAGTATGAGCTGTGGCTGAGCCTAGTGACCTGGGCAAGGACATAGGACAAACATGCGGCTATGTTTCTCAGGCAGTCAACATTCCAGATAGAGAGACAAAGCCATCAAGTCTGGCCATGCTTTAACCTCCCAGAGCTTGCTTCTCTTGGTCTTTGGTGTTGGGTTGCAAGGGTGAAGGAAATGGGTACTATAGAATCACGTTTTCCCTGAGCAAAGGGTGCACACTGTGACTTGTCCTGGTATTAAGTGTTCATGGCAGACTCCTCAGTGGTCCAAGGTCACTGTTACCAAGAGGGGAAAGCAACTTAGAAGGTGACGGGGATACTCCACCCATCCTATCCTCACTCATCACTGCTACACAGAAGGCAGTGCCTGGCTGAGAGAACAGCACTGAGATTTCATGGACTTGGAACCCCACTGCTCACTATTTTCCTCTGAGACTGGGGTGACCAGATCATAAGGGAGGCACCCACCTTCCATTTTCCACCACCTCGTGGAGATCTGAAAATCCAGAGAAGTGAAAGAGAGCTAAAATACCTGTGATTCAGCACCAGCTACTGAAAAATAAGAGAAAGCCCTCTTCATATTAATCTTCTGGAAAATGCTATACATACAAAGATGCCTAGACAGAAAAGAAATCCATCAATTACCATGAATGACCAAGGTAGCAAGACAGCTCAGAAAGAAAATTAAAAAAAAAAATCTAGGAAACAGACTTAAATACATGGAAATATGTGATTTAAATGACAGATAATTCAAGATTGCAATTCTGAGAAAACTCAACGAGATGCAAGGAAATACAAATAAGCAGTTTAATGAGCCAAGAAAACAAATCAATGAACAAAACAAGTACTTTACTACAGAGATTGAAACTTTAAAATAAAACAAACAGAAATTCTGGAGATGAAGAACTCAATAAAAGAGATCAAGAATGAATGAGCAAGCATAAAAAATAGAACTCAGCTGATGGAGGAAAGGATTAGTAATATTGAAGATAAAATCTAGAAATGATTCAGAGGGAAGAAGAGACTTGAGCATTAAAAAATTGAAGGAACTCTATGAGAACTATCTGACTCCATCAGAAGGAGCAATCCTGTATAATAAAAGAGTATTATGCAAATTGGCCCCTCAAACAGGAGTTTGACCAGGGGGTGGGGCCTGCCCACCAACCATCCAGGGCCCCTCCACCTAGCCATCCCCGTGCCTGATCAGCCCCCCACAGCCCAATAAGAGGTGGGGCTGGCTAGCCAACCTCCTTCATTCCCTTCCCCCAGCCTGCCCAGCCCTGATCAACCCAGATGGGGGATGCAGAGGGGAGGAGGCAGCCAGACCCCACCCGTGCATGAATTCGTGCACCGGGCCTCTAGTATAAGATAAATAGGCATACCAGAAGAAGAGAGGAAGAAGGGAACAGAGAGCCTATTTGAACAAATAGTTGACAAGAGCTTTACAAACCTATGGAAAGGGCTAGACCCTAGAATCCAAATATCATGCAGAATACCTAATTTCCTCAATCTAAAAAGGCATTCTCCAAAGTATATTATATTAAAACAATAAAAAATTAGTGACAAAGAAAGAATTCTCAAGGCAGCCAAAGATAAGATGAAAGTATCCAACAAAGAAAAGCCCATTAGGTTTTCATTAGACTTCTCAGCAGAAACTCTACAAGCTAGAAAAACAGTGGAACCAAATATTCAATTTCTACTCTAAGAGAGAAATTGCCAGCCAAGAACACTATATCCAGCAAAATTATCTTTTACATATGAAGGAGAAATAAAGACTTTTTCAGACATAGAGAAACTAAGATATTTTATCACCAGAAAACCTTCTCCTAAGGAATATTGAAGGGGGTTAGTCTACCTGAAACAAACAACAAAAGATTATGAAACTATGAAGAAGATCACCCCAAAACTTACAGCATAATCAGGAATAATTTGTGACAACAAAAACATAAAAGGGGTGGGGTTAAAGATTTGAATTTCCAAAGGAGGATGGAAAGCAGATGCATTCAAAAGAAAGAGGACTACTGTATATATATGAAATTTTTTTTCATAAATCTAGAGGTATACACACACACACACACACCCTGAGACACATAACTTTAAAAAAGGGGAAAGAAGTGTGGAATATTACCAAACAAAGACAACAGGCAGAAGCACAAAAGAAAAGACATAATAGAGACACAGAGCTACCAGGAAACAAAAGATAAAGTGGCTATAGAAAATCCTTATTCATCAATAATTACCTTAAATACAAATGGACTAAATTCTACAATAAAGAGACACAGAGTAGCAGATTGGATCAAAAAAACAAAACCTAAACATATAGTTCTTTTAGGAAACACATCTAAGCTGCAAAGATGAAGTTAGATTCAAAATGAAAGGATGAAAAATTATTCTAAAAGCAAATAAAATCCACAGAAAAGCTAGTGCAGCCATAAGTATACCTGATACAAATAGATTATAAGATTGCAAAAGTAACAGGAAACAAAGATGGGGTTTTATAAAAATAAGGAGAGACTATAATAAGAGAACAAAAATTTAATAATATTAATACATCCAATCATGGAGCACCAAATATCCTTATAATAAAAAGGTAATATGCAAATTGACCATCACAACCTCGCACAAGATGGCAGCCCCCATGTTGTTACAAGATGGCTGCCACAAGATGGGTGGCAGGGGAGGGCAGTTGTGGGTGATCAGGCCTGCAGGGGAGGGCAGTTGGGGGTGACTGGGCTGGCGGGGGAGGGCAGTGGGAGCAATCAGGCTGGTAGGGGAGCAGTTAGGTGTCGATCAGGCTGGCAGGTGAGTGGTTAGGGGTAATCAGACAGGCAGGCAGGTGGGCAGTTGCGAGCCAGCCATCCCGGGTTGTGAGAGGGATGTCCAACTGCTGGTTTAGGCCCGATCCCTGGGCCTAAACTGGTAGTCGGACATCCCCCGAGGGGTCTCAGATTGGAGAGGGTGCAGGCCGGGCTGAGGGACACCCCCCAGTGCATGAATTTTGTGCACCGGGCCTCTAGTACTAGTATAAAACAAGTACTAAGGAGAAACAGACAAAAACACAATTATAGTTGGGGACCTTAAAATTCCATTGACAGTTCTAGGTAGATCATCCAAACAGAAAATTAATAAAGAGATATCAGCCTTAAATGAAACATTAGACCAAATGGACATTATTGTTATTTATAGAGCCTTTCATCCAAAAACATTAGATTATACAATTTCTCCAGTGCACATGGAATATTCTCAAGGATAGACCATATGCTGGGTCACAAAACTAGACTGAGCAAATTCAAAGAGATTGAAATTATACAAAGCATATTATCTGATCACAATGTTTTGAAATTAGAAATCAACTGCAAAAAGGAAGTAAAAAACCCAACAAATATGTGAAGATTAAAGAGCATAATGCTAAAAAAAATGACAGTCAAAGAAGAAATAATAAGTGAGGTCAAAAGATATAGAGAGACAAATGAGAATGACAATGTGATATTGCAAGACTGCTGGGATGCAGTACAAGCAATAATAAGAAGGAAATGTATATCATTACAGGCCTATCTCATAAAACAATAGAAATACCAAGTAAACAGCTTAACATTGCATATTTAAAAATAGAAAAAGAACAAAAGCAACCCAAACTCAACAGAAAGAAAATAATAAAAAATAGAATAGAATTGAAAGAAATAGAAAATAAAATGTCTATAAAAATATTAATACAATAAAGAGCTAGTTCTTTGAAAGGATTAATAAAATTGACAAATCCTTGGCTAGACTCACTAAAGTACAAAGTCTCATATGAACAAAATCAGAAATGAAAGAGAAGTTACCACAAATAGCACAGATATACAAAGGATTATACTAGAATACTATGAAAGACTATATGCCACCAAATTCAATAACCTAGAAGAAATGGATAAGTTCATAGAAATATATAACCTTCCTAGACTAAATCATGAAGAATTGGAAAAATTAAATAGACCAATCAACAGTGAGTAAATTGTAACAACTATCAAATACCACTCAAAATATAAAAGTTCAGGACCAGATGGCTTCAACAGTGAACACTAAAAAACAATTTGATGCATATTCCTCTCAAACCTTTACCAAAAAATAAAGAACAGACAATATTTCCTAACACATTTTATGAGGGCAAAATAAACCCAATACCTAAACCTGACAAGGATAACACTAAAAAAGAAAAGTGCAGACCAATATCTGATGAATACAGATGCAAAAATCCTAAATAAAATACTAGCAAAGTGAATGCAACAAGAGATTAAAAAATAATACATCCCAATCAAGTGGGATTCATCTGAGGGACACAAGAATGGTTCAGCATATGCAAATCAGCCAATGTAATATACCAAGTTAACAAAACAAAGGATACAAATCATATGATCTTATCAATAGATGCATAAAAAGCACTTGATAAGATACAACATCCATTTATCATTAAATATTTCTGCCCAGCTTTAGAGTTGAGAAAATTCATCTCAATATATATCACATAAGAGTGGGGAAAAAGGTTTTTAGACCTCAATGTCATAGTTATTTTCCCCTAATGTAGATTTCTTAGCAAAAAAAAAAAAGAAGAATTTTGCTCTTTATGTTTTCTTTCATAAACACAAAACTTAAAGAATTGGAAGGAAATGTGAATTTAAGCACTGGTCATTAAATTTAAGAAGTGAATACCTATAGGAATTTAATTTGTGATTTTATGAATATTAATATTTTGCTCATTTTTGTTCATTCACACATATGATGTTTGCTGAAAATATTTTAGCCACGGGTTATTATATACACACCATTATCCCAATAAGCACATTCAACAGTAATTGTGAATCTTGATGCAAACACAGAGACAGGCTCCATTTTCCTCTTTGAATCTTTTGTATCTCATCCTTTGGATTCTTCCACAGATCACTATTTTACACACTGTGGTGATGAGATTGTGCAGTTCACCACTTTTGAAAATAAAAGTCAAATTTTGTTTGGAGTAACAACTGGAAAAAAATACCTTTTTAACAAGCACTTGTGACAGCTGACCCTTAGGAATGCCAGTACTTAACTCTTCATGTCAAATATCTGGTGGGAAATTTATGTTTAGCTGCAGAACCCTCTTAAAAATTCTGCAGCTCCCTCTTCCATCTTTTTCTCATTTTGAGCTCTGGAACAGAATTAAGTGACAGGTAGGGATTCCAATTTTGTGCAAGAATTATAATCATAATAATCTGTGTCTACTTTCACTTATTAATTGGTCTTCAAAATGTTCATGCCCCTCCCCCCCATTCACCCAGGCATTCATTCATTCATGGTAACAAGACTAGGTCTGATCTTCAAACATAAAAGAATCAGAATGAAAATGGTGAGGGTGAACTTCATTACTTTAAAAAAAAACAACACCTTGCCTTGGGCAGTGTAGCTCAGTTGGTTGGGAATCATCCCCTATTCCAAAAGGCTGTTCTTTGGATCCCGATCAGAGCACATGCCTGGGTTGCAGGCTGGATCCCAGGTAGGGAAAGTGCAGGAAGCAGCCTATCCATGTTTCACTCTCACATAGATATTTTTTTTCTCTCTCCCTCTCCCTTCATCTCTCTCTAAAAATCATTAAAAATATTTAACAAAAAATGAATAAATATTTATTTTATAACCAGAACAGAATTTTACTCTATGTAAAATTATATTACCACTAGAGGCCCATTGTAAGAAGATTCCTGCAAGAATAGGGCTTCCTCGGGCCTATTCCTGCAAGAATAGGGCTTCCTGCAGCCTGAGCAAAGCAGAGAAGGGAGAGAAGCCCACCGAGAGAAACTCCCTTCTCTGCTGCCTCGCTCCCTCCCTTCTCTGCCGCCTCGCTCTCTTCTCCACTGATTCACTCCCTTCTGCAGCAGTTGGCTTCATTCTACACTGTCTTCAGTCTTCTCTCTGCTCCTGCATATGCAAATTAACTGCCAGCTTTGTTGGGTTAATTTGCATACTCACTCCTGATTGGCTGGTGGGCATAGCGGAGGGACAGTGAATTTGCATGTTTCTCTTTTATTAATGTAGATATTCTTGAAATTTCAGATTCTGTTTTGTTTCCTGTACATTGTCTTAAGTGTAATGACATTTAGCAGTTATACCTTTATGCCACTTCTGTGATCAATAATCTCCAGTGTTTTCTTTTTTTAAATATGTTTTTTTTTTACTTTAGAGAGAGAAGAAGAAAGAGGGAGAGATAGAAATATTAATGAGAGAGAAACATCCATTGACTGCCCCCTACTGGAGATGGAGCCTGCAACCTGGACATGTGCCCTGACTGGAATAGAACAGGCAACTTCCTGGTGCATGGGATGATGCTCAACCAACTGAGTCACACTGGCTGGGCTCCAGTGTTTTCTTTACTACTTACTGTATTTCCTCTCTCTTGGAAGGCAGTTTTGTGTCCATTTATTCATTTCTTTCATGTATTCACTTTACAAGTATTTGACATGATGGATGAATGGATAATCACCCAGTTAATTAACTGTTATGTGCCAAACATTACCCTAAGTGTTGGAATTAGATGGCAAATGGCATACCATCTCTACCTTAAGGAGCTTTGTACCAGTGGTGATGGACAAGCCAATTGATGATTGGATTTTTGTGTCCCCTGTTATCCTCTGTACAACCCAAGACTCTTGGGGAAGTATTTTCTCACTGTCAAAATCATAGATAGATGACTTCCTAGAAGTGAATTACAAATGTATTTAAAATCCTTGGACCTTAGAGTTACAAAGATCTACGTTTGAATCCTGGCTTCCTAAATAGGTAGTCATAGAACTCGGAAGGTCATTGTCAGTGAACAAGTGTCAATATCATCTGCTTTAAGGGGATACTGTAAAGAGCATCTGAAACGATTATATTTAATTTATCCTTTCAACAAATCTTTATGAAACCCCTGAATATGCCAGGCACAGCAGTAAACAATGTTTCTGTTCTCACATTCTAATAAGGATGAAAGACAATAAACAAATATTCCTCTTTATTCATAACAGCTTCCAGATTCACATAAACAACCTTCTACCTGACTTTTCCACTATTACGATGAAATGTCTGAAGCTTGTCCTAGTATTACCAAATTTTGTATTTCTATCCCTAAACTGATTTTTCCATAGTCTTCCCTGGTTCACTAAATGATATCCATGTTACCCAGATGTCGAAGTACTAAAACTTAGAGTTATCCTAACCTCTCCATGTCAGGAGTCAGGGCACAACTGAATTGTGGATGGATTGCTGGCTCAGTCTTTCATGAAATGACAGTAAAGCTAATATCCAGGCTGCAGTCAGCTCCAAACTCTGCTGGGAGTGAGGAATTTGCTTCCAGACTTGCTCACATAGTTTTTTGTAGGTTTCCACTCATCACAGAGGGTCTCAAATCCTTTCCATGTCCTTTGAGCCTCTGTGTAGGGGTCCTTACAGACTGACAGCTGAATTCCCCAGTATCAGTGATCCAAAATATGAAGGAGGAATTGAGTATGTCAGGGAGAGGCAATGAGAGAACAAGAGTGCATGCTCATGACGAAAGTCACAATTTCTTGGCCATCTAATTTCCACTGACATTGGACCATTTTTGCCACATTTTATTCATTTTTTTCAACTGAAGGGGATTATTCTACCAGGACAAGAATACCAGGAGGTGAAGTTCATTGAGGGCTATCTTCAAGGCTTCCTACCACAAGTGGTGCGTGAGCTGGTTGGCATTGACTCGAGAGAGCAGATTGTGTTCATCTCTTTCCAACTCTGTGTTCAGTGAGGCCACATCCATGGCTTGAAATCAGTCACTTTGGGGGTATGCAGACCAGCAAAGTTGGCAAATATGGCAAATTGGGACTTTTCATTGTCAGAGAATTGATTACTAAACATTTACCAGCACTCCACTCCTTATAAACCACATCTAACACACCAGTGTGTCATGCAAATACCTTAAAACATACTTTGAACTGTCCTCTTCCCATCACCTATCCCTTCTTCAGAATGCAATCCTCTCTCACCTGGCCTAAGTGCAGTAACTTCCTAACTAATCTTGTTTGACTTTGCTTTCCATCTCCAGAAGTTTCTTCCTTGTAACAGTGAGAGAGATCTGTGAGTCAGATCATGTCTCTCCCGTGTTCAGCACACACAACCATTTTCCACCATCCTAAGAATAGAGTTTAAAGCAGCACCACAAGGCCATAGGTGATGTGCCCTTACTTATATCTATGGTTTTTCTTTCCTTCCAATTTCCTTCTACTATATTCATATTCACTGGACTCTGCTATTTCTTTAAGAGACTCAATACATTAACATCCAAGGACTTTTGAACTTATCCAGAATGACTTAATCCTGATGTTTCTTGTATAAATAGCAGTCACTTCTGTCTCTGCTCAGATGTCATATTATCATTAAAGTCTTTGACTACCACATCTCAAATTGCATTCTTTTTTCCCAGAGCTTGTTAATCAATATTGTCTTTGTAACCCTTTTAGTTACCTAACGTTATATTACATATGATTTGCTTGTTGGTTTATTGTCTTTCATCCTTATTAGAATGTGAGAACAGAAACATTGTTTACTGCTGTGCCTGGCATATTCAGGGGTTTCATAAAGATTTGTTGAAAGGATAAATTAAATATAATCGTTTCAGATGCTCTTTACAGTATCCCCTTAAAGCAGATGATATTGACACTTGTTCACTGACAATGACCTTCCGAGTTCTATGACTACCTATTTAGGAAGCCAGGATTCAAACGTAGATTTTTGTGACTCTAAGGTCCAAGGATTTTAAATACATTTGTAATTCACTTCTAGGAAGTCATCTATCTATGATTTTGACAGTGAGAAAATACTTCCCCAAGAGTCTTGGGTTGTACAGAGGATAACAGGGGACACAAAAATCCAATCATCAATTGGCTTGTCCATCACCACTGGTACAAAGCTCCTTAAAGGTAGAGATGGTATGCCATTTGCCATCTAATTCCAACACTTAGGGTAATGTTTGGCACATAACAGTTAATTAACTGGGTGATTATCCATTCATCCATCATGTCAAATACTTGTAAAGTGAATACATGAAACAAATGAATAAGTGGACACAAAATTGCCTTCTGAGAGGAAATACAGTAAGTAGTAAAGAAAACACTGGAGCCCAGCCAGTGTGACTCAGTTGGTTGAGCCTCATCCCATGCACCAGGAAGTTGCCTGTTCTATTCCAGTCAGGGCACATGTCCAGGTTGCAGGCTCCATCTCCAGCAGGGGGCAGTCAATGGATGTTTCTCTCTCTTTGATGTTTCTATCTCTCCCTCTCCTTTCCTCTCTCACTTTAGTCAATAAGAACTTATTTTTAAAAAGAAAAACACTGCTAAATGTCATTACATTTAAAACAATTACACATAACAATACAGAATCTGAAATTTCAAGAATATGGTAATATAATTTTACATAGAGCAAAAATCTGTTCTGGCTATAAAATAAAGGTTTATCTATTTATTGTTAAATATTTTTAATGATTTTTAGAGAGAGTGGTAGGCAGAGGGAGAGAGAGAGAGAGAGAGAGAGAGAGAGAGAGAGAGAGATAATGTTGATAGACCGGCAATCTAGAAGCATAGTAGAAGAATTTAGAGGACCTGGGAGAGGCAGAGGGGTGTACATTCCTGTACAGAGGATAAGGACACATGGATTTATTGTGATTTTTGACAAACTGGAGATGAAAGATATGAGAGAATTAATTCTTATTCTGTGTCAGTGTGTGTGCGTTGGGGGGAAAGCTATTGTGTGTGGAAGTCAGGTCTAAGTTTATCCTCTTGGTAGGAAATATTTCTGGACAAGAGAGGTGTGGAGATGGAGTCCCACCAGAGGAATGGAGAATTCTGTTGGAGGTGGCACTGTATTTTAATGTTCCTATGGCAATAAAATAAGTCACTCAGATATTACCAGCATGAAACATTTGTACAGGAGCATGCACCAGTCTTTGAAAGAATCCGGATGTGGGTGGAAGATAACAAAGGGCTTCTTTTATTTTAACTAGGATGATCTTCTCAAGCACAAATGTGTTTGTGAGACATTAAGAAGGCCTGGGGCACTCTCAAAATGCGTTTCCCTAGATTTGGTTCTCCTTAAACACACACACACACACACACACACACACACGAAAGGGAAATGCTATCGTTTCTATCCAGCTCATTAATATTCTTTTAATCTTCCATTTTGGCAGTTTAATTTAGTTGATGTTTCTTATTTACATAGAGAAAACATTAATTGATTTAATTCCAGCTTCTGTCTTTCTAGCAAGCCTATTGTTATTTATTGACTTTTACTGATATATGCAGACCTCAGATTCCAGCTCTGAAAGTCTAAGGTCTCCTTTTCAGTGGTCTTTTCTTTTGAACTAGATTATAACTGGGTTTTCCTCTGCACTTGCTTACATCAGACTAACCTTCATTCTAGTCATTTAATAAAAATATAATTGAATACTTATCAATATATTGGGTTTATCAGGAAACTATGATAATAAATACACAATACCAAGGGAGAGGAAACCTCCTATGGAGTGGTGAGGAGCATCTCTGATGAGATGACATTTGACAGAAGCCTGAAGAATGAAAACAGTCTTTTGTAGAAAAAAAAGGATAAATGGATTTCCAAGAGGTGGGAACCACACATGTAAGTGACCTTGGTTGCGTGGAGCCTGGTGGTGCTCAGGGAGAATGGGATGGAGAGCACTGGAGAGGCCACAGGGCTCCTCGTATGCACAACTTCAAAGGACTTGACAATGAGTGGGAATTTATTCAATATGCAAAGGAAGGAAATAGAGAAGTTTTAGGCAGGAATATAATCTGATCTTATCTACCAGTATATGTGAAAAAGTATGCTCAGAATGACAGCTTCCCCATCCAGTAGCCATCACCTCATGTGTTCACACGTGTGTTTAGAGTCAGAGTGATAAAGTTGAAATCCCCAGTTCCAATACCTCTGTTACAATGCATTTAAGTTATTTTACTGTAGATGAGTTATCTGTGGAAGGGTTATAATGATAACCTTTGGGTTTGCTTAAATGATTGAGGGCATTGTGAAGATCACAGCATGATACTGGCATAAAATAGACACTTAATATGTGAATTTCCTTTATTTTTCTGGAATTTTATTATTTACTAGAGGTCGGGTGTACGAAATTCGTGCACAACGGTGCGGGGAGAGGTGTGTCCCTCAGCCCAGCCTGCACCCTCTCACAATCCAGGACTGCTGGCTCCCAACTGCTCACCTGCCTGCCTTCCTGATTGCCCCTAACCGTTCTGCCTTCCAGCCTGATCACCCCTAACCACTCCCCTGCCAGCCTGATTGATGCCTAACTACTCCCCTGCCACCCTGTTTGACCCCAACTGCCCTCCCCTGAAGGCCTGGTCACCACTAACTGCCCTCCCCTGCAGGCCTGGGTCCCCCCGCAACTGCCCTTCTCTGCAGGCCCTGTCACCCCCAACTTCCCTCATCTGTCGGCCTGGTCACCTCTAACTGCCCTCCCCTGCAGGCTTGATTGCCCCCAACTGCCCTCACTTGCAGGCCTGGTCCCTCCCAACTGCCATCCCCTGCTGGCCATCTTGTGGTGGCCATCTTGTGTCCACATGGGGGAAGCCATCTTATGTGTTGGAGTGACAGTCAGTTTGCTTATTACTCTTTTATTAGATAGGATAGAGGCCTGGTGCACAGATGGGGGCCGGCTGGTTTGCCCTGAAGGGTGTCCTGGATCAGGGTGGGGGTTCCCTTGGGGCATGGGGTGGCCTGGGCAAGGGGCCAGTAGTGGTTTGCAGGATGGCCACGCCCCCTAGCATCCCAAGCGGAGGCCTTGGTATCTGGGATTTATTTATCTTCTATAATTGAAAGTTTGTAGCCTGGAGTGGAGGCTAGGGTAGGCCAGGGCAGGCTGAAAGCTCGGCTTCCTCCATCGCCGGGGAAACCCGAGCCTCCTGCTCACTCTGTGGCTACAGCCATTTTTGTTGGGATTTATTTATCTCCTATAATTGAAACTATGTATCTTTGAGCGGAGGCCAAGGCAGGCCAGGAAGCTTGGCTTCCTCTATCGCTGGGGGCAACCCAAGCCTCCTGCTCTCTCCAGCTCTGTTGCTGCTGCCATTTTTGTTGGGATTTATTTATCTTCTATAATTAAAACTTTGTAGCCTTGAGTGGAGTCCAGGGCCAGCCAGGGTGTGTGGGAAGCTTGGCTTCCTCCATTGCTGGAGAAACCCAAGCCTCCTGCTCGCTCTGTGGCTGCAGCCATCCTGGTTGGGTTAATTTGCATACTTGATCCTGATTGGCTGGTGGGCCTGGCTTGTGGGTATAAGGAGGCGCGGTCAATTTGCATATTACTCTTTTATTAGATAGGATATTAGATCATCTCAGCTGTGTAAGAATGGCTTGTAAATAATATAAATAATTAAAGCATAGGACATTTTATTTCATTTAGGGAGGAGAATAAAACAAAACTATATATAGTTTTGAACCACTACCACAATCAATATATAAACCATCCCCATCATACCAAAGAAATTACCTTATGCCCTTTTTTTATTTACCCCCTTTCCCACACCAGAGGAGGGGCCAATGGCGGTCATATTTCCGTCTCTAGTATTGTGCCTTTTCAAAAGTGTCATACCAATGGAATCATGTAATAGGCTGTTTTTTGTTGAGGTAGGAGACAAAATAATAAATATGTAAATTATTGAAAGTATTAGGAGGTGGTATATCCTACCTTATAATAGACAAATATGCAAATTGACCACACCTACGCTACGCCCAAGCCACGCCCATCAACTAAGCCACGCCCACCAACCACGCCCACCAACCACGCCCAGCAGGAAACCCTTGCAGGGACATTGGGGTGTGGTGGAGCCTGCACGGATCGCAGGCAACGACCAGGGGGTCGGCTCCTACGATCCGTAGCAGGGAGGCTGGGGTGCAGCAGAGCCAAGGCCGCAGCCTGGGGCCAAGCCCGGACCCTGAAAGAAGGCAGAAGGCGGTGGCCACAGCCAAGGCCTGGGTCCCCGGTGCCGGCAGAAAACTGGTGCAGGCAGCCAGGTGAATGAAGGTCTATTGCACGAATCTTCGTGCAAACGGGCTACTAGTGTAAAAAATAAAAATAAAAAACAGTGTAAAGGGAATGGGGAGTAGTGAGTATAATAATAAGCTCTATGACTATCAATGTGTATCGAAGCCATATTTCACCTCGCCCACAAAGTGGAATTTTCTCACCCCTCCAACACTGCCATTACCTATGTCAAAATGATTATGATGATCCATTTCCCATTCTGTATGGAAGGCTAGTTGGGATATCATTTAGTTCTGTGTAGGTAATGGCATCAACCTCATGCATCTCAGTACCTTGTGACTATCAGATGAGATGCTGAAAGCAGGAAATAAGGTACCAGAGCTGCTGTATGCCATTTAAATCATGGTGTGCGTCCTGCCCCATCCCAGGTTGTACCATGAGCATATTGACTGATAGACAGATATTTTTCTCCTCACAAATGTCCTTTACTTTATGTCTAGTAATATTTTATAACATAATCCTGGTGTAGCTTCTTTGTATGTATCATGATTTGGGAATAATTTTCTTATTTTTGAACACTATTAGTTTCCAAATTTTCACTGTGACAAAATATTTACACATATTAGTTTGGATATATTTGTGGTTTTATCCTTAAGATAAGTTGCTAAAGGTGAAACTGTGGGTTCAGTGTAAATGCCGAACCTTAATTTTTTATGCAAATTACCATTTGCCTACTAGAAAGCATGAATTTAGCTTCACCTCTCTAGCCATGTATGAGAATGTTTATTTTTCTATATTCTTGCTAACGATTGTGTCATCTTCCTTTTTACCTTGTCCATTTGAAAGGTGCTACTTGGATCACATTAATGTTTTAATTTGCCCTATCATTGACTGTAAGGTTTACTGGGATTTGTGTCTCTTTTGGGAATTGCTCATTTTTATTCTGTTGATTTGCATTTTCTTTTTTGTAAATTTTTATTTATTTTTGTAATTACAGTTGACATACAATGGTATATTAGTTTCATGGCACAACATAGTTATTAGATATTAGAGGTCTGGTGCATGAAATTTATGCATGGGTAGGATCCCTAGGCCTGGCCAACAATCAGGGCCGATCTGTGGGGCACCGGTAGGGCTATCGGGGGCCCCTGCTTGCACCCACCTTGGCTGTCCTGGGCCTGTGGGCTGGGACAGCTCCTGCATTGAGTGTCTGCCCCCTGGTGATCAGTGCACGTCATAGCCACCAGTTGTTCTGCCATTCAGTCAATTTACATATTAGACTGTTATTATATAGGATTTATACAAAGTGGGGCAAAAGTAGATTTACAGTTGTATGGAAAATAGTTTAATAATAAATTTAAAAAATATACAAGAATAAACTGTTGCAATACTCACAACTATAAACCTACCTTTGTCACATACTGGATATCTTACAAAATGATCACCCCAATAAGTCTGTTACCTATCTGACACATACATAGTTATTACAATCTTTTTGACCAAAGTATATTCCTTATGCTGTACTTTATATCCCTTGAGTGTTTTTACAACTGCCAATTTGTACTTTTTAATTTCTTTCCCTTTTTCACTTATCTTCCCAACCCTCTCTCATCTGGTAAACATCAATTTGTTCTCTGTATTATATGTCTGTTTCTGTTTTGTTTATTTTATTTTTATAGATTTAACATATAAGTGAAATCATATGGTATTTGTTTTTCTGTTCAACTTATTTCACTTAGCATAATACCCTCTAAATTTATCCATGTTTTCATAAATGGTAAGATTTCATATGTTTTATAGCTGAGTAACATTCATTGTTTATATGTACCACCACTTCTTTATTCATTTATCTATTGATGGACACTTAGGTTATTTCCATACATTTGCTATTGTAAGTAATATAAGTAATGCTGCAATGAACATAGGGATGTAAATATCTTTTCAAATTAGTGTTTTGGCTTTCTTTGGATAAATACCAAGAAGTGTATTTGCTGGATCATAGGGTAGTCCTATTTTTAATCTTTTGAGGATCTTTTATATTGTTTTCCATAGTGGCTGCACCAATTTATAATCCCACCATTATACTGTCTTTTATGTCTAAACAAGAGGCCTGGTGCATGAAATTTGTGCACAGGAGGGGGGTCCCCTCAGCCCACCCTGCACTCTCTTCAATCCAGGACCCCTTGGGGGATGTCTGCTTGCTGGCTTATACCTGATCCCCAGGATCAGGCCTAAACCTGCAGTCAGACATCCCTCTCACAATCCTGGACTACTGGCTCCTAATCGCTCATGTGCCTGCCTGCCTGGTTGCCCCTGACTGCCCCCACCTGCTGGCCAGATTACTTCTCACTGCCTTTATGTGTTGGCCTGATCACCCCTAACTGCCCCGCACCCCCACTGGCCTGGTTACCTCTTACTGTCCCCCCTGCCAGCCTAGTCACTTCCAACTGCCCCTCCTCTGCCAGCTTGGTTGACCTTAACTGCCCCCCACTGCCGGCCAGGTTGCCCCCAACTTCCCCCTCCCTGCTGTCCTGGTCACTCCTAACTGCCCTCCCCTGCCAGCCTGGTCACCCCTTACCAGCCTGGTTGCCCCCAACTGCCCCCCTTCCCAGCATGGTTGCCCCCAACTGCCCCCCTCTGCCGGCCTTGGTTGCTCCTAACTGCCCCCCACCCCCAGCCAGCCTGGTATCCCCCAACTGCCCCTCCCTGCTGGCCTGATCACCCCTCATGGCCCCCCAACAGCCTGGTCGCCCCACGCAGCCTGCTTGTTCAGTCGTTTGGTCATCCCTCACTAACCCCCCTGTTGGCCTGGTCATAGGCAGCCATCTTGTGAGGGCATAAGGGTTAATTTGCATATTACCTCTTTATTATATAGGACTAGAGGCCCAGTGCATGAAATTAATGCACGTGGGGGTGGGTGTCCCTCAGCCCAGCCTGCACTTTCTCACAATCCAGGTCCCTCAGGGGATGTCCAACTGCCAATTTAGGCCCAATCCTGCAGGCAGTCAGACATCTCTCTTGCAATCCAGGACCGCTGGCTCCTAACTACTCACCTGCCTGCTTGCCTTATCACCCCTAACTGCTTGCCTGCCTGCCTGATCACCCCTAACTGCTCACCTACCTGCCTGATTGCCCCTAACCACTCGCCTGCCTGTCTGATCACCCCTAACTGCCTCTGCCTTGGCCCCCACACCCAGCACCCAGGCTTCCCTCCCTCTGGCCAGACATAGGCAACTGGGACCCAAGATTCCCTCCCTCTGGCCGGCCTCAGGCACCTGGGACCCAGGCTGAGTTCGCCTGGGCCGGCCACAGGCACGCAGCATCTGGGCCGTCTTCACCCAGGCCAGCTGCAGGCACCTGGGACCCTGGCCAGCTTCGCCTGGGCAGGCACCTGGGTCTCCAGGCCAGCTTCGCCCGGGCAGGCACCCAGGACCCCGGGCTTTGCCACCCGGGACAGCTGCAGGCACCTGTGATCCTGGGTGGCTTCACCTGGGCCGGGGCTTTGTCAGGAAAGATGTCCAGAAGAGGTCTGGTCTATCTGGTCTAATTAGCATACTACCCTTTTATTAGTATAGATATTACATTGTATGCATATACCATAATTCTATTAACCAATCAATGAACATTTAGGTTGTTTTTAATTTTTAGCTATTTTGAATAAAGCTGCTATGGACATCTGTTTATACATCTTTGTGGAGATATCTATTTTTTATTTCTATTGGGCAAATTTCTAGTGGGATTGCTGAGTCTTATGGTGATGTTTAACTTTGTAAGAAATGGTCAAAGTGCTTTCCAAAGTGATCAGACTATTTGGCATTCTCCCCAGTAGTGTGTGAGTGGTTCCAGTAGCTCTGCATGTTCAGTAGAACTTGGCATTGTTTTTGTTTGTTCATTTTTTAATTTTAGTGACTCTATTTTATTTATAATGTTAGTTCATTGATCCTTTTAAGATGTAAGTAAATTCAGTTTTTGACTACTAAATTTAATTATTATTTGAGTCAAACTACCTAACATAATCTTCCTTTCTATTCATTCTTTCATTCATTCTATAAACTTTTACTCAGCATGCACCATGAGTTACTTAGAAGTTTACATCTAAGAATAATATAATGTGAGCACTACTAGAATCAATGACTTCATGAGAATACAGTAGTTGCTCAAAAGATCTTTTCCTAATTTTAACTAAGATAAATCTTAAAAGATGAAAGGGAGTTTGTCTGTAATGTAGGAATATGAAGGCAATCCAGAAAATGGTAGCACAGAAATGTCCAATGGCATTAGAATTTTTCAGGCTACATATAATTAAGTCCAAAGTTGAGAAGTAGAGATATTGCTAACTATTGACCTGGTTCTCTTTATCTGAAATTTTGGAGTCTGGAGCAGTTTAACATCTCCTAAAAACAGAAATTATCCTTGCTGAATATCCTTCTAATACATATGCCCCTTTTCATATTTCAAAATATTTTTTCAATATGGAGTAGTTACATAGTTTTCTAGTGGCAGCTGAAAGAAATGGGCATTATTCAAATTATCCTTACTTTCCAACTTTTGACATCTGCTGTGCTCCATCTATAATGGTAACAGAGACCCAGGTCACAGAGACAGACCAACACTTTTCCTGTTCTACCTGCTAGTTTTCTAACCGTCCATCTGCAGTCTTATTAATTCACTAGCGTTCCCATTGCAGGAAAAATCCTGCAATAGGGTTTCCTGCTGCACTCTACCCCACCCTGCCTTCTCCACCAGCCTGCCTGCTTTTCTCCCTTTTCTGCCAGCCCGCCCACTCTCCTTCCTTCGCCCCTGGCCCCGCCTCCACTCCTCCCTTCTCCTCCCCCGGCTTGCTTGCTTCTCCGCAGCTTTGCTCCCTCCTGGAGCTCTTGGCTTCTTTCTACGCTGTCTTTGTTGGGGTAATTTGCATACTCATCCTGATTGGTTGGTGGGCGTGGCTTGGCTGGTGGGCATGGCTTGGGCGTAGTGAAGGTGCGGTCAATTTGCATATTTGTCTATTATTAGGTAGGATTCCAGGGTAGATTGACAATTTGAGCCAGTGTCAATCACTATTCTGCTTGATAATATTTGAACCTTATAGTTACGACGTACTTTTTGAACCTTGTAGTTATGATCTATTTGACACATAGTTATGCAATTTAACATAATGGGGCATTATTTATACATTGGCCTTTATACCTGGAAGCCCCTCTCTCTCAATCATGAATACTGAGGAAACACATCATTGTAGAGGAGATGAGGTCACTCCTGGCTCTGAACCCTCAGTGACTTCCCATCTCACTTAGTAAAAGCCAACATCTTTGTAGTGTACCAAGGAATCACATGTTTTAGCCCTTCCTTTCTCCCTGTCCTCCTTCACTTTGTCTTCCAGTTCTCTCCTCCTCCTCCCTTTAACCCTCACACCCTGGTCTCTTATTTTCCCTCTTCTTAAGATTTTGGAATTGGGTGTTCTAGCTATAATGCCTACTTATATCTTTCAGATTTTTACCCAACTTTTACATTTTACCGAGGCATATCCTAAGCACTCTATTTAATTGCAATCTAAACTCTCTTATCCACCTTAAACTGCTCCTATTTTTCACAGCACTTATCCACTATGACTTATTCTATGGGTAATACTTTACTATTTGCTGTTTATTGTATGTCTCCTTTTACAAAAACATAACCTCCGTTAGGAGCAGGATTCTGTCTATTTTGTTCACTGAGGTAGTTTGAGTAGCTTAATATATTTAATGATGTACATGTAATACTGAAACACTGACCCTCACTTAATAGGTGATTAATAAATATAAGTTGAACAAATAAACAAATGGTAAAATGTATAGCACTAGGAAAATAATGTCATGACATTAAGTAATTAATGTAGAAAAAATAAAAGGAAATAGTGCTATGACCTCATGTCATTCCAAATGTTAACTGCCATTGGATTAAAGACATAAATGTAGAGAGCAAGAATTTAAGATATTTGAAAGAGGTTATAAAAAAGTAATTTTATTACTGTAAATGGATAGGATTTCCTAAACAAAACAAAATTGTACTAACAAATGTTAACTATGTAAAAGAAATAGGTTCTATTAAAATTTAAAAACATATTAAATAATAAACAGAACAAAATTAAAATCCATACCACAAAATGAGAAAAATACTACAAATGCATCCCGAAACAGGATTATTATTCAAAATATAAAAGAAATTCTTACAAATCTTTAAAAGAAAAAAAAAAAAGAAAATCAACATAAAATGCAGGAAGCCATCAACAAGGATTTTACAAGAAATGATGCAGGAAGTCCCACAAAAGCATATAAATATGCTAAACCCAATTTATAGTCTTAGAAATGTAAATTAAAACAAATGATTCAATTTAGATGCCAGTCTGACTAGTCCTATCTAATAAAAGAGTAATATGCAAATTGACTGTCACTCCAACACACAAGATGGCTGCCCCCATGTGGTCAAAGATGGCTGCCCCCATGTAGACACAAGATGGCTGCCACAAGATGGCCAACAGGGGAGGGCAGTTGGGAGGGACCAGGCCTGCAAGCGAGGGCAGTTGGGGGCAATCAAGCCTGCAGGGGAGGGCAGTTAGGGGTAACCAGGCTGGCAGAGGAGGAAGTTGGGGGTGACCAGGCCTGCAGGGAAGGGCAGTTGGGGGGACCCAGGCCTCCAGGGGAGGGAAGTTGAGGGGGCCAGGCCTGAAGGAGAGGGAAGTTGGGGGTGACCAGGCCTACAGGGGAGGGAAGTTGTGGGTGATTGGGCCTGCAGGGAAGGGCAGTTGGGGGGGACCAGGCCTGCAAGGGAGGGCAGTTAGGGGCGATCAAGCCTGTAGGTGAGGGCAGTTTGGGGTGACCAGGCTGGCAGAGGAGGGAAGTTGGGGGGGACCAGGCCTGCAGGGGAGGGAAGTTGGGGGTGATTGGGCATGCAGGGAAGGGCAGTTGGGGGGGACCAGGCCTGCAAGGGAGGGCAGTTAGGGGCGATCAAGCCTGCAGGAGAGGGCAGTTAGGGGTGACCAGGCTGGCAGAGGAGGGAAGTTGGGGGGGACCAGGCCTGCAGGGGACAGCAGTTGGGGGGAACCAGGATGGCAGGGGAGAGAAGTTAGGGGTTATCAGGCTGGCAGGGGTGGGAAGTTAGGGGTGACTGGATTGGCAGGGTAGGGCAGTTACGGGTGACCAGGTTGGCAAGGGAGGGCAGTTAGGGGCAATTGGGCTGGCAAGGGAGCAGTTAGGCATCAATCAGGCTGGCAGGGGAGTGGTTAGGTGGTGATCAGCTGACAGGCAGAAGTGGTTAGAGGTGATCAGGAAGGCAGGCAGGTGAGCAGTTGGGAGCCAGCAGTCCTGGATTGTGAGAGGGATGTCCCACTTCCCGTTTAGGCCCGATCCAGGGAAGTGGGACATCCCTTGAGGGGTCCCAGATTGGAGAGGGTGCAGGCTGGGTGGAGGGACACCCCTGCCCCGTGCACGAAATTCATGCACCGGGCCTCTAGTAAATAAATAAATATGTAAAATAAAAAGTCAGTCCACAGTAAATGTTGGCATAAATGCAGAACTAAGGAAACTCTCATACAATGTTATTGGTTATATACAGGATATGGACTTTTAAAAATACCTGTTACTTAATTACATAAAAAATAAAGGTTTAGAGTGATCAGTAATGTGTAATCAATTTTTATTCTTAAAAGTATCAGGAAAAAATAACAATAATAGAAATCTCATTAACTCAAAATACCAGAAATTTTAATTAGATGGATACATCTGGCAATTTAACATATTAACATTAAAAACTGTACTATATTGGGTATAAATTAGGGTAGAGGAGAAAAGTTTATATTTTTTTTGTGTATTCTTGTTTCAATTGTTATATATATAGCTAACTGATTTTTTTCAAGAATCACATAACCAGGGTTAGAACCTCAACCTGGTAATATGCCCTAAACAGGAATCAAACCCACCACCTTTTGGTAAAGAGGAGGATGCTCCAACCAGCTGAGCAACACTGGCCAGGGCTATAGTTAATTGATTAATAAGACAAGAATATTGCTAATAATTTTCAAAACATTTTATTTTTGTACTTAGACAATAAATTAAAACAATGGCTTAATACAGTGGTCAGCAAACTCATTAGTCAACAGACTCAAATATCAACAGTACAATGATTGAAATTTCTTTTGAGAGTCAAAAACTGACTTCTGTGCATGGGCCACGAAGTTTCAATCACACTGTACATGCGCGCCCGCACGTGGTATTTTGTGGAAGAGCCACACTCAAGGGGCCAAAGAACCACATGTGGCTTGCAAGCCGCAATTTGCCGACCACTGGCTTAATATATAAACAGGTTTTTAAGAAGAATGCTTTGAAAATTCGTACATCAACTAGAAAAAATCAGCATATACACAAATGTGAAGTTGATTACATCTAATTACCTTGTAATGAATCTAATATGTATTTAAAATAAAAGCATAAATAAAAGAACCAAACCATTTAAAAATTGGGATTCGCTAAATAATTCTTGCATTACATAAGAAATAATACTTACAATTATAGAATATTTAATTACTAGAGGCCCAGTGCATGAGAATTCATGCACTGGAGGGGGGTGTCTCTCAGCCTGGCCTGCCCCCTCTCATAGTCTGGGAGCCCTCAAGGGCGGGAGGTGACCTGGCGATCAGGGGATGGCGATGTCCCATCACACTTCTGCTGCTGCCACTGCCAGCAGCTCAAGCCTTGGCTGGCCCTGGTTACCTGAGACTCGGGTGGCCCTGGGCGGCTGGGCAGCTGCCATCCGAGGCTTACCTTCACCTCGGGCCGGCCATGGGAGGCTGGATGGCTAACATCTGAGGTTTGCCTGTGCCTTGGGCTGGCCCTGGGCGTCTGGGGAGCTGAGAAGAATGGGGGTCTCCGGAGGTAGGCACACAGAGCCGCCCCGGCAGGGCTGAGGGGACTGGCCGTGGCCATCTTGTGGCTGTGGGTGCCACCATCTTTGAAGGCGTGACAGTCAATTAGCATATTCCCTCCTTATTGGCTGTGGGTGCTGCCATATTTGAGGGTGGGGCAATCAATTAGCATATTTCCTCCTTATTGGCTGTGGGCACCGCCGCCTTTGTGATGGCATGAGGGTCAATTAGCATATTCCCTCTTTATTAGCTAGGATAAGTTAAAATTGGGCCAGCAGGGGAGAGCAGTTGGGGATGATCATGTGGGCAGGGGGAGCAGACACCACCCCCATGCATGAATTTCATGCATTGGGCTTTTAGTTGTAAATATAACATTGCCAAAAGACTAACAATAGGTGGAAATAATTAATACAGGTGAAAGAAGCAATTGACATATTAGAAAACAAAATAACACTGAAATTGAGAGAAACAAGATTGCAATGTAAGTAAACTCTTGCACTTGCCACCTCCCACAACCACATTCAAAATTACAGCTAAAATGCAGAGCAACCGTCATTCAAAGGACCTGAAATCTGGCTGAATGGAAGTCCTACAATTAGAGAAGTAAAGAAGAAAACACATTGAGACTGGTAGAAGGGGAGGAGTGGCAGAATGGGCTGGTCTGACACCCATTTGTGGCATTTTTTTAATTGAGAGGGATATCACCAAGGCCTCCTGTGGGAAGCTAGGGGTCCCAGCCCCACATCCATCCCCCAGTCCAAGGTTCCAGAGCTGGAAAGAGAAGACCCTGTAACTTCTGGCTATAACAACGAGTGTGGATTGTGGCTGAGGGACAGGGAGTCTAATGTAGTCCCATGTGTTCCTCTTAAAGGGTCTGCACACAAACTTACATGGTCTCACTTTATCTGAGCTCCAGTGCCAGGCAGCAGCTTTGCGGGAATCTAGGGACATACCGGGAGGAACTGGACTCTCTGACCTTGGGACTGGAGTCAAGGGTGGCTTTCTCCCAGACAAGGGTTCTCACAGGAGTCATTATTCCTGTGGTGGGACCTCCCCCATCACAGAGCTGACTGGCAGCCATAACTTAGTTTCCATCAGCTTGGGCCTGGTGATTCCCTGAGACCCTGCCCCATCCAATTTGCAGCCCCACCCAAGCTGTTTGCAGGTGCTCTTCCTTATGAATGGCCTGTTCTGGCTTAGACTTCAGACTTTGCTAAAATCTCTTAAATAAGCAGCAGCTGGAGTCAGCATGCCAAAAACCTATCAATAAGAGGTCCAAGATTCAGCACTGACACCAGCCGACCTTGCTTCACAGCTTGGCCTTGCCTAGGCATTTCATAGCCCAAGTAGCAGTGACCTGCAGATCTCTTTGTAGCTCCTGCCAGGTGGCCCCAGGGAGTGGCTGACTTTGTACCTCCCAGAGCCAGTGCACTAGGTGGACAGCTGCAGACCCTACCAGATTATAACTCTATGCATCCACAAGCGACCCACTCAAAGGGCAGACTCAGTGAGCACCAAAGCCCCACTAAAGCAAGTTCTACTCCATAAGGGTGTCTCCTGCACAACAGCTCTTCCACTATAGTCTCAGCTGGTCCTCACAATCAATTGGCTTAGAGGTCAATTCCTCCAAAGGGTTAAAGACAAAGAGAGAATCTTAAAAGCAGCAAGAAAAAAGCAGTAAGTTACCTCCAAGAGAGCACTCATACAACTGTCAGATGATTTCTCAACAGAAACTTTGCAGGCCAAAGGGAGTGGCAAGAAATATTCAAAGTGATGAATAGCTAGGACCTACAGCCAAGATTAATCTACCCAACAAAGCTCTCTCTTAGAATTGAAGGTTAGGTAAAGAGCTTCACAGATAAGAAAAAACTAAAGGAGTTCATCACCTCCAAACCAGTATTACATGAAATGTTGAAGGGTATTCTTTAATAAGAGCAAGAAAAAGAAAAAAAATATAAAAAATATGTCAATAAAATAGCAATATATGCATAAGGATCAACAATTAAATCTAAAAAAGTAAAAATAAATGAACAAGAAATCTAATAAACAAAATAAACTGATGAATAAAATAGAATCAGAGGCATGGAAACATGGAACAGACTGATGAATCTCAGAGAGAAGAGATTAATCAAAGATCTTATATGTATATATATGCATTACTTATGCGTACAGATAATAATGGGGTGAAGGCCTGGGGCAAGGCATGAACCAGGTGGAGGGGAGCAATTGGGAGGAAAAGAGGGGCATCTGTAATACTTTCAACAACAAGTATCTTTTTAAATAATAAAAACAAAATAGCACTGAAATTGATGAATAAATCTAAGTACACTTTGAAAATTCTCAAGAAAATAGACACACAAAACTAGAATAAATGAGTAGCAGAAAAGTTGGAAAACATACATAAAACAGAGATTAAGACAGAAAGAACAGACAAATAGATTAATGGAACAGAATAAAGGCCCAGAAACAGCCCTCAATAGTTAACTGATCTTCAACAAAGAAGTAAAGGCAATATGATGGAGCAAAGATAGTCTCTTCAATGAAAGCTACTGAAACACCTGGGCATCCAAATATTAAAAAAGAAAGAAAGAAGAAAGAAAGAAAGAAAGAAAGAAAGAAAGAAAGAAAGAAAGAAAGAAAGAAAGAAAGAAAGAAGGGAAGGAAGGAAGGAAGGAAGGAAGGAAGGAAGGAAGGAAGGAAGAAAAGTGAATCTAGAGTCACAACTTACCATATTCACAAAAATAGCTCAAAGTGGATCATAGACCTAAATGTAAAATGCAAAACAATAGAAATCCTAGGAGACAAAAATAGAAGAAAGCCTAGATGACTTTGAGTATGAGGATACTTTTTTAAATAGAGCACCAACGACATTATCAATGAAAAAAATTGAAATACAAAATAAAGAGAATTAGAGTATAGCCACAAGCTTGGATACAATATTCGAAAAAGACACAACTGATAAGTACTATTATCCAAAATATATGAAGAATCCTTAAAACTCAACAATAAGAAAACAAACAGCCCTATTAGAAAGTGGGCCAAAGACCTGAACAGACACCTCATCAAAGATATATAGATAGGAAAAAATATGAAAACATACTCCACATCAAATGTAATTAGAAAATTACAAATTAAAATAATCATGAAATACTACCACACATCTATTAAAATCTAGAACATTGACAATACCAAAGGCTGACAAGGATGTAGAACAACAGAAATTATCATAAAATTCTGGTTGGAATGCAATATTTATAGCCACTTTGAAAGATAGTTTTGTAATGGACTTTTATCCACAGAATCCAGTAATCCAAAGGTATTGAAAATTTATGTCCACACAAAAACCTGCAACCGAATGTCATAGCAGGCAGCTTTATTGATCATTGCTAATAGTTGGAAGCTGCCAAGATGTCCTTCAATAGGCAAGTGGAAAAATAAGCTGGCACATCAAAAAAAATGGAATATTATTCAGTGCTAAAAAGAAATGAGCTATCAATTCATTAAAAGACATGGAGAGACTTTATCGCTAGCTGAACAAAGGCAATATGGACAAGCTGCACACTGAGCATTCTCTTGAGCCTTCAGCACAGAGGCCTTCTCTGGGGCTGCAAGAAAGCTCTAAGTGAGGGAGAGAGTTCCACAAGAGGAGGAAGAGAGAACTGAAATCTGCACGTAAACTGATCATATATGTATCTGACCCATGGACTGAGCATGCTGGGGACAGCAACAGAGAATCTGATGGAAAATAGTAGCTGGAAAACTGAAAGCATGCACAGCAGCTTTGACTATCATCCACCAAACAGAAGATAATACTTATTGTTTGAATCCCACCAAGTTACAGGAGCAATTCATCCAGCTTCCTATCAAAACCCAGGAAACAACATACTTAATGAGCAAAGAATATATACTACTAAAGGCCTGGTGCACAAAATTTGTGCAAGAGTAGGCCTTCCTTCTCCTGGCTGCCGGCACCAACTTCCTTCTGGCACCCAGGACCCGGGCTTCCCTCACAGCCCTGGCTTTGTCAGGAAGGACATCAGGTCTAATTAGCATATTACACTTTTTATTATTATAGAAGATGCCTAAAGACTTCTCCAAAAGTCCAATCTTCAACATAGCCACAGTAACAGTACATGAAACCAAGCATACAGAAGTTTAAGGTTGTCTGTTGGTAATTTACTTGCTTATTTAAACAAAAGCAATATGATTCAAAGAACCAAAATAAGAAGCAGAAGCTCTATGGTATATATAAGATTCATCATACAATCAAAACAATATACATGAGAAAAAAAGCATTAAAATACAAACCATAGTTAAGAGAAAAATAGGCACTAGAAATAGATACACAGTTTACACAGATGTCAAAATTATCAGACAAGTACTTTGAAGAATCTATTATAATTATGCTGAATAACATTAGAAAGATGGTGTAGTGAATAAACAGATGGTAAACAGCATCATCATAAAGCAAATGTAATAAAGATCGATTTTGAATTCTAAAATTAAGAATTAAAGTATCTGAAATAAAAGTTCAATGCATTGGTGTAACAGCACATGGATGGCAAAAAAAAAAAAAAAAATTCAAGGGACTCAAAGATCGAACAATAGATATAAGGAACCTGCTTCACAGAAATAAATAAGATGGAAAAATATGTTGACAGAGCCACAGTTACTTGTAGAATAATATGAAGTTGTATAAGATTATAAGAAGTTGTATTATTTTTTTTGTAGTTCCCTCATTTCTGTTTCCTTCTTTTGCTGATCTGCTCTGTCACTGATGATTCCCTGTGATGGTGGTATGCTCTAATTTCCTTCTCCATTAGGCTTTTATAAAATACTATAGCCCCGGTTCATGGATTCGTGCACTGGTGGGGTCCCTCAGCCTGGACTGTGCCCTCCCTTTCAATATCTGGGACCCCTTGGAAGATGTTGGAGAGTCGGTTTCAGCCTGATCCCTGCAGGCCAGGCCGAGGGACCCCACCGTTACATGGCCTTTAGTATGCATATAAGATCTTTGGTTAATCTCTTCCCGCCCTTGCCCCTCCCCCTTCCCACTGAGATTCATCAGTCTGTTTCCTGTTTACATGTTTGTGCTTTGAGTGTCTGCCCCCTGGTGGTCATTGCATGTCATAGCTACCAGACGGTTGGCAGGTCGGCTGGTCGCTTAGGCTTTTCTATATATCTTACCTAATAATAGACAAACATGTAAATGGACCATACCTCTGCTACACCCAGAGCCAATCAGGAGTGAGTATGCAAATTAACCCAACAAAGATGGAAGATTAATTTGCATATGCAGGCGCAGACTGGGCAGGTGGGATGCCTGCTATGAGGGTGAGGGAAGGGGGTGGAGGGAGCTACAGGAGAGGTGCTCTGGCCAGGAGTGAGGACTTGGCGGCTCTGGGGCAGCCCAGGAGCGGGGACTTGCTGGTTTCTGGGTGGCTGGGAGAGAAGCCAGGGGAAGAAAGGACTATTCTTGCATGAATATCGTGCAATGGGCCTCTAGTAGATTTTATAAAGGCAATAGTTCATTTTAGTCTTATAACAACTTAACTTTGATCGTATATATAAAAAAAAACTGCTTCTTTCCTCCTATCTTTTGTTTTTGATGTCAAAATTTGCCTACTTTTATATTGTGCATCTATTAACAAATTATTTTAACTATATTTATTTTTAGTACTCTTGTTTGTTAACTTTAATACTGGAGTTCACTTGTTAACACTCTACCATATTATTGTATTTGAGTATTCTGAATATGACTATATGCTTATCTTTACCAATGTCATTTATATTTACAAATGTTTTCATATTTCTATTGGTATGTTTTCAGCTTGAAGAACTCCTTTTAGCATTATATAAGGCAGGTCTAGTGGTGGTGAATTCCTTCAGGTTTTGTTTGTCTGAGGGAGTCTTTATCTCAGCTTTATTTATGAAGGACAGCTTTTCCAGTAAATATATTCCTGGTTGAAAATTGTTGTAGTTGTTATTGGTTATTCTTTTAAGCACTTTGAATATATCTTTCCACTGTATTCCATCCAATATGGTCTCTGCTGAGAAATGCACACTAGCTTTATGGGGGTACCCTTGCAAGTCATGAGCCATTTTTTTGCCTTACTGTTTAAGATTCTCTTTTTGACTTGGATTTATTATAATGTATCTTGGAGAGGACCTCTTTAAATAGATATTGTTTTGGTGACTTGAGTTTTATGAACTTGACTATCCAAATTTCTTTCTAAATGAGATATTTTCAGATATTATGTATTTAAATAAGCTCATACACAAATTGTTTTTTTTTTAATTGTCCCATAGATCACATAGGCATTCTACACTTGTTTTTATTTTTATTTGTGCTTCTCTGATTGGATATTTTCAATTGATTTGTCTTTAAGCTCAGTTATTCTTTGTTCTGCTCAGTCATCTTGTTAAAGCTCTATGTTGAATTTTTCAGTTTATCCATTGTATTCTTTAGTTCCAAAATACCTTTGTGTTTCTTATTCTATAGTTCAACATTCCTATGTGTTCTTTTTTTTTATGTTTTCTATATCTTTGTTGAACTTCTCATTTTGTTCTTGGATTGTTTTCCTGATGTTTTAAAATTGCTTATCTCTTATAGCTTTTTGAGCATCTTTAGTGTACTTATTTTGAATCTTTCTAGATAATTTATTTGGGCTAACTACCAGAAGTTTACTCTATTCCTTGGTGGAGTCATGTTTTTCCAGTTATTTTTTATCTCATTACCTTTCATAGGTTTCTGTGCATTTGAAGTAGTAGTCATCTCTTCCAGGCTTGATGTGATGACTTTGATATGGTGAGAGTTTTACCTACCAGTTGGGCATGCTATTGCATGATCTGACCACATGGCTAGTATTGCTGTACAGTAAGTTGGGGGTGGGGGGTGGGGGGAGGGGGGGAAGCGGGAGGAGAGGAGTGGGAGCAGGGGTGATGGCACCAAATCCAGGGGTGTGTGATGTTTCTTTAGCTCAGGCTTCTGGAGTTAGCAGCATTGACAACTATGTCAATAGCAAGCAATGACATCCACAGTGGCTGTAAGGGCTGTTAGGTTCCATAGTGGCACCTCTAGGTCCAATGTCTACAGACCAGAGCTCTGTATGGTGTGTACATACCCAGCTGTGGGGGCTAGTTGCAGGTGTGTGTGCAGTGGCAGGGGCTGGTTGCAGACTCACACATGTTGGGGGTCCTGGCTGTTGGCATATACTACTATGGTTTCTGGGTTTCATTTCAGATGCACAGGGTACCAGTGTGGGGTTGTAGTTTGTGCAGGTGCACTGCTGGAGGAGTGAGCTACATTTGAGCAAAGTGGTTCATGTTAGTGAAAGAAGACAGGGCTTGATCCAAGGCCACAAACAGCTGTGAGGGCTCTGGCTGTTATGTATGCTCTCCTGTGGTCACCCAGTCTTCCCTGGAGCATGGACAGAGCAGTGGGAGCTGGTGATGAGCATCAGGCCAGTGATGTGAAGCTGGGGGCCCAGCCCTAAGCACTGACAGAGTAGGGAGGGTCCGCTGTAGAGACCTGGGCCGGTGTCTGGCACACACACAGCTTGTAGTGGCCTGGGCTGCCTGTCAGTCCTCCTCTTCCTTTCCTGGTGAAGCGAATGTTTTCTCACTGAGGAGTTTCCATGTAGCACGGAGCAGTGTCAGCGTGGGTGATGGATGATGAAAGTAAAATGACACCATTCATCCTTCCCTTTCAATGTCGCCATTCTCAGGATCTTTGTGGTACAGTGTTGCTGAAGTTTCCTAAGTGGACTCCAGAGCTCTCTCAGGCTAATTGTGTTCATGTAGAGCTGTCTAAGGTTGACCTGTTGGGGGAGGGGAGGAATAAAGGCTAGGGTCTTCTTTGTTTAACAGATTTATGTTAAACAGGTGATGTCATCTCTGTTTAACATTGGATAATGCTTATCAATATTTAACAAAATGCCTGACAAATGGAAAGTTATAGGAAATTCAGATGCTATTAGTATTTCCATTGTTAATGCTTTATCTCTTGATTTAGCAAAACATCCAGAGACAATGTTCAAGGGATGTCTTCCTCCCGCCGTATCAGAAATTAAGCCCTTTTAACCCTGTGCTGTCTCTACAAGTAAACTAGTGACTTTTCTCTATCAGACCTGCACAGTCTAAGTTGGACTGTATGTTTGATTTTGTTTCAGATATGTTATGATATGTTAATATTTTGACCTAATAACCTAAGAACCAAAGTATTATTTTATATGTATTAATTTCAAAACACTAGCAAACTAAATCAGAAACATATGGGTTAATATGTAAGCAGCATTTACTTAGTAAGAGAGAATCATGGCAATGATTCTGAACAGTCTGACTCCAAGTCTGATAGAGGGAAATTGGTAGTTTACCTGTAGAGACAGCACAGAGGTTAAAAGGGCTTAATTTCTGGTGGGAGGTGGGGAGGACATCCCTTGAATATAATCTGTAGATGCTTTTCTAAATCAATAGATAAAGCATTAGCAATAGAAATGGCAATGTCTAAATTAATATAAAGTAATTATAATATTGCATACAGGAATAGTATCAGATTTGTTTCCACTATTATTAAAGGTAGATTGTGGTGAAACTTACCTATGAAGATAAAAAGGTTGATAATATTTCCCAGAGGTGAAAAGCATGGAATAAATTAAATATACTTTTTAATTTTGTAAAGTGATATTTGAATGGAAAACATTGCCATAACCTAGAAGATTTATTTATGAGAAAGTTTATCTCTCCAGTATACAAAGTAAAGAACTCCCAGTATGTTTGGGATTTTTTTCTTTAAAATATGAATAACAAGTCTTTTAGAAAAAAATCTATTTCACTTGAATAACACATATATTTGCTTTAGACTCTCTGAACTAGAATTTTTGGCTCTGAGAATATCTTTTGCTTCTTTGGATTTACAAATTATAGACGCAACATATGTTCTCCAGTGACCAGCTCTTGGCCAGCTTCCTTCTGTGCCTTGTCCCTTGTTAAAGGAAAGTGTTTTGCCTTCGTGATGCTCATAATTGGTATGTGCAATGTCTGTCCACTTAACTTTGTATTCCTTGACCTTTGCTGATGTTACTTTCTCCTTTCCCCCCACTACTTATATGTGCTGACCAGTGTCATGTCCATGTTGCAATATTCTTCACCTGGCAGGCTAAGTGAGATATGTGCAATTAAAATCTGATCCTTGGAGCTCCCATTTGGGGAGCTTCTCCCCCATCACGTAATCAACTTCCTTGTTTGGCCTTCACTTTCACTTACCTGTCCTTTGGACCTATTTCATCTGGGATCCATCAGCCACCCAGAGTCTGCATATTTTAATAGTGTTCAATGAATCCCCATCCATTATGCATGAGCTTTCTTTTCATCTGCTTTATTTTATTATTCTTATGATGTGCTACCACTGCTTTGTAGAATGCATGTTTGATCTCCTCTCCCAGTAGTTATCGATCAAATGTGTTGTCTGTCACTGCGCATTTAGACCATGTGTTTATGCCAAGTGATTTCCATTTGGAATATAAAAGTGAACAGAAAGTCTGTTTGAAACAAGTTTATCTTAAGGAAAATAAACTGAGGTCACTGTTTTTTATAGTGAAAGACAAAGTTGATCATCCAGTAGTCATTTTGTCACTAGTAACCGAAGTTGTGTCTATAATTGCCTGAGTTTTCTTTCATCCCCTTTGAAGAAATGGCATAATATGTATGTAAAGTCCTCAAGTTATTAAGAGATAAGTTCTTCCTCAATCTAAACTACAGCATATGTCATATTCAATCTCATCTTGTAGTTTACAAGTCCCATGCATTTGTCCAGTTCATGAGAATTATGCATCATTGAAATCAAATATAAATACATGTTTAAATGCTTGCCTTAATAGCAAGTATGTTGCAGGTAGCTCAGTTGGTTAGAGTGTCATGTTTGATAACCAGTCAGGGCATATACAAGAATCAAGCAATGAATACATCAATAAGTGGAACAATAAATTGATCTCTCTCTCTCTCTTTCTGTCTAATCAATCAATAGAAAAATTAAAAATAGCAAGAATGTTCTGTATGAATACAAGAAACCCTGGACTTCTAGACATGTAGGGACCATTATTTCAAAGAAACACTCTTGTTGTCCACTAATCACCTTTATTTTGTACTAGAGGCCCAGTGCATGAAAATTCATGCACTGGGGGGGTGGGGCTCCCTCAGCCCGACCTGCCCCCTCCTCACAGTCCAGAAGCCCTCAGGGGATGTCCTGCTGATGGCCTCCATCTGTGGGAGGTGACTGGGCCGATCATGGGAAGGTGCTGCCCCCATCACCCTACTGCCGCTGCCACTGTTTCTTAGTGCTAGCCCCGCCTCCCACCAACTGGTGCATGGAAGGCAATCTGGGGCCAGGCCGGCTGGGGGAGGGACTCTGGGAGGTTGAGGCATAGCAGGTCACACCCTGTCCAGCCTCTGCAGAGGCATGGCGCCGGGACAGGGCCAGCGCTGCTGCCTCTGTGGCTGCCTCTGTGGAAGGGGCAGCACTGGGACCTGGATCGTGCAGCCCCCTCTCCCGCTGCCTCTGCGGAAGGGGCCGTGGCTCTGGACCAGCCCATGACAAGGTCTCTTCCACACCGCCCCTGCAAAAGGTGGCAGCGGTGGCACCGCCTCCGTTCCTGCTCCCTTGGCAGCACCTCTCCTGTGCCGCAGGCCCCACAGGTGCTGTTACTTTGTCTGGATGGACATCCAGAAGATGTCTGGTCTAATTAGCATATTACCCTTTTATTAGTATAGATTACTTTAGTCAGTTAAAGAAAAAAGAACATACCTAATCTAAAACAAAAAACGAACCAAAAAAACTGGCCCTGAGAGGGATCCTAGGGGGCCTTACTGGAGAAAGGGGCAAAAATAATAGCAATTAACAGCAAAATTGATTGGTTTATTGTCCAATAAGTATCCAATTCTCTACATGAGTATTTTATTTATTTTTAAATATATTGTTATTAATCTCAGAGAGGAAGGAAGAAGGAGAAAGAGATAGAAACATCAATGATGAGAGAGAATAATTGATCGGCTGTCTTCACCACACTGTTGTCTATGTCCATGAGCTAAGCATATATGTTCTTTGGCTAATATCCTCACCTCCTTTTTCCAGTCCCCCAGCACTGCTCTCTGTCATTCTGTTCCATCTATCCATGCCTCTGTTCTATTTTGTACGTCAGTTTATTTTGTTCATTAGAATCCACATAGTAATGAGACCATATGCTATTTTTCTGTCTTTGACAGGCTTATTTTGCTTAGCACAATAATCTCCAGGTCCATCCATGCTGTTGCAAAGGGTAAGAGTCCCTTATTTTTTACAGATGCATAGTATTCCATTGTGTAAATGTACCAAAGCTCTTTTGTCCACTCATCTATTAATGGACACTTGGTCTGTTTACAGATCTTGGCTATCCTACCTAATAAAATAGTAATATGCAAATTGACTGTACCTTCGCTATGCCCAAGCTATGCCCACCAGCCAAAGCCACGCCCACCAGCCAATCAGGGTGAATATGCAAATTATCCAACAAAGATGGTGGTTAATTTGCATACGCTGAGGGAGGGAGGAGTGAAGACTGAAGACAACTTAGAAGGAAGAGGGAGGAAAAGCGGAAAGCAAGGTGGCTGCCAGAGGGAAAGCCCAGGCGGGGCAGAGCAGGGCGGGGCGGAGCGGGGCGGGCGGCAGCGGCGCTTGGGTGCAGGAGCAGCTGCCACAATGGCAGCGGCAGTGCACGCGGCTGCAGCAGCCGCTTGCAGGATTCTTCCTGCAAATGGGCTACTAGTTATAAATAATGCTACAATGAAATAGGGGTGCATATATTATTTCTGATTGGTGTTTCTGGATTCTTAGGATATATTCCCAAAAGTGGGATTGCTGGGTCATAAGGCAGTTCCATTTTTAATTTTTAAGGAAACTCCATACTGTTTTCCACAGTGGCTGCACCAGTCTGCATTCCCACCAGAAGTGTACTAGGGTTCCCTTTTCTCCACACCCTTGGCAGTACCTGTTGTTTGTTGATTGATTGATGGTAGCCATTATAGCAGGTGTGAAGTGATACCTCATTGCAGTTTTAATATGTATCTCTCTGATTATTAGTGACATTGAAAATTTCTTCATATGTCCATTGGATATCTGTATGTTCTCTTTGGTGAAGTGTCTATTTAGATCCTTTGCCCATTTTATAATTGGATTGTTTGTCTTCCTGTTGTTGAGTTGTATAAGTTCTTTATACATTTGGATACAGGCCTATTATCAGATGTAGCTTTGGAAAATATGTTCTTCCATACAGTGGGTTTCTTTTTCATTTTGATGCTGATTTCTTTTGCTGTGCAAAAGCTTTTCAGTTTGATGTAGTCCCATTTGTTTATTTTTTAAATCTCTTTAAAAATTTATGTTAGAGGGAGAGGAATGGGGAGAGATAGATAGATAGATATTTGTTGTTCCAATTATTTATGCATTCTTGTATGTGCCCTGGATTGACCCAGAACCTTGGTGTATCAGATAATGTCCTAACTAACTGAGCTACCAGGCCAGGACTTCCCATTTGTTTAGTTTTTCATTTATTTCCCTTGCCTTAGGAGATATATTGGCAAAAATATTGCTATGACAGTTGTCTGAGATTTTATTGCTTATGCTTTCTTCTAAGACTTTTTATGGTTTCTCAACTTACATTAAGTCTTTTATCCATTTTGAATTTATTATTTTGTATGGTGTAAGTTGGTGGTCTGGTTTCATATGTTTGCATGTACCTGTCCAATTATCCCAGAACCACTTTTGAAGAGACTGTCTTAACTCCATTGTATGCTCTTGCCTCCTTTGTCAAATATTAATTGACCAAAAAGGAGTAGGTTAATATCTGAGATCTCTGTTCTGTTCCAGTGGTCTATATGCCTATTCCTGTGCCAGTACTAGGCTGTTTTTTTAAACCGTATATATTTTTATTGATTTCAGAGAAGAAGGGAGAGGGAGATAGAAACATCAATGATGAGAATCATTGATCAGCTGTCTCCTACACTCCCCCTACTGGGAGTCCATCCTGCAACCCGGGCATGTGCCCTGACAGGGAATCAAACCCTGGCCTGGTTCATATGTCAATACACAACCACTGAGCCATGCTGGCTGGGCCAGTATCAGGCTGTTTTGATTACAATGCTTTCTACTATAGTTTGATATCTGGTCTTGTGATCGCTTAACCTTTTTCTTCTTTCTCAAGATTTCTGAGACTATTCAATATCTTTCTGGTTCCATATGAATTTTTGGAATATTTATTCTAGGCCTGTGAAATATGCCATTAGTATTTTAATAGGAATTGAGTTAAATCAATAGATTTTTTTAAGTTAGTATCCACATTTTAATCATGTTAATTACTACTACCGTGAACATGGTACATATATGCTTCCACTTGTTTGTATTTTCCTCTATTTCTTTCTTGAGTGTCCCATAGTTTTCTGAAGTTTACCACCTTAGTTAAGTTTATTCCCAGTTTTACTGGAATAGTAAATGGGATTGTTTCTTGGTTTCTCTGTCTAATAATTGATTATGGGTGTATAAAAATGCCACAAACTTCTGAATATTAATTTTATATCCTGATACATTGCCAAATTCATTTATTAGATGTAATAATTTTTTGGTGGAGTCTTTAGGGTTTTCTATGTACAATATCATGGTATCTGCAAATAACAGTTTTACTTCCTCCTTTCTAATTTGGATGCCCTTTATTTCTTCTTCTTGTGTGATCCCTCTGGCTATGACTTCCAGTACTATGTTGAATAAGAGTGGTGAAAGCAGATATTTCTGTCTTGTTCCCAGTCTTAGAGGAAATGCTTTTAGTTTTTGCCCATTGAGTATGTTGGCTGTAGGTTTGTCATATATAGCCTTTATTATGTTGAGGTATGAGCCCTCTATTCCCATTTTGCTGAGTGTTTTTATCATCAATGGGAACTAGAATTTGTTGAATGCTTTTTTCTGTATTTATTGATATGATCATGTGATTTTTATCTTTTGTTTGTGTGATGTAGCACACTTCTTGATCTTTGAATATTGTACTAACGTTGCATCCCTGGAATAAATACCACTTGGTCCTGAGGTTTGATCTTTTTAATGTATTACCAGATCTGATTTCCTAATATTTTGTTGAGGATTCTATTTTCATTGGAGATATTGGTCTATACTTTTTTTTTTTTTTTGTATAATCCTTATCTGGTTCTGGAATTAGAATAATGCTGGCCTTGTAAAAAGAGGTTGGAAGTGTTTCTTCCTTTTGGATTTTTTGGAATAGTGAAAAGGCAAGCTGAGAGCAGATAACCCTCCCTTTACTTGCTCCACCATAACCATGCCCTTGGCTTCTGTAATCTTGCTTGCTTCTTGCATCAACCAACGGCCCAGATGGCCACCTGTGTGGAAAGACCCCTGAATACCCAGAAGCTTATCATGTATAAAAGAAGATTAGAACCCGGACACGGGGCTAAGCCGCTGGAGGGGACTCCACTGAGCCAGCACCAGTGCAAATAAAACAGTTCTTTTCTGAACCTCCAAGTGCGTATGTTTTGTTGCTTCCTGCCAGCCTGATTTCTGCGATAACAATAGTTTGATTTTGCTATTCAAATTGAAAGGTTACTTTGCTCTGAAAAGACAAACAGAAAAAAAGCCTAAGTAATAAATTGGTATTTATTAAGCATGTACTCTCCATGTAAAATAAGAGGACAGAAAAATTAAACAAATTCCTGAAATGTGTGGTGGTGAAGAGTAGCATCTGGCCTGAAAGCTGTGCTTCTTTTCTGAGGTCAAGAAGCCTCCCATATAACCCATCCACAACCCTGCTCCCTGGGCACCCATTTCCAGTACCTCTGGCCCCTGCTCTAATAATTCCTGGCGTTCTCCATGCTGCTCTCTGCCTCCAGGCCTCTGCTCATGCTGCTCTGGATGCCTAAAAATCCCGTTCCAAGATTTGTTTGTGGGATGACCTCTCTCTATTAAAGCATGAAGTGGAAATAAAAATTGCAAATTTCATTGAATTTGTCTTGTAAGAAATATTCCAAAGTATGTAAGGAATATTTCAAAATATTTTAGCACCCTTTTTTCTGAGAGTATGACAGCTTTTCATTTAAAAATTAAAATTAAAAAACACTTTAAAATTTATATAAATAGATCAGAGAAAGAGGGCTTGTCACTCCTAAAATCTCACCCACCATGGATAGTCATTACTGACAGGTATGTGTCTACCCATTTGCCTGGCTATCTTCTTAACAGAGTGAATGGGTATCACCTTCACCATGAAGGTTTTCTCCAGCCTAAATTTCTCATTCCTCTGGGTTCCCACTTTTAGCTGTGCATACTCTTGTCGTATCCCATGCAATAATATAGTGACAGCATTGGTTTCCAGAATATCTATACTAATAATAGAGGAATATGCAAATTTGCCAGCACACCATCACATAATAACCTAACAGCAGGGACCTGAAGCTGCATGGTACCTGGCCGGGGCGGGGGACCTCAGGCCAGGCCCCCCACCTGGCGGGGCTTGACGGGGACCTCAGGCCACACCTCCCGCCCCGGCGCCAGGCTGGGGGACCTCAGGCTGCATCCCGGCCCGGCGGGTCTTGACAGGGGACCTGAGGCTGCACCCCCTGCCCGGTGGGGCTTGGCGGGGGACCTGAGACTGTGCCCCCAACCCAAAGGGCCTTGGTGGAGTGGGGTCGGCAGGGTCTGGGTCTCGCCCAATGGGGGTGGGGCAGGCCGGGTCTGGGTCTCCTGCATTTTCAAAGCGCATGCAGGTGGTGGGCAGAGACTTGACTCTGGGTCCTGTGGCACACCCCCAACTCTGACAGGAGGGAGATTTTCATATATATTTTACTAATTTTCTTTCATCTCTAACACATATTATAGAGAAAGGGCAAATAGCAATATTAAAATATTTCCTCTAATTAATTCCCTTTTAATGGGCATAAATTTTATGCATTGGGCCACTAGTTGACAGATAAAAATCAAGGCTGTGATCATGCACATTCACTTTTCTGTCACATGAATTGAGTGCAGCTGTAGACTTACAGTAGATGTTTAAAAACGCTCTTCAAACTAAACTCAGTTGATATGGAAAGTTTTATTCCATTTATGCTGTGCAATTTAATTTGGGGAACTTAGGTTAAAATCTCCTGGAAAATGTTAGCAAAGTCTTTGTGAATTCACTTCCTCATAAGCCAAGTCAAAGTCCTGCCCAGCCCTGCTGGTCACTATTGTCAACAAAGAAAAGGTATAACAGAAAGAGACATGAGAAAGCAGGGCAATAATTCAGGCCAGTCCAATGATTACATCCTATCTAATAATAGAGAAATATGCAAATTGACCATACCTCCGACACACCCACAAGCCACGCCCACAAAGCCACGCCCACCATCCAATCAGAGCGAGTATGTAAATTAACCCAAACTAAGATGGCTACAGCCACAGAGAGCAAGGTTTCCTAGGTAACAGAGGAAGCCAAGCTTTCTGCCAGCCATTGCAGGCCTAAGCCTCCACTCAAGCTACAAATTTTCAATTATAGAAGGTAAACAAATTCAAACAAATGGCGGCAGAATGGAGCTTGAGAGAGCAGGCCAGGGTTGCCGCCAGCAACAGGGAAAGCAAAGCTTTCCACACACCCTGGCCGGGCCCACCCGCTTAAGGCAACAAAGTTTCAATTATAACCCCAACACAAATGGCTGTGGGCCCTCGGAGGGAGCCCCAGGCTTGGCTCTGCTCCAGGCTACAAAGTTTCAATTGTAGAAGGAAAATAAATTCCAGATACCAGGGCCTCCGCTTGGGTTGCCAGGGGGCGTGGCCCCCCTGCAAACCACCACAGGCCCCTCACTCAGGCCACCCCACGGCCCTAGGGAACCCCACCCTGATCAGGGACACCCTTCAGGGCAAACCAGCTGGCCCCCACCCCTGTACCAGGCCTCTATCCTATCTAATAAAAGAGTACTATGCAGATTGATCATCACTGCAACACACAATATAGCTGCCCCCATGTGGTCAAAGATCCTGTCCCCATGTGGACACAAGATGGCCACCACAAGATGGCCAGCAGGAGAGGGCAGTTGGGAGGCACCCGGCCTGCAAGGGAGGGCAGTTGAGAAGGACCAGGCCTTCAAGGGAGGGCAGTTGGAGGTGATCAACCCTGCAGGAGAGGGCAGTTAGAGGTAACCAGGCCGGCAGAGGAGGGAAGTTGGGGGCAAACAGGCTGGCAGCAGAGTGGTTAGGGGGTGATCAGGTTGGCAGGCAGAAGTGGTTAGGGGCAATCAGAAAGGCAGGCAGGCAAGCAGTTGGGAGCCAGCAGTCCTGGATTGTGAGAGGGATGTCCGACTGCCCGTCTAAAAGGGCAGTCAGACATCCCTTGAGGGGTCCCAGATTGGAGAGGGTACAGGCTGGGCTGAGGGACAACACCCCTCCATGCATGAATTTCGTGCACCGGGCCTCTAGTGAAAAATAAAAGATTAGAAAGGAATGCAGAAGGACATTGGCTCCCCATGGGGAACAATCAGTTATATTGCCAAACATCCGGTTTTTATTAGTAAACATCCTCTGCAGTCCCTTACCCCCATGATCAATACTTTCCGCCCATGCTGTCTGTTCCAAGGTCTCACCTGCCCTGGCTTTGCACAACTTCCTCAATCATGCTTTCTCCATTGCTTGGGATGTCCTCTCTATTTGAGGATCAAACGCCTCCTCAAAGATCCAAAGCAAAGTCTACTTCATTTGGAAAAGCAGATATTCTGTCGTTCTATGAACATACTACACATTCTGCTACAATTAATTTTGACTTTTGACATTACTAATAATGTTTCCTGTATGTATTTACTGTCTCTGTACTTCTATCTGTCTTACTTCCTAAATTGATCATAAATCCCTTGAGGGCAAAAGCAGTTCCCTTAGTTCTGTCTCCCCAGCGCTGTCAACTCAGGCCTTGAACACAGCCCTGCTTGGTTCACTAACCTCCCTGGAGGCTCATTTCATATTAGTTCATTTTCAAATTGGCCTCATTTTCCTGATCCTTCTTTTCCTTTTCCATCTTGATGTTCAAGTTCTTCAGCCCTCAGACCACCTTGGTTTTTTTCCTTTCTCTATTTACAGAACCCTGCATGTGATACCATCCCATCTCATGGTTTAAGAAGCTATGACATGCCACTTTATCTCAAACATTTGTTTCCATTGCAGACCCCTCTCCTGCCACTCAGACTTATATTTCTACTGTTTCACTGACACTTTACATGATGCTGGGTAGACATTTCAAAACTGATATGTCCATAACTGAATTTTTGCTCCTCTTTCATGTATGGAAACGGGCCTTCCCATTTCAGCAATGGTGAATCCATCCTTCCAGTTGCACAGGGAAATAAAAATAAATTTTCAGAGTCATCCTTGGTTTTTCTATTTACATCTCATTCCACATTAAGTATTCTATTGACCCTATCTTCAAATATCCAAAATCTGAACACGTTGTAAAATGCTTATTGCTGCCACCTGAATCTGGTCCTTCAGCATCTCTCATTTAGATTCAGCTACAGCACCCAATAAGCCCTTCTACCCCCTCTTTCTTACAGTCTATTTTTAACACAGCATTGTTTAAAAGCATAAGATTGTTCATGCTGCTTTCTTTCCAAAATTCTACAATGGCTCTGTATTTCCCTAACCATCAAAGCCAAAACATTTACAGGTCCTCACAAAACCTACCCTGCTTGACTCTCCTCCCTCACCTAGTGCCTTTTCAATATCAATTTTTTTCTACTTTAACTCTGCTCTAACCATACTGGCCTCCATGATATTTCTCAAAAGTGCCTCGTGTATCTGACACTAGATGTTGCCTCTACTTGGAAGGATCTCTCCCAGGTATCATTGTGCCTAACTTTGAATCTCTAATGTGTTTGTGCCAATGCCACCAACTGAGTGAGACATGCCTTGACCAATATATTTAAAATTATACTAAATCTCCCCGTCTAACATTCCCAAACACCATTCTGTTGCTCTATCTTTTTCTCCAGATCATGCATCACCTTCTAATCTTCTAACCAATTCTGTTCTATTGCTAGGCTGAAAGCTTCACAAGGGCAAGGCATCATTGATACTTGGCTCAGTGATGTAGTCTATGGACCTATAACTATGGCAAATAAATAGCACTTCCTTAAAAATGTTTTTAATGAGTGGAGTTTTAAATATATTGTATAAAATCTGTATCCCTTACCATTTCCATTTAGTATGTTTTTAATATTACTGAAACAGGAATTAGTTTAATTCTGCCCAAATTAGTCCAATAAATCTCTTTGAAGCCTTACAATGTATAGATATATTTGGTTCTGATTTCAAGCTTTGCTGGAACTATCCTAGTGATAAGAGAGACATGCAAATAAGGAACATATAGCAGAAGAAATTGGGCTAAAATGTAGATCTAAGCAAAGATATAGAGAAAAGGATGTTTAATCCCAATGATAATGACTGACTGGAGAGCACATCAAGTGAGGACAGCACATAAGAACAATACAAGTTTGATGCTGGGGAAAAAAGAGAGGGCTTTGCAGCTAAGGGATGGCATGATTGCAGACCCACTTGAGGCAGGCTTGGTATACGATTAGCAGTGGTAATAGGGAGGGTTCAGCTGGAGATGAAACACAATGGAGCTGACATAAAAGTCCCTCTGTTCCATGCTAAAGCATTCATGATTTAATCTGTAGTCAGTGAGGAAAAATGGCTGCTTTCAAAATTAGGGATGAGAAGAGAAGTCTCCCACTTAACCCAAGAGTGAAAGTCTGTTCACGGCAGCTTCACACAGCACGAGCAAGTTTGCCCTGTTAAATTGGGTTTATGTCTCTTGACTCTCTTTCCTTCATTTGGATCTGAGGATAGACCGTGCTTGTGTGGTCTTCATATGCACTGCAAAATTAAGTTTGTTAATTAGAAAAATGGATTTGTTATGAGAAGACATGAAGCCATTAACACATGTATCAGATGGATCAGAGGAATTTTAGACTTTTCTTCCCACCTCACATTGCCCACTAATTACTTCTTTTCTTGATTAGAAATTACTCTCCCTCAGGTCCCTAGACATAAGTTCAATTACGCATCACATAATACCAATTTCAAAACTTGGAAACCTGTCCAGATAGCCGTTGACTCAGGCTGGCTTGCCCTCCGCTGCAGGGATCCGCAGAGCTAGAGAGGGACTTCTGTGCCCTTGGAGCCCCAGGCAGAGGAAGAACAGGCTTGAGAAGCAGTAGATTGGGCCAGCTGCCACCTCTGTGAAGGGGAGTTGCACAGAAGAGCTGTGGAAACTTAAATAGGCGGGTTGAACGTGAGCTTCAATCTATTTATTCCCATAAAGAATGGTGCGAGTCTCGTGTGCAGTTTAGGATGCTGAGAGGATATGTAGCACACACACCAAGCCTCTCATGACTTCCCTCCTGTGGAGGCTGGGCTTGTTCTGTGGCAGGCAGCTCGGCCATGTTTGTAAGAACAAAGTTAGGTATATAACACGCAGGCTGGTTTTTCATTCTTTTGTTTCATGCTTTATTCTGCTATATTCACAATTGCCTTTGAAATCATCTGAAAGCAAGTCATTCAATGTCAAATTACTTTGCTTCCCTCAGAACACATCTTATTTTTCAACTCTCACAGGAGGGGAAAACAAGATTTATATAATCATAGACAATAAACAACGCCAAGGAAATTCTACCCTGAGACCCTTTTTCTTTCTTTCTTTCTTTCTTTTTTTTTTTTTTTTATCCTCAATTGAGGATATTTTTATTTATTTTAGAGAGGAAGGGGGAGGGAGAGGGGTGGGTAGAAAAATCCATTGGTTGGCTCCTGTATACGCTCTGGCCTGGGATCAAACCCTGACCAGAAATCGAGCCCTCAACTTTTTGGTGTAAGGGTTGACGATCCAACCGAGTTACACAGGCAGGGCTAAGACCCTTTTCACGAACATTTTAATCTCATAAAAGCAAGCAGTAGAGGCATCCTTGGAAGATCAAGAGACACATGGAAATGTAAGCAGGTGAGGCTGCAGAGAGTGGAAAGCCAATCTCAGCTGAGACTAGTGAGCATAGGTCGTGGAGGCAGAGTGGGCGACTAGTGAGTACATGAGCTACAGAGGCCGGTCTGATCTCCTTCCTGCCCAATGACCTTGTGCCCCTAACAACTCAATACATTGGTTATGTTCAAAGTAGTGTCAAGGTAGAAATGTGAAGACCTCCATCTCATCCCATTTTTCTTTCCATTCTATACTCTGACTTTAGATGATCTTTTTCTCTAACATCTAATCACATTCAACCAATGACTACAAAATCCAATCTTGGCTAGGGTTCTCTACTAAATTCCAGATTCACAAATGCCATTTTATACTCTAATATTTCCCTTCAATTTTCAATAGGAACTTCAAAATTGCCTGAACATACATAACTGAATCCACCATTGACTCTATTTCACAGCCCTCCCTCACCCTGCCCCATGAAATATGCTCCAATATTCCTTTCAATTCTATCCTTTTGATAACTTCAGAAGCATCTCCTTCTAATCACCTGACATCACCACACCAGTTCAGACCTTGCCTGGATAACTGTCATAGCCCAGCGGTTTTCACTGTCCCCACCCTCTCTAACCTTTTACACAGCTGTCAAATTTATCCCTTCTTCAGTAAGGAATGATCTTTCAGGAGCAGAAATATGGTCACAGATTCCCTACAATTAAATATATATCCATAGTTTATTACCTACAGCAATGTTGCCTGTTAAAAATAAAGTTCATTAGTCTCACACCAGGTCAACTTTGTTGGCAACCATTTTTGATATCATCCCCCAACATAGCATTCTGCACCTGCACAACCTGGTTCTGGTAAGACTCCCACTTCAGTTTTCTTCACTCCGCTCCTTGCACCATATCTGCATCCATACTGAAATAGTTCCGGCTCCCTGAAGATGCCTAGTCTTGGGCTCATGTTGTTACCTCTGTAAGGAATGCCTTTAATCTGTCTTTGCCCAACTAAACATATCTCCATGGTGTTGAGGCTGCGTCTCAGACAGCTGCCGTGTGAACACCTTACTGGTTGCATTTGGCACATAGACTAACTATGATCCATTCACAGTTTTTCCACTCAACAGGGATCTGTGAGAGGACAGGGTTTGACCCCAAAGTCCAGCTATGCCTCCCTAGCACCTAGCATGTGACACAAAAAAGATGTTCAACAATGTTCTTAAATACATGACCCCATTAATGCAAACCCCATCTTCTCTTTGTCATAAATGGGTACAGGGTTCATACTGCAAATACACCCAAATGTGGTTTCAGTTTTACCTGCTCTTCAGCCTCAGCTTCACTGTTGGCCTTTAGAAGGCCAAACAGCCTGATGCCAATATCACCTGGCTGCATTCCTAAGCTTCCACATAATTAATAACTTTCATGTGATCATGTAAGTAACATCATAGCTAATTACCATGACAATGCCAGGATTACAAATAAGCATGTGATTCTGACTTATTGTTGATATTTCTATATTCAATTTTGAGAAGAAGAAAATATCATAGCATAACTTTAAATGAAATATTTTTATGTGATTTATATGGAGAGTCTCATTTAAATAAATTATTTATCATTGCAAAAGAAAATAACTCAAACATTCATAATTATAGTAAAAGCTGTTAGATTTATGTGCAAGAGTCATTGCTATAAACGTTGAGGTACAATGTGGAGAGCCCAGCCTGTGTTGCTCTGGTTGAGCGTAGACCCATGAAGCAGGAAGTCAGGGTTCGATTGCTGTCAGGGCACATGCCTGTGTTGCGGGCTAAATCCCCAGCAGGGGGGTGCAGGAGGCAGCCAATCAATGATTCTCTCTCATCATTGATGTTTCTCTCTTCCTCTCCCTTCCTCTCTCTGAAATCAATAAAAATATATTTTAAAAAATAAATACAATGTAGAGAAAGATTGAAAGTTATATCTACTAAATCTATTAAAACTATTAAACTATTAAAATCATTGAAAGTTTATACTATCCAAATAACTTTAGGAAGAACATTTTGTCTTGTTTTGAGCCAACAAATATTGCTGTAAAAATTAAAAAATAATATAGGATAGCCAAAACCGGTTTGGCTCAGTGGATAGAGCGTCGGCTTGCGGACTCAAGGCTCCCAGGTTCGATTCCGGTCAAGGGCATGTACCTTGGTTGCGGGCACATCCCCAGTAGGGAGTGTGCAGGAGGCAGCTGATCGATGTTTCTCTCTCATCGATGTTTCTAACTCTCTATCCCTCTCTCTTCCTCTCTGTAAAAAATCAATAAAATATATTTTAAAAAATAAAAATTTAAAAAATAATAATATAGGATAGAAAAATAGGAAATAAGTAATCTTATAATTTAACATTTGTGAAATTAAATGATGAATTAGACTCTGTAAGTTTTACCAAAACAATGATGAAGAAATGTATTTCTATTATGATTGTTTGATTCCATGTAAACCAGGAATCAAATAATCTTAAAAAGCTATTCGAGAATTTTATAATGAACAAAATATCAATCGTGACACCTTAAAATTCCAATACTTGGAAAAGCTTCAAATCATTTATAACAATACTTATGGTATATTATACTTTGAGTCTAAATATTTAAATGAAAAGATTGATTAAACAATTATTAAAGAATTACCAACCATTTTCAATAAAGACAAAATGATTTGGGGGGGATTTTGTTCTGAAGGAGTAAATCTCATGTAAAATATTTTTTTTTGGAAAATATACTAGTAAAACAATGTTTTTATTTACTATAAACATAGAAAGCAATATACTGTGCACAAAAGACGATTTATTCAGCGTGCTACTTCTGTCTAATAGGATATTTAGGAGAGAAACAATGAAAAATATTTTTCAAAAAACTTGGAGCAAATTAATGATTATACTTTTGGTCAACTTGCTTGCCAAAAATGTTAGGCTCTCAAGCAACTAGCAACATAGAACTTATTGAAGAAATTTTTTAAAATGATAAACTGACAGGTAAATGTGCCATGCAATGATATTGACAGAGGAACAGGTTCCGATTTATTTATGAATCCCAAGGGTACAGTGTCTTCAACACATTTTTTATTGTATGTTTAGAACTGCTACTGTAAAAGAAATACTGCCCATTATATATATATATATATATATATATATATATATATATATTCATCTTTGTCATTTTTCTTTAGTCAAAGATGAGCTATGTGATTTTTTACCTTCCTCATAATATGAAAAATGTTTAACCAATATGAAATTGCAGCTATTACATTTTTAAAAGGCTCTTTACACAAAAGGAAGCCTTAATATTGTACCGTGCAGATAACAGTAATGCAGGGCTTGCAGAGAAAGAAGTTCATTTGCTGGAACCTACTGAATAAGTAATCAAATCACTGTACTTCAAGAGTGCAGGCATTCCTTACACAAAGTCTGTTGTAGAGATATCTAAATCATCCCACTCCTGGGAAGAGGCTGAATGGTGTTATGCAATGGATGCTGATATGCTAATAAAAATTCATTCAGTATTTTGGTGCCAATTACATTGCTCCATCCTCATTTCTAGATAAAAGGAATCAGGACAAATTTGTTTCAAGCCATTGTGAAGCAACAATTGCATACTACTATCAATTTTAAAATGTGAGATAACAACTCTAATTCTGCTTCTGTAAATATTCAGACACCGATATTTTCAAACCGTGCACTAGACTTCCATGCAGGAATATCTCAATGAAATCACATGGCAACCATTGACCAAATCTTCAACCCAGAAGTAGAAAATGAATTTGTCTTCACTTTAGTCAGCTATAATTGGGAAGAAAAGTTTCATGATTGGGTGGCAATGTCACCATCTGTGGTGTCTCATACCAGTAGAGCAGGCTCAATACTCAGATTCCACACTGACCTTAGTAGAAATCCCATTTAGTTTTGCAAATGTGCCAGATAAACAATGCAGGAGCCTTCTAGCTACTGACAATACTGATAAGTAGTAGTGAACTTCCATTGCATGACTTGTGAATTGTAATAATAATTATTATGTAAAATTTAGGATTTGTCCTTGTATTGCAGAAGTTTAATGCAGTCTTGGACTTGTCTGAATATTGACTTTAGGATTCAAACATTAAACACTTGTTCAAAATATTCTCTCTCTCTCTCTCTCTCTCTCTCTCTCTCTCTCTCTCTTCTCTCTCTCTCATCTCTCTGGCTCTAGACATTTAGATGATATAGATAGATATAAACATATGTGATATATATATATATATATATATATATATATAGAGACAGAGATAGAGAGAGAGAGAGAGAGAGAGAGAGGAAGAGATGTAGATATAGATAGATATATAGATATAGATGTAGATATAATCTCTCTAACAATTTCTTAATGTAGGCCAAAATAGCAATAAGCAAGCTAAGGTATGCTCATTGCAAATCAAATCAACAGTGCTGTGTTTTGACACAAAATAAAGCTTCTGTATGTGACACAAAACAAGTTACTTGATTAACCAAGGGAACCCTGAAGTTATTTCTGTTCTCCCATTTTCAACTCTATTCCAGTTACACCTTTTTGCTTTTTCCTTTTTAAACTCCATCTTTCTTCTTATTTTCAGTGAAAACTATATTATTTAATTTTTGAACTGATGATTGAAAATAATTTGCAAAAGGAAAAATACAATTTTATAAAAAAATGTTATCTGTCTACATATGAATGGATATCTTTCTAGCACTTTAGGGGTTCTTAACTTCATATTACCAAATCTCCAGACATAGATTTGTGTCCTGAATGATTGTGCATTTTGGCTTTATATATTTTTTCTTTTTAAATATATTTTTACTGTTGATAGTATTACAGATATCTTCCATTTTGCCCACCCCCCCCCACACACACACCCTTTACCCCTACTAGGATCACAATGGCATGAAGTTAGAAATCAACTAAAATAAAATAAAAAACAAAACTCAAAAACACTAAAATACATGGAGGCTAAATAGCATGTTATTAAGCAATGAATGGGTTACCAATGAGATCAAGCAAGAAATTTAAAACTTCCTGGGAACAAATGAAAATGAACACACAACCATCCAAAACCTATGGGACACAGTGAAAGTGGTCCTGAGAGGGAAGTTCATAGCACTACAGGCCTACCTCAGGAAATAAGAAACACAGTAAAGAGAAGTGCTGGGGAACTTCTCACCATTACAAGAAGCTAAAGGGTTGGCAATTCTGTCTTTCATTGAAAAAGATGCTCCTTTTGTTTTATACTTTTCATTGTTTCTAGTAACTCTATTGGATCCTTACATTTGGTCCTCTGTAAGTAATGTCTTTTATTCTCAGACTTTAAAAACAATCAATCTACCGCTCATTTAAGAAAGACAATGTAAGTTAATTTATCTTCTTATTCATTACTAGAGGCGCAGTGCACAAAATTTGTGCACTGGGGGGCATCCCTCAGCCAGGCCTGCCCCTTCTCACAGTCTGGGAGCCCTCAGGGGATGTCCTACTGACGGCTTAGGGGAGCGGGCCTAAGCTGCAGTCTGGCCTCCCTCTGCTGGAGGCAACCTGGTGATCAGAAGGTGACACCCCCATCATGCCTCTGCTGCTGCCATTGCCAGCCATGAGGCTGCCTGAGCCTCGGCCTTCACAGCCACTGTGGCTTGCCTGAGCCCGGGGCCAGCCCTGGGCAAGTGGCAGCCACCATCGTGTCCTCGATGCTGCAAGTCCCCGCCCGCCCGCCCACCTACTCCTGCGGCACATGCAGCCTCCTGATTGGTCATTACTGTGATGGCATCCTGACCAATTTGCATATTACCCTATTATTAGATGGATTCCTTGTGCTTCTGGTTTAGTTTATTGAAATTCTAATATATGTACACTTACAGTTTCCATAAATTTGGAGATTTCATTCAGTGCCATATTAAAAACATCAGGCCAATGTCAAGGAACTTCTGTAAGTTTTCTCTAAAATTTTTATGGCATCAAGTCTTATGTTTCAGTGTTTAATCCATTTTCAGTTAATTTTTGTGACTGGTGAAATTTTATCTTTTGCAGGTAGTTATCCAGTTTTCCCAACACCATTTGTGAAAGACTGTCTTTTCTCCATTGATTGTTATTGGCTCCTTTGTCAAATATTAGTTGACCATACATGTGGAAGTTTATTTCAGGGGTTTTATTCTATTCTGATGGTGCTGTGTCTGGTTTTAGGCCACTACTATAGTATTTTAATTACTACTAGAGGACTGGTGCACGAATTCGTGCACGGGTGGGGTCCCTTGGCGTGACCTGCAGAGATTGGGCCAAAACTGGCAGTCCAATGCCACCTGCTGCTTCCACTCATCCTGGCCCCACTGCGCCTGCTGCAGGCTTTTACCCAGTCAGTCCTGATCAGGTGAGGCTTGTGCCACCACAGCGGCACTCGCCAGCCATGAGCCCTGCATCTGGCACCCATCCCAAGTGGGGTTGGGGGGGCCGGGATGTGATTGGCCCTCTGTGCTGGCGGTGGGATGCCCTCGCCCTCCAGGGATCCAGATCCATCCTGCTGATGTTTGCGCCAGTTGTCGGGAGCCACCTAATGGCCGCTTTTACATTGTTTCTTCCTTGCGGAGCATCTAGGAAGGGGAGGTGGCCACGGTGCCCAAGGCCAACTTTCAGGAGGTCAGCGGCACCATTGGGATTGTGACAGTGGCGCTGGTCCATCAGTGCCTGGCCTATTCTCCAGAGATTGGACCTGTAGGACTGCTGAGGGAGTGAGTGGCTGCCGCTGGGCTGGTGAGCCACTGGGATAGGTCAGTCAGCTGAGCAGCACTCCCCCTGTGGGAGCATATGACCACCATGGGGCAGCTCCTGCCTGCATTGAGCATCTTCCCCCTGGTGGTCAGTGCATGTCATAGCAACCGGTCATTAGGTCGCTTAGGCTTTTATATATATATAGATAGCTTTGTAGTATAGTTTGAAATAAGGAACTGTGATGGCTTTATCTTTGTTGTTTTTTCTCAGGATTTCATTGATTATTTGGAGTCTATGATTCTATACAAAATTTAGGACTTTTGTCTTTTTCTAAAAAAAAAGCTATTAGAATTTTGATAGAGATTGCATCAAATCTATAAATGGTTTGAGGTAGTATGAACATATTAACAATAGTCTTTCATTAAAATCTAGTAGTTTTATTGTACATACCTTTTACTTTCTTGGTGAAATTTATTCCTAGGCATTTTATTGAGTTTTGTTCTATTATGAACAGGATAGTGGGGGTTTTTCAGATGTTTTATTGTTGTTGCATCAAAACTCAACTGATTTCCTTATGTTAATTTTATATCTTGCAGCTTTACTGAATTCTTTGTTTAGTCCCAACAGTTTTTTAGTAATATAGTTAGAATTTTCTGTGTATCATGTTATATCATCAGCAAATGATTACAGTTTTACTTCCTTTCGGAATGAATGACCTTATTTCTTGTCTTACCATATTGCTTTAGCTCAGACTTCCAGTACTATGTTGAGTAAGAGTGGTGACAGTGGGCACCCCTGTCTTGTTCCTGATCTCACAGAAAAAGCTTTTAATTTTTTAAATTGTTGAGCATAATGCTAACATATGCTCATTAGTTACATATGGTCTTTATTATATTTAGGTATATTTCTTTTATTGCCAATTTTGTTTATGTTTTATACTCAATTTGTTGATTTTTATTTATTTAAAAATATCATTTTATTTTGTTAAATGCTTCTTCTGCATCTACCATGATGATTATATACATTTTACCTTTTCTTGTATTAATGTGGTGAATCACATTTATTGATTTGTGTTATGTTAAATTATCCTGGTATCCCAGAGATAAATCCCACATTGTCACAATGTACAATTCTTTGAATGTGCTTCTGAATTCAGTGTGCTAAAACTTTGTTGAAATTTTTGCATCCATATTCATCAGTTTTTTTGTAGTATCTTTATCTGGCTTTAGTATCAGGGTAATGCTGGCCTTATAGAATGAGTTTGGAAGTATAACCTCATCTTCAAATTTGGAAAAGTTTGAGAAGAATTGGCATTATTTTTAAATGTTTGGTAGAATTTGCCAGTAAAATCATCTAGTCCTGGGGTTTTCTGTAATGAGAGGTTTTTGATTATTGATTACATAAATATTTTTAGTCATTAATATTTTATTCCGATTTTATCTTTTTTCCTGACTTAATCTTTGCAAGTTATATCTTTCTAGGAATTATTCCAGTTCTATAATGTGTTGGGATATAATAGTCTCTTGTGATTCTATACATTTCTGTAGTATCAGCTGTAATGTCTCTTCTTTAATTTATGATTTCACTTATTGGAATATTTTATACTATTTTTCTTCAGTAGTGTAGTCAGAGGATTGTCAGTTTTATTTATGATTTTTTAAAATTCAGCCTTAGTTTTGTTGATTTTAATTGTTTTCCGGACTCTTATTTATTTATTTCCTTTCTGATCTTTGTTATAATTCTCTCTACTAACTTTGGGCATAGGTTTTCCAACATTTTAGTTTCTTGAAGTATAAAGTTAGTTTTTCACCCTTCATTTTGGACATCAGCATGCTTTCTTCTAGTTATGAGTCTTTGCATGTTTTATGTGGAGATAGAAATAAACATGACTGCATACCTGGCACATATAAAAATGAGAATGAACTTTATCCTCAAAAACAAACAAACAAACAACTTTTTGTTCACTTTTCAGATAATGAAGAAGTTAATATACACACAATTAATAAAATTGAAAAAGTTACTACTTTCTAAGATTTTTTCAGGATAAAATATATGCATATATGTGAGATATATGCATAAATAATATATTTATGTTTTTATAATCTACTAGAAGCCCGGTGCACGAAATTCATGCACAGCGGGGGGTTGTCCCTCAGCCCAGCCTGTACCCTCTCCAATATGGGACCCCTTGAGGACTGTCCGACTGCCCGTTTAGGCCCGATCCCGGTGGGCAGTCGGATCCCTAAACGGGCAGTCGGACATCCCTCTCACAATCCAGGACTGCTGGCTTCCAACTGCTTGCCTGCCTGCCTTCCTGATTGCCCTTAACCGCTTCTGCCTGCCAGCCTGATCACCCCCTAACCACTCTGCTGCCAGCCTGGTTGATGCTTAACTGCTCCCCTGCCAGCCTGTTTGCCCCCAACTTCCCTCCTCTGCCAGCCTGGTCACCCCTAACTGCCCTCTCCTGCAGGGTTGATCACCTCCAACTGCCCTCCCTTGCAAGCCTGGTCCCTCTCAACTGCCCTCCCTTGTAGTCCGGGTGCCTCCCAACTGCCCTCTCCTGCTGGCCATCTTGTGGTGGCCATTTTGTGTCCACATGGGGGCAGGATCTTTGACCACATGGGGGCAGACATATTGTTTGTTGGAGTGATGGTCAATCTGCACATTACTCTTTTATTAGATAGGATAGAGGCCTGGTACAGGGGTGGGGGCCAGCTGGTTTGCCCTGAAGGGTGTCCCGGATCAGGGTGGGGTTCCTTTAGGGTGTGGGGTGGCCTGAGTGAGGGGCCTGTGGTGGTTTGCAGGCCAGCCACGCCCCCTGGCAACCCAAGTGGAGGCCCTGGTATCTGGAATTTATTTTCCTTCTACAATTGAAACTTTGTAGCCTGGAGCAGAGCCAAGCCTGCTGTTCCCTCCGGGGCAGCAGCCATTTCTGTGGCAGTTAATTCACCTTCTACAATTGAAACTTTGTAGCCTTAAGCGGGTGAGCCCGGCCAGGGTGTGCGGAAAGCTTTGCTTCACCTGTTGCCGCCGGCAACCCTGGCTTGCTCTCTCAAGTTCCATTCTGCTGCCATTTGTTTGAATTTGTTTACCTTCTATAATTGAAACTTTGTAGCTTGAGTGGAGGCTTAGGCCTGCAACGGCTATCGGAAAGCTTGGCTTGCTCTGTTACCTGGGAAACCTTGCTCTCTGTGGCTGTAGCCATCTTGGATGGGGTTAATTTGCATACTCGCCCAGTTTGGCTGGTGGGCGTGGCTTATGTAGCGGAGTGATGGTTAATTTGCATATTACCATTTTATTAGAGAGGATTATTTTTTATATATTTTATAATCTCTAAAACTAGATTTTTTTAATCTCTAAAACTATCCATTGCCCTAATTCTCTCAGGACAGCATCTAAGCTCTTTAGTACAAATCCTAACCAAGTCAGTTCTAGAATATACTTCTGCTAGAAACCAAATAGATACTATTTTTAATTTTTTTTCCTATGACAACTTTATTCCATTTGTTGGTAAATAAGAATGTGTGTGAGAAAGATAAATATCACATGATCTCACTCATATGTGGGATATAATGGTCAACATAATTTGATGAACAAGAATAGATCCAGAGACAAATGGCAGGGGAGGGGAGGGAGTTAGAGAGCAACCAAAGGACTTGTATGCATGAATATCAGCATAACCAATGGACAGAGACACTGGGGTGCTGGGGGCTTACCCAGGGTGGGAATGGCTGTGGGGGTCAAGCTGGGAAAAAAGAGACATATGTAAAACTTTAGACAATAAAGAAAAAAAGAAAATAAAGAATGTGTGTGTGCAAGTGTGTGCACACGTGTGTGCATGTATGTGTGTATGTGTATGTGTAGAGTTGAAAAACATTACTGAATTCAAACTTTTAAGGAACTCAGAAAATACTGTTAGGTGGCAATGGAAGAAAATTTGAACTGAAAAAAATAATTAAGACTGGCCATGAATCTGAAATAAGAAGTAGTAAGACAGAAGGATAGAAAGCAAAAATAAAAGTGATTTAATGTTAAATGATGGTGAAGCTTGAGAATCCTGAACTTAATTGCTGGAGAAAAAGGAAATACATTGAAGTTAATTTTTCCAACAGTCAAAATTTCTAATGGAAATAGTTTATTTGAGGTGTCACACAAGTGGAAACCATAAAATGTATCCTGTCCATCAAAATTAAACAGTTTTATGGTGAAATGTACTAATGATTCAATGCTTCTACTCACTTAAGGAGAAACTAACAAGAACCTGAAATAATGTTCTAAACAATTCTCCAACTGCTGAATTACTTTTCTAATAAGTTCAGTAATTATTGCACATACTTCATAATTTTATCCTCACTTAAATCAATTCTGCTTCAAATATGACATGAGGGAAGATATTGCTAAACATTAGTCATTAATGATTTATAGGAAAGGATGTTTAATATCCCTGTAAATTCTAATAAATCTTTTACTTTAAGTTTATATTTCTATGGAAGATAGGTAGAAAATCATAATCAATTGATTGCAGAGTTCTTTACCAAATCAAAATATAATTTCTCTAACATTAACTCTTTTTAGTTCTTTGTTATTTTGCATCATCAGTGTTTTAAAAAAGAAAATATCATTATGAAAAAATAAAATTGTTTTTAATAGTTATAAAATAAACTGTGTTTTATAAATACTATATTCCCACTAACCAACATTGAATATCTATATGTTAATTTCCTTATGGGTAAAATTTTTAAAATTTAAGATGAATAGGATTTTTCGATTGTATAATAGAGGAAAACACCAACTATTTGAGAAACTTGATTCTAAAATAGTTTTATACCTTTATACCAATCAATTCAATTAATACTATAATAAATACTCACTTCAATTATGAGTAATACAAAATTCAATCTAACAGTGGGTAGGCTTCTTGCAGAGGGGTGGGGCTTGGCAGTAGGGAGGGTGATTTTGTCCTGGTTAGTCATTCATCCTTCATGGTCTCTTGAGACAGTGATCCCATCAGGCTTCAATGATTGGTTCACAGCCACCATTCCTGAGCCCTTCCTACATCAATGTCAAGCCTCCTCCAGTCAGGATTTCTTCCAGCAACATTTATTTTTACCCTTTGTAGCTGAATGGGTTTCTTCTTCTTTATCCATGCCACTCTGGAGCTCCAAGTGCTTTGGGGCCATTTCTCTCAATTTGCTTAGACCAGCCTTTCTCCACCAGGACTCCTCATCTGAACGACATACTAAAAACTGACTTCAGTGACTATTTTATCATTTTTCCAAGACGACATTATTAGTGCCATTCTTGATGCATGATATTAAGGCTTAGTTCTCTAGTGGAATCAACTATTTATAGATGAGTCAAAGATGTAGTAGTATTTCTAAAACTGTCTGGAAATGTTATGGGAGAATGACCAGGGTTAAGTTGAGTTTAAAGTATCCCTTTTCAGCAGCCCGTTTGTATTAAATGCTTCTGTCTCTTTCTCTGATTTACCCCGTACCCCCATCCAGGATATCATATGTAGTGGGAAAACTTTGCTTTGGTTTATGATGGATACATCAAAAATTCTTCTCTCTGTAATTTGACAAGCCAACAATTTGACACTTTCTTATATCTTCGTTCTGCGGCATCATTATTTTCCTGTAACAAGTAGATGCACAGTGCCAAGTCAGTCAAACGGGGTTCAGGATAATGATAACTGGTGGACAGAGGAGGATAGGATGGGAGTAAAGTTTAATGTTTCAAAACAATTTGTATACCACACAGGTAACGCAAAATTGAAAAGCACTTTTTTTGACAAGTTAACAAATTGGAAGAAAGTACATAATTTAATAAGTGACTCACATAGAGTTGTTTGTAATTGAAATTTGCAAAAAATGAAAATAAGTAAAACCTGTTGAACCCATATCACAAGAACACCTTTTACATTTGGTATGGTGTTTCCATTTGTTATATGTTATAACCAGCCTTGTATATATATATAAGGAGACCAATGCTAAGAGAGGTTAAGTTATTGAGATAATAAAGCTAATCAAGGATGAAGGGTGGAGTTTAGCACATGTTGTTAGTTTTCCAATACTTTATATGTCAGGACAGAAACTTTATACAATATACTAATGAATCAGGATTTTAGAAATAAATGTTTAATTACCAGTAGTATTAGATTTGAAGATCCTCAAGCTGAACATAATACTTGAATTCCCTCTACAGCATCTACTATTTGTCCTAAGATTGGCAGTGATTGACAGAAGGAAGACAAATTTCTGTGCAAAAAGTAAATAAAACTTTCTGTAATGTAATTAAAGGATACAAAAATGAGCAAATCAGCTATAGAAAGAAGAGTACATAATAGCAATATTCCCATGAGGATTCATACCTCCTAACAATACCCCTGATGAAAGTGAGGATGCCATTTGGGGAGGATTGTCTGGGCATCTCTTTTCCTTGGTCTCCCCCAGCTCCTTGGGGACTCAGGCTTTCTCACTAGGCATGGGAACAAGTGATGTTTGTTAATGGGAGTGCATGGCCAAAGGCCACCAGCTTCCCAAGAATAGTAGGGCCAGTACTCAGATGTGTTTGAAATACATTTCCACTGTGCCTCTGTCAAGTTGCCACTCTAACTGTCTTTAATTACTGCGTAAAGAGAGAACTCATTTCATCTTTGGACCATTCTCTATTGGGAAATATTTCTGATATTCAATTGAAACCTATTTCCCTATAACTTTACTGCATAGAGACTAGAACAGGTGCTGTTGGGCATCTATAATTGAGAGCACTCTTCATTACAAATGATTTACTTATGAGCATAGGTTTATAAACTTTTGATCTGAAACAATAGTCCTTAACCTTGATGCACATCTAATTAGCTGGTGAGTTTTTAAAAATTATGATGTCTGGTCCCACTCCAAGAACTTTTGATTTAATTGATTTGTGGTACAGTTAGGACATCTGGATTTTTAAAACTCCCTAGGCAATTCTAATGTGCAGCCCATATGGTAAACATTGATCTAGAAAAATAAATGAAAGGTTTGTCCTTCAGTCCAATCCTCCAAAATACTCTTTCTTCTTTTAATTGATATTTTATTCACTCTTTTTTTCTCCACCACATTTGATCCCATGTGCCAGATGAAGTAGGTAAGATTTCAAGATTCAGTAGACACTATCCATCTATTTTATAAAAGGATATCATATTTCACTCCTCTTTGTAAAGTCATAGTAGAATTGTTTCCCTCCAGACCCTCAAATTTAAGTGTGACCTTAGTTCTTGCTTTATTCAATGGGATGAAAGCTAAAAGACATAAATCTCTTCTGGTGTGTGATATAATAAAAATATATATCTTTAGTCTCTGTTCCGACTGTCTAGGACAGAGCTTCCAAAATCCTGGTCACTTCCTTAGTGATAATTGTGAGGAACATCTTTTGTTCTTTCTAATGAACCCCTTTCAACCATACCTGAGTTTATGCTCAAGAGGGGGACTCTTGGTGGGCCCCTAGAAAGCTTCCAGATGGGGACTAGCACCATTGACTAGAGAATTGGAATGTTCGGTCTCAGTCCCTTGACCTTGGGGGACAAGTGGAGGTAGTCTGAAAACTGAGCTAACCACTAATTGTTGATAATTTAATCAATCATGTCATGTAAGAAACCTCATAAAAACCTTAAATGAGCCTGGCTGGCGTGGCTCAGTGGTTGAGCATCGACCTATGAACCAGGAAGTCATGATCTGATTACCATTCAGGACACATGCCCTGCTTGTAGGCTCGATCCCCAGTGTAGGACGTGCAGGGGGCAGTTGATCAATATTTGTCTCTCATCATTGATGTTTCTATCTCTCTCTCCCTCTCCCTTCCTCTCTGAAATCAATAAAATCATATTTTTAAAAAACTTAAATGATAGGGGCCAGGGTTCTGAGAGCTTCTGGGTTGGTGCATGCTTCCATGTGCTAGGAGGTGGGCAGACCCCACACTCAGTGGGGACAGAAAGTTTCTCTACTTGGAATCCTTTCAGACCTCACCCTATGTACTTCTTCATCTGGTCATTCATTTGTATCCTTTATAGTCATCCTATAATTAACTTGTGATAGTAAGGAAGCAGTTTTCCTGAGTTCTGTGAGCCATTTTGGCAAATTATCAAACCTAAGGAGTGGTTTGTGGGAACCTGTGATCTATAGCCCAGTGGTCAGAATTTCAGATGACACAGACTTGTGATTGGCATCTGAAGTGGAGGACAGTCTTGTGGAACTAAGTCCTTTACCACTGAGGGCTATGCTAACTTGAAGGATTTCATTTCAGAACTTGGTAGTGTGGAAAAATAATGTTGTGTAGCAAAATACACAATGAACAAATATAACAATGAATATGTAGCATGAGAAAGTAAATAAATTTAACTTTGCTGTACTCTGATACAAGTTAAATAACCTATAGTGACCATTTCACAGAAGGAACTTGTAGGTTAGAAGAAAGTTATTTCATTAATTAATATCCTTTGTGTATAGACATTGCACCTTTGAATAATCCACCAAGTAATTTTTGCATTCAGCTTTACTTATATTTTCTTTACAAAGTTATCATAAGACATCTTTTTGGAAATTTTCATGAAGTCCAGATCTAAGATAAACCCCACTGATAAATAATTAAATTCTATAACAGTGACTTCTAAATACCAGGTCTTGGAAAAGTCCTTAGCAGGCAGTATTATAGTAATATGAGGAGTTTTAAAAATGTATGGATTCCTAATCTGCTCCTCAGGGAATCTATTTCAATAGGTCAGGGGTATACCTGGGGCTTTGTATATTTCACAGACTCTAGCTCTGGTGAAAGTCTGGTCTGAGCCAGATTCAGATGGCTGACTTAGATCAGTGGTTCGTAGTTATGTAGTTATGTTGGAATCAGCTGTTTATTATATATTATATAAATATATGTATACATACATATATATACATGCATATAATATATAATTCAATATTACTTTGTATTAGTATCAGGTGTATAGCATTTATCATTTTTAATCTATGTAAGGCTGTCACTTCAGTGGAGGCTCTGGTGTACCAGAAATAATAGAATGTTGAGATAAAGTTTGGTAAGGGAATGAAAAATGGCCATTTGAAAAAATTTTCAGGTAATTCTGAAATCACCTATTTTTGTTCATTAAGGACAAATGTTCTATGTACCCACACATGAGCAGTTTAATAGGGCAATTATATTTGCAAAGGTTCTCAGATGTAAACAAGAAAATGCAGCATTGATTGTTTAAAAGATATTTACTTTAGGTTATTTTGTAGTCCATAAAGTTTCTAAAGTCATGGAACCAAGATTGAAAACTACCTATCTGAGAACAGTGCAATTAGCAGTCATATTTGACCACACCATGGGACTATGCTAATAAAAATGTCTCCAGGTACATATGATGCTATGGGACCATGGACAGGAACTCCACCATAGCTGATCTAGAAAATGAACATTTCTGCCCTAGATCTACTCTCCCTGATTGTGACACCAAGCCCAACTATTCACTTCCATCAACTCCCCTGTATATATAGAGTGGAATCCATCAGCTGTAGATGCAACACACTCTGGGGAATAGTCTCTTTAGCACAAAAATGAAAGCTGGGATATGGTTGAAGAAGGTATTGCTTGAGCTAGTCTGCAGTGTTTGCCACAGCAACTAGGTCACAGAATCTTATCCTTGATTAAAATCAAACAGATACCTTAAACATGCTGTATTTATTTTCAAGGTCTTATCATTTGCCTGCATCCAGGCTTATGGTGTCTCAGTCTTTAATATGTCTTAGTCTTTAATATGTCTTAGCATCTCATTCCTCTTAATCCTTAAAGCTTCATATACTTTGGATCATCCCAAAATCTTTGTAATCAAGGACATTCATTTTGAAGAGCTTAATAAAATGCTGGTTTTGTTCCTTCATGCTAGGGAAGTTGGTATATCCTCATTTCATAAATATACACTTATTTACATATGTCAAATTACATGTGTAAACACATTGCACATGATTTAGAACAGCCAGAGTCCTCATGGTTTTGCACAGTTGCCTTAGTTATTAGTACCTCCAAAACTTCAATTTATTTTTTTCTGAATCACATGGTAGGCTTCTTATAATGAAATAAAGGGTTCTGCTGTTTAATAAATGTATTAGATACATAGATTTAGGCTTTTATTGGGCCAAAACTTAGCTTATGGTTGAATGACTCAATACTTGGTCATCTCAAAGGCCAATTTCAATACATATTTTAATAAACACATGTGAGAGCAAAAATGGCCATTCTACACAAAATTAAATAAATAGCTACACTAATGTAAGCAGGGCCACTGCTGTTTAGTCCTGGTCTGGTGAAAATTGTGACAGGATGACAAAGATGATGTGTGGTGTTTCCATGACAACCCACATTTCTGAAGCTATAAAATCATTGTTTTGTCATTTGACTATTGCTCTTCCCTTTTTTCGGAGCTATTAAAAGTTAAAGTATTTGAAATAAACAATGTCATGGTTTAGTCTTTCTGGAAAAAAATCACTTTCATTTCTGAGTTTCTTTTGGTCAATTTATAATAACTGATGGGAAAGTCATATTCCTAGAATTAATGAATGACCCATTGCCTATTTATGAAGGAAAATAGTTGGGTTCTGATGTTGAGCTTGGAGTCATCTAGAAAGTATCTCTCATATACATGACAGGAAACTTAACCCTAAAGAATAACTCAGTTTACCACCTTGTTTTATTATTCATCTTAGTGACATTTCTTAGGTAAAAATCTATGGAAATGTCAGTTATAGGATAGTTATTTAATTGTCCATTACAGCCACCGTGTATAACAAGCAATCATTTAGTATAAGAATTTACAAATAAAGAAAAGTAGAAAGGGTGAATAAGTTAAGGTGATTTCCTTGGCTGGGGATGCAAAGTGGGAAGTTGCTGTAAAATAATCTCCTTGAATAAAAATGTAATTGTTTGAGAAAGTAAGATTGAACAGCTCTAATGAGAAGGTCTAAATTTAGGAGGCTTTATTGGGAGGGCTGCTTTGTCTTCCTAATGCCTCCTTTTGGATGGAAATCAATTGAAGGAATTTAATATCCTAGAAAACAGAATGGCAGGGCATTAAATCTGCCTTCCTTTTAGAGGCGTCATGTTATCTTTGCTTGAATGCCACCCTAATTTGTTTTGCATTTGGAAGGAGTCTTCATCAGCCAAGCCCTTTGGAATGCATGCACTGCCTGCACTTCCCTCCAGCCCCATTCTGGTACTTGCTGGATGCAATTTGATATTTAAACCACCAGCAGAATGACAGATGTGAACAGTATTCTTGAATCATGACCTCTTAAATGACAGAAACTTACAAAACACTGCACTTTTTTAAGTAATATGTGACACTAAAAAAAGGCCTGATGGAATGATACAGAAACAAGAGGACAGAGAAATGGACAGGCTGAGACTGATGAACAGAGAGAGAGACAGACATTTGTAGCAACATCTTGTAGAGAGAGAGAAGAGGGGTGTGAGTTAGCAGAAGCAGCCTGTGAATGGAGGGGGACAAAAAAGAGATGATCGATGCCAATTGTGTGCATGATTTTTAGATGCTCTTTTGAATTCCTCACTATTGATCAACACAAAGTTCCTGATATTCAATAAGCCATTCTTTGTGCTCTTCAAGTTTATCTTATTGCCAGTGTTTAGAGACATACAAACGGTATACCTGACAGGCTGCAGAAGATGAGGTGATTTTATAATTGCCTAAACTGACAAAATGAAACACAAACAATGCAAGGGGAATTTTAAATGCCAAGCTTTTATTTCTTCCTTATTTAACTTTTAATTGGAAACACTTGGCTTTTATTTACTCTAGAAAGTAATGATTTTTGCCAGAGGATAATCTATCTCTTTAATGTCAAAAATGATTCTCTTCTGGCAAGAAAGAAAGCAGGAAACATTGGGTCTTGGAGCAATCATTTGTTTATGAGATTCAATTTGCTCAGTTCCTGTTCTGCCCCTGGACATTTACATACAATCCAAATGTCCACGCTAACTGCATTTGTGAAATCTTCCGTAAGGAGAAAGTCTGACACTACTTTCATGGTTTCCAATTCCAGATGAGACGTGACCAATATGTATCTTTTGAAAATTCAGGTATTCTCATGTTTAAACCAGCAAAGTGAAAGTGGAGACTCAACCCTGCTCCTTCCCTATAACCATTTCTTATAATCAAGGCCCTATTTGTGCTTATAACAATAATGTTATATCACTTGCTTATACTTCCTGGAAAGAGTAGGATTCAAGCTTTAGATGATAAATGTGAGATTTCAAGACATTCAAGTATGTTGTTCAAAAACACATAGAATATGAGTCTGGATTTCTGACTCCGTATAATCAGAACTACTGCCTCAGGGCAGGATCTGAGGAACCAATAGGCAGCTTTGCTTCAGAATGTCATTGCTCCTGTGTGGTGAACCTCTTTCCTTGGGTTGTGCACATTGTTCCTCTGTTGACCTCGGGTCCTTGCCCAACTTTATTCTTAAGTGTTTATGTTAGTGTAGGTAGCTAGATATTGAAAAAGGGAGGAAGCAAAGGGAATCTGACATTATTAAGCCTATTAAAACTGGGAAGCATGAAACTGCTTCACCAGGAAGCTATCATTCAGCATTGCCCCACTAAGGATGAATACTCCTCCCTTCTGCCCTCCAGCACCAGATTGTTGGTAGCCCACGCTGGTCCTGCTCACTAGTATGTTCTCTCTACGTGGCCATGTGACCTTCAAAGCCATGCAGACTCCAATAGAAGTAAAAATGGTGCAGGGGGGGTGTTGACCATAGTGGCCTGCCAGAAAAAGATTATGATTATGGGATGGACCCCTCAGAAGCTGCGACAGCTTGGGAAGTTAATTTGAAAAAGCTTTTGGTTCTTCCCAAGCCCAAGATAATATTACCTCTGCTAAGAGTCTCTCTCTCTCTCTCTCTCTCTCTCTCTCTCTCTCTCTCTCTCTCTCTCTTTCTTTTTCTCTCAGTGACCCACACTTGTCCTGTTGCATGGTCTTAGCAGACTCCAAATACAGGTTCCCTGAGGAGCCTAGATACCAAGCTCAGCAATGGATTGCAGCTGTGAACACAAGGTGAGCTAGCTGGATGCTGGAATGGATTAGCTTTAATATGGCTTAGGATCTCTGGGCATTGGCACTATTTCTGGCCCTGAGTTTCCACTTTGGGATGGACACAGATGGAACCTAGGAGGGGTACTCTTGATTTTGTATTGAGCATCCAAATAAATCTTTCCTCCAGACCTCCTCCTTCCTTGTGGGTCCCCCAAAATGCTTTCTTTCATGATACTGCAGACTCCACTTCCACCAGCAACATCTATACCTAGAATTCTTGCCTTCCCAGCATTTAGGGTGGGAAGGTCACTAAGGTCACCTGACTTTCCCTAGGAGAGAACTGGAGGCTAGATAAAGAGGAAGAGCAATTAATTACCTCACACAGTCCCCTAGAGGTGTGGGCCATCCTTTGTGGTTCTTTCTTAAGTTCAATACTCCCTTGGAAAATCATGGGATTTTCATTCCTGTGGCATAGAAGTGGGGTTTCTAGACATGTTACTGCTTATGGAGAAAACATTGTTTTGGGGGGAAAATGTATAAGCTTCTCATTTAGCACCTTATACATACATGAATATATTTAAAACAAAGAATTTTTTGCATGAATGAGGAGTTAAATTTGAGAAATGTTTATTTTGGAAGCATTTTGAAAGTTGCTAATTCAAATTATCCACAAATGTGTCCACTTGAGTACCTATAGAACTTGAAAAAAATCTAACCTTCTTTATCTTTGCCAGTTTGTGAAAGCAGGCAAAAGCCTGTAAACATAAGAATTCATCAGTATTTTGCATAACAAAGAACTTTGTTGTTCTTTGAATTTAAGGACATTGTTGTTCTCTGAGTTCAAAGCACATACATAAATGACTCTCTTCACAAGGTGAAAATGAAAAGAAGAAAAAAAACAACCCTTGAACTTACTATAAACATGACTTGTTCTCTGTGCGTATTGAGATCTGTCAGCACATTAGACATGGACATTCTCCTTGCCCCTTCCTCTAGTCCTGTGCTGCGCTGCTTTCCCTTAGAGGGCCCAGGGGGCTGTTAGAGCCATCAGAGTTTAATTTATGCTTGTAGAACCATGACTTAACTCTCCCAACAGCTGACCCACAACAAGAACTACATAAGAGCCGAAACCGGTTTGGCTCAGTGGATAGAGCGTCGGCCTGCGGACTGAAAGGTCCCAGGCTCGATTCTGGTCAAGGGCATGTACCTTGGCTGCGGGCACATCCCCAGTAGGGGGTGTGCAGGAGGCAGCTGATCGATGTTTCTCTCTCATCGATGTTTCTAACTCTCTATCCCTCTCTCTTCCTCTCTGTAATAAAATCAATAAAATATATTTAAAAAAAAGAACTACATAAGAGAGCGTCTACTGTTGCTATTATTATTGTGCCCAATTACAATTTTAGAAATTAACTTGAATGACAAACTGATACCATTTTAATTTAAACTAGTTATGAATAACAGGAAAGGAACAAAGGAAAAGCCAAATACCAAGGGCATGCCATTTGTGCAGCTTTGCCAGGAAGCTGCAGTTTACACACATGCCCAGTAGTCTTGGTGACATAGGGAAGGTACATGCCTATTAGTCACACCTGGGAACAGATAATTGTCCAACGTCGGGGCCACTGCAAGAGCAAGAAGAGCTGAGATACTTAAGCTCCTAAACAAAGGAGTTTGCTCTCTTGTGCTCTTGGTTCCCACACTTACACTCTTGCCCTCTAGCTCTTGGCTCTCTGGCTCTCTTAGGACTCCTGCTACAGGGGTTATAATCTCCTTGCTCCCCTGCATTCACCCACATCACCCACAACCATGTGGATCCCACACAATGGACAAATGGGCTACACCTATCGTGATGCTAACCTGGACCCAGCTCCAGCATGGAATGGAAACTTTAGACACTTCCTTTGCTTCTAGCTCTACTGAATCCCTAGCTGCCCATCTTCCAGGACTGGATTAAGGAAATTGGAACTTTATAAACCTAAGATGCAAATAAAAATCACTCTTCCATGCAAGTCTCATAAAATTATTTTTCCCAAGATATCATAAGAACCCCACTCCTGCTAGCAATGGAGAAAGACCATCCACACATTTCTCTAATAAAAAATGATGAATTGAAATAGGCAAATATTATTAAGTGTTTAATTCACAATTTTTTATATCATCCTATCTAATAAAGGAGTAATATGCAAATTGACCATCACTCCAACACACAAGATGGCTGCCCCATGTGGACACAAGATGGCTACCACAAGATGGCCAGCAGGGGAAGATGGGAGGGACCAGGCCTGCAAGGGAGGGCAGTTGTGGGTGATCAGGCCAGCAGGGGAGGGCAGTTGGGAGGGACCAGGCCTGCAAGGGAAGGCAGTTGGGGGCAATCAAGCCTGCAGGGGAGGGAAGTTATGGGTGACCAGGCCAGCAGAGGAAGGAAGTTGGGGGTGACTAGGCCTGCATGGAATGGCAGTTGAGGGGGACCCAGGCCTGCAGGGGAGAGCAGTTGGGGGGAAACAGGCCTGCAGGGGAGGGCAGTTAGGGGCAAACAGGCTGGCAGGGGAGCAGTTAGGTATCAATCAGGCTGACAGGGGAGTGGTTAGGGGGTGATCAGGCTGGCAAGCAGAAGTGGTTAGGGGCAATCAGGAAGGTAGGCAGGCGAGCGGTTGGGAACCAGCAGTCCTGGATTGTGAGAGGGATGTCCGACTGCCCATTTAGGCCCGATCCTACTGGGCCTAAACAGCCGTTGGACATCCCTTGAGGGGTCCTAGATTGGAGAGGGTGCAGGCTGAGTTGAGGGACACACATCCCCATGCAGTTGTGATAATAAGAACTGTGTATTTTGCCTTTGTTACTGGTTTCTGACACAGACCTCCTAAAATACTTGGGATTTCCTAGGTGACAAAAGTGATAGGAGCATCCTATATAATAAAGAGGAAATATGCAAATTGACCATCACACCCTCGCACAAGATGGCCACCCCCATGTGGTCACAAGATGGCCTCCACAAGATGGCCGGCTGGGAAGGGCAGTTGTGGGCAATCAGGCCAGCAGGGGAGGGCAGTTGGTGGGGACCAGATCTTCAGGGGAGGGCAGTTGCGGGGGACTGGCAGGAGAGCAGTTAGGTGTCAATCAGGCTGGCAGGGGAGTGGTTAGGGGGTGATCAGGTTGGCAGGCAGAAGTGGTTAGGGGCAATCAGGCAGGCAGGCAGGCAAGCGGTTGAGAGCCAGCAGTCCCAGATTGTGAGTTGGATGTCTGATCAGGCCTAAACCAGCAGTCAGACATCCCCCGAGGGGTCCCAGATTGGAGAGGATGCAGGCTGAGCTGAGGGACACCACCTCTCCTACGAATTTCATGCACCGGGCCTCTAGTCTTTTCATAATAACCCCCTTTTAACTATATCTGAGTTTATGCTAATAAGGTGACCCTAGGTAGGCCCCTAGGTAACTTCAGGATGGGGCCAGTTGCCAGATAAACCAACAATGTAATTAGAGGGTAGAGGGGGTGAAAACTGAGTTCAAGCATCAATAACTAATGATTGAATCAGTCATGCCTATGCAATGGAATCTGCATAAAAAACTTTAAACCACAGAGTATGGAGAACTTCTGGATTGGTGAACAGCATCCAGGTTGGTGAACACAACAAAGTGCTGGGAGGGTGGCATGCCTGGAGAGAGCATGGAAGTGCTGCTCCCTGTGTCCCCTCCCACCCATACCCTGTTCCATGCACCGCTCCTAACTGGTTTTTCTTTATAATAAACCAGTAAATGTAACTATAGTGTTTCCTTGAGATCTGTGAGCTCATTATTGAACCTATGGAGGGGGTTGTGAAAACCTCCTGACTTTATAACTGCCCAGTCAGAAATAGAGGTGGCAGAGATTGGTGATTAGTGAATGGAGAAGGACAGATTTGTGGGACTTAGCCATTAAACTGTGGGGTCTCTGCTAACTCTGGGGAGTTTGTGTCATATTTGAATTCTATCTAATAAAGAGGGAATATGCTAATTGACATGCCACGCCCTCAAAGATGGCGGCTGCCCAGTCGATACCCAAGGTGCAGGCAAGCCTTGGATGGCAGCTGCCCAGCCGCCCAGGGCTGCCCGAGGATCAGGTAACCAGGGCCGGCTGAGGCTTGCACTGCCAGCAGTGGCAGCAGCAGAGGTATGATGGGGGCATCGCCTTCCCCTGATCACTGGGTCGCCTTCCACCCCTGAGGGCTCCCAGACTGTGAGAGGAGGCAGGCCAGGCTGAGGGATCCCCCGCTCCAGTGCATGAATTTTCATGCACCCGGCCTCTATTTGAATTATAAGATAGCCATGTGGTGTATGAAGAATTGGATAATTGATTGGTGTGAGGAAAACCCACACATTTGATGTCAGAGTATTGAGGGGAAAAACAATTCAGAGCCAGACTTTAAGTAAAAATGTTCTCAGTAAGAAAAAAATACTTTTAAACATTTTGTATCTCTTCACACATTGATTTTATATAACAACAATAATAATAATAGGGTTGTTGTACATTTTAATTTTTAAAAGCCTTTGAAAAGTTCTTTTTTTCTTTTTTTTTGGTAATGTAAAATTTAAGGAGTTTTGTTCTATGATGCTTCCTGGAGACATTTATTATTTCATTTTCTATAGTTTTAATCTCTTTTTTTAATCTGTCTTTTTTTTTGTTTCCCATATTTAATGAGAAATGGATATATAGTACTCAATCTTTCAGAGAGAGAGTCTGCAGTAATAACTGAAGATCCCTTAAAGAATTTATAAATACAGAGAAAATATGAAAACAAATATTTATAATAGAATGTAATTAAAACAAACAGAAAGGGTACTATCTCTACTTATCTGATGGGTTATAGAGGTCTTGCCATTTGGGAAAGCAGGTAACATTTGAGATGCACCGTGAGGAATAGATGGCATTCTCATAACACTAACGTTTTAACATAACCAACAACAGAACGTAAAGGTGTACAGGGATTGGTGAGTAGTTTGGCTTTCTTTGGATTTTATTTTATGGAGGAATACTTATCTTGGTAGCATAGGAATATAGACGTTGGGACTGGTAAGGCAATTTGAAACTATATTGTGGAGTTTTGACTGGAGTGCAAAAACTTTGCTCTGTTATTTAGGTAATGATATACTTTTCAGAAAGAGACTAGTTTAATGTTTTAAATCAGTGGTCGGCAAACTCATTAGTCAACAGAGCCAAATATCAACAGTACAATGACTGAAATTTCTTTTGAGAGCCAAATTTTTTTAAACTTAAACTTCTTCTAATGCCACTTCTTCAAAATAGACTTGCCCAGGCCGTGGTATTTTGTGGAAGAGCCACACTCAAGGGGCCAAAGTGCCGCATGTGGCTCGCGAGCAGCGGTTTGCTGACGACTGTTTTAAATTAATATATTACTTTTTGGTGGTAGAATGAGATGGGAAGGCCAGAGTTTGGGTAAAGAAAAAGAGATTGACAGGTATTAATCCAAGCAACTGATGAAGAATACTCAAAGCAATGGTGTTATTCGGGAGAAAAATAGAGGCAGAGTATCCGAGGAATAGTTTACAAAACTAATTCATTGTTCATTAATTCACTTTAAAACATTTGTGATGACTAGATGACTATTGGAGGAAAAGTGTGACTCCCCTTTATTGAAAACAAGCCAAAAGTGTGCAGACCAAAAGAAAAGAAATGCACAGATATTTCTATACCGCAAGGCACTTAGGGTCACAAGAGATGGAAGTGCTACAAGGTATTGACAATGAAGCAAATACTGGGTTTAAAGAACTAAGTAAGTCATTCTAAATGTTTTAAAATTTATTCTGGGTTCTATGGGGAACATAAGAGTTTTAAGCATAAAATGGCTTAATCAAATTTGTGTATTAGTATGACTTTTTTGGTAGGAGCATGGCAGTTAAATTTGAACAATGGTAAATTTTTTAAATTTATCTTTGTTATACTTTACCTTGGAGGATAAAAGACAGAGAAGATGTCGGCCTGCATACAGCAATTTTGTAAATAATATTATCCTAATTATATTCTTTGAAAAGTTGTTAAAATTGTCCTTCTGAGTATTTTATGGTTAAATATATATATTATATAAATACAAATGTAATTATAATTATTTTGAACTTGGTAAATAAAACTGAGGCAAATAATTTATTTATGTATTAAAAATATTTTTCCTAATCAGAAGGAAGTTGTACCACTACCATAGAGGCTTCTCACTAAGCAGAAATAAAACATTAATGAAAACTATAACCCACTTATGATGGAAGTAGCTTGAAAAAAGAGTAAACAGTTACAAAAAGGAATTACTCTGATGGCATTTAAATCTAGTTTGAAATCTGTGTTGATAATTTTCACAAGCCCTGTTGTGTGCTTATAACCTGTGGACAAAAAAGTGACAACATACTAAACATGACAAGCTCAGGGGAAGCCTGCGTGGTGGCCTTAAAAACTCAGAGACAGCCCTAACTGGTTTGGCTCAGTAGATAGAGTGTTGGCCTGCGGACTGAAAGGTCCCAGGTTCGTTTCCGGTCAAGGGCATGTACCTTGGTTGCAGGCACATCCCTGGTGGGAGGTATGCATGTTTCTCTCCCATCGAAGTTTCTAACTCTCTATCCCTCTCCCTCCTTCTCTGTAAAAAATCATTAAAATATATATTTTAAAAAAACCTCAGAGACATAAAGTAAACTCATAGGATGGTCTGAAATTAAACCTTCCTAACTGAAAGCAGTCCATTGCAGGTAGTCCTGTCCTAGGCCAGTATCTCCCCTGACAAAGGTCAGTCTTTCCTTAACTGAGCCTGTCTTTTTTCATCTATGATAACATACCTTTGAAATTTCCTTTTTTTTTTCAAACCCTTCACTGCACCAGAGCAGAGACCACAAAACATGTAATACATATTTATTGTAATTATCGTGTTAATTGTTAATTGCTAGCTACCCTATACCCAGAAATGTAAAAGTGTCTGTTTATTAGTCTCAGAGATTTGTCTACTTTGCCTTCTCTCACCTCCCTAATCCATCATCAATGAATTTCATAAACCCCATTAAGCTTCCTCCTTTGATTATAATGTACAAAATAAGGTGCAAACCTGCCATGTTCAGGAGCATTTTCTCCATTCACTGAGATTTTGCTTTCTGGCAATTGTTATCAGTTTGGTGCAAATAGACTTCTGCAGGTTTAAATGTTTCTTACATTGACAAACCTGTGTATCTGAACCTTTAAGGGACAAAGTAAAATGTTGAGTTAGCAAAGGAGTCAGAGTTGAATTGATGTGTAGGCAGGTTTGTAATGGAGTGGTCACAAGACTGAGTAGCTTCTGCCTGAAGATTGGTAGTGTCTCAAGAATAGACATCCAGAGTCATATGCTGAGAAGGAGAGGGATCAAAGATGATGAGCCATGTGGTAAGTGCTGAAAATCATCATTATCAAAAACTCAAGTACACTCCCTTTGATTTTTAGAATTTTCAGCCAACCCAAAATGTAGAGGCTTTAATCCATATGCCTTACCATCTTTATAACCCCATAGGGAAACTTGGGGTTAAAGGCAAGTGATTAAATATCAAACAATGGGATACAATCAGGGATGGATTTTAAAAGCCAGAGGCAATAAAAGGAAGAGAAATCTAGAGACACTAGTAAGAGAGCACAAGGTCATGAGGATAGGAGAATACATGGGCAGAGCAGTCAAAATATGCAGATAAGAAATGAACAGGGTTAGAAAAAAAAGGAAGGATTGAGTGTCTGTGATAAAGGGAGAAGTCAAAGATGTCTCTCACTTTTCCTACATTAGTTATTAAAATGCTACTTTTTAGAAGAGTATTTTGATAAGTTGTCAAGAAATTTGTTCTAAAAATTAGCACGGACATGAGTTATTTAAACAAGTGCTCACTTGAAAATCATAAGCACATAAACTATCTATGAAATAAACTAGAATAGTGAAAATCCCCAAGAAAATGTGGAGTAAAAGCAAACACTTTTCAAGGCAAGTGTCATAGGGAAGCATTCATTGAAGATGGGCAAAGCAGAAAGTGACCAAGAAGACTGACAAGAAGTAGGAAAGATAGGAGGATACACAAGATAAACAGCACAGAGAAAAAGAACATAGGGCAAAACTGAATCTGAGGATAACATCTGTACTTTAGAAAGTTTAAATGGACGGCAATCAATAAAAGAAAATATTTGGTTTCTTTCAAGTCCCAGGTTTTAAGAACCTACTAAAATCTTTTTTACAAAACCCAACCCAATGGTACCAAATGAGAATAAAAACAAAAAAGTCTTTTAAAAAAATATTTGGATTCTACATTAGAAAACAGTCAAAAGAAAAAAAAAAGATATATAAATATATAGTTATTAACCAGTCTATGTTTAAATATACACACTATATTTTATTAACATTAATTTTAATTACATGAACTCATAGTGAGTAAAAACTTTGAGTTTGAGTTGCTCACACTAAAGAGTTGTATGACCTTGGATACATTACACAATTTTCTTGATTGACACTTCTTCCATTGTGAAATACAATCAACTGATTATTGAAGGGACTAAAATTCTGCCACCCTGAAGCTGCTTTTTGGAATATTCATTTTAAGCTGCTTATTAAGAAACAAAAGACTCAGGAAGAAACTTTGACCCTCTCCCCTTTCTGCCCAAGAGATTCAGACAAAGAATCCTACTTCACGATGGAGATCTTAGGATGCTGCCTCAGTCTCCCTTAAATTAAGTATGGTAAAACAAGAGGGCTTCAGGCAGGTGCTTGTCAGCTAGATACGCCCTGTGTTGCATTGCTTACGTGTTGCAAGGATTTTTCTTGCCATGTGTCTTCCAATTTTCCTGGACAACCTATAAATTGACCATTCTCACTTCTGAAATCTAATACTGCATACCCCCTTTCTCCTTTGTCCGAAAAGGTCTTAGTTACCTGTAGGGAACTCGCTTTAGATATAATATGGCCTCAACAACAGAGGCTTCTGGGAGAGGTTGCACTTTCTGTGACTGCTGAACTCTCTGTGGCTTTTTAACTCTTTAAGACCTCATACTTTGTTGACTACACTAATAACCAAAATGGCACCCAAAGACTAATGGCATGCCCCCAGGAAGGAGGTTAATGAATGTATAGAGTGTAATAACTGCCTGATACTGTCTTTAAACTTTTCTTTTAACTTAGTAATACATTGTTCTCTCAAGATGTCTACACAACTACCCATCATTTGGTTTTGCTATTAACCCCACTACTCATCACCTTTACAAAGGGAGCTCTTTCCTGGGAGGGGTATGGATTCTTCATGGCCAGCCACCACTGGAAACAAGCAGCTGCTTTCCCATGTATGTAAGTTTCCCCTGTTACAGCTCTTATGAATTTGAATAAGGCTACTTGTCGGTTCTGCAGAATCAATCCTGAAGTTAGAGTTTGGGGGATAACCCCCAGCAATACTCAATGTTGCCTCGTTGTCTTGGGAATTTTCATGAATTTAACATGTCTAGGTGAATTTGCTATGTGCATGTATTAAACTTTGCTTTTTCTCCTGTCAATCTGACTCTGTTAATTAGGTTATTTGCCTAGCCAGAAGAACTTAGAAGGTGCGAGGAAAAGTATTAATATTTTTAGTTCTTATATAATGAAGTTATATTACTAATATTGTCAGGATAAGTAGCTAGATATTAATAAAGGATGGGAGCAAAGGGAATCAGACATTATTAAGCCTAATAAACCAGGGAGATGATAGGACAATAAGCCTGCTTGCTTCAGTAGGAAGCTACAGCTTCACACACTCCTTAGGGAACCACCATTTTGGTCCCCACAGATTACTTGGGGGAAGGCTAGAAAAATAAAGAAAAAAAAAATTTCCGCTGGGTATAGAGGCCTGTCTGTCTAGCCTAGGAAAAGGATCAGATAGGATAGGGACACAGAACCCAATAAGATGTAGGAAATGGGTTGTTTAGAAGGAGGATCCAACATCAGTCCATGAAACATTGGGAAGTTGATTGGTTAGTTTGAAAGGTCCTTCCCAAACTTGAGATAATACAGTCCCAGCTTAACAAAGAGTTAGCACTCTCTCTCTGTCTCTCTCTCTGTCTCTCTCTCTCTGTCTCTCTCTCTCTCTCTCTCTCTCTCAATTACACAAGGTCACCCTGTTCCCTCAAGCATTTTCTCTCCACAGCAGCCATGTGTCCCTAGGATAAGGCCTGGCCAAATAAGTGAGGACTGTCCCTAAAATACTTGTGACAGGACAGTCCAGGTTAGTTGCTGTGATGAATTGATGTTGGGGGTCTGTCCATGTGAAATCAAATAGGTGTTGGGAGTCTTCATCAAGGGGAATAGAGAAAAAGGTATCTTTGAGGTCTAGGATGGTTTAGGAGGTGGTGGTAGCGGGGATTAAAGAGAGGAGCATGTAATGGTTGGGGACTATTGGGTGTATGGAGAGGATGGCTTAGTTGATGAAGCAAAGATCCTGGACTAGGCAATATGAGCCGTCTGCTTTGCGGACAGGAAGAATGGGGGTGTTGTAGGGAGAATTGGTGACTTTTATGAGGCCAGACTTTTGAAGTCTCTTAATGATGGGCTGGAGACCCTTCTGTTCTTCTAATGAGATGAGATATTGAGGTTTGCAAGGGAAAGTATTAGGGTATTTGAGACGGATAAAAATGGGTTGGTGATGGGTTGTGATAGAGGGGGTGGAGAGGCCCCATACAAGGAGGTTGGCCAGTGAGGAGTTTAAGAGTTCTGCTTCAGGGCTGGGGGTGGCTGTCAGGAGAAGGAGAAAGGCTGAGGGTGACAAGTGGGAAGAAGGGTCAAGGGAACATAGGATGATAGAGACTAGGATGGGGGTCCGGCACTGAGGTAGAACAAGAAGAGTGGATAAAGGGGGTGTCTAGTAAGATGCAGTGCAGAGGTGAAGTGGCTAATCGCTGTGAGACTAGTCCATCAACCCCCATAATAGAAACCGAGGAGGGGACAAGGGTTCCAAGCAAATTCAAGGAGGGCAGAATAAGTGGCCCCAGTGTCAATTATAAAGGAGGTCAACTTACCTGCCACCACAATTGTTACCTGAGGCTCTGTCCTGGTGATGTAAGTCTGTGGCACCTTGTCAGGTCCTGGGCAGCTTCAGTCTTTAGTGGTCAGTCCCAAGTGGTCTGGGAGCTCCAAATCAGATCCAGAGGGAGGATTTGCTGGACTGGCTGAGGTCTGACCTGGAGGGGCTAGATTATAATCCAATTTCCAGTGGCCTTCCCTTCTGCACCTTGAGCAGTGCCCAGGCGGGGGTCTCAGATTTGGGCAGGTCTTGGCCCAGTGTCCTTCCTTCTTGCATTTAAAGCATGGGCCTGGAGGAGGCTTAGCCCTTGACTTACCCTAGTTGGAGGACCGGTACTTCATTAGGGATTCATGAGAGCAGTTGAAAGGCCTAGGAGTTGAAAAGCCTCCTTCTGGGAAACAGCCTTGGCCTGATCTCACCTGTGTTTTTGGATTTTGGTCTCTTCAACTCTATTATTAAAGACCTTAAAGGCCAGGTTCATGAAATTTTTTTGATGGGCTTGTGGACCTGTGTCTATTTTTTGAAGTTTATGGCATATTTTGGGGGCTGGTTGGGATATAAAATGGGTGTTCAGAAGAAGGGTTCTCTATGGGGATGTGGGGTCCAAGGTGGTAAATTTCTGTAAGGCCTCCATGAGGCAGGAGAGGAAGAGAGCTGGATTTTTGTCAGGAACCTGAGTGATTTCATTAGTTTGTCATAGTTGACTGTCTTATGGGCAGCCATTTTGAGTCCAGCAATGAGACAGATGATCATGTGGCTACAGAGGTGGTGCCTTGGAGAATTAACTGGATAATCCAATCTTGGGTCAATTCATGGGACTGCGTCAGCACCCACCAGTTTGGCCACTGTACCCTGTCTATGAAGAGCATCGGCATGATCCTGAGCTGCTAGCCAGACATGCTCCTTCTTCTCTGGGGTTAGAGAGAAGGACAGGATGGCATAGATGCTGTGCCAGGTCAGATCATAGAACTGGGTCAGGTACTCAAATTTCTTAGTAAAAGTGATCAGGTCGGAGGAAAAAGACCCATGAGACCTTTCAATATGTGCGAGGTCAGACATGGAAAATGGGATGTGTACCTGGACAATACCCTTAGCCCCCAGCCACCTCTCAGAGGGGAAGGACAGAGACTGGAGGTGGGGCTATCCTGGAAGGGGGCTTGGTAAGGAGGGTGAAGCGATGGACGAAGAGGTGAATTCCAAAGACAGGGGGCAGAGGAGGGACATAAGGAGGTGGTTTCTGGTGACCTGGTGGGGAAAGGATAATTGAATGATCTGAAGGGCCAAAGGGAGATTCTGAAGGACCTGATGGATCCGGGAAGGATGGATCAGAAGCCTCAGGATGTGAAGGTCCAGGGTTAGTGGAACAGGCCTTTGAGTGGAGAAGTAGGATTTGATAGGTAGAGCAGGTTTGACACAGAAAAGGATGACAATAGGAGTGTAAAGAAGACCTGGACATAGGGGATCTCTGACCACTTCTCATTGTGGTGACAGAAATTGCCTAAATCCTCGAGAATGTTAAAATCAAAAGTTCCATTCTTGAGCCAATGTGAATCATTGTCTAATTTAAATTGTGGCGAGGAAGTATTACAATAGAAGATAAGGCCTTTAGCCAGAACTCTGTGGAAAGGCTGAATGTATTAAGATTATTGAGGAGACATCCCAGGAGAGTGTTTTTTAGGGGAACAGGAAAAGAATTCCCCATAGTACAAATTAGGAAGAGGAGGTAAGCAACAAAGGGATACCTGGGAAGCTAGACTAGAGGGAAGGCATCCTCATCATCTAGTCAGACTCTGGAGGGAGGAAGAGAGTCTGATGCACATGGCAGGCACATCCCCTGCAATGAGTAAGAATGTAGGGCCTGGTCCCACGGCAAGGCTGAACTGGAGAAGATTTCTGGCCTAACTCTAGTTCTTTTGTCTGAGATAGCAAATCAGAAATCCAGAAGGGTGATCCAATTGTTACTTACCAGAGATGAAATGAAGAAATGTTGAGTGTGTGGTCAGCAATGGGAAGGACAGGTTCCGGATCCAGCATCCTACTTGGCTGGTTCAAGAGGGCGCATAACGGAAGGAGGCCTAATCAAGGCCACCCGAGTAGGATTCGGAGGTAAGCCCAGTCGAACTGCTGCTGCCTCCTCCTCTCCGAGTAGCAAACTTGGGGTGACGGAAGCCCAGGTGATGGCTCCCTTTCCCGTGGAATCTTCCCATAGCACCAAATGTTAGGGTCACCGAAGGAGGAACGCACAAGGCCAAAAGGTATAAAGAATTATAAATTTTTTGTTACATCTGCTAACAGAAGGGCTGAGACCAAAATGGTATCAGTGGGACAGAGTAGAGGGAGCGGGATATTTATGTGTCTTGTAAAGGTCAATCAGAGTAACCAATCTCGGACAAAGTGCAGGTGGGGGCCAGGTATAGGGGCCACTGGAAACTGGGTGAAGTGATTTACTGGAAACTGAAGGATGTTAATCATGAAACCAATAATGAAAATAACAGGGAAATCACCAGGAGGGGTGAGAGCCCCAATCGGAGCATAATGGAGCACAAGAATATGCCTAACGGTGGGCAGAAAATTATTACTATTTTTTTTTAGCTCCCATTCTCTCCACCATATGCCATAAGAAATAAAAAGTTTGTCACAGTATTGAAATGGATTAAGAAAGGCAAGCGTATTAATGTAGCTAAACATCTGGATATGTTTAACTCTACCACACTGACCATTTCTAGCATTGATTATGTTTATTATGAACATGATCAGAAGACAAAGATAGGGAATATTGGCAAACAAATTGGCAAAAGAACACTAAAGATAAAAATCTTCACAAATTGTGTTCTGTGTATATTACATTTTTACTAAGAGTGTTAACTTCTGTTTGGATTATATATGGACTAAATATTATATCACTAATAATAGACACTCTTGTCTAATATATTAAAAGGCAACAAAACATGAAGTCTAAATATTTTGCATCAGCTCTGTCATGTGTTATATGTTTAATTTAAGGCAATGTTTTTAACATTTTTGGGGGTCAGTTTTCTGCTTTGCATAATGGGAGGTTTATAAAATATATATGAGAAATCACCTTACAGATAAATGTTTCTCTTGGTTGAGGCAAATTTTTCTAGAAAAGAAGATTTATTTGAGTTGTATGACACAATTCATAGAAAAATCACTGATCTGGGATCAAGAACCCAGGGTCCGTATTGGTCATGCTGACAGGAATGTACCTGCGATAAATCATTAATTCTGCTGATGAGCTCAGAGCACTTCTAATGTTCCTTCTTTCTCTGTCCACAGACAGTGAAAGTAAAAGCTCTCTCTCCCTTTGGCATACAAAAAGGCCCATGTAAAGAGGAATTTTTATTTTCCTAGACAAGAATTCATTGTGAAGTTTTATGATTTTGATTTCTTTATATCAAAGCCACAATATATTTCAAAAGCAACATTCATTACAGTTATGAAAATTCCTTAGATACATTTATACTTCCCCACAAAACCCTATTATATAGACAAAAAGTCACCATTTTGCAAGAGCTTTGGAATATTCAAGTTTATAAATGTTGTAGGAAGATGTGCTCGGTGTTCAGTAAGTGTTCTCAGACATTGTAATGGTTTGCTTGCTGCTTGTCCATGAGGAAAGCACTCTATAATAAAGCTGGATGAGTAAGACATTCATAAAAAGTTGCTATTACTGTCTTGTGGGGTTAGAGTTTACTGCTCCCTCACCCAAATAGCAGTTTCCCTGTTAAGATACTTTTTAAGAAGCACTATTCTTGGCTGCCAATTGATAGTCGAAGGAGTGCTACAGGAAGGGAGCACTTCTGATTCCCTGCCGGAAATTCAGTAATGAACCCTGTCATTTCTGCTTCAAAGCAAGACATGCCCCTGAGTCCTCTCTAGTTAAAATAAAAAAGAAGAGAGAAGGGAGAAAACTTTCTCTTTCTTTTCTCAGAAGAGACAATGCTCATTCATTCCTTGGGCAAAGGTCTACGCAGACCTTTACTGTGTAGAAGTTACATAAGGAAGAACTGGGGGCCTTCTCTTTCCACCATAGGAGTTGTACTGTGTCTATCAGCTCGGGAGGTCATGCTGAGGTGGTGCTCTAATAAAAACTCATTTGTGAGATATAAATAAATGCAATTAAGTGTTATGCAGAGAGAAATGTTAAATTTATTAAAATATGAAAAATTATGTTTAAGCAGTTAGAGACATAATCTTATTCTTAACTATTCATTAAACACACACACACACACACACACACACACCTAAGTTAGAACTGTAGGGAAGTTTAAATCAGAGGTCCTTCCCTGCTGATAATATTTCTTCCTAATTCAGAACCCTTGCAGAGTGATTGACTAAACAGTTGTCAAGTTATTAACACTTCGATAGTGGGTCATATCTTACGCCTCGTTATCTTCAGGACAACAAAGACTAGGATACACAAGGCCAGTATTTGCAAATTGTGAATAATCCATTGGTGAGCCCTAAAATCCCTTAGTGGTTCCTGACTAACAACCAGACTGAGGTAAAGAAACAAAAGAAAGAGATAGTTAGGGTGATAGATGATGATGATGATGATGATGAAAATAGATAGATGGATGGATAGATGATAGATAGATAGATAGATAGATAGATAGATAGATAGATAGATAGAATGATAGATGATAGATAGATAGATAGATAGATAGATAGATAGATAGATAGATAATAGATAGATGATAGATAGATGCCAGAATATCAGAGAACCAACATTTCCTCAACAGCCAATAAAAATCCCTTCAGCTTTTCTTCTCCTTCAGAAGATGGATAATATAGATTGAATGTTTATATTTCTCCAAAATCCATATTTTGAAAATCTAATGCTGGAGATGATGATATTATGATTTAGAAACATTGGAGGTCATGAGATCAGGAGGGCAGAGCCCACAAAAAAAGGAAGAATGATCTTATATGTGAGAAATAAATTTATGTTGTTTATAAGCCACCAGTTGGTATTTTGTTTTTGCAACTTTAATGGGCTAACAGAAAAGATTAGTCATTAGATAACTTCCCTAGACATTCTTCTGTTCACAACAAAGTCACTCTGTGATTTTCAATTAGTGAATTGGCGCATGTAGAGGATAGACTGTGGTAGCACTCGTGTGCTTGGCACCCTGTTGAGGATGGCTAAATGGGGTTCAGTTGAAACAGTATTTTCAAATGCCATAGTTTAGAATTCAATAAAGGCATTCCAAGGTCAACAAAAACAGAGAATTTTTTGCTAGCAGATATGCCTTTTAAGAAACCATAAAGGATGCTATTGAAGCTGAAAGCAATGACACTGGATGATAATGTGAATCCACATAACAAAACAAAGAGCAGTGATAAAGGTAATTATGTAATTATGAAAAGTAAGGATGCATATTTTTTGTTATAAATGGATTTTGTTTTTTGCTTGGTTGTTTTTTATTTATGCCTCTTTTGATTTCCATGATTTTAAGATTTTAATTTTACATTCTGCTGTACTCTTGCTAAGTTTAACTTTGGGTATTTTACTTTTTTATCTTTATTGTTGAGAGTATTACAGATCTCCCCCTTTGTCTTCCCCTTGCACCCCACCACCAGGTTCCTCCCTGCCCCAGGCCTTTACCACCCTATTGTCTGTGTTCATGGGCAATGCATATATGCATATAAGTCCTTTGGTTAATCTCTTTTCACCCACCCAGCCCCTCTTAGATTCATCAATCAGTTCCATGTTTCCATGCCTCTGATTCTATTTTGAAATGTGAACATGGTGGTGTACACGGGCAGGCTAGGTAGCCATTTCAGACTGTGGATAAAGAAAAATTGAATTTATTTAAGGAAAGGGGATAGGGGAGGGAATGGCCACATAGTACCGAGCCAAGAGGACATTGGGTTGATGATGGCAGCCCCCAGGAGCTGGAGTTTCATCCTTATATTCAGTCACTGGCGGGAAACTTTTTGTCGGTGGGTCTAGAGGCTGAGGCAGTGGGCTTGGAATGCAGATGGAATGCAGGTGTCTGATCAGGTGTCTTCAGGACAGTTTCAATTCCTTACATGGTTTGACTTCTGGTGTCCAGCAAGCTTTTCCTGGTCTTTTGTTCTCCTGAGGCAGGAAACTTACAAGTGGCAATTAAAGTGTGTATTGCCCTACAGTCCTAACAATTTCATTCATCAGTTTATTGTGTTCATTAGATTCCACATATACATGAGATCATGTAATATTTATCTTTCTCTGACTGGCTTATTTTGCTTAGCATAATCTTGTTATAATGCAGTAGGTATATAATAATATTGCTTGGTTTATACCAGGTAATATATAAAAATGTCACATATTTGTCAATAACAGCACAAGTTGATGGATAGAAGCAGAGCTATATTGAAGAAAAGCAATGACACTAGATATTTAATCAAATCCACAGGAACAAATGAAGAAAACCAGTAATGGTAAGCAAGGAGTTTAACAACTCTACAAATATATAATTGTTTTCTTTTTCTTCTTGACATTTTAAGTAGATATAAAAGTATGTATTGTAATAACCATGCAATGTATTACTGGTTTGTATCTTATACACATGTAATAATAATACCCCCAAAAAAAGAAAGAGGGGATAGAGATATATAAGAGTAACATTTCTCTAATTCACTAGAATTTAGTCAGTAAAATCTCAACTAGACTTTAATAATTTAAGATGTATACAGTAATCTTTACAGCAATAATTAATAAAATAAAATTTAAAACACTGTAATAATTATTAATGAAGTTCAAATACTACATAAAGAAATATTCACTTAATATAAAAGAAAATGGGAAAGAAAACAGAGAAACAAAAATCATGAAACTGGGGAAAAAGTAAAAAGGCAGAAATAAATCAAACTCAATAAATAAAATGAAAACATCAAATGTTAGTAGTTTAAACAATGCAATCAAAAGACAGAGAGGCAGGAGACTATCCCTTGGCCAGTGAGTGGCCACAGCAAAGTGTGCATCCAATGCACCATAAACCTCAACAAGTTTTAGAATGGCTGGAAAGGCTGGTAGAGAAGGTGGCTTTGGGGGCCCTGCCCTCTCTACACTAACTCACCCATCCTGGCAGTAGGTTGTTCAAATCCCAGGGCCAAGGGAGCAGACCATCTCATCATTCTACCATCTCCTCACATCTACCCTCTCTAGGGAATGTGTCTTCTGTGAGCTGAAAGAATAATACTGTGTCTCTCACCTATGGAGTTCTTCTGGCTGGGCTATCAAATTAACACAGATAATCAGAAGAAAATAAAAGTTTAATTCATGAACATGGGGAATTCACATAGGCATGATAATTCCATAAAGTTATAAAGTGAGGCAAAAACTGTGAGCCAGCCGAAACCGGTTTGGCTCAGTGGATAGAGCATCGGTCTGCAGACTGAAAGGTCCCAGGTTCGATTCTGGTCAGGGGCATGTACATTGGTTGCAGGCACATCCCCGGTGGGGGGTGTGCAGGAGGCAGCTGGTCAATGTTTCTCTCTCATCGATGTTTCTAGCTCTCTATTCCTCTCCCTTCCTCTCTGTAAAAAATCAATAAAATATATTTAAAAAATAAAAATTAAAATAAAAAAAAAACACAAAAAACCTGTGAGCCAAAGACATTTTTGGATAAAAGAGATGGGGGCAGGATGGAATGTCAGATTTCAGAGGTGGGAATAGGTGACTCACAGGTAGCTGAGGTAGAGCAAAACTCAGGACAAGAAAATTCTTGCTGGGCAACTCAGTGACAATGGGACACAGGTAACACCTATTTAACAGGCACCTTCCTGAAGCCCTCTTATTTATACTTGATGTAAGTTAGGCTAAGATGGCATTCTAAGACCCTCCTGAAGCCATTTTATTTGTCTCAATTTTTTAGGCAGGAAAGGAGAAGGGTCAAAGTTTCTTTCTTAGTTTTGTTTCTTAATGAACAACTTGAAATTAATATCTCAAAAAGTCAGCTTCAGGGTGGCAAAGCTTTGCAGATATAGCTCCATATAAAGACAAAACAACAAAAGAGGGCAGAATATGTAGGAGTGAAAAAAAGTGATCCAACTATATTCTATTTACATGTAAAAACATTACATTCAATGGTATTGAAAGGAATTTTAGAGATAGGACAGGCAGTTTCAGGGAATAAAAGGGGTCCATGAGAGAGGAGTGCAGATGTGATGGGCTCCAATGCTTATCTTACTTTCACAGAAAATAGAGGAATGTCACAGATATGGGGAGAAGAGGAGGGGGGCACCATGTGGGCTTTGGACTTTGAAACTGATACTCTACAGAAGAATGACAAAATTAGGAAATATTTAGGTTTGATTTTTTCCCCACTAGATAAAGAGAGATCAGGTTTTTCTCATTTGGAGACCCCTTGGGGAGGCATAGTTTGTATATGCTTCCAATAAACTTCCTCATTTATTACTAAAGAAACCTTTTAGTCTGAGTTTATTCTTCAAAGTTCATAGGGCAAGAACCCACAAGGGGGAGATTCTGTGCCCCTGTGGGGACCTTATTCAGAGTGATGCTCAAGGCCAATTAGAGTACAGAGGCCTTGTTCAGAGTACACTGGATGTCCAAGGCCACTCTGAGTGTGGGAATCTTAATCAGGGTTCCCAAGCCTAAGATGCTATATGCAGGTGCAAGGATGCAGCAAACGACTGTACAAGCATGCCCTTCTATAACCCAAATGATTAATGTCACTATTTGGAAAGAAGACTCCTTTGTCTAAGTAGTATAAAGTTGTTACTGACCAGCCAGTGTGCTGTTTGGTGGGGCTGCTCCTATGTAAGGTAGGTTGCTGTTATGGGAGGCTGTGGGTACAGAGGCTACTGCTACTGTGTGGGAAAGATGTATTGTTACCTAGCCAGTGTGAGGCTACCTTCTTTATGGGACTGTGCTTTGAAGAACTGTTTTGTCTAGTGGCCCCTTGTTAGCAATAGCCACATGGCGACTGTCTCCTACAATAAAGACCCTCTCATATACAACAACTTCCCCTGGCTTCTCTGTCTACCACCAGGCATCCAAGAAGGTTCAGCCCCTGGCAGAGGGGCTCGGACCCAACAATTAGCGTAGTTGAGTACAGTATAAAGGAGGAACTTAGTTCCCAACAGTTAGTACAGAGAGCAGGGTTTGAGGAGGAACTTGCTCTAACGCTTGGCACTGTGAGCAGGATTCAAAAGTATGTGCAGGTTGAGGAGTGAGTGCTCCCACACTTGGCATAGTCAGCAGAATGAAGGAACTGATTTTCCAACAATTAGTACAGTGAGCAGGGTCCAGAGGAAGAACTTGCTCTGACAATTGGTGCTGTGAGCAGGATGGAGTAGTGAATGCTCCCACAGCCCTGAACACCACGTTATAGTATAAATAGGTTAAATAAATAAATAAATAAATAAATAAATAAATAAATGGAAAAGGTATGTCATTTAAACAACAACCATGGAAATGCTGGAATTGGTGATCCTATATAATAAAACTCTAATATGCAAATCTACCAAACTTTGAAACAGCCAGTGACTATGATGCACACTGACCACCCGGGGGCAGATGCTCAATGCAGGATCTGCCCCCTGGTGGTCAGTGTGCTTCCACAGGGGGAGCGCCGCTCAGCCAGAAGCCTGGTTTATTGCTGGCAAGCACAGCAATAGTGGCTGGAGCTTCTCCTGCTTCTGAGGCAGCACTAAAAACCCCTCGGGAGATGTCCTACTGTCAGCTAAGCCTACTTCCCAGAGGGAGCGGGCCAAAGCTGGCAGGCAGACATCCCCTGAGAGGTTCTGGACTGCAAGAGAGTGCAGGCCAGGCTTAGGGACCACCCCCTCCCTCAGTGCATAAATGTTGTGCACCGGGCCTCTAGTATTAATATAAAGAATAACTTGAAACAGTATGGAGTTTCCTCAAAAAACTAAAAATGGAGCTCCCATTTGACCCAGTAATCCCACTTATAGGATTATATCCCAAGAAACTAGAAACACCAATCAGAAAGGATATATGCACCCCTATGTTCATAGCAGCACAATTCACCATAGCTAAGATTTGGAAACAGCCTAAATGCCCATCAGCAGATGAGTGGATTAGAAAACTATGGTACATCTACACAATGGAATACTATGCTGCTATAAAAAAGAAGGAATTCCTACCAATTGCAGCAGCATGGATGGAACTGAAGAGCATTATGCTAAGTGAAATAAGCCAGACAATGAAAGAAAAATACCACATGATCTCACTCATTTATGGAAAATAAAGAACATTATAACCTGATGAATAAAAAGATAGATACAGAGGCAGTAAAGCATCAAACAGACTGTCAAATTATAGCAGGAAGGCTAGAGAGAGGGGGAAAGAGATCAACCAAAGGACTTGTATGCATGCATATAAGTATAACCAATGGGCACAAGACACGGGGGGGGGGGGGAATGAGGGCATGTGACAGGGGGTAGGGGAGGCTGGGGGAAGGTCAATGGGAAAAAAAGGAGATATATGTACTACTATATGTAATACTTTAAACAATAAAATAAAATTTTTAAAAAAGAAAACAAAAATTCTAGAGATAAAGATGAACATCCTATATAATAAAGAGGTAATATGAAAATTAATCCTCATGCCCTCACAAGATGGCTTCCTACAACCAGGCTGGCAGGGGGGTTAGTGAGGGATAACCAAATGACTGAACAGCAGTCTGTGTGGGGCGACCAGGCCAGCGGGGGGAGGGCAATTGGGTGTGACCAGGCTGGCAGGAGTGGTCAGTTAGGGGCAATCAGGCCAGCATGCAGAGGCAGTGAGGGATGATCAGGCTGGTGGGGGGGGGCATGTTAGGGGCAACCAGGCAGGTGAGCAATTCAGAGCCAGCAGTCCAGTATTGTGAGAGGGATGTCCGACTGCCGGTTTAGGGCCGATCCTGGCCTAAACCAGCAGTTAGACATCCCCCAAGGGGTCCCAGATTGGAGATGGTGCAGGCTGGGCTGAGGGGACACCCCCCCACCATGCACGAATTTTATGCACTGGGTCTGTATTTTATAATAATAAAAAGAATATACCATGAACAAGAGATAACAATTATAAGCATACTAGAGGCCTGGTGCATGAAATTCATGCACTCAGGGAGGTCCCTCAGCCTAGCCTGCACCCTCTTGCAGTCCAGGAGCCCTCAGGGGATGTCCTACTGATGGCTTCATTCGGACATCCTTAGCACTGCCACAGAAGCAGGAGAGGCTCCCGCCACTGGCGCTGCACTTGCTAGCTGTGACCTCGGCTTCTTGCTGAGCAGCGCTCCTCCTGTGGGAGCACACTGACCACCAGGGTCAGCTCCTGCATTGAGCATCTTTCCCCTGGTGGTCAGTGCGTTCATAGCAACTGGTCATTCCGCTGTTTGGTAGATTTTCATATTAGCCTTTTATTATATAGGATATGTACCTAACAAAACACTCCAAAAGACATAAAACAAGAACTAAAAGCATTTAAAGAAATAGACATTTTAATAATAACAGTTAGAGATTTCAATAAATCACACTTAATAATGGATAGACAAACTAGACAAAAGATCAAAAGAAAAGTAGAACATATGAGAGGTCATAAAACGAGCCTCAATAAATTATAAAATGAAATATTGTATAGTATTGTTTTCAATCACAATGTTGTAAAATTTTAAATCAATAAGATAACACATTTGGGAAATGTTCAAAATGTATAGAAATTGAACACTAAGTATTCAATGCATAAAAAAAAAACAGAGGAAAATTATAAAACAAACTCTGAAATGAGTTAAAATTAAGACATACTATAGAGAAAAATGTAAAGGTTCTTTGAAAAGATGAACAAAATAAACAAACCTGCAGTTAGATTACTAAGTAAAGAAAAGTCTAAAATTACTTATATCAGAAATAAGAGAGGAATTATTAGTGGAAGTGCAGTTATTGGGGTACCTTGAGGAAAAGAATTTCCTGTGGCCCCCATAGGAGGATGGGGTTTAATGGAAAGCTTTATAGATTATGTAAAATTAAGGGGGTTCACCTCCAAGGTCCGTCTCACAAGGGAAGCAGTCCAAACTTGTCTTCAGCAGGGCCAGAATTAAGGCCACTGCCCATAGCTTTTGCTCCATATTAAAGTACAGTCCAGTCTAGTATCTGGAAAGCTTAGCTTGTGTTCCCAGATGCAAGTGTCCACATAGGTTATGGACTACATGAGTCTGGATAGAAAGCAGGTGAGAGCATGGTCAAGTGCTCCTCACAGAGCAAGCCAGAGAAAGAGGCAAGCAGGAGAGCAAGAGCAAGAGAACAAGCGCAAACAGGAGAACAGGAGCACCAGAGAGGGAAAGTTCCTTTGTCCGGGGATTTCAACTTTCCAAGATTTCACGCACTTCTGACAGGGACCACCCGCCAGCCAATCCATTGCTCGCCAGGCTAGAAAAACAGGCAAGCACCTTCCCTGTGTTGCCCCCATCTACATTGTGTGTGCTCCCACATCTCCCTTTGTTCCATCCCTATCCCCAGTCATCTGCATGGAGTGGACCAGTGGTTCTCTGGGGAGAGTCAATCTGTAGCTTCTTGGTGAAGCTGCCCAGATGACCATGCTTATAATGTTTAATTACAATGACAACAGAGGTATTATTATTACCAATCATGCAGAAAAAAAAAAAAAAAGACTAAAAGGAATTCTATGGACAACTCTATAACAATACATTAGACAATTTAAATAAAATGGAAAATTTCTAGAAAAACACAAACCATAAAACTTACTCAAGGAGAAACAGACAATGTGAATTACATATTTAAAAATATTTTTATTAGTAATAAATAAAATGATGAAAAAAACCTAGGAACAGCCTTCACCATTTAATTACACCAAACATTTAATTAAAACATAGTAAAAATTATTTATAAGCACTTAACAAAATAAAAGAGGAAATGCTTTGCAACTCATTTTATAAGGTTAATGTTACACTTATACCAAATCAAATAAAGCCATTACAAGTAGGAAAAAAATACCTAGTGAGTAATACATTTATAAATGTTGTCATAAAATTCCTAAGATGAATAATAGAAAACTTAAACCCCCAAATATAAAAATGACATCTACCAAATTGTGATCTAGCCCAATAATATAAAGTTGGTTTAACGTTTAAAAATAAATTAATACCAAATAAAAAAATCAATATCAATTGCAATCATATCAATAGAATATACATCACTGATAATCTCAATGAAAGAAGAAAAGGTAATTGCCAAAAATCAACACCCTTTTATTATAAAAACATTCAACAACTTGAAATAAAAAGTAAATTCTCCCAATAAAGTCCATCTACAAACACACATAAACAACCAAACAAGAAAGAAAAAAAGCATACACACATTATAAGCAACATCATTTTTAATTGTGAAAAAAGGAACAGGAACAAAGTAAGATATAACGTTTGACACTTCTATCTAACATTGTACCGGATGTTCTAGCAAAGAGCAATTAGACAATAAAGTGAAATAAAAGGCATCCAAATAGCAAAGAAAAATGTAAATCTACCTGCAAGGGCAAATGACCTATTCTTGCATATAGAAAATCATAAGACATTCAATTAAAAACTAATAAAAGAGTTCAGCAAGATTGCATCATAAAACATCAATACACAAAAAAGCAATTATATTTCTATAGCTGAAAATAAAATTTAAAAAATAACTATATTTAAAGTAACATAAAAAAACCCACATATGTATAAATATAACAAAAGAAGCTCTAAATTTGAACACTGAAATTTAAAACTATCATTCAAAATTTAAAGGCCTAAAGAGCTATAAAGAAATACTGTGTTCATTCACTGGAAGACTTAATATTGGCAACATAGAAGTACTAAGATTTATCTTCTCATTTACTGTAAGCCCCATAAAATCCCAGCTGTCTTTTTTTGTAGACATACAATGTGATTCCAAAATTGATAAAGAAAGCAAAAGACAAAGAATAGCCAAAAAAATCTTGATAAAGACTAATTTGGGGAACTCACATTCCCATATGTAAAAACAATAATCACAAAAATCAATAACCGGGAAATAATGGTACTGGAATAATAATGGAAATATAGATCAATGGAATCCTACCAATAGTTCAGAAAAAAAGCAATTCATCTTTCTATTCAATTGGCTTTTCACATGGGCAACAAGAAAGGTCAATAAGGAATGAGTAGCTTTTGTAACAAATGGTACAGGGGCAACTGAAGATCCACATGAAAAAGAATGATGTTGGACCCTTAATTAACATCATATAATTAACTCATTGTGGCTCAAAGACATAATTTTCAGAGCAAAACATATAAAATTCTTTGGAGAAAAAATATGCTTAAATTTTTGTGACTTTAAATTAAGCAAAGGTTTCTTATATTTGACAACAAAAAGAAAAATAGATAAATCAAATGTCATCAAAATTAAAAACATTTGTGATTCAAAAGACATCATAAGTTAACAGATAACGTATATAGTCGGAGAAAATATTTGCATATCATGTATATCTGATATCAAATTTGTATTTAGAATATATAAAGAGTTATTTATATAAATTATTTTTAAAAGTATTTGAAAAACAATTTTAAAAATAGGCAAAGGATTTGAATAGACATTTGTCACAGAAGATATACAAATAAACAATAAACATGAAAAATTTTAATATCATTAGTTATTAGGAAAATGCAAACCAAGACCATAAGGAAATACCATTTCATACCCACAATGATGGTTATGATTTTAAAAAATATGTAGAATAACAAATACTAGAAAGGATGTGTATAATTTGGAACTCTGATACAATGGTGGTAGAAATCTGAAATGATTCTGTTTTAACATATGGTTACCATGTGATCCAAAAATCATTCCACCTTATATACCAAAACTAAATAAAAACATGTGTCCACATATGGAACGTTGAACGTTTCCAACCAAGCAATTTAGAGTGTTTTCTTTTAAGCTACAGTCTAGGAGGACTCTTGTGCCAGTTTGCCCACTGCAGAGATGAGATCTAGAGATAAAAGTGTGAGACCATTAGTTTTCATTGATCTTTTTTCACTTATGGTAGCCATTTGCTTAAGATGGCCTTGTTTATAAACTAACTTCTCCCATTCAGCCCATTGAAAACGTTTTCAACAGAAAAGAATATATATTTTATACAACCAAGTATTTACATTATTGAAAAAATATATTTTGTGTACTTTAATGTCCTCTCATTCTTGAATGTGCTATTTTTAATCTTTATTGTTGAAAGTATTATATATGTTCCCTCCCCCCATCCCCACTGACATCTTATAGACTGCCCCCATCCCCGCCCCAGGCCTTCACTGCCCTATTGCCTGTGACTATGGGCTATACATATATGCACACAAGTACTTTGGATGATCTCTTTCCATCCACACACCCTTCCCCGCATTCCCTCTGAGATTCTGCAGTCTGTTCCATGCTTCTATGTCTCTGAATCTATTTTGTTCATCAGTTTATTTTGTTCATTAGATCCCACATATGTGTGAGATCATGTGACATTTGTCTTTCTCTGACTAGCTTATTACACTTAGCATAACACTCTCCAGGTCCCTCCATTCTGTCTCAAAGGATAAAAGATCCTTCTGTTTTACTGCTGCATGGTATTCCATGGTGTAAATGAACCACAGTTTTTTTATCCACTCATCTACTGATGGACACCTGGTCTGTTTCCAGATCTTAGCTATTGTCAGTCGTGCTGCTATGAACATAGGGATGCATACAATATTTCTAATTGGTGTTTCTGGTTTCTTAAGATATATTCCTAGAAGTGGGATCACTGGGTCAAATGGTAGTTCTATATTTATTTTTTTTTAGGAAACTCCATACTGTTTTCCATAATAGTTGCACCAGCCTGTATTCCCACCAGCAGGGTATTAGGGTTCCCTTTTCTCCACATCCTTGTCAGCACTTGTTATTTACTGATTTGTTAATGGAAGCCAAGCCGTTGTGAGAGGTGTGAGGTGATACCTCATTGTCATTTTAATTTGCATCTCTCTGATAATTAGTGACTTTGAGCATTTTTTCATATATCTCGGGGCCTTCTGTATGTCCACTTTGGAGAAGTGTCTATTTAAGTCCTTTGGCCATTTTTTAATTGGATTTTTTGTATTTCTTTTGTTAAGTTGTATGATGATAGGTTAAGTTTTACTTATTTATTGCCATTTTAATTTTATGCCTATGTTTACATAGGTATAACTGTCCAACCGTCCGACCAGCCAGGAAATATGACATGCACTGACCACCAGGGGGCAGACACGCAACACAGGAGCTACAGGGCTATGGTGACTTGGCAGCGGTGGTTCTCAGGTGACACACCTCTGAACCAGAGAAGAGGGAGCCCAATTCCTAGTGGGGCTATGGATTCCACCTTCAGCCTTGGGTTATGTTGTTGCTGGGACATTGTCAGCCCCGAATATGGTTTAGTGCTGAGCTGTGGTGACTTGGCAGCGGTGGTTCTCGGGTGATGCACCCCAGAACCAGTCAGGAGGGAGCCCAAATCCTCGCAGGGCTGTGCAATTCCAACTTTGGCCATGGGTTATATTGTTGCTGGGGCACTGTGGGCCCTGAATCTGGTTTACTGCACACTTGCTTTTGCGTTCCACATCCTGTACAACAGCAACTTTGCAGAGTGCCCTCTCACACTCCTGGACCCCTCAGGGAATATTGAAGAGCAGGTTTTGGCCCGATCCCCACAGGCCAGGCCAAGGGACCCTACCTGCTGGAGGGACCCCACTCACTCTGCAGACGCCCTTGAAACCCCAGGTGCGGCTGGCCAGGGAGGGACTGCGGAAGGTTGGCTCCAGGGTGTGTCTGGCCCGTCTTGCCCAGTCCCACCCCACTGGCCACCTTCTAATTAATTTTATTTCAATGTGCATGAATCCATGCACTGGGTCACTAGTGTGTGTGTGTGTGTAAATTTCTTCTTTTTTTTTTTTTTTGAGAGCTAGATTTTTATTATTTTTTGTTTGCACAGTATATGTTCCCTTCTTTCTTCTTTTGCTAAAACAACGCCACCGTTCTTTCTCATGGGGAAGCCATTCTATGATCACGATGATTAATTCAGGCATAGGTACTCGATTCAAGCCAAGTCTCAATTTTTGTACCTTCGGTGCCTCTTGAGGTTGCTCCCATGAGGAAGAGAAGCCCGGCCACATACTGTATAAGGCCCCAGTTCCAGCAGCAGCCCAGCACACTGATGATCCAGCAGAAGAGGATGATGGCCACCGCCATGCCCATGAAGCTGGCTGTCATCCTATGCAGATGCAGGGCGTGCCACTCATCCTGGCGGATGGTCTTTGTGATGTTGAAAGTGAGGTTCCTTGGGATGGTGGCTGAGGAACAGTGTCATTTGATGTATGTGTATCATTCAATTTCTCATTTATGAATGAGAGCAGCGATCTCGGGGTTGAAGCCCAGCCGGTGGCACTTTCTCCAGAGGCCCATGTTGGTGGAGTTGTACTGCCGGCTGCTTTCGTCAATGGGGCTCAAGGCGAAGAGCTGCCTGCAGTTCCGGGCCTGGAGGAGTTTGCCCTCTGAGCGGTCCAGATGTGAGTGGCTTGCCCAAAGCGGCAAGTTGGTATTGTTGTTATAAATGAAGCCAGGATAGATCCAGCGGGTGTTGAAGGCCTTGCACCTGTCCCTGTGCTTCCTGGCGTCCATCTCGTACCAGTGGTCCAAGCAGATGGCCACAGCCAGCATGTCAAGAGCTCAGAGCACTAGCGAGAGGCCCGTGTGAACAGTAACTTTCTGACAGCCAAGCCTCCGCTTCATGGCTACACCATGGGCATGATCTGCTGTGGCTTCACCTTCTCTCCATGCCCAGAACAAAGCAGCAGGTGGCTGAGCCAAAGGGGGGAGGGGAATAGAAGGAGACTCGCTGAGGCTACCCATTGCCCCGCACCCGCACCCCACCCCCACCCAGCCTGCCTGTGCACGGCTCCCGGAGTACTGGGGTGGGGGCGGGCAGCCTACAAAGTTCTGATCCGGAGTGGCTCTGGTGGGCTCCACACACAGCTCCGGGCGCCACAGCCCTCCCGCTGGAAACTAAACACCAAGTGCTCTCGACTGCAATGGGGTTGCTGGGCTTTCTCTATGAAGGCGACAATGGGGCCCACTCACCCAGCTTTCTTGGGGTGAGGGCGGGCTGTCAGGAGGCACTACTCAATGACAGGATGCACTGAACCCCCACGAAGGGGCTGGTCCACGAAGGAAACCTCTAGATGCCAGGCTGGCTGCCCCGAGTCTTGCCTATGTCTCCCTCTCAGCAACTCTTCCCCCTTCCGGTCTGCCAAGAAATGTTTTTTTCTGAGTCGGGTCTTTTAGAAATCTCCATCCTCTGGTCACCAGCAGGTCCCTTGCTCTGTCTGGCCAGCACGCTGCACTCAGAGGTGGACTCCCTGTGGGCACACGGTCTTGTGGTTCTGCCATTGGCCGAGACATTCAAGCCTCCCCTCAGCCAGACAGCGTTACCTGACAAACCATGGCCCGGGGTTTGCAGTGACTTGGTGGCAGCTGGCTGGTGCAAGGGGTAGGCTGAGTTGAAGATGGCTCACCTGGCAGGGTGCCTTCAACACCATGGACAAATTGCACAATCTCTGTGTGCAGCCTGCCAGGCAGCCAGTCCCCCGGGCATCATGCCTCCTGCCTCTGTGCCATCTTCTTCTTAGTGTGTCCAACTGGCCTCCTCCAGGCCCACCTCTCTCATGCTGCCACCTCATTTCATCTGGCTCCCATGGAGCCCAGGAACATGCCGCCCAGGTGCAAAGAAAATACTACAGGCACTGAACACAGAGGCCCAGCCCTTCAAAACAACCCGCCCCTTCCCTGCCACCTAAGCCCGGCGCTCTCGCACCTTGTCTGTTTTGCCCAATTATGATCAGCTGCTCTCAGATTGCATCATTTTCTGCACAGCCCACCCAGCGCCAAGACCCTGGCTCACTTGGCAGCTTGCAGAGAGTAGTGTCCTGGCCTCTGCATCCCACAATCAGGCGTCCTGTGCGAGGTGGCCGCCTAGGTGGATGGGGCCAGAGTGGGGGAGGGAGGCTGGGTCGCTCGCCTTCCCCTCCCTGCTGCCCTGGTTCTGGGGCCTCAGGGGCTATGCTAGTGCTGGGGAGCAGGAGCGAAAGCTGCGCCCTGAGGGCTGGAGAAACTGCCTGGCCTGGGTGCAGGCTCCAGAGGAAGTCACTGCTGTGCTCTCTCTCAGGCGCTGGGCGCTGCACAAATTTCTTCTTATTATTGTAGCCGTCCCTTTAGCATTTCTTGCAATACTAGTTTGGTGGTGATAAATTCCTTTAGCTTTTTTTTTTTTGTCTGAGAAGTTCTTTATTTCACCATCTATTTTGCATGATAGCCTTGCTGGGCATAGTAAGCTTGGTTTCAGATACTTGCTTTTCATTATCTTAAATCATTCATACCATTCCTTTTTGGTCTGTAGCATTTCTGATGGGAAACCAGCTGATAGCCTTATGGAAGCTCTTTTGTAGGTAACACATTGCTTTTCTCTTGCTGACTTTAAGATTCTCTTTTTGTCATTAATTTTTAGCATTTTAATTATGATGTTTCTGGGTGTTTGGGATTTTCTTGCTTGGGACTATCTGTGCCTCCTGATCTTGTGTGACTTTTCCTTTCACTGGGATAGGGAATTTTTCTGCCATTATTTCTTCAAACACATACTCTCGCCCTTGCTCACTTTCTTCCCCTTCTGGTACTCCTATGATGTGAATATTGTTACATTTCATATTGTCCCACAACTCCCTTAAGCTATCCTGCTCTTTAATTATTTTTCCTTTTTGGTTTTCTGAATAAGTGTATTGTTGTTGTTGTTTTTCTCTACCCAGTCTTCTAATTTATTAATCCCATCCCTGGCTTCCCCTAATCTGCTGTGTATATCTTCCACTGTGTTCTTTATTAGTGCTATGCTATTCTTAACAATTACTATCTTTTCTTATGCTGTTGAGTGTCTTTGCCATCATTACTCCAAACTCTGTCTGATAAATTTCTTATCTCCATTTCATTTTGCTTTTTTTATGAAGAATTATCTTGTTTTTGGGGCTTGTTTTTTTGTTCTCCCCATTTTGACTGCATATTTGGTTTTGTGTTTATGTATTAGTTAGGTCTGCTACACATCTCAATCTCCAGTGCAGGAGAGTGTCAGATACTGTTTCTGACTGGCCCTGAGTAACCTGTTTGAAGCTATGGGGAAACCACAGTTTGTCTCCTACTTCTGGGTTTGGGTGCCTTTGGAAAGAAAAAGATGTGCACCAAGGTCTGCTTCTACTAGCACTGGACCCCAATTTAGATAAGGCCAATGCTCAAAGCTTCCAGAGACCTACCTCTGCCTGCAGTCTAATTGTATTCAGTCTTGATTAGCCTCAGGCTATTGACCACAATGTGGGGGGAGAGGTCTTCCAATAGGGTGGGGCAAATGTTCTGCCTCCAGGTTGATAATTATTCTCAGTCTCTTAATTGGCTTCAGAAACTCCACAAGGTGGGGCAAAGGGTTTTCCAATAGAGTGGGGCAACTTCTTTCACCCCAGGCAAAAAACCCCTGGATAGTGAAAGTTGACTAGAGGAAGATATCCTCTGCAGCATGAGGGAATGACTCAGCACAGGAAACTGGCATGTCTGCCTTCTGAGGTCTAACCTCAAAGCCCCCAACTCTGGCTTCTGTTCATACAGCTCCAGTCCACTCTGCCCTCCCTTTGTCGGAGCCCAAGGTGAGTGGCTGCACATGAAATTTTGTGTGTTGGTCCTTTAAGGGGGTGCCTGTATTTTCAGCCGTCTCTCCCTGGCAAACTCAGTTCTAAAGCTCTGGACTGGAGAGCCCTGCTTGGGGATTAGACCCTAGAGTTCTTAGTGGGAGCCCCCCACAGCTGAGATATAGCTCTGGTAGTTCAGTTGCTGTCTGTGGGAGCCCAGTCAGGCCTTTTAATCTCTGCCCTTCCTACCAGTTTCTATGCAGTCTCCACTCTCCATCCTTGGTTATCAGGGTTCTCTCCAGCTAGTCTTCAGTTGATTATTCAGGATGTTTTTTCTGTATTTTATTTATAATTCCAGTTTGGTCCTGGGAACATGTCTGTGTAGCTTCCACTTAATCTGCTGCTATTTTGAAATCTCACCATTTGCTTTTAAACCAGAAAGCACTGGCTGCAATTTCTTTTTATGACCTCATAATAAATGTCAAGTGAAATAAAAATTTCATTTGTTCTACCTTACTGAGACATATGTACTAAAACAGATTAATTGCAAAATCAAGCAAATTTCTCTAATTTCACTTATTTACAAATGATGGAATATACCTTATAACTTGAATTAATATGAACATGGAATTATTTTTTAATAGATGAAGGAAGGTGGGCTATAGATAAAAATTAGATTTCAATATTTATAAATAACCTTAGTGAACTTTACAATAGCTGGTTTTATATATTTAACTCCCTCCTTTACATTCCTACACATTCTAAACAGTTTTGGTGGAGACATTTGTCAGGGAGAATTAACAAAGTAACAGGTTGTCATGATTACTCACTCCATAATTTTGATATTTAAGGTGTACCTTCAATTAGGTATTATTGACAACCTGGACCTTAGAGGCAAAATATATCCACACTCTCCCTTTTTAATGTCCTCACCAATCAAAGGCAATGCAATTATATGCCATGGTCAAGATGACATAAAAGCACATACTTAGTACATCCCCCTTATCCATGACTCAAAGAATATATTATGTTAAGTCTTTTTTTCATTGTCATATTCACAATAAAACTGTACAGTAGTTTTTTTTTTTTCTTTATTCTTCTTATGTTGTGTAGTATATTGGTGACCAAATAGTTTCCCAGCTAAATAAGATATGTTGATCTTATTCTATGAATTGATCCTATTATATTTAGTTTATTAGATATTCCCAAATATATTGAAATACAGAATGTCTTCCATAATACAGTCACCATATAAATGACCTGACCAAATAAATTCTCTATATTTTAGTATATGTTAATAAATCTATTTGGATTAATAAAATTCATTATTATATACTTACAATTGTCCATAAAAACCAAGTCAATTACTTAATTTTTAAAATAACTATTTAAAACTAAAAGATCACTTAAATATTTTCCTTAAGTAAATTATTGGCCCCACTTGTCATTATGGGTAATGAGATGGCCAACAAGTCACTGGATTATAAAACAGAGACATCAGGTTTATATATCAATTCTGTCAGCAAGAGCTTTTTGTTTGGACTTTAGATTCTATATATATATCCTATATAATAAAGAGGTAATATAAAAATGACCTCATGCCCTCACAAGGTGGCTGCCTATGACCAGGCCAGCAGGGGGGTTAGTGAGGGATGACCAAATGACTGAACAAGCAGGCTGTGTATGGTGACCAAGCCAGTGAGAGGGGGGAGGCCCATGAAGTGTGAACAGGACAGCAGGGGGGGAAGTTGGGGGCAACCAGGTAGGCAAGCAGATGAGTGATTAGGAGCCAGTGGTTCAGGATTGTGAGAGGGATGTCTGACTGCCAATTTAGGCCGATCCCCAGGATCTGGCCTTAACTGCAGTCAGACATCTCCTGAGGGGTCCCAAATTGAAGAGGTTGCAGGCTGGGCTGAGGGGACCCCTCCCACCATGCACAAATTTCATGCACCGGGCCTCTAGGGGGACCTGGTGCACAAAGATTTGTGCATGGGGGTGGGTCCCTCAGCCCGACCTGCTCCCTCTCCAATCTGGGAGCCCTCTCCAATCCGGGAGTTTTTGTCTGTCTTTGTAAATCATATGAGCTAATCGTCTGAGACCCCAACCCAGTTTGGTTTGGTGCTCACAGAATAATAGAGGTCTTTTTTTTTTTTTTTCTTTGCTCCATTGGTGGAGATTTCTTAGAAGTTGCAGGCATCTTCCCTTTAATTTTTCCTCGAAACTCTGACTTTACTTATGTCTCTCACCTTTGCCTTCCCTCCATCCCCCACCCACAAACAGTAACTTGCTCCAGACTCACTTTGCTCTAGTGTCTAGGAGATCCCACAATGCGTCTGCCACCGGAACTACGATTCCCAGCATTCCTGGTGCTCCCCACACTCTGGGCTTCTGTTTCTAGTCCAGAAGCTGCCACCAGAACTATGATTCCCAGAATTCCTGGTGCTTCCCTTGCTCTTGGTTTCCACTTACGGTCCAGGGGCTGCACAAACAAAAAGGACTGCGAACTCCAGTCACCCCCTGGCCGGGCTAACAGGACCAGACACTCCAGTGGCGTCCCCAGGACCCCAGCCACTTGTCACTAGCATGCATGCATGCTGACCCCAGGCTCGAAGCTGGTGGGGTCCCAGGGATGCCCACCCCACCCCCGGCTGCTCGGTACCTGCACGCTTGGCGCTGAGCGGCCGGCGGGTGGGAACACCCACTGGGTCGCTATGGCGACACTGCTGGCATCCCACCCCGCCCCCTTGGTGCCTGCATACTTGGCACTGAGCATCCCACCCCACCCCCAGCTGCTCAGCACCTGCATACCTCCATGATGCCCACAGGCCCACCATCTTTGTTGGGTTAATTTTCATACTCCCTCCTGATTGGCTGTGGGTGTCGTGGAGGTATGGTAAATTTACATATTTGTCTATTATTTGTGTAGATAATAATAAAAGCATAATATGCAAATCGACCAAATGGCCAAACAGTGGAACGACTGTCTGGACAACCTTCCAGACAGCCCTCTGGACGAAATCACAGCTGTGAGGACTGATACAGCTATATTTATTTATTTGTTTATTTATTTATTTATTTATTTTAGAGAGGAAGGCAGAGGGATGGAGAGATAGAAACATCAATGAGAGAGAATCATTGATCGGCTACTCTTGCACACCCCTTACTGGGAATGGAGCCCACAACCTGGGCATGTGCCCTGACTGGACATAGGGCCATGACCATTCATAAATCAATGCTCAACCATTGAGCCACATTGGCCAGGCTGGACTTTATATTCTTCACTATAAAATGAGATGATTGATGATAATGGTTATGATGATGATGATGATAACAATGTTAATTTGCTTATCATGTGTCAAATACCATTCCAAGTACTAGAGACCATCCTATTTGACCTTTGTGACATCTCTGTAAGCTATGCCCTATTGTTGCAAACTTTTCACAAGGAATTGAGGTTTAGATAAATAAATGAATAAATAAATAAATAAATGTATCCAAACCCCTCTACTCTGACAGCTGTCATTCTATTCTCTATGAAAAAGGTGAGGGAATTAAAACAAAACACCTCATGGCCACAGACAATAACATGATGATTCCAGAGGGGAAGTAAGGTGGGGAGAGGTAGAAGAGGGTAAAAGGTGGATTAATCATGATAGAAGGAGACCTGACTTAGGGTGTTGAATACAGATTACAATATACAGATGATGTATTATAGAATTTTACCCTGAAAACTATATAATTTTATTAACCAAGGTTATCCCAATAAATTCAATAAAAATAAAATAAAATTTCAAAATATGAAAAAAAGTAATTTGTCCAATGTAGACTGAGGGGACCCCTCCCACCATGTACAAATTTCATGCACCAGGCCTCTAGTGGGGCCTGGTGCACAAAGATTTGTGCATGGGGGTGGGTCCCTCAGCCCGACCTGCACCCTATCCAATCTGGGAGCCCTCTCCAATCTGGGAGTTTCTGTCTGTCTTTGTAAATCATATGAGCTAATCGTCTGAGACCCCAACCCAGTTTGGTTTGGTGCTCACAGAATAATAGAGGTCTTTTTTTTTTTTTTCTTTGCTCCATTGGTGGAGATTTCTTAGAAGTTGCAGGTATCTCATGCCAAAATCTTCCTCCTCCTCCTCCTCTTCCTCCTCCTCTTCTTCTTCCTCCTCCTCTTCCACCTCCTCCTCCTCCTCCTTCTCCTCCTTCTCCTCCTCCTCTTCTTCTCCTTCTTTTTCTTCCTCTCCTTTTTTATCCAGTGTTTTATACAGAGAATGAAATACCATCCACACTCAGGATATTTAAGATGTATAAAAATATTATATAATCTTGGCACCTTAGAGATCGTGATAAACTGTGCAAGAAGAAGTGACATTTTGGGTGAGGACCCCTAGTCACTCTGAATCAGTGACTACACACTGTTTCTTCTGCTTAAATCAGTGTCCCTGAGGTGTCCCGAGACTTCCCTTCTACCTGTGAAGTCTGCGAGCTGGAAGGAAGTGAATGTGAGTGAGGAGGCAGAAATAAAGGACACCTGTCAGCCATCCCACTATTCCTATCCATTCATATCAAGAAGCTGCTGAGAATTCTTTACTCTTATTTAATGTGGGGGATTTTTGTTATACCTACTGAAACTTTTAATTTAACTTTTATTTGTATTGAATTCATTGAAGTGACACTGGGGAGTATTTGATAAGTAAAATAAGCCAATCAGAAAGAGACAAATACCATATGATTTCACCTACATTTGGAATCTAATGAGCAAAATAAATTAACAAAATAGAAACAGACTCATAGATACAGATAACAGACTGACAGCTGTCAGAGGGAAGGGAGTAGTAGGGGGTGGCTAGGTGAAAAAGGCAAAGAGATTAAGCAAAAACAAAACAAAACAAAAACTTCATACACAGATAACAGTATGGTGATTACCAGAGGGAAAGGAAGGGAGGAGGAGGTAAAGGGGGAATAATTGGTGACAGAAGGAGACTTCACTTGCTGTGGTAAGCACACAGTACAATATACAGATGGTGTATTATAGAACTGTATCGAAACCTATATAATTTTATTAACCAATGTAACACCTACTGATTTGATCCTCTAAATTCCTGGCTAGGCAATGTAATTGAAATCCCAGTGCTTGAGGGAACAGCATGTGGGAAGACATTATAAAATGAGCCCATGACTTTAAGGAACCCATATGAATACAAGGTCTACTAGTATAGAGGATATTCTGATAGTGTAAAAAACACAAACTATTTCAAAACTGGGTGTTAACTTCTTTTTGTTCACACCCTAGGTTTATGATAATGAGAAAATCACTGAAATCATCTGAGCCTCAGTTTCTGCATTTGTAAAATAAGGATAATAATGCCTCCACCCAGGCTTTTTAGGAGCAATGCATGACCTAATAGAAGAAGAGTTTCCAGCAGACTATGTGACCCAGGTGTTCTGTCCATGTTAGTTTTATTTTATCCCATTCCCCCACAATGTGTCTGAATGTAATGATGCCTATGGAATGAAATTCATCATTCAAAGAGAGGTATGATCACCTGGCATAAGGTGGGAAGACTGTGAGCTTTGGTGTGAGATAGGCCTTGAGTGGAATATCTGGGTCCTGTTTTTTATTTGCTACAAAGTCCCTAATTCACTGTAACACTTTATGATTTTTGTTGCATGCATTGTTCATTTCAAGGTTATTTCAATAAGATTTCAAAATACTGTAATTCATGCAAATTACCCACGAGTGCCTGCACATGTTACTCTGTTAGGCTTTCAGCAAGTGGTGGTTATTTTTATTAAAAATCGCAAAAAATTAGCGAAGAGGAACACTATTTTATGATGACAGAGGCAGAAAGATTTTGTGCCAGAAACAAAACTTAAACTAAGTACTTTTAAAAGCATTTTGCTAGATACAAAACAATAAAACAGTGTTGGTAAGAAATAAAGTAAGGCAGGAGAACAATAAATGCTCATTCAGGGTTCTCCAAAGAAACAGAGCAAATAAGATTAGATAGGTAGATGAAAGATGATGATAGATGATGATGATGATAGATAGATAGATAGATAGATAGATATAGATAGATAATAGATAGATAGATAGATAGATAGATGATAGAAGGAATTGGCTTATGCAATTATGGAAGAGGAGTACCAAGTTGTTTGGCAAGCCGGAGAGCCAGGACTGATATAACTGATATAACTAATCCAAGTCCAAAGGCCTGACCAGGAAAGCTGATGGAGTAAGTTTCTGTCTGATATCTGGGAGGCTTAAGACACAGAGGAGCTGATTTTTCACTTCAAGTTCAAAGGCAGGAAAAGATTGATGTCCCAGCTCAAACAGTCAGGCAGAAGGTATTTTCTTACTCAGCCTTGTTGTTCTATTGAGGTCATCAATTGATTAGATAAGAACCACCTGCATAAGGAAGGACAAGGAGATTTACTAAGTCCACCGATTCAGATGACAACCACATTCAGAAAAACCTGCATAGATACATCCAGAATAATGTTGGACTCAATATCTGGACTCCAAGGCTCAGTCAAGCTGACACATAAAATTAGCCATTGCAGCTTTAAAACCAAACCTTAGTTTGTCACTGCTTGTCTTTGAAAAGCCAGTGCTAAATTTTGTTTACTTTTCAAGTGCATATGCTCCATTGGAGCAGTGGTAGTCAATGCATACACTAGGACTGACTTACCAGCATGTGAGATCCAACTGTTAAATTTTCAGGAATTTTGTTGACGAGTTGTTAATCCATTGGTAGACTAAACTTGAACATAGAATTTTTATGCCATAAAATTTGAAAAGCACTACAAATCACAACCTTCTTTTTTATACCCAGAGGATTGATTCTTAAACATTATAGCCCTGCTGTGATGTCTAAGGAGCAGTGAGAGATGAAGGTTTTCATAAAATAATTATGATTTATAAAAGTTTTTAAATATCCCATTTTTGTTCAGTCTGTGATTAAAAAATACATGATTAAGTCATTTATATTTTTATGAACATATATGTTATTACTAGAGCTATTATTGGAAAAATTCCTCAAAAAAGATTTATTTTACCCTGGGTGATTAAGTTATATATGTCACGTAGGCAAATAAAGATTGCAATCAATGGATGTCACAATGCAGGCTCATCTGGATAAGAAGATTTAGGGTCCCTGCTCAACCACATTTCTTCCTCCTAAAATAATTTAAAACAAAGTCAATCTTTAGTTACAACTTTGCATGAAGCAGGTACAAACTAATTTGTATCCTCTAAAATGTTATTTTTACTTTGTAGCCACATGTTTTCAAATACCTGTTAATGGGCCCTTTTCTGCTTATCTGAAGAATGGAATAAACGTGTCCTAAAAGCAGGATGGCAGCATGGCATTAATGGACCAGGAGTTAGGGGTTAGGCAAGCATGTCAAACTTGCAGCCTACAGGTCGATTGCCTCATTTATTTGGCCTGTGTTAGCCTTTGAGTTTGACATGTTTGCGCTAGAGGATCTAGAGCCACACCCTAACTCTGCCAATAACTGACTTATCAATCTGAACAGGTCTTCTTTTTACAAGATAATAAACTGCATTGTATTAATAGACTCCAAATTGGAAATATGGCCATATATCAGAATCATCAAAAACCTTTCCAGACATATTCTAAAAACCTAGTCTCCTTCCTACATTTTACTACCCCAGCCACCAAGGCAGCTACAGCTAAAGATTTCTTGTATATCCTCTAGACATTGTCTGAAACTGAGCATGCACGTACGCACGTGCGCACACACACACACGCTTGGAGAGAAAAGGAGAAAGGGAAGTAGAGATGAAGAGAATAATTTACTAAACTTGATTCATCCTTTACTCAATTTAATTACGTCTAAATCTATTAAATTGACATTTCAAACACTTCCCTAAAATATTTTGAATTAAATCTCAATCACCATACTATTTCTTCCAAAAATATTTCCATCTGTATGTATGAAAAACTAAGGTTTACATAGCTATACCCATAGGAGATCTATTTCTATCTACTGTGATAGTGTTGAGTGTTGGGGGTTCTGCAGATTCTCTCCCCATTGAAACTAGCAAAAACTATATTAAAAATTACAACGTAGAGCCTCTGGAAAAGGGCCTAAGAGTAAGCAGACAATGAATAAGCACCTCTTTAGGAACATTGACAAAAATGTGGTAAGAAATGGGAAAGTTTGTGCCTTTTGAAACAAAACTTTCTCTCCCTTTCATCTCAGTGACATATGAATTCCATTTCAGGCTGCTGTAGCCAAAAGCCCAAGACTCCCTCTCCTCTAATCTGTCACTCAGAGGCCTTTATTCATAGGAGGAAGAGAATGACAGCATTTCTCTCCCTGTCCCCAGCTGTCTGCTGTGGAGGCTAAGCCCTGAGTGAGTGCAGTGAAGAGGTAAGGGTCCCTTCTGCTTCCATTCCCACTCCTATAATGGATGCTTGTATTATAAGCTTCCTTTGTTGAAAAGACTGGGAACCTGATCCTTGCCCTGGTGCATAAGGCAGTGGTTTCATGCCAAGAGGGGCAAGCTGAGCAGACCTCTTGCCCACCACCTTCTACAGTAGGGGTGCCAATCAGAGAGAAGTCTGCCATTGTCCCTATACCCTACTCTGGACCTCTGGTTTGTGACTTTGCTGGAGAAGAAGTAGGTTGTAAAACAGATAGCTTCTAATCTCTTCTGAAAGTAACTGGTTTTAATTGTAATAGGGAGTGAAGAAGTTCAAGCCTAAAGGCACCTTAAAAAGAGTGGAAGTTGTGGTAAAAGGACAATTAGGAAGAGACTCAAAGGACAGTCTAAATTCTAGACCAGCAAGTTTATTAGAGATAATCAGGGAATAAGTGTCAGAACCAAAATGGGCCACTGACATTGAAAACTATAGGCCTACCTCAGAAATATTTTAGGTTCAGTTCCAGCCCATCACAATAAAGCAAGTACAGTCAAGCCTCGGACATACTGTGGCTTGGGTTTCAGACCACCATAATAAGACATAATAAGACAAATATTGCAATAAAGCTAGTTGTAATATTTTTAGTGAAGGAGGGTCGTGCCTTCAGTTTGTAAAAAAAAAAAAAAAAAAAAGGCAAAACCTTTGAAGTGCAATAAAGTAAAGTGCAATAAAATAAGGTATGTGGAATTTATGCCGTGAGCCAGTGTTGAAAACAATTGAATAATCAGCTCATAAGTTAATGAAATCTCACAGCTGGATGTGATCAGGAAAATAATGGAAGAGACCTACCGAGGCCACTGTTTCCCTGTAGGTATAACCAAATCTTTGTCTCCCTGAGGAGCAACAACAAAGGGTTAGTTGTTGGCACAGTCAGGAGGATTCCCAAGAAGCTCACCCAGCGCCACTAGGAACCAGCAAAGGGCCCATTGAGCTTGCCAGTTCCCCGCCCATTGCCCATTGGGTGAACTTGGGTGGGTTGTCTCTTAGATCCAGGACCTTCCCTTGCTTTTTGATAGAGGGTCTGACTTTATTTGAGCTGTATTTTAAAGTCCTTGAGGTGGAACTAAGTCCTTAAGAGTTGATAGAACTCAGGCTCTAAGGCAAGACTGGAGGAAAAAATGGGTGGCTGGTTTTGATTTTTACTTTTCAATTGGAATTTCTTTCTGAGAGTCTGAGTAAAAAACCTTCAGCATATAAATGAGAATTGAACTCATTCAGCTCCAAAGATAAAGGGACAGATCTTCCCTCCAATCCAATTTTTGGGTGTTCATAGCGACTAATAATCTTTGTGGAGGTGTCAGAGGCCATTCCTCAAGGTGCACAGAAGCCCCATAGGGATTTTCCAACTCAACTGTAATTAACTAACTGGCTAGTCTAGGGGGTCCCCATAAGCTTAGTCTGCAAGGGTCCTGAGCCCTTCTGGCTGTTGTAGACAGCCAGGAGAGAAACTGAGGCACATAATATGATTAAATTACAACTGGAGGGGTGAGAGCCTCGTGGAGCTCAACCCATAAATAGCACACTTGGACTCACTACATAACATCCTTAGAAAATTTGCTCAGACTACAGATATCCAAAAATTTAAAAAAAGTATTTAAAAATTAACATGAGAAATTGTGCCTCACAGGCTAAAAACTCCCAGACCCCAGGCCTCATTTAATACTCCTGATAAAAAACCTTTACTTGCAAGTGCTTTTATAGAAATGGGAAGATTTAATTAGAAAATATCAACTTAAAAATGGCCAAAATGCAGTTGTCTCTGGATACCTAAATTAATATTTTGCATGCAAAAAAATTAGACAAATGCCAACTCTAAAATTAAATGGAATGACAAATATGGGAAGCATATCTTGATCTGGAAATTGGAAGTTTCTAAGGAGATACATAGAAAAAATTCTTCAAAAAATGAAAATTAATAAGAGATTGTAGAGACTGTCTCGGAACTATTCTGAAACTAATAAATGCATACACCCAGTTTTCCTCCCTTCCTTTCTGAGCTTCCTTGTCTGACCTTGCCCTTTCTTCTCCCTTCTTCCTTCCCCTTCCATCGCCTTTACTATCACTGACTTGAAGGAAAATTATAATAGGAATTCTAGCAGCTCCCTATGGAACAAAAAGCTGGTCTCAGTTAGAGAGGAACCAGCCCTTGTTCCTGACTTTATCAGGGACCCTGGTGGATTCACAAAAATTTAATTGTCAGAACATGTAATCCTGAGTATTCTGACCTATTTCAATTAATACACCCACTGGTTTCTAAGAGCAAGGCCACAGGGTTACTCAGTAAGGTCTGCTGTGAAATTGTAGAAGAGTCTTTTGCTGTAAAAAGCCAGGTCACCATAAGAAAGATTGTTTAAAAAAACATACAAAAAAACCTTAAGTGTGATTTACAAAGAGAAAACAGAAGCAAACATAGGGCTGCTCCCGGTCTATTAGAGGGTATTTCCCCTTCTCATTAATACTTTAGGAGAAATTGAAATTATCATAAAAAGGGAAGTTATTAAGGCCCTTGTAGATACTGGGGCTACTTTATCTGTTATTAACCCTACACATCTAAGTTTCACTCTCCCTGGGAGTAAAACTTCTGTACAAATGGTAGGGGTATCTAATCAACCTATGACTGTTTTTAAAATCAAGACCTGTCCCTTTTCAACTAGGGCATGATAAGAGGCAACATATTTTACTGATCAATTCAGTCCCAATTCACCGGATAGGGAGAGATGTTTAAAATCAGTGATGCCCACATATGTTGTTGTTTGTTTGTTTGTTTGTTTGTTTCCCTAGATTCTAGGGCCTAGAAGGATATGTATTTAGAACTAAATAAACCAGATACTGAACTAAAAGGGGAAAATTATGATTTTAAAGGAACTTCCCAAGAGAAAACTAATCTTAAGACTGACCAAACAGTTGCCAACCACTTTTTTTTTGGTTATTATTAACTTCCATGAGAGCCTGAGAAAAGGCTTAACCAGGGACCCTCCCTACTCAGAAATGTCCCTCAGCTATATGCTACCTGTAAACTAGATCTCTGTAATTGTTACAGAGCCTCAGAGAAAAATATACTCAAGTAAAATAAAACAAAAACATTTCATGGGTGAATGATGTGTTAGTCCTTTGCCAACATTTGCCAATCCTTGAGGAATTACTGTCCTTGTTTTACAATGCAGTCTTTACAGGGTAAGAGGTGTGTGGCTCCAGAATATCAAAGCCCACTGAATCCTTTTGCATTTCCCAAAACCTCCCCTGTTCAGCTCAAAATGCTCATAGATAATTGCCTTCCCAAAACCAAAGTCCCAGGACATTTGAAATGCAAATACCAGGAACTCTGGTCTGGGCCATTTTTAAAATACAAATCTCTGGAAGACAGCCACCTAAACAAACCACTTTTAACTTATTTCAACTATTCCTTTCTAAATAAGCAAATTTTAACCAAAATTATTAAATTTCTAGATATTTTTGAATAACATAAAATACTGAAACATTGATTGCTAAATAACTCTTTAAGTTTGCCTGCTTTTGTCTTTATTGCCAAAAGTCTGTAAAATGGCTTTAAATTCTTGATATAATGTCTTATGCTTGAAGGTATTTTTTTAAGTGAATATGTTTAAAATGTGTTCATAAATGTCAATCTCAAAAATGCTATTTTATTTTGGTTATTTTTGGAATTGAGACTTCTAGGAGTAAACATTCAAGTTAAGTTGGAAGAAATTATATGGTTATGATAATAGAAGGCATGAGGTATGGACATTCATTTGTGAAGAGAAAAGAACTTGTTCTAAAAGTTTTAAGTTTATTATAAAAAACAGTTCTTGCATTTTTTTCCTTTAAAATGTATAATTCAAATTATGTTATGGTCTTTATATATTTAGTCTTTATATGGCATATATTTGTCTGTATATTATGTGTAGTAAATTTTCAGCCTCCGGATGGCACTACTAGGATAATCTTTTATTGGCCTAATTAAAAAAAAAGATTACTTATATAAATTAAACAAAATTCTATGGTCTGTACAAAAGTTTAATATTAAAACCAGTTTAAATTTGATAAATATCTTTTAGAATTATTACTATAAAATATGTTTTTACCTAGATTTACAAAGAATTTGTGATCTAATCTTTTGGTTAAGTATATTTGACAATCTTTCCAAAGTTTAAATTTTAAGACTTTTTAACTGAGAAATGACTTTGAGTCATTCCAATGGGCCCTGGAATAGCTCAAGGATTTATTCTCTCTCTAAAAAAATATATTTTAAAACTAAATTAAGCCTACTTAATATACTTTAAATTATATGGGAAACTTTATCAAATAAAAATTAATAATAACTATGTTCTAGTGATATACATATATTTTGTTAAAATGAATGTTATAGAAATTTCAGTCTGCTTCAGAAAGGAACTTGCAAAGATTCAGAGCCAAGTTCAAACAGGAAACTCTGAGGGGTATCAGGTGTCCAGTCAGGACACCAAGCAAGCCAAGAGTGATGGTTCCCTGTGGGGGTGTGTCTGGCAGTGAAACTCCTGATATTTACATTCCAAATATTGGATGTTTATGAATTATTTTCAGTGTTCAATGCATGCTTCTGATAAACCATGTGCCATGTTTTAAAATCTTACATTACTTGCTCTTTGTATGCTGAAATTATACACTGAGTGGCCAGATTATTATGATCTCTGAATGCATAATAATCTGGCCACTCAGTGTGTGTATATATATATATATATATGTGCATGAATTCGTGCATGGGTGAAGTCCGGTCCGGCCAGCCTGGTCAGAGGGAGGGGACATGGGCGGTTGGCCGGCCTGCCTACTGGTCGAACTCTTGGTCAAGGGGACAATTTGCATATTAGCCTTTTATTATATAGGATATACACTGAGTGGCCAGATTATTATGTGTTCAGAGATCATAATAATCTGGCTACTCAGTGTATATTAAATCTAAGTATATACAGATTTTATATTATTCTCTATGTCATTTTACAATAATTATTATTTACCAAAATTGTTGCCTTGGAATGTTATATCTTATAAAAAAACAAAGTTTTTAATCAATTGCATTATAATAAAATCTATAATGATGTCACTTTTAAGTTTTGTCATTCAAGGACAGCCATTACTTTACTGCATTTGCAGGTATATTATATCTTTATAAAAATTCATGAAAAGGACTCTGATCTACTCTTAACTTGCAGACTTCTAAGCAGGTCATATCTTTGAACTGGATAAATATTTATAAAACTTCAAGGAATAACTGAATTCAAAAAATACTGGAAAATGATCAGGATAAACAAAAATAACTATGGGACTAAATGAATTGAGAATAATTATTCTTATGACTCTGTTTAAAATATTGTTGGCTTTTTACATTGTTTGTTTCCCAAATATAGAGAAAACTAAAAAGCAGACATTCTGTATTATAGGAATTAACAAATTAGTAACATTCATTCTACAGTATTCCCAGGAGACAAAAATTCAAAGACCATGACAACCCAGAGATTTTTTTGTCCATTGGGAAATACATTAATTAAAGACTTTCTCCAACAGCATTAAAGGGACCTTATCTTAACAGGTACCTAACTATGAATGGACATCTGCCCCTGTCTCTGACACTCACCTTCATCTCAAGGATGAGAAGCTGCCAACTATGAAGGAGATAGACAGCCATCCCAAGACATCAACAAGGCCGGTATGCACACAAATTGATGCTGCTTAAACATGGTTCTTGTATCACCTAATTGTTACTGATTGAATGTATATAAAATGACTTTATATTATTGTTATTCTCTTTATGTTTTCTTAGTGGAAACAATATCTGTCTCCCCAGACACCTCTCCTTCCTAGACATGAAAATTTAACTTGGGTACCTGCTAATATTTCCCACTTACTAGATGATGACATTCTGAGTATCAGCTATGATAATGAAGTTAATATTTTGTTGGCCACACACTGTTGGTCTTCTACTATCAATACAAGCTTTAATACTTTTTTTAGACTATATCAATTATAAAGTAAGTATCTTGGACAAACTCTTCCAAAAACACCTTCCTAATAATTCCCCTGGTAGAATTATATATAAATTAATCTAGATGAATATTTTAGATAAGTATTGTCTAAATATAAGAATATATGAAATTAACTGCCCAGAAGAAAAATTAAAATTTCTGAATAATAATGTATTTTTGTTCCCCTCTGACCCTCCTTGTCTAATATTAGACATTTTATGTTCCTAATTGGTATTACTGGTTTAATATTATTACTTTTGTTTCTGACATATAAATGTTGTATTAGATGCAGAAAAACAAAAAGTAACAAACAGTAAAAAGACTCATATCATGGTGGTTCAAAAACTTAAAATGATCCAAAATACTTTCAACAATTGCATATAGGATCTGACTGCCTCCCATTTACCTGCCTTTTATTTTGAATAATAATTTGACTTTAAATGCCATCTAATGTTATGGTCCTGCCCCATTCCCAGTGGTCCACCCTATTCAACAAGACAAATGCTGACACTAAGACTTCCTAGGAATGAGCCTTCCTAGCACTGTGGGACTCCATTATCCAACCAAAAGATTGGTCATCAATAAATCCTTTGGATTGATTTATGACCAAAAGGGAGATGTGTAGATGAAGAAAAAAAAAAAAAAAGGCTACATGCTAACCTAACAAGCTCAGGGAAGGCCAGCATGGCAGTCTTACAAACTCAAAGACCTAAAATAACTACAAGGGATGGTCTGAAATTAAAATTTTAACTAAAAGCAATTTATAGTGGGTAGTCATGTTCTAGGCCAGTACTTTTCCTGATAAAGGTCAATCTTTACTTTAACTGAGCCTATTGTCTTTTTGCATCTAAGATAACATACCTATGAAATGTCAGAGTAACTTATAACTTCCCTTTTTCCCTGAACCCTTAGGGCACAAACAAATAAAATTTACAATTGTCTTCTCAACAGAAACTGTAGAGGCCAGGAAACAGTGGATAAACCTATTGTGTGCTAAAACAACCAACCTCTCAACCATGAATCCTGTATCCAGCAAAGCTACTTTAGACAAATAAAGGTGAATTAAATATCTAGATAAAAATAAACAAACAATAAAAAAAAACCCTAAGGGAATTTGTTGCTAGCAGACATACCATAAATTAAAATATAAGAAAGATTTTTAGACTGGAAGTAAGTGACTCCAGGTTGTCATTCTAATCCACATGAGAAAACAAAAAGCAGTGAAATAGGTAATTATCCTATACAATAAAATCCTAATATGCAAATCTACTGAATGGCAGAATGACTGGTCGCTATGGCGCGTACTTACCACCAGGGGGCAGACGCTTAATGCAGGAGCTGCCCACAGTTGGGGCTGGTGAACAGGCGGCGCCAGGCCACCAGCCAAGACGGGTACCAGTGGGGGCCCCCAAATGCCCCCGCCCACTGGTTGCCCCACAGATTGGCCCTGATCACCAGCCAGGCCTAGGGACCCTACCTGTGCATGAATTTCATGCACTGGGCCTCTAGTGTAATTATAAAATACTTTGTAAATTCTTCTTTTCCTCCTTCCTTCTCTTAACTAGTTTTAAAAACAATTATATAAAGTGATATTTATATAATGAATTGTTCGGTCTATAACATATTGAAATATGACATATATGTGTAATATATTTGCCAATAACAGCACAGAGGAGGTGAATAGAAGCAACAATGTATTAGGTTGAGAAAATGACTACAATGGTACTGTTATAACTATATTAATATCTTATTGGGTTTGTAACCTTAATAGACAATTTATATCTAAAGGGAGAAAAGTTATACAGCTATATAAAAGTAGCATTTATGTCTCTGGAATTAAGTTAGCATAATTCTAAAGCTGATTCTGATAAATTAATATGTATGTATATGAAAAACCCTAGAGTAGCCACTAAAAATAAAAATAAAAAGATATAGTGAAAAAATAAGTAAAATATTAAAAAGCTACATTAGAAAACATTCACAAATGCAAAAAAAAATGTTGTAAGAATGAATAGAGGAATAAAATACTTACAAAAAAAGTAAAACATAGAGTAAAATGGCAGATATAACCCTACCATATCAATAACAATACACAGAATGTATTGAACAATTAAGTCCAAAGAGACTGGTTGTTGGATTATGTTGTCTACAGTAGAAATATTTTAGATTCCAAGATATAAGATTGAAATAAATTGTTGGAAAAAATATATCATGCAAATAGCAACCCCGAAGAAAGCTAAAGTGATTATATCTAATGTCAGACAAAATAGACTTTAGAACAACAAAGATGTCACTAGAAGGAAAGAGGATATTTTCTAATGATAGAATTGCCAATTTATCAAGAAAAAAATAACAAATATATATATTTGCAAAATGACAGAGTATCCAAAAACTTCCAATGAAAACTGACAAAAATGAAGAGAGAATATTAAACAATAACAGCACCTGCAATAGCCCACTATTAATAAAGAATAGAACACCTAGACAGAAGAGCAACACAAAAATAGAAGAATTGCACACCACTATACACCATCAAGAACCAACAGACATCTGTAGAGTACTCCACACAGCAACAATACAATAGTAAGGATAAACTTTTTCCAGGATAAACCATCAGTAGGACAGAAAACAAGTATCAATATATTTTAAAAAGAATAGAAATAATAAAAGTATCTTATCTGACTAAACTGGGATGAACTTAGAAATCAATAAGAGAGAAGATATGACACAAAATATATAGAAATAAAACAACTCACTTATAAAAAACAAAGGAACAAAGAATAAAATCGTAAGGAAAAATACTATTAGATGAATGAAAATCTTTCAACTAAAACCCTTTATAGATGCAAATTTAACCATGTAAGGCCAATATTAAGAAAGAAAATTTCAAATCAATAACTTAGTATACCACCTTAAAACTCTAAAAAAAAATTTAAAAAAATAACTAAACAAAGAAAGCAGAGAAAAAGAAGTAATAAAGATTATAATGGAAAATAATTAGAGAATAGAAATAGAATAGAGAAAATCATTGAATCTAAAATCACATTTGTTGAAAATATCAACAATTTGACAAACCTTTAGCTAGCATGACCAAAATAAAAAGAGCTTGGAATATTAATATTTTCCAATTCTAAAATATATTGTTTAAATTTAGAAACAAACATCTATAGATATAAAAGCCTAAGTGATCGTCAGACCTTTTGACCATCTGACTGGTAACTATGATGTGCAATGACCACCAGGGGGCAGATGCTCAATGCAGGAGCTGTTAAGCTGCAGTGACTAGGCAGCTGTGGTTCTCAGGTGATGCACCCAGAACCAGAGAGAAGGGAGCCCGATTCCAGGGTGTGTCACCGAAGAACTGCCCTCTCACAATCCGGGACCCCTCAGGGGATGTTGGAGAGCTGGTTTCGGCCTGATCCCTGCAGGCCAAGCCGAGGGACCCCACATGCATCAGGCCTCTAGTTTGAAATAAAACTCTAGACTTTACTTGGATTGTTCTAATTACTTTATTATCTTCTTTTATATTCTGGGATTCAATCCAGGACACTGCATTGAATTTAGCATGATATGGTTTATATACACAGATTTAGAAAGGGAACATCACTGAATATTCTAAGTAGTACTGGGATGTTTAAAATCACTATTAGCAAAAATAAAACCTATATATATATCCTACCTAACAAAAGAGTAATATGCAAATTGACCCTAACTCCGCTACACCCACAAGCCACGCCCAAAAGCCATGCCCACCAGCCAATCAGGAGAAAATGTGCAAATAAACCCAACCAAGATGGCTACAGCCACAGAGAGCAGGAGGGAGGCTTGGGTTTCCCCGGTACAAAAGAAGCCAAGCTTTCTGCATGCCATTGAAGGCCTAAGCCTCCACTCAAGGCTACAAAGTTTCAATTATAGAAGGTAAACAAATCCAAACATAAATGGCGGCAGCCACTGAGTTGGACAGAGCAGGAGGCTTGGGTTTCCCCCGGCAATGGAGGAAGCAAAGCTTCTGCAGCCCTGGCTGGCCTAGGCCTCTGCTCCAGGCTACAAAGTTTCAATTATAGAAGAACACAAACCCCAAAAGAAATGGCTGCCGGCCACGGAGCGAGCAGGAGGCTTGGCTCCGCCCAAGGCTACAAAGTTTCAATTGTAGAAAGTAAATAAATTCCATATACCAGGGCCTCTGCTTGGGTTACCAGGGGGCGTGGCCAACCTGCAAATCACCACAGGCCCTACACCCAGGTGGCTCCACACCCCAAGGTATATCCTTCAGGGCAAACCAGCTGGCCCCCACCCGTGCACCAGGCCTCTATTCTATCTAATAAAAGAGTAATATGCAGATTGACCATCACTTCAACACACAATATGGCCTCCCCCATGTGGTCAAAGATCCTGCCCCCATGTGGACACAAGATGGCCACCACAAGATGGCCAGGAGGGGAGGGCAGTTGTGTGTGATCAGGCCAGCAGGGGAGGGCAGTTGGGAGGGACCAGGCATGCAAGGAAGGGCAGATTGGGGCAATCAAGCCTGCAGGGTAGTGCAGTTAGGGGTGACCAGGCCAGCAGAGGAGGGAAGTTGGGGGGGACCCAGACCTGCAGGGGAGAGCAATTGGGGGGACCAGGCCTGCAGGGGAGGGCAGTTAGGGGTGACCAGGCCTAAAGGGGAGGGAAGTTGGGGGCAAACAGGCTGGCAGGGGGAGCAGTTAGGCATCAATCAGGCTGGCAGGGGAGTGGTTAGGGGGTGATCAGGCTGGCAGGCAGAAGCAGTTAGGGGCAATCAGGAAGTCAGGCAGGCGAGCAGTTGGGAGCCAGCAGTCCTGGATTGTGAGAGGGATGTCCGACTGCCCGTTTAGGCCCGATCCACTAGGATCGGGCCTAAACGGGCAGTCGGACATCCCTCAAGGGGTCCCAGATTGGAGAGGGTGCAGGCTGGCCTGAAGGATGCCCCTCCCCCCTCCCCCCCATGCACGAATTTTGTGCACCGGGCCTCTAGTATATATATAGAAGTCTAAGTGACCGTTGCAACCAAATGACTGGAATGACTGGAACGACCAGTCGACCAGTCATTATGATGCACACTGACCACCAGGGGGCAGATGCTCAATGCAGGAGCTGCCCTCTGGTGGCCAGTGTGCTCCCACAGCCAAACTCCTGTGACCCCCCCCCCCAGGCTGGCAGGCCCCCCCATTGGCCTCGATTGGGGGTGCTGGCCAGCCAACCTCTTGTGGCCACTCTGGCCAGTCAACCTTCATAGCACCTTCCCCCATAGCCAGCCAGCCACCCTGATTGACCCCAATGGGGTGCTGGCTGAACAATCTCCCGCGGCCCCTCTCCCCAGCTAGCCAACCCCTTAATAGGTCTTGATTGCCGGCCAGGCAGAGGGACCCCACCCGTGCATGAAGGGACCCCACCCATTTATTTTATTACTAGAGTGCACCAGGCCTCTAGTAATAAAATAAAATGACATCACTATTAGCAGAGGCTGGAGAATGAACAGTTTATTGTAGATTCAAACTGAGCTCTGTGCACCTGGACTTTTTCATTACTGAGTCTTGGCTAAGGGTGCCATCAGTTTTCTGTGCCCTAGTGTGTGTCCAGATGTGGAAGTTCAGGTGATCCCTGTTGCCCATGATCACTGCCGCCTCTATTCAATTGCCATGAGGTACACTCAACATGATATTCCTGGAGCACAGCCACCCCCAGGTCAGGAACTAGGCTGGAAATAGATTTATAGCCATCAGAGTATAGTGGAAGCCATTTCATGGGAAAAGATTCAGTGTGATTACCATGCAGTTCAAGGAAATGTTAAGAAGCCAGGATCTGTGGCGTGGACAAGGTTAGGACTTGAATCTTGGAGGAATGGACAGGTTAGGACTTGGATTTGTGGAGAAGTGGACAAGACTTTGTCTTAGAAAGGCCATCTGAGTCCAGAGGACTAAGCCAAGAAACAGAAGGACATCTGAACAGCTTATACAGCAAAGGAACATGGTCCACTGGTCCCAGCCAGGTTAATAGACATGGGTGAGAGAGTAAAATTCACCTATATGAAAAGAAATACAAGTTTTAACTATGCAAAAGAAATAAAATAATCTATAATAATAAAAGCACAATATGCTAATTAGACCAGATGTCTTTCCGAATGACCTTCCAGACAAAGCCAGGGCTGCGAGGGAAGACCGGGTCCCAGGTGCCTGCCAGCAGCTGGAGGGAAGCCCAGGTCCCGGGTGCTGGAGGGAAGCCAGTGCCAGCAGCCAGGGAAAGGAAGGTCTACTCTTGCACAAATTTCTTGCATCGGGCCTCTAATCTGTAATAAATAAAATTGGAAAATAATATAAAAATTTAGGTGGAAATGAGGTGATACATTCAAAAGCACCACTGGGCTCGGTTTCTGGTGAAGAGCAGAGAGGACAGACCTGCTGGGGACTCTACATGCACACAGTGGGGCGCGGGCCGGTCCTTCAGAGAAGCCTCCGGACTCGGACCCGAGGTGGTCACTAGGTGCCTTCCACCGCCCATTTTGTTCTTTCATTTTCTAACTAGAGCCACAATCTTTATCCCACTTTCTTTTTCTCTCCTTGGCATTGTTTTGCTGCTTAGCTTTTCTCTCTCCGGTATCATATATCCATAGACGGATAAACCGAAGACACACTTTTCCGGGAAAACTTTCAAGCTGTGCATGGAAAGGAGCCACATGCTAACCGGACTAGCTCAGGGAAGGTCTGCATGACAGCCTTGCACACTCAGAGACCTAAAATAACCACAAAAGATGGTCTGAAATGAAATCTTTTTAAATTAAAAAGAAGTTTATGGTGGGTAGCCATGTCCTAAGCCGGTATCTTCCCTGGCAAATATCAACTTTGATCTTAACGGAGCCTACTGTCTGTTTGCATCTGGATAACTTACATGTGAATGTCAGGGTAACTTGTAACCTCCCTTTCTCTGGGCCCCTCAGAGCACAACCAATGCCCTGGCTGCCAGGACAGAGACCACACATTTTCTCATGCTTATTGTCACATTAATGGTTGACTGTTAACTATCCTGTGCCACCTATGTAAAAGAAGCAGGAGTCTATCATTTCACTTTTTATCCAATCCCTAAGTGACCCCGCTTTGTTTACTTCCCCTCCCTAATCTGTCATGAATGGAATTCATGTAACCCATTTGTGTCTCCTCCTTTGATTGTAATGTACAAAACAAGGTGAAAAACTGCCATTCTCGGAGCATAATCGCAATCCGTTGAGATTCTGCTTCCCAGCAATAGTTGACAGTTTGGCTCAAATAAACTCACAAAAATTCTTTACAGGTTTGAATGTTTCTTATATTAGCAAAGCTCTCCTCTCACTTCCCATCACTCTTGTTGGCAAGTATGGCTATGTATTGCTGTCCTGAAAGGACATTTAAACTGACCTCAACAGCGCCTGTGCTGCTAGTCATATTTTGTATTGATTACTCTGATAGGACACAGTCAAGAGAATATCCAGGATGTCAGTACTATCTACTGAAGGTGTACCGTGGCTGGGGTGCCTTTTAGTTATCTCTTTGTATCATCACTCAACTTTTACATGAGAAAAAGCTGAGACTTGAAAAGGTCAAGTGACTTGCTCAGACCGAAGCTCTAAAGTGGAGAGTGACTACCTGTGCCTTCAGCACTTCTCCCACCTAAACACCACAAATTTAGGAGACCCTATTTTTTTGTTGTTAATCCTCACCTGAGGAAATTTTTCCCATTGATTTTTCGGAAGTGGAAGGGATGGTGAGGAACAGAGAGAGAAACGTCAATGTGAGAGAGACACATCGATTGGTTGCCTCCTGCACATACCCAACCAGGGCTGGGATGAAACCTGCAACTGAGGCATGTGCCCTTGACCAGAATCAAACCCAGGAAACTTTAGTCCTCAGGCTGACACTCTATCCACTGAGACAAACCAGCCAGGGCAGGGAGACCCTTTTAAACTCTCAGGTACAGAAATCTCAAACATATCTGCCCTGGGTTTTTCTTTTTAACAAGCAAAAGATGAAATCATTTCCCGAACAGAAAAGAACTGTAAATTAGTTCATTTCCCATGTGACTGTTTAAGAACTACCCATCAGTTTTTCACAACCACATGCCATTTAATAAACCTTCCTGGATACAATAAAGCAGACATTACATACTGAAATGATGAGGCAGAATGGGTCATAAAAAACTCAGAGTGAGCATTACTTGCCTCGGGTGCTACAACAAGGCACAGTAGCTATAGACTCAGGAATATTAGCTACCTGAAAAGTGTCATAATTTCTGCAAACGGCCCTGTCTGTCATGTTTTACCAAGATTTTGAAATAGAATATATAAATTAAAAATAAGGCATAAAACATGCAGTGCCACATCATGGATGAGGGCATGACTTTAATGGCAGCCAATCAGAAACTTTCATTAGGCAACACTCAGAGTTCCAAAGACAGTATCTCTGGGAGTTCTGAAAACTGTATTTTTTGGGGAAAATTATATATATATTTACCAATGGGTCTGAAATATTCTTGCTCTTGTGCCATGCAATTATTAGTTTGCACAGTGGCTTTTTAAAAAAGCCAAATAACTCTCAGATCATGCCTATCTTCTCAAAATTACCCTGCAATTTAATTAAAAGTTTGGCGGACAGGAAAGCACGTGGTTTGGGTGCAGGTAATGTTTGTGTTCCTTTGCACCAGTGTTGGCTAACCCCACATCATCAGATCCACATTTCTTTGTTTATGTGATCTCCCTCTCCCAGCTTCCCAATGTGCTCACTCCTGACTGTAAAATGCAAATCTTGCATCTAGTTCAGGCCAGTCCAGACTGTCAGCACTTGAGGAATATTCAGTTCCTGTTCTCACTTTTGTGTTCTTCTGCTTGGGATTTTACTCATCTTTTTAAAATAAATACAAAATGCTGAATGAATAAATGAATGAGTGAAATGCGCATTAATGTCTTGCCATTTTGTATCCTTGGTCTGCATATCTAAAATAGTGAGTCTGTGCTTACTACTTGTAATGCATACTCTTAACAGTTCCTTCTTGAAACATGCTTATTTATATCCATTAAAAATAAAGCCCCATGGAAGTTAGAAAATTAAATTTTACAAAGCCTGTACCTTCAAGGAGATTAGAGTCTAATGGATAATCATCCCTCTCCAAATATTTGCTTTGTGACAGATCTTTAAAGAAGGGCTTTGGGAGGTACAAACGAGGTTTAGAATTAATTTGTCTACTCTGGTACAATCTCACACTCTGCTTTTATGCAGTGCCCTCTTATGCAGATAACAAGGAGCAGTTCTCTCTGCATCCATAGGACTAGACTTGCAGAGTGGAGAGAAACAGTTTTATAAAAATTGAGTAAGAAAATGCACTGATTAAATTAGAAACAGAGTTATGTAGTTGCACATCTGAATTTTGAGGGAAAAATAATTAAGTAATTTGTCACCAAAACTTTGAAGAATGCTCCCTGCTTGGTCTAAAAGAAAGGGCCTCAAAGGTCACCTGTCTTTGTATAAGTAGGCTTAAAAAGAAGATGCAGAGACCTGAAAATGTCTATTATGTTTTAGGGACACTCTTTAGGCATTATTGTGTTCTGACTGAAGTAGGCCATTTATTTTTGTTGTTATTAATCCTCACTCAAGGATATTTTCCATTGATTTTTTGAGAGAGGGGGAGACAGAAAAGCATCGATGTGAGAGAGACACATCAATTGGTTGCCTCCAGCATGCACCCCAACTAGGGCCAGGGATCGTGCCTGCTGTGCCTTTGACCTGAATCAAACCTGGGACCCTCAGTCTGGGGGCTGCTCTATCCACTGAGCCAAACCAACTAGGGCAGTAGGACATTCCTTTTAAAGCTTGATATATTTGTCAGTTGGAGATCTCACTGGTTTCTCAATCTTAATGCCCCCAGAAATGAATGTATCGTCTTCTTACAAAAACATGCTCACAAATTCAATCATTTATCTAATGATTCTTTCAGGCAGAACTAGAGAGCACTACATGGCTCAGTGGCTCAAAACTTTAATTCTATTTGACATGACCCTTGCCTTTGAGTTCTACATCTAATCAGCTGCTGAGACCTATGATTCTACCTCCAAAATAATTATCGGATCCTACTTTTTATTTTCATTAACCTCATCCCATCAGTGTAGATTGATAACCTTCACCTAAATATTTACAATAAATGCTGACAGAATGAATTTTTACATGAGTGAATGAATTAACATATATATTGGTTGCTGATACCAGATATCTGCCCTCCAGAGTATAAATAGTAGAGGAAGGGCTCTATACCAAATTCTTCTTGATACTCCACATATTGTTTCCTATAGAGCCTTGTAGGTTTAATCATTCATAAAAAATTATTTACTGCTCTTTTTTGGTTAGCTGAGAATGGCCATTATAAGTACTGAATTAAAGTGCATTTCTTTAAAAGGATAAATCAGTCCTCTTTAATATTCTTCAATGAACAGGTGTGAGAGAAACATGGAAATCTATTCATATTTAAAATGGTAGCAATTTGAAAGAGAGGAAAATAAATTCTATCCCATGAAAATAAGATTTTACGTGGTAATTTTATGTGTTTGCTGAAATAGTTATTACAATTGAAACAAAAACAGCAATCTATCTTGATTCTTCTAATAAACAAAAGTCATTTAACAAAATTATACATTATGTTGCTGTGATTAAAAAAAAGAAAAAAGAAAAAAAGTCAGCCATGCTGCAATGTTCCAGCTGTTTTGGGTTTTATCATTTCAAAGTGTTTGTTTCTATTTGTATTTGTTTAAATAAAGTCCATTGTGGTGTTGATTGAAAGAACAAATTCCAATTCTTTCAATGCTGATTATGCAGCTTCTATGTTGAGTTCTAGTTGGTTGTCAAACTAGGCAGGACGTTTTATGTTGAGTTGTCATTGAACTGGTAGACTTAGAAAGGATAACACTTATCAACTTTGACAAAACATCATGCATCCCACATACCAGAGCTTGTCAAGATCATACTGTGCAGCATAACTTAACTTTCAATATTTCTCACTTTCATTCCTCCAAAGTACTTCTATTGTTTTTCAAAAATATGCATAGATTTGGCTTTAACATTTGCATAATTTTTTTAAAGTCTGATGTGATTGGAAGATTGAACCGCGTCCAGCATGGCCAGGGGTGAACCTGAGGAGAGGCAGTGAAGGATTAAAGAAGACAGACAAGAGAATACAGTTGGGACCAGGTGGATCACTGTGCCTGGATGAGGAAACAGTGACACAGTCTATAAGCTGAAGCTTTATTTTATAGTCAGATCACACAAAGCAAAACAAGGGCAAGATGTTTACAATGTTCTTGTGAATTTCAAATCTGCTTCTTTCCTGTTGTTGCCATTCTCTGCTCTCTATCAAGCTTTGTTTAGATAGCACTTGCTGCACCCCCCGCATCCCACATCTCTTAGCTATCTAGGACTGCAGGGTCGGACTGTAAGGTCAAGCTTACCACAATAGTTTTTTGGCTATAATTGTGCTTGGAGGGCTTTGCCACAAGTCAGTCCAAAGCTTGAACCTGTCCAAATGCTATAGCTGCTCTCCACAGAATATAATTAATTATTTTGCCTGTCAGAGAAGACAGAAAATGACACGGAAAGACTGTTTGCAAGAGGAATTCTTAGACTTATCAGATTTAGAGGAATTTATTCAGAAATAAGTAATGCGTTCTTCAGGGGTATAACAAGCACTGCAATGTCCATGGCTTTTCATATTAAACCATACGTTGACAATGTGTTCCCAAGTCTGATCTTTTTATTGAACCTAATGACTAAAATAAGTTTCTCCTGCCCAGCCAGCATGGCTCAGTAGTTGAGCATCTACCTATGAATCAGGAGGTAACACTTCATCTCTGGGTTGTGGGCTCGATCCCCAGTGGGAGGCATGCAGGAGGAAGCCAATCCATGATTCTTTCTCTTCATTGATGTTTCTCTCTCCCTCTACCTTCCTCTCTAAAATAATTAAGAATATATTTTTAACAATAAAATAAAATAAAATGAGTTTATCTTACATGGGTGGATTTGCTATAGAGCTCTTAACTGAAAGGTTTTCAGCTGTCTCTAAAATAATGTGGCGCATTGGAAATCAGTCCTTCTTTCTGCCCTCCATTTAGATAAAACTCCTTAGAAGCCACCAGTAGTATAATTTAGATTCTCAAATATAATGAACTCTATAGTCATACTCATCAAACAAATAAAGGCTGAGACATTGTCAAAATGTGACTATAAAACAGTAGACAGGGTACATAAGTGTACTTGGCAGGTGAAAGGTGAAACGAAATGTTGAGTGAGAATCACAGCTCTGGGAGATGTGGTTAAAAAAAAAAGTAGCAGTCAGAAAGAGAGAGGAACATAGGAAAACAGTGATGTACAATGAAAAAATGAGAAACCTTAGGAGAAAGTTATAAACATGGAGCTCCTAGCCTTATAGTGCATTTATCAAATTTTGAGGTCACTTTTCTCAAAATTGAGATGAGCATGCAGAGCTGAAGTGAGGGTGCCCTTGGATGTAAAAAGAAATGGTACCACCTCTGAATCTCAATATCATTTGAGGTCTTTATTATATTTGCTTTATATATTTTTAAATATTAAATAAATTTTATTCCTTTTGGTGGGTTTTGGTGAGATCTACTTAATGTTCCATGTTGTGGAAAAGAGGTAAACTTACATTATGAAAGTGTAGTGAGTCATCCTGATCAAGTGCTTTTAACATATCTTTATTATTACAGCACATACAATAAAGCATTTCTATTTTAATTCTTTTAAGAGCCACCCACCATAATTTTCAGCAAAATGATTTATTCAGGTACTCTTACCAAAAATATTAGAGAAAAATGACTCTATAACCTATAATTGAAAGAGTTATAAATTAGTTTACAGGCATTGGTGCAGGGAACAAAGTGATACCCACCCTCCCTAACTTGATATTACCCAATCCATGTTATTGTTGTCATATATTACATTTAAATTCTAGGGGCGGGGGGGGATGAGTTACAAACCAAATCTAAATTATACCTGATTTTATACTTGCCCATATAGTTTCCTTTACATTTTCATATGTTTTTGAGTTGCTGTCAGTTGTCCTTTCATTTGAACTTGAAGAGATAACTTTACTACTTTTTGTAGAACAGGTCTAGTGGTAATGAACTCCCTGGGCTTTTGTTACTCATTTTTTTGAAGAATTTTTTTTGTTGTTGTTGGATATAACATTTTTGGTTGACAGGTGTTTTATTGCACTTCAACTATACAATCCCATTGCCTTCTAGCTTGCAAGGTTTCTTCTGAGTAATCCAGTTGATTTTATGATGAATTCCTGTACTTGATTAGACACTTTTCTTGCTACTTTCAAGATGCACCTTTTTGTCTTTGAATTTAACAGTTTCATTATAATGTATCTTGTAGATCTCTTCATTTTTTTTTTTTACTGGAGTTTATTATGCTTTTAAAAAATATTTGTAAAGTAATGTGTCACATAACGATGCTTTGGTCAATGACAAACTATATATATGATGGTGGTCCCATAAGATCATAATCCTATATAATAAAAGGGTAATATGCAAATTGAACCCAACAGTGGAATGACCAGAATGACCTCGACCAGTCACTATGAGGTACACTGACCACCTCTCGGTCCCTTTCCCCACTGGCAGGCTCCCATCACCTGATGGCAAACAGGGAACCAGAGGGGGTGATCAAGGCCCTCGCCCTGCTGGTTGCCTCACACACAGAGGGCGACCTGTGGTGGTGGCAGGGTCGGCAAGCAGGCAGGAACAGCTGACCTCTTGGTCCCACCCTGCAGCCAGCAGGCTCTGATCACCCAATGGCGAATGGGGAACCGGGTGGGTGGGTGGGTGAGGTCCAGCTGCAGGCAGCCTGGGAAGATGGCCCTGATCACAGCCAGGCCTAGGGACTGTACTCACACATGAATTTCATGCACCGGGCCTCTAGTTGATTATGGTAAAATATTTGTTTGCATATTTTGAAAAAAAAGAATAGGCTGGACAAGATTAAGGTGTTGAATTTACTGTTAGATATGAGTGGCTTAAATAGATGAGAAGGCTCAGCATGCTGTTCACCTACCTTGCACCCCCAGCCCAGAGTTGGCAAGGGAGTGAGGGGACAAGGCTGATAAAAGTAGAGTCTGGAGGCCTACCTTTGCTTTCCCACACCCAACTTTGTACAAGTACACATAAACTAGTACACAGAAACTCACTTCCCCTACCTAAGTTTCTTTTTATCTCTCTTTCATCCTCATACTATTCCTCTCTCTTTCTCCCTCACTGTCTTTCTCTCCTCTCTCACTTCCTCTATCTCCTCTCCCATCCCCTTTATTTCTGTCATCTTAAACTTTATTTTTCTGGGTCTCTTTTTACTTCTACTCTCTCTTTTCCTTCCTTCTTTCTCTATCTACCCCCCTCCCTCCTCTTGATGTCTACTCTATTTCCTATGGTACCTCTCTCTTTAGCTTTCTCTCTGCCCCTCTAATACCTGCATATATGCACACACACACACACATTTTCTCTTTTATAATGTATTTTTACATTACCATGTATGCTTAGATACACATATACTTACATTATTTTTCTTCCTTTGATTTAAATTTTAATCTTCAATTACAGTTGACATTCAGCATTATTTTATATAAGTTTCAAGTGTATAGCATAGTGGTTAGACAATCATATAATTTACAAAATGATCTCTCTAATATTTCCAGTACCCTCCTGGCACCATACATAGTTATTATATTATTGACTATATGCCCTATGCTCTATCTTACATCCTCATAACTATTTTGTAACTACCAATTTGATATCTTGACCTTTTTCACCCATCCCTCTATGTTACCCTATCTGGTAACCATTAGTTTTTTCCCTGTATCTATGAGTTTGTTTCTGTTTTGTTTATTCATTTATTGTGTTGTTTAGCTTCTGCATGTAAGTAAAATCATATGGTATTTGTCATTCTCTATCTAACTTATTTTATTTAGCATAATACTCTCTAGTAAGCAAATTGGACTACATTGAACTAAAAAGGTTTGTACAACAATGGAAAACATCAGTAAAAAAAATACAATTTACTTAACGTAAGAAAATATTTTTCAATGATACATCCAATAAGGGGTATAAGGAAGTCATACAACTCAACACCAGAACAATCCAATCATATGAACCCCATATTCATTGCCGCATTGTTTACAATAGCCATGACACAGAAGCAAGCCAAGTGTCCCTCAATAGATGAGTGGTTTAAAAAGTTGTGCATATATATAATGGAATATTACTCAGCAATTAAAAAGAAGAAATTGTTACCATCTGTGACAGCATGGATAGACCATTATATTGTAATTGCTTATACTATTCAGTACAGTAACATCCTATATGCAAAAATCCTAATATGCAAATTGTCCCCTTAACTGGGAGTTCGATCAGGAGTTCGACCAGGGGGTGGGACCAGAGGTGGCAGCAACAGCAGTGGCAGCAAAGGCAGTGGCAGCAGCAGCGGCAGGCAGCCGGGGGAAGGGAGGTGCCTCCAGCCGGCATCTGCAAGGGATCCTACCCATGCACGAATTTCGTGCACTGGGCCTCTAGTGGTATATAAGTTTTTAACCTCGGAGCAATAGGCTGTAGCCTATAGTGCTGGTATATAGTAAGCTGCACCATCTAGGTTATGTAAGTGCATGCTATGGAGTTTGTATAAGAAATTGACTGACAATGCATTTCTCAGAACATATCCCTGTTATTAAGCCACACATGAAACATTTCTTCAAATTGGGGAGTTTTCGATCAATACTTCTTCAAATAAGCTCTCAGACCCTTTCTTTCTTCTTCTGAAATTCCCATGTTATACATATTTGAACTATTTAATATTGTCTCATAAGTTCCTTAGGCCCTATCACTTTTTCTTCCATTAAAAAAGTCTTTACACACTCAATAATTTCAAATGATCTATCTAAAAGTTAATTGATTATTTTTTCTGCCTTTTCAAATCTGTTATTAGGTCCCTCTAGTGAATATTTCAATTTAGTTATTTTTTTTAAGCTCCAGAATAGCAATATTTAAAATAATTTTTATTTATTTATTTATGTTCTTATTTTATTCATATATTATTCTCATAACTTCCTTTAAGTCTTTCTCTTGTTTTCCTCTAACTCTTCAAGCAATTTAATACTGATGTTTTAAGACTTTTGTTCAGTAGTCTGAACCCTATGATTCTTTAGGGTCAATTTCTAGAGATTTACTTTTTTCTCTGAGTGAGTAATAATTCCTTGTTTCTTTACATGTCTTGTGATCTTTTGTTGAAAACTGGGCATTTGAAAAAAATAAACATATCTTTACAGAATGGTTCCAAGTAATAGAGCATCAGTAATTAGTTTATCATGACGATTTAAGTTATTTTCAGGCCTTTCTTGGCGTATATATTCTCTGGGTCTATGTGTGTGATTAAAAAACAATTCTCTGATTTACTTACATACACAGATGATTTTAAATGTCTTAATTTCTCTAAGAGTCTCACTCTTACTTTTTCTCAGGGCCTAAGGTATTCTGTCTATTTCTCTGCCTATGATCTCTTATTCTCACGTACCCACGCATCTCCAATATCCTGCATTTTCACATGTTGCAACACATTCCACTGCTTTCAGTGGCCTCCAACCTGATATCCAAACTATGCTTCTGTTTTGCTTGAGCTCTTTTTTATCTTTATTATTGAATGTATTATATAAGTCCCCTTTCTTCCCCCATTGACTTCTGCCAGCCCGTTCCTGCTCCCATCCCCAGACCCTCACCACCCCATTGTCTGTGTCTACGGGTTATGCACATATGCATATAAGTTCATTGGTTGATCTCTTCCTACCCACTCTCCCCTGCCTTCCCTCTGAGGTTCCAGGTCTGTTCCATGCTTGAGCTCTAAGTCAGCTGAAACAGAAATAAATCCCTTGGGCAGCCCCCTAGACAAATAACAAATTTCCAACAAATTCCACTTCTTTTTTGAGGGAGAAGCAGGGAATTGAATGGCTGCCTTTCAACAGTGTCAAGCTCTGTTGCACCGAAGAGGGGAAGGGTGAGAAATACACCACAGACTTTTCTACTTTGTGTGTGTGTGGACGGGCATGTGAGTGTGTATGTGTGTCTGTGGGGGGTCTTGATTGGGATTCCATCTGTTTGTTACAGAACTGTGGCTAGTTTTTAGTGCTCACATAGAAACCATTTCAGTTAGTGTGTTATTGCTTCCATATGGGAACAAAAAGCTGGAGATTAATAGTATGCTATCTTGCTAATATCTTTCTGCTAGTTCACATTACTTCTGAAAATATAGGAGACCTTTGGAAATGAAAGGCCATCCTCCAAATTGGCAACAGACAGATTCAACCAGTTCCGCTTTCTGTTGGTAGCAGAGAGAAAGAATTATGATTTCCCATTTGGCTTGTAGTGGAGTAAAATTGAAGTTTCAGCTCTCTTAGGGAAAATAAGAAAAAAAGTTTGAACTTCATGTTTTTCAAGAACTTTAAATAGAATAATTATGTTAAAAACAAGAATAATTATGTAGAATGTGACTTCAAATTATTGCAGTCATGAAAATCCTTACCATACAAAGAGCTTATACAATTTAATTAAACTCTAAACCTCAAAATAAAGTAAATTTAATTTTGTTATTTGTATTGCTGATGGCATGACAGAATGGGGCTCTAGCTCACTGAAAATTGCAGTATAAATTAACACAGACTTTCCTGGAAAACATTTTACATAGGGAACATAATCCATTTTGTCATTCATTCATTCATTAAATATTTATTTAGTATCTGCAGTGACTTTGTATTCCATAACACATGGCTCCAACCTGCCCCTATATATCTTCTTACTATATATGAAAGATATATATATATATATATATATATATATATATACACACACACACACACACACACATATATATATATATATATATATATATATATATATATATATATACATATATATATATATATATATATATAGAGGCCCGGTGCACGAAATTCGTGCACTGGGTGGGGGTGGGGGGGTGTGCCCCTCAGCCCAATCTGCACCCTCTTCAATCTGGGACCCCTCAGGGGATGTCCAACTTCCAGCAGTCGGACATCCCTCTCACAATCCAGAACCGCTGGCTCCTAACCACTCACCTGCCTGCCTGCGTGATTGTCCCTAACCCCACTGCCTGCCTGCCTGCTCGCCCCTACCTTGATCTCCTGCCAGCCTGATTGCCCCTACCTTGCCCTCCCCTATCAGCCTGATCACCCCAAACTGCCTGTGCCTTGGCCCCCAGTCTGGCCTCCCTCTGGAGGCACCACCCCCATAACCCCAATGCTGCTGCCACTGCAGCTGGTTATGGCTGCCTGAGCCTTGGCCTTTGTAGCCACTGCGGCTTTGTCTGCAAAGATGTCCGGAAGACAACCACTCTAATTAGCATATTACCCTTTTATTAGTATAGATTTGGGGACCATTACAACGACGCAGAACTTGAAGAAAACACATGGCCCTGGTCAGTTTGGCTTAATGGAGAGAGCATCGGCCTGTGGACTGAAGAGTCCAGGTTTGATTCTGATCAGGGGCACACATGCCTGGGTTTTGGGCTCAATCCCCAGTAGGGGGCCTGTGGGCGGCAGCTGATCAGTGATTCTTTTTTTTTTAATATATTTTATTGATATTTCACAGAGAGGAAGGGAGAGGGATAGAGAGCTAGAAACATCGATGAGAGAGAAACATCGACCAGCTGCTTCCTGCACACCCCCCACCGGGGTATGTGCCCGCAACCAATGTACATGCCCTTAACCAGAATCGAACCTGGGACCTTCCAGTCCGCAGACCGACACTCTATCCACTGAGCCAAACCGGTTTCGGCTGATCAGTGATTCTTATCATTGATGTTTCTATCTCTCTCTCCCTCTCCCTTTCTGACATTTTAAAAATATATATATATTTTAAAGAAAACACATGAGCTTCACTTTGGGCTTTGTCATCTTACAATATCCTTTGTGCAGTGTTTTAACTTCCCTCAACTTTCCTTTACCTACCTTTAAAGTGCAATCTATTTTGGGGAAGATGATCAGGAAAGTGATTCCAATGGGTAGAAGTTTTTTTTTGGAGGGGATGGGTCATGAAGATATTTAAAAATTGAGCATGGTGATGGTTGTACCACTCTGAATTTACTTTAAAAAAACAGTTCATTGTACACTTTAGGTGACATGTACAGTATATGGGTATTTCTCAACAAAGCTGTTCTTTTATTTCTTTTTAAATAAAGACCAGTCTTATAATCAATTGCAGATGTTTACAGAGGCCCCTCAAGATTTGCTTACCATGTCCCAAATCACGGCTGTGATTCCCAGTTGCCTCCAGTCCTGGTGGATCTGGATGGTGTGGTTTGCAAAGGAGAAGGTGGCAAGAGGCTTATGGAATTTCGGCAACCCCATTCCCCCGGTCTCCTCATAGGGCACCAGGGCCATTCCCACTGTGCCAGCTCTGCTCCCTTTAACCTGTTGGGCAAAAGAATCCTGCGTGCTCTGGCCAGAAAGTGCATTCTTTCTTAGGTGGCCCGGATGCTTTTTTTAAGGTCGTTTTATGGATTCAAAAGAATAAACAGAGATGTGGAAAGCTTTTGTCAAAATCCTTTTACATGGTTCTTCCAGTGTCATGGGAAATGAGATGTGGCTCTGAATTCATCCCAAAGTGTGTCTTTGGGCAAAAGCACCCAGAACGGCACAACTCCTGCAGAATGCCCCACACACTTTGCTGTCAGGACTCAGGGGGGCTTGAGGGTGAGCGAGGCCGCGGTGCCAGCACAGGACCTGGGAGAAGGTAGCGCTTTCTACACTGCCCAGGCCACGTGGACTACAGCAGTACCCGCCCAGGTGGGCAGGGTGTTTCTGCTGTTTTGTTTTGGTCTGGCCTCCACCCCCTCAGCCACGGACCTGTGCCTGCACTGAGACTGAATGGTTTGATGGCCCTACTTTTTGGTGGACAGTGGATGCACTCCCAGAGACTGGCAGTTAGACTCTGGCGGCTTCTGAGTCCCTTGCGGGGAGAGCCCGGCCCTAGGTCAAGAACAGACTCAGGCGTCCTCGGCCAGGAGGCCTCCTTGGGCTAGGGGCCACCACAGTTTGAAGGCTGGCCATGACCCCAGTCCTGGCAGGGGTCTCCTCTGGGGTGCTGGCAGGCCTGGGCTAGGGCTGCGGGAGGTTTAGAGGCTGGTCACGCCCCCGATCCTGGTGGGGATCTCCTCTGGGGGGCTGGCAGGCCTGGGTTAGGGTCACTGGCGGTTTGGAGGCCGGTCACGCCCCCAATCCTGGTGGGGGTCTTCTCTGGGGTGCTGGCAGGCCTAGGCTAATGGCCACCCTGGTTTAGAGACTGGTCACGCCCCCGATCCTGGTGGGGGTCTCCTCTGGGGTGCTGGCAGGCCTGGGCTCTGACGCCGCAAAGGGAGAGGTTCCTGAATCTGCTTCCCACACACCTAGGCTAGGATACATCTTGTAGGAGGCGGCTTTAATGCCCGGGGTCGGTGACCAGGTCCTCCGGAGCCTCGCTTTCTGGGCTGCAGTCCCACGTCTCCCAGTGCCCCAGCCTCGGATGCGCCCATGCAGTTGCCCCCACCACCAGCCACCTCAGTGCAGGCCACAGCAGCTGAAGCCAGCCTCTTGGAAGCCAGGCCACCACACCCACCACCTCTAGTAGCTCTCTGCTGCTTGCTCTCTGTGCCCTGTCCACTGGGGTGGGGGAGTGCTCCCAGCCCAGAGGCCCTCCCTCTCTCCGCAGCCTGGCTTGGGAAGCTGGCCTCATGCTGGGGCTACTATGCCAGCATGCCCACTCGGCTACTATGGGTGCAACACGGGCCCCACGGAGGCCAACCTGGAGAACGTGGACCCCAGCTCTGCATCCGGCTGCTGCAGATGGCCTCGGTGGTCAACTACCACCTGCTCCTTCCACTGCACCAACCATTTAGGCCAGGGTGGCGATCGCCCAGGGACCCCGCCACGGGAGCAGCTGGCTGGGCCCGGCCACGCCCCCCAGGTCGCGATGGGTCCCAGGACCCCCGGGAGGCTGCTGGCCGTGCTGGGCCACGGCCCCCGGGTCGCGATGGGTCCCGGGACCCCCGGGAGGCTGCTGGCTGTGTCCGGCCACACACCCCCGGGTCGCGATGGTTCCCGGGACCCCGCAGAGGCTGCTGGCCGTGCCGGGCCACGGCCCCCCGGTTCGCGATGGGTCCCAGGACCCCACCGAGGCTGCTGGCCGTGCCCGGCCACGTCCCCCAGGTCGTGATGGGTCCCGGGATCACCAGGAGGCTGCTGGCCCTGCCCGGCCACGCCCCCCGGGTCGCGATTGAACCTGGGGCCCCCAGGAGGCTGCTGGCTGTGCCCGGCCACGCCCCCCTGGTCGCGATTGAACCTGGGACCCCCGGGAAGCTGCTGGCCGTGCCTGGCCACGCCCCCCCCGGGTCGCGATGGGTCCCGAGACCCCGGGAGGCTGCTGGCCGTGCCCGGCCACGCCCTCCCGGGTCGCAATATATATATGTATTTCAAGTAACTACACAGTTATATATAAGATTACAACTGTAATGTGAAAAAATGAAGGAAAGCTACACCAAGCTGAAAAAGTGTCAAAGAGGAGGATCTTTCCTAAACTGGGAGATCAAGGAAAGATTCCCTGGAAATCCAAATTTGAGCTGAGATATAAAAGAGGAATGATAATCAATGTATTAATTTATAAATTGAGACAATATATTCACCACATATTCTTTACCCCTGATTAATTGAGGAAACTACCTTTTCCAGCACATTAGAATTTGGAGATACCCCTTCTGGCCAACATCATGTGAGCAGCTGTAACATAACCACTTCCATTTTGGTGCCTATCAGGTCCTTTGTGATCTCCTACTTTATTTTCTATTGTGAAATGGTTGAGAGCCTAGGACTCCAGAATAGCAGAGAGCCATTATGGAAGGAGCCTGAATGCCCAAGACATTGATTGAAGAACATCCGGCCAATTTTTATCAAACTTCACTTGAGCCATGAATAGACTTCCTATCTAATAAAAGAGTAATATGCAAATTAACCATCATTCCACTACACCACAAGCCACACCCACCAGCCAATCAGGAGAAAGTATGCAAATTAACCCCAACCAAGATGGCTGCAGCCATGGAGAAAGCAGGAGGGAGGCTTGGGTTTCCCTGGCGATGGAGGAAGACAAGCTTTCCACACACCCTGGTGGGCCCAGGCCTCCAGTCAAGGCTACAAAGTTTCAACTATAGAAGATAAATAAATCCCAATGTAAATGGCAGCAGCCACGGAGCTGGAGAGAGCAAGAGGCTAGGGTTGTCCCCGACAATGGAGGAAGCCAAGCTTTCCACCTGCCCTGGCCTGCCTTGGCCTCCGCTTAAGGCTACAAAGTTTCCATTATAAAAGATAAATAAATCCCAACAGAAATGGCTGCCACCACAGAGTGAGCAGGAGGCTTGGCTCCGCTCCAGGCTACAGTTTCAATAGTAGAAGATGAGTAAATCCCAAATACCAGAGCCTCCATTTGGGTCACCAGGGGCATGGCCGGCCTGCAAACCACCACAGGCCCCTCGCCCAGGCTGCCCCATGCCCCAAGGGAACCCCCACCCTGATCTGGGACACCCTTCAGGGCAAACCAGCTGGCCCCCACCCATGCACCAGGCCTCTGTCATATCTAAAAAAAGAATAATATGCAGACCATCACTCCAACACACAAGATGGCTGCCCCCATGTGGTCAAAGATCCTGCCCACATGAGGACACAAGATTGCTACCATAAGATGGCCAGCAGGGGAGGGTGGTTGGGAGGGACCAGGCCTGAAAGAGAGGGCAGTTGTGGGTGATCAGGTCTGCAGGGGAGGTCAGTTAGGGGTGACCAGGCCGGCAGAGGAGGGAAGTTGGGGGTGACCAGGCCTGCAGGGGAGGGCAGTTAGGGGCAAACAGGCTGACAAGGGAGCAGTTAGGCATCAATCAGGCTGTCAGGTTAGTGGTTAGGGGTGATCAGGCTGGCAGGCAGAAGCAGTTAGGGGCAATCAGGAAGGCAGGCAGGCAAGCAGTTTGGAGCCAGCAGTCCTGGATTGTGAGAGGGCACTCGGACTTTGCTCAAGGGGTCCCAGATTGGAGAGGGTGCAGGCTGGGCTGAGGGACAACCCCCCTACCCCGGGCACAAATTTTGTGCACTGGGCCTCTAGTTTATAATATTAAGTGACTATGATGTCTGAGTGTGCTTGTTACCTCAACATGGACATAGAAGGGCCTTCAAGATATTTTTATCTTACATGCATAAAGTGTGTGTACATCAATGGAGAAGTTAGGATAAAATAATATTTGAGAGTTGTCAATATGTAGATCATAATTGAAATTATGTGTTCAGTTGGAAATGCCTGGTAAGAAAACATAGAGTGAAAAGACATAAATTTGCTTAATATTGCTGAAAGCAATTGCAAAGGTAGTGAGATGGAACATAAAAGTATGCATTAGCTTTATGGGAAAGGTGGAAATTGATGATCTTTGGAAAAGCTATTTCCTGGTAACCTGGACAAAAGCAAATTGGAGTATGTTGAAGAATAGCGGGTGATAAAATAGAGACAGTATAAACAATGTCCAATGAATTTTTACTTTAGAGGCTATTCTATTCTTCATATTAGAGAAAACTATGTAGGTTTAATTGAAAAGCAAAGAACATAGAAGGGGGAGCCAATGTTTCAGATTCCTGGGAAGATACGGAGTTATGCTATGCAAGGCCTTGTAGAGGAATTGACCATGGACAAGAGGAAGGATAGCTGCTCCATTGTAAGAAAGAAAAAAAAAAAAAGGAGAATGGACAAAAGCATTAATCTATCAATCTCTCAATTAGAATAGGTTGGTTAGAGTAAAATGGAAGATGTACCTCCTCTGTTCTCTGAGCTTTGGAGTTTGCAGGTATGGACATTTGCTGAGAGGAGTGCAAAGGGAATCCTAATTGAAGACTCTGAAAAAGGAGAAATGATAACTGACTCTACAAGTATAGCTTCTAATGTTTGGGGGAATAAAAATACTTATATAATGTCATTTAGAAATTCCCCTCTTACTAACTAATTCTAGGGAAATAATACATGTACACAAATTTCACAAACAATTATATTATTGTTATAGTATTAAATATAACTGTAAAAATTAAAACAAATAAATATTAAAGATGCATTATACATTCATTAAAATGTATATGAATATTTAACAATATAGATAAATGAGTTTTTTTAAGTTAAATAAGAGTTTGATTTTGAAATTTTGTATGTGTATGTATGTGTTTCCATGAAAAACATAAGATTATAATGTATTACTAAAGTGTTAACAATTAACATATTTTGGTGATGGGATAATGGGTGTTTTTCTTTGTATATACTTTTTATATTAGAAGTGTTTAAATCAGCATGCACTATAAAAATAATAAAAATCTATTCATTTATTCTGTCTTTTAACTATGTTGATGTAACTTAAGACTTGAAGAAAAGTAATAAGAATAGAACAGATAATTTTCTTATACACTATAATCATATGCCCCCAAATGCCAACAACTTACTTAATTTTCTTTTTTATCTTTATATATACTAGTATGTGCATATTTTAAGTTAGAAAAAATAAAACTATAGTTTTCCTGAAGACTGGATAAAGTTTAGGAAGAATTAGTTGACTTCATTTTTGCCATACTGAAGCACACAATAATCATTAAACTGGGTTTATGATATTAGAATTTTTAATAATCCATTTACTTAAATATAACATATTTTGAATGTCAAGTCTATGGTGACGTGAAAATAGCACTTCACTGGCATTCTACAGATAGCAAATTTTAATTCTTCCCTTTCTTTCTAGTGGTTGAACATTGCAGAATCACACAACCTATTTGGGTTTTAGGTTTTCAGTAATTTTCGGAGCCAAATTAAGAGCTTAGAGTAGATTTTCAAATTTCCTTTCACTACAAATAAGGGGTCCAATCAGACTATGCAGTTAATTTCTTTGCAATCTGTTCTGTAGGCTTCTATATACTTCATCTGCTTCTGAATGTTGGTTACATTATTTTGTCTATCCTATGAACATCCATTTGAGCCAGGCACTAAGGTAGAAACCAGAGATGAAGAGAAATATGTTGCCTATCCGTAGACTTCACAGTTGAGAAAAGTACAACAGCCAAGTGAGTCAAGCGTAACAAGTCACTGTGATTTCAGCGTTAGAGAGTGAGCACAGATGGCTGTGAGAGTACATAGAAGAGAGAAAAAGAACATTTCATTCAACCCCAAAATGAAATAAAGCAAAGAAAACAAAATGCACCTAACAGAAGTATCATCTAACCTGGAATACATTAAATTTAAATGCAAAATTATAAAATAGGAACTTAATGTAAGATTTTCTTGAAAATGACAATATAGTAGTGATAATGGGACTTATTCTGTAGCTTAAAAGAAGGAAGGCTTTGTATTTTATGTGTGTGTGAAGATGGACTGGAGGTGCAAGGGAAGATAGCATACAAAGGGACAAATACAATGAGTATTTATGCCAGATTTCATAGCTTGTGCATGTTGCTTTAAATCTTTCAGGAAAAAAGTCCCTGTTGGATCAACCTATATTCTTTTGACAATGTCACACATTCATTACTAAACTAATATTTTTCCTTATGATTCAACTTCTGCTTTTCTCTATATTTATCTAAATTGCACCAGCACTCAAAGGTTTAGTTTAACATTTAACTACTATTTAATGCGTGATTAAATATTGTGCCATGTGCAGCTCTAGATTCTTGAATTAGAGAGATAAGCAAGAATGCTAATAGAATTTTTTTTTTCTTGTAATAGACCCTACCATCATATCCCTGCTCATACAATTGTCTGACTACAACTATGATAAATGCTATGAAGAAGGTGGGTACAATGAGAGGGTGCTGCTATACTATTCAGAGTAAGGGGTAAATTGGTGGAACCACTTAATAAATTATATAACTGTATAACCACTATGCTGTTCACATGAAATTAATATAATATTGAACATTTACTGTAATTGAAATTTCAAAAACAAAAAATTTAAAAAGGGTAAGTGTTAAGTAGCATTTGAATAGATCTCTGAAGTGTAAATTGAGATTTACTCAGTTGAGAAGTAATACTCTGTGATACTATCCCAGTGCAGGAGGGTCCATTGGAAGAACCCATAGAAAAATATGGAAAAAGGCATGCAGGTTATGATGATTACAATAGCTTTATTAACTCCATGTTCTGTGTACTCACAACTGTAAATGTAGTTTTGTCCACTCCTGCAGTTTCTCTGAATGTTCTACAGCATTTGTGTTTTCACTATTATTTCTTTTTTATTATTTTTTGGGTTTGAGTAGTGATATCTCATTATGGTTTTAATTTGCATTTCTCCAATGACTAATGAAATTGAACATCTTTTCTTGTGCTTATTCCTCTTTGGGGAATTACCTCCATCTGACTGCTGCACATTTTCTATTGGATTGTTTGTTTATATTTACTATTGAGTTTTGAATTCTTCATCTATTCTAGATACCATAGTCCTTTGTTAGATATATGATTTATAAATATTTTATCAAAATTTTAAGCTTATTTTTGTCCTCTTTAGAGAGATATGTAAAGATCAAGAGTGTTTTTTTTTAATTTTTATCTCTATACTCTAATTTATCAGTTTATCCTTGTATGAATATTGTTTACAGTAGTAAGTGGAAGAGGGCTTTACCTAGTCCTAGATCACAAAGATATCTCCCTTTTTTCCTAAAACTTTTTGTAATGTTAAGTTTTATACTTAAGTCTGTGATCTACCTTGAGTTAAATTTTGTTTAAAGTCTGAGATTGATAAAAGGTTCACATTTTTAAGTACGCATGTCTAATTGTTCCAGCATCATTTGTTAAAAATGCTACATTTCCTCCACTGAATTGTTTTTGCATCTTTGCCAAAAATGTGTTGAGCAGAGATATGTAATTCTATTTTTTGGTTCTTAGTGCTGTTCCATTGATCTATGTATTTATCTCATTACTAACAACACATTGTCTTGATCTCTGTAGCTTAATAGCATTAATATCAGATAGAGTGAATCCTCCCACTTTATTCTTTTGGTGATTTTAGCTATCCTAAATTTATATGGAAAGGTGAAATTCCTGGAATATCTAAAATCATTGAAAGACTAAATTGGGAGGATTCACTCTATCTGATATTAATGCTATTAAGCTATAGTGATCAAGATAATATGTTGTTGGTAATGAGATCAGAAACACCAATCAGAAAGAATATGTGTACCCCTATGTTCATAGCAGCACAATTTACAATAGCTAAGATTTGGAAACAGCCTAAGTGCCCATCAGCAGATGAGTGGATTAAAAACCTGTGGTACATCTACACAATGGAATACTATGCTGCTGTAAAAAAGAAAGAACTCTTACCATTTGCAACAGCATGGATGGAAATGGAGAGCATTATGCTAAGCAAAATAAGCCAGTCAGAGAAAGATAATTATCACATGATCTCACTCATATGTGGAATATAATGAACAACATAAACTGATGAACAAACATAGATCCAGAGACATAGAAACATTGAACAGACCGTCAAACCTCAGAGGGAAGGCAGGGGAAGGTGGGAGGGGTGGGAGAGGTGGGGTGGTGGGTAAGAGATAACCAATCAACACAGATAATAGGGGGGTGAGGGCTTGTGCTAGAGGGCAGGGGCAGGCTGGGAGAGGTCAATGGGGGAAAAGGAGACATATTTAATACTTTTCAACAATAAAGAATTTTAAAAAAAATAAATTTTAGAATAAACGCATTATTCTCATGCCACTGTGGCTCCTACTGGCCACTGTACTCCAGCTTCAAGTTGAGCTGCCTATTTCTTCTACTTGGAAAAAAAAGTCTAGTCTGTGGGAACAAAGAGTACTTCCTGAGTTAGGCGCTGATTTTGGTAGAATCAACCCTGCCTGTATAGAATAGGAGTACTTTGTGAAATGAAGGGGTTTTGGGTGGTAGAATTCCCCTTTCCTGTACCCCCAGCCCTGCAGTGACTCTGGGTTGGGAGGGGATTCTCAGACCTGGCAGAGGAAGATTTGATGGCTTATGTGATGTGTCAGTTTGTCTTGGGTGCAGTCCCTAGATATTTCATCAAACACTCCCTAGGTGTTGATGTGAATGAATTTTGCAGATGTAATTCAAGCCCCCAAGTCAGTTGACTTTAAGTAACAATGATCACCCTGGGATAATGGGTGGGTCTGACTGAATCTGAGGAAAGGTGACTAAGCAAGGCTATATGGTTTCTCTGGGAGAGAGAATGATCCCACCTGGGTGGCAGCTTTCTGCCATGTTCACAGCTTCCAGTCCTGCTCAGGATCTTCCTTCCTGGATGCTTGTCGGGGACAGAACAAGTCCGGTCCGTGGTGTGCACTTCCTGCAACCTTCCCTTCAGACTCCCTGCCTTACGGGTTCTGCTTCTCTGATGGACCTTGACTGATATATTCAATGAGTTTTAATTTAGTATTTTAGGTCAACATGAATCTTATTAGCAAACATCATCTAAATGACTTAAAAAGGAACCTATCTCAGTTAAATAAATATTCATTGATAAACAATTGGACCACATTACTATCAATTTAGCCTACAAAATCCACTGATTACTCAACCTGGTCATTTTAGTGTCTTCAGTGTAAATTGAGAGCATTAATAAAGTGACAGGCAGGCCGCCAATTAGAACAGCTGAGCAAGTAAATCAAGCACAGCTGTTACCCTGATGAACTCACTATACTGGGGTCTCTTGTACTGGAGTCCAGTTTACTTTTTGAATGTAAGTATTTACTCATTCAATAAGTAACTGACCTCCCACTGAGTCTTTTCTTTAATAGATGCTTCCCCAAAAATAAAAGCTAAAATAATAAATTTCTGGCTTTTTGGAGATTTCTTTTAACAGAAAAAGATTCAAAAAGTGAACAGATACATTATTTACATAAAAACATCCATTGAGTATCTGCCTGAAGCAAAACTGCCATGCCAAATGCATAAATACAAGGAGAGAGGTGGAAATAAATTACATCATATTTATGCACAGTACATTAATATTTTTAGCAGTTTTGTAATTTACTGGATCATTCATTCATTCATTTTTTCATCCATTCCACAAACTGTTACCTTACTCAAAATAATCTTTGCATAGCCCTGACAGTGGGGGACTTATGAAGGAGTAAGTAAAAAAGGCAATTCTAGCCCCAAATGGTTTGGCTCAGTGGATAGAGCATCAGCCTTCGGACTGAAGGGTCCCAGGTTCGATTCCGGTCAAGGGCATGTACCTTGGTTGCGGGCACATCCCCAGTAAGGAGTGTTCAGGAGGCAGCTGATCAATGTTTCTCTCTCATTGATGTTTCTAATTCTCTATCCCTCTCCCTTCCTCTCTGTAAAAAAATCAATAAAAATATATATATTTTTAAAAAGGCAATTCTAGGCCTTTGGTATAGCACAGGAGTTTTCATTAGCCATGTAATTTTCAATGGAATCATGGAGACTTTATAGTTGCATCCAGCCTAACTGAAAAGATAAATGGATTAATATAATTTCAAAATTGCTCTCCAATTGCAACATTTTTTAATACTCTTCCATCTCATCAAGATCGAACATCTGACATCATATAACAGCTGACAAGGGTATGGATTACCTGCAGACATATGAGCAATGGATAATGTTGATGAAACCTTTGACCTCTGCAGAGATCTTATAATGCCATCCTCCTATGGGCTCTCAGTTTACCCCCCAGCACCCACCCTCTGATAGTACAAAGTATCCACATGACTCTGGGCTATACTTAATACCCATCATTTGACAAATTCAAAAACTACAAACATTTACATAACAATCAGGGGAGAACAGTGGGCAAGAGCATCATGAGAACTTACTGATCTGCCCTGGATGGCCCTAGAAGGAGAGACAGCAACTAATTGTAGCGAATGTAATCGTTAAAATATGGATGCAAGGGACTGGACTCCATATACTGTCATGTGGTTGAAAGAACTGGTATAGTTGCCCTAATTCTAAGTAAAGCTATGTAAGTATATACAGAACACCTTTTAAAAACCAATATTTCTTGTTTTGTTGATGGTTTCTTTTGCTGTGCAGAGATTTTTATTTTGATGTAGATCCCATTTGTTTATTTTCTCCTTAGTTTCCATTGCCCTAGGAGCTGTATCCATAAAGATATTGCTACGACATATGTTGATACTTTGCTGCTTATAGAGTTGTCTAAGATTTTTATGGTTTCCCATCTTACATTTAAGTCCTTTAACCATTTTGAGGTTTTTTTTGTGTGTATGGTTTAAGTTGGTGGTCTAGTTTCATTTTTTTTTTTTTGTACGTATCTGACCAAATTTCCCAACACCACTTATTGAAGAGACTGTCTTGACTCCATTGTATGCTCTTGTCTCCTTTGTCAAATATTAATTGAGCATAATGGTTTAGGTCAATTTCTGGGTTCTCTGTTCTGTTCCATTGGCCTATATGTCTGTTCTTGTGCCAGTACCAGGAAGTTTTGAGAACAGAAAGCCCACTGCTTGGGAGAACATATTTTCCAATACTATCTCAGATAAGGGTTTAATCTCCAAATTTTACAGGGAACTCATACAAAGAACAAAAGGAAGATAAATAATCCAATAAAAAAATGGGTAAAGGACCTAAATAGACACTTTTCAAAAGTGGACATACAGAAGGCTGAGAGAATTATGAAAACCTGCTCAAAGTCACTAATCATCTGAGAGATGCAAATCAAAACAACAATGAGGTACCATCTCACATCTGTCAGAATGGCTATCATCAACAAATCAACAAACGACAAGTGCTGGAGAGGATGTGGAGAAAAATGAACCTTTGTGCACTGCTGGTGGGAATGCAGACTGGTGTAGCCACTATGGAAAACAGTATGGAGTTTCCTAAAAAAAATTAAAAATGGAACTCCCATTTGACCCAGTAATCCTACTTCTGGGAATATATCCCAAGAAACCAGAAACACCAATCAGAAAGGACATATGCACCCCTATGTTCACAGCGGCACAATTCACCATAGCTAAGATTTGGAAACAGCCTAAGTGCCCCTCAGCATATGAGTGGGTTAAAAAATGGTGGTACATCTACACAATGGAATACTACACTGCTATAAAAAAGAAGGAACTTTTACCATTTGCAACAGCATGGATAGAACTGGAGAGCATTATGCTAAGCAAAATAAGCCAGTTGGAGAAAGATAAATATCACATGATCTTACTCATATGTGTGATATAATAAACAACATAAACTGATGAACAAAAATAGATTTAGAGACTAAGAAACACTGAACAGACAGTCCAACCTCTGAGAGCAATCAGGGGAGGGGGAGGTTGTAAGGGATCAACCAAAGGACTTTTATGCATGCATATTAGCATGACACTGACATTGGGGTGGTGGGAGCTTATCCTGGGAAAGGGGGGGGGGGTCAATCGGGGAAAAGGAGATATGTGTAATACTTTAAACTATATATATATATATATATATATATATATATATATATATACACACATATATATACACACACACACACACACATATATACATACTAGAGGTCCAGTGCATGAAATTCCTGCCCCGGGGGGGAGTGTCCCTCAGCCTGGCCTGCACCCTCACCAATCTGGGACCCCTCGAAGGATGACCTACTGCCGGTTTACAGGGATCGGGCCTAAACTGGCAGTTGGACATCCCTCTTGCAATCTGGGACTACTGGCTCCTAACTGCTCACCTGCTTGCCTGCCTGCCTGATTGCCCCTTACCACTCTGCCTGCCATTCTGCTCGCCCCCGACTGCCCCCAATGCTAGTGTGCTCATCCCCTACTGCGCCCCCTGCTGGCCTGTTTGCCCCCACCTTCCCTCCCCACTGGCCTGCTCACTACAAACTACGCCCCTGCTGTCCTGATCACCTCCAACTGACCCCCACTGATAGCCTGCTTGCCCCCAACTTCCCCCCCTTCTGGTCTGCTTACCCCAACGGCCCCACCCCCCCCACCAGCCTGATCACCTACAACTGCCATCCCATCCTGGACTGATCACCCACAACTGCCTTTCCCTCTTGGCCTCTAACCGCCTCTACCTCGGCCCCACCACCATGGTTTTGTCCAGAAAAACATCTGGAAGGTCTTCTGGAAGGTCTCCCAGTCTAATTAGCATATTACCCTTTTAGGGTAATAATAAAGGTAGAAGCCTGGTGCATGGGTGTGGGAGAGCTGGTTTACCCTGAAGGGTGTCCCGGATTAGGGTGGGGGTTTCCTTGGGGCATGGGGTGGCCTGGGTGAGGGGCTTGTGATGCTTTGGAGGCCAGCCACGCCCCCATGGGGTGAGGGTCCCTGCTGGGGGAGCGTGGCCAGCCTGGGTAAGGGGCTGAGGGCTGTTTTCAGGATGGACACACCCCCTTCAGGGTGGGGGTCCCCGCTGGGGTGTCTGACCAGCCTGGGTGAGGGGCTTATGGCTGTTTTCAGGCTGGCCATACCCCCAGTGGGGACTCTCACTCCACTGGGGCATGGCTAGCCTGGGTAAGGGGCTGAGGGCCATTTTCAGGCTGGCCACACCCCCTTCAGGGAGGGGGTCCCCACTGGGGTGCCTGGCCAACCTGGGTGAGGGGCTGATGGCTGTTTGCAGGCTGGTCAAGCCCCCCAGTGGGGACCCTCACCCCATGGGGGTGTGGCCAGCCTGGGTAAGGGGCTTATGGCTATTTGCAGGCTGGCCACACCCCCCGGTGACCCAGGCTCCCAGCCCCTCCTTTTTTTCTTTTTTCTTTTTTTTTTTCAGCGCCTCCTTGAGTGGAGGCCAGGGCTGGCTGGAAGCAGGTATCTGGGATTTATTTCTCTTTTATAATTGAAACTTTGTAGTCTTGAGTGGAGGCCAGTGCGGGCGGGAAGCTTGGCTTCCTCCATCACCTGGTGCAACCCAAGCTTCCTGCTCACTCCAGCTCCACAGCTGCCACCATCTTTGTTGGGTTAATTTGCACACTTGCTCCTGATTGGCTGGTGGACGTAGCGGAGGTACAGTCAATTTGCATCTTTTTCTTTTATTAGTGTAGATACATACACTGTCCTTATTTCCTTCATGAATAAAATACAACATTAGCTTTACACTGGAAAAAAACAACAACCATTGATTTGACATGTGAGAAATGTGTAAGTTAATGTCCTCTTTAATTTCTTGGCATCTCTGGGTGAATGACAATACAAACTGAGTAATTTCCAAATTGTCGTAGTGCTGTTCTGGGATACACGCACTGGCAGGGTGAGGTGTGGCTTGGACTGCTGGGAGGCGCGGGGCACAGAGAAGGGGCTGTGGGGGCTGTTCTGTGACTGGTGAGCAGGCACGGGCAGGGTGAGGTGTGGCTTGGACTGCTGGGAGGCGCAGGGCACAGAGAAGGGGCTGTGGGGACTGTGCTGTGACTGGTGAGCAAGATTTTGTTGGGAGGACAACTCAGGCAGAGGAAATGCACAAACAGATGTACAGAGCTGGGAAGCAAAATGATTACATTGCAATAATTTAAAAAGTAAAGCAAACAGCATAAACATTGGAGTCTTTTGCCTTTAAAATTAGAGTAAAAATATTGAAGAGCCCCCAACCTTACCTTGGATTGAAGTGTTTTAATATAAAAGTTTAGCTATGGTACTTGGTTAGGTTTATTATAAATTTTTGGTAAGTAAGCTTTATTATTTAAGTAAAATGAATAATTTATGATACTGTTAATGGATATATCTGCTAACCCAACACAAGCAAATCATACCCTAGGCAAGAATAGATATGTCTACATTGAATCTTTCTACATGGAAGAAATTTTAAAAAGCTCCTGAAGTACCAATCTGTTAATACTTATTACTACAAATTGTAAGTATAAAATGGTAATTAGTTTTCAAGTTGAATATCAATTTTTTTGAAATAAGAGGAGAGAGTTTGAAAAAAATTAATTTTAAAATGCATAAATTATTTGACAATATATACTGAACAAAAAATTATAAAATATGATTGATTTAGAATAAAAACAATGACCTCATTTACAATGAAGAGGTAAGTTTGCTATCAGAAAAATATAGTACTCAGTCCTTGAGAGTGTATTTGAAAAATACATATTTATATATTTTTGGTGCAGAAAATTGATTGATAAACTCCTTAAGAAGCAAAAGGCAGCCCAGCTAGTGGGACTCAGTGGTTGAGCTTCAACCAATCAACCAGGAGGTCATGGTTCCATTCCAGGTCAGGACATATGCCTGGGCTGTAGGCTCGATGCCCAGTAGGGGGTGTGCAGGAGGCAGCCGATCAATTATTCTCTTTCATCATTAATGTTCTTATCTCCCTCTCCCTTCCTCTCTGAAATCAATAAAAAATATTTTTAAAAAGAAAGCAAAATTAATATGCATTAAGGTAAATTAAAAAGAGAATAATTGCTAACACATCAATCTTACTTCAGGAAAATTATCTTAAAGAAATAATAATACACTTAGGAATAAACTTAACCAAGGAGGTAAAAGACCTGTACTCAGAAAACTACAGGACATTGGAAAAAGAGATAGAAGAAGATATAAACAAGTGGAAGACTATAGTATGTTCATGGATTTGTAGAATTAATAACACTACAATGTCCATACTACCCAAAGCAACATATAGATTCAATGCAATCCCTATTAAAATGCCAACAGCATATTTCACAGATTTAGAAAAAATACTCTAAAAATGTATATGGAACCAAAAAGAACCTGAATAGCCACAACCATCTTGAGAAAGGAAAACAAAATTAGAGGGATCATCATACCAGACATCAGGTTATACAACAAAGCCATTGTAATCAAAACAACCTGGTTCTGGCACAAGAACAGGCATATAGATCAGTGAAACAGAACAGAGATCCCAGAAATTGACCCAAGCCATTATTCTCAACTAATATTTGACAAAGGAGTCAAGAGCTTACAACAGAATGAAGACAGTTTATTCAATAAATGGTGTTGGGAAAATTGGACAGGTACATGCCAAAAAGAAGAAGAAGAAGAAGAAGAAGAAGAAGAAGAAGAAGAAGAAGAAGAAGAAGAAGAAGAAGAAGAAGAAGAAGAAGAAGAAGAAAAAGAAACTAGAGCACCAACTTACAACATACACAATAAATTCAAAATGGATTAAATACTTAAATGTAAGTTGTGAAAACATAAAAATCCTAGAAGAAACCATAGGCAAAAAAATCTCAGACATTTCGACTGGCCAGTGTAGCTCAGTGGTAGAGCATCGACCCATGAACCATGAGATAGCGGTTCGATTCTGGTCAAGGCCCATGCCCAGGTTGCATGCTACATCTCCAGAAGGGGTTTCTCTCTCATCCATGTTTCTATCTCTCTATCTCTCTTCCTTCCTCTCTCTTTAAAAATCAATAAAAACATATTTTTAAAAAATCTCAAACATCTCTGGTAGCAATACGTTTGCTGATATATCTCCTAGGGCAAGGAAAACAAAGAAGAAAATAAACACATGGGATTAAATCAAAACAAAAAGCTTCAGCAACAGAACCACTTACTATATACCAGGAATTGTGATGATCATATTTTATAATTTGATCATCCCAATAATCCTATAAAGAACGTATCATTCATTCTACCATTATAAATGAGAAAGCTAAAATCTAAATTAGTTAAAATCTTAGCCAAGGCCAGGCACAGAGTATATGAGAAAGATTCAGATTCAAACTCCAGTCCCTTATCTTCTAACTGTTACAAAAGCCCATGATAATAAAGAGGACTAATACAGATTTTGCTTAATAAGTGTGAAAACTAGTTATAAACCAGGGTATGTGAGATGATCATAATTTCTATAAAATATATACAAAAAGACATACTGAAAGAAAATAACTGTAAACATTTAATACGATGGTTTTAGGAAATAGGATTATGGGTGATTTTTTTTAATTTCTGACATTTTATTTTCTCAGCATTAAAAAGCTGATTTCTTTAATGGGAAAACATTTGAATAGGTTTCTGCCCAAACCTGAAATTTCCCAATATTTGTTACACTTTCTAAACAAATACTGTGGTTTGTGCTGAACCACTCAGGCCAAGGGACACATTTTCCACTCTGTCTATCTTTCTAAGACTTTGAGCCATTCCCCCATATACTTACCCAATAATTTCTTTATTATTTTTTATTGTCAATCATCACTGTAGAGGCCCAGGCTTGTCCCCAGTGAAAGAAACTCATTTCGGAGCGCCCTTGGACAGCCAAGGGTCCTCTGCCTCTTCAGAGTGAAAGATTAATTCGCTTTAAGAGCTCTGGCTCAGAATAGGAATCTCTTTCCACTCACAGCATCTCAAAACCCTGAATTCCTCCTCTTTTTCTATTATGTCTGAAGCCTTTCAAGGTCATGAGATTAAATATGACTGGAGAAAAGTTGATATTGTCACAGAATGGAAAATGTATTATGTTTTTAGTTATGTGTGGGAAAATAAAGAATTGTCCTCTATTGCTGTGTGTATGTTTGTTTGTATCTCTTTCCCCTTTGCAACATCCCAGAAAGTAATGAAAGTGGATAAAATGGAGTTTTACTTGAGAATAGCAAGAAAGAAAGGAAGAGAAAGGAAGAAAGAGAGAGAGAGAGAGAGAGAGAGAGAGAGAGAGAGAGAGAGAGAGAGAGAAAGAAAGAAAGAAAGAAAGAAAGAAAGAAAGAAAGAAAGAAAGAAAGAAAGAAAGAAAGAAAGAAAGAAAGAAAGAAAGGAAAGAAAGAAAAAAAATTTGGGGGTATGGAAAGGATTTATATTTCATTTGCCTTCAGAATCTAAAAGATTTTATAAATATAAGGAATGTATATGTATAACATGTGTGTGTGTGTGTGTATATATACATATACATATATGTATACACACACACACACACACACACACACACATATATATATATATATATATATATATATATATATATATATATATATACATGTATCTATATGTGTATGTATCCTATATAATAAAAGTCTAATATGCTAAGTGTCTGGTTGTCCGTTCAACCAATCAAAGTATAATATGCTAATGATATGCTAAGACTGCTCAACCGATTGCTATGATGCTCCGACTGGTAGGTTAGCTTGCTGCTGGGGTCCGGCCAGCTGGGACTGAGTGAGATGGGCTGGACATGCCCTGAAGCCCTCCCACAGTCCCTCCCCAGCTGGCCAACCTCCCACATCCCTCACCAGCCCTGATCATGCTCCTGTGGGGTCCCTCGGCCTGGCCTGCATCGTCTTGCAATCCGGGACCCCTCGGGGGATGTCAGAGAGCCGGTTTCAGCTTGATTCATGCACTGGGCCTCTAGTATATATACTATTATAAAAGCACACATACTAGTACACATTATGAGAATACATATATATGTGCACATGCATACATGTAGACAGACACATGCACACAATAAGTGTTCTAAACACATAAATATTTCTTTTTTAAATAAGCAATGTGCAGTTGAATTTGTGAGACTCAGTGGGCAGGTGCTGAATGACAGGTGTTCCTAAATCTAGACGCCAACCTAACCTTGGGTGTAATTTTCTTGCTGGAGGAGATTGTACAGTACTACTGTGGTGAATGTGAGCACCATAGGTCAGTGATGTTGGCAGGGTGGATAGCCTGGACCTATAACTGTGGTCCCAACCCAATAAAGTTGAAATTGACCTGGATTACACTTTCAAAAAATGTAAAGAACCATTTAGGCCCATATAAGGGATGTCTTAGCAGTCACTAGTAGAAGGAAGATGAGTGCAGTCACCCTCGATGTTATGTTTGGCCTAAAACTACAAAGATCTTCCCACAGACTTTGTGTTTCTATTTAATAGTCTTAAGCATGGAAAATGCCTTTGGTTTGATATAGTGCAGTGGTTTTCAAACCCTGATTCAAGGAAACTTAGAAACTCTGCAAAAACATCAGGAGCTGGTTGTTCAGGAAGTCCAGGAAGGCGGCCACCCTTGACAGAGTCCCCATATTTGCTCACATACACATTTGTTTTTTAAATCTACTGTCTCTGCTATAAACACAACATTTTCCCCACCCAAATATACAGTTTTATTGATCTTAACACATTTTTCCTAATTGCAAAAATAAGGATGCATATTGTATTATTTTAAGACATTCAGAAATGTATACCAGTAAAAGAAAAAAATAGTGGGGTTTTTCTCAATAATTCCATCAACAATGAAGCCAATATCAATAGTTAGTCTGGCACATATCCACTCATCCAGACACACACACATAATTTACTATGTTCTCTGTCTTTTTCTAAGTCAGAAATAGAGTCACATTGTGTGGATTAACATCCACCTGTTTTCCTAGGATGTTTTATCACCTTTCAGATGTCATTCACAGTATCATTTTCTAAGAATGTCTTCTGCATCCAAACATTCTTTTCTGCTGCAGAACATATTCCTTCTTCTCTGAGTGCCATTTACATTAATGGGTATCATGACTTTATTTATGTTCATCTTTTCAGCTTTAGAGTAACTCTTCCCCTTGGTTGAGTCCAAGTGGGTCCTCACTCCCCAATTCAATCTACAACAACTGACTCAGTCCCAGCATATTACATACGTTCAATGAGTGATGATTAAATGAATGTAGAGAGGTGGAAAGAAGAGGATGGAGAGAAGAAAAGAGGGGCAGAGAGGGGCAAAGAGAGGCCTGGGAGAAAACAAAGTGGGTGGGAAGGACATTGGTTCCACCAATGTTTTTTCAATCAAATCATAAAATTGCTATTACTTGATTATTTACTGCTGCTAAAATTGTTTGTCTTTTGCACCCACTGGGCACACAATATGCTAATATATGTAGGGGATAAGCACTAAAATTTGTAGTGGTTCTCAAAATCTTTAATTATGAAATGTGCAAATTTGTGTTTAGCTCACTTTATAAAGTAAAGATGTGGTACTGTTGCAGGAGGAACGGATGGGCCAGATCTCCCAGACAATCCCGGGAATGAGGCTCTTGGGGTGTTGTTGAAATAAGAATTTTCAGAAGCCCCCACAGGAGGATGAGAGGTGGAAAAGGGAGTTATTTGTGTGAAGTTACAGTCCTCATCTTGCAATGTCCCATTCCCCAAAACCAGGCCAGAAAGGGGGGAAGCTAGGAGTTCAGCAAAGCCAAAAGCAGGACCAGTGTCCAGAGCTTCTGTTCCATGGTGCAGTCAGGTGTACTCTAGCAACCTAGCTAATGGAAGTCCAGTTGTCCATTGTGGGTGTCCCACATGGCCCTAAGCCCTGTGGGCACAGGTGAGTGCAGGCCCCTGCAACAGGAGTCCCAAGAAGGCCGTGTGTGTGTGTGTGTGTGTGTGTGTGAGAGAGAGAGAAAGAGAGAGAGAGAGAGAGAGAGAAGAGAGAGAGAGAGAGAGAGAGAGAGGGAGAGAGGGAGGGCAAAAACCAAGAGTATGGCTCCTTTGTTTGTAATTTTAAATATTCAAGTTTCACACCTATTCTGGCCGCTGACTCGCTTCCACATGTGATTGAGGAGCAAGCACCTTCCCATGTCACTCAGACCTTACTGGGCATGCATCTTCTTGGTTTTCCCTTTCCTGTTAAATAATAATCAGGTTATTACAAAGGCATTGGTACAATGGAATATTCTTCAGCCATAAAAAAGAGTGAAATCTTGCCATTTGCTACAACATGGATGAACCTAGAGGGTATTATGCTAAGTGAAATAAGTCAGACAGAGAAAGACAAATATGTATGATCTAATTTATATGTGGAATCTTAAAAAAATAAGCAAACAAAACAGAAATAAACATAATTTGAAAGCAAACTGATCGTCATCAGATGGCTGGAGGGTGGGAAGATGGGCAAAAAAGCTAAAAGATATTAAGAGGTACAAATTTCCAGCTATACAAATAGTCACTGGGTTATAAAGCACATCATAGGGAATAACAATAACATTGTAAAAGCTATGTATGGTGTCAGATAGGTACTGAACTTATTGGGGTTACTACGTTATAAGATATATAAAGGTTTAATCACTATGTTGTACACCTGAAACAAATATGATATTGTATGGCAAATATAACTGAAAATAAATCTTAAAACAAACAAACAAAAACAAAAACAGGGTCATAGATCAAATTGATGACTGCCATAGGGGAAGTGGATGAAGGATTGGGTGAAAAAATGGTGAAGGGGAATATCCCATATAATAAAAGCCTAGGTGGCATCACACCCTTGTGAGATGCCCTCACATGACGTTGTCACAAGATGGCCACCACTATATGGGCACCACAAGATGGCTTCATGCACAGCAGAGGCAGGGCCTGGTGGCCACTCCGTGCGGTGAGGGCTGGGAGTCCCACGCCTCTGCATGGTGCAGAGGAGGCGGTCCCAGTGTCTCCACTGCCTTGCGTGGAGGAGGCGGGTCCCAGCGGAGGAGGCAGGTTGCGACAGGGGAGGGCAGTTGGGGGCGATCAGGCTGGCAGGGGAGGGCAGTTGTGGGTGATCAGGCCAGCAGGGGAGCAGTTAGGTGTCAATCAGGCCAGCAGGGGAGCAGTTAGGGGGTGATTAGGCTGGCAGGCAGAAGCGGTTAGGGGCAATCAGGCAGGCAGGCCAGTGAGTGGTTAGGAGCCAGCGATCAGGCCTAAACCAGCAGTCAGACATCCCCCTAGGGGTCCCAGATTGGAGAGGGTTCAGGCCAAGTTGAGGGACACCACCATCCCATGCACGAATTTCGTACACTGGGCTTCTAGTAGTCAATAATGGTGTGATAATTTTGCAGTGATGAATGGTTACTAGACTTAGTGTGGTGATCACATGATGTTGTACACCTGAAACTAATGTGTATTGTATGTCAACTATAATAAAAAATTAAAAATAAAAGGAACTCATTACTCTATTGGGCTTCTTTTTTAAAAATATATTTTTATTAATTTCAGAGAGGAAGGAAGAGGGAGAGAGAGATAGAAACATCAATGATGAGAGAGAACCACTGATTGGTTGCCGCCTGCATGCCCCAGACTGGGGGTCGAGCCCACAATCCGGGCATGTGCCTCTGACCTGAATCAAACTCGGGATCCTTTAGTCCACAGGTCGATGCTCTATCCACTGAGCCAAACTGGCTAGGGCTCCACTGTGTTTCTTACTTAAACAAAGCATTTGAGTGTCTCATTTTATGTAAATTAAAATGACACTATTGAATATGTAAAAAAAGAAAATCTGAGAAAGAAAGCATTACCCCCATTTTGTATGCATTACACTAAGTCCCATTAAATACTCCATTGATTTTATAATCCTTGCCATTAGCAGTTAAGTATTTATATTATTCTGCTCTCTGATATTTAGAAAATTTGTTAGGACATTATTTCCTGCAGTTTTGTTCTGCCCCAAGATTTATTGATCCTCAAGCAAGTCCAGGTTTCAGTGGATATATTTCTTATTTTTGACATTTTACTTGAGGATTTTTTTAAGTCGGGTGCCTGCGCCCTGTAGATTGGCTTTTCCAAGAGTATAACCTTGTACACAGAGTTATTCTATTGAACCAGCTGGTGTTATGGTAAAGTGGGTATGACCTGGGCTTTAAATGCAGACAACCAGGTCTTGAATGCTAAATTCACCTCTTACAAGAGCTATAATCTGGGGGAAAATATGTTCCTGTTGCTACCCTCAGTTTGTCTATTGCAATTCCTATCTTCTAGTATTGATTTGAAAATCAAATGAGAAATATCTAATATCTATTATTTACCAGACATTTTTCTAAGTGACATATGTTTATTGGATCACTTAATCTTGGCCAAAACCCAGTCAGGTTGAAACTGCTGCATTGTTGGGGCAACCACATGCAAGAAGAAGTTGCCCAAAGCCAAACAGTGGCAGAGTGGCATACAGGACATGAACACAGCAGGGGGTTCCTAGAGCCTGCTATGGCACCCCTTGGAGTATTGATCTCATATGTGCTCACCTGGCACAGAGCTGCCATGAACCCTCATGGCCTGCCACCTTGGCCACTGGTGTGGATGGTGAGGAGATACCCCCACCTGTCACTGTATACCCCCCAGATTTGCTAGGAGCCAAAGCACAAGGGGGCATTGTGTAAGGCTGCATTTTGTTCTGAGCGCTAAAGAGTAGCTGCACATGCCACCACAAGTAACTTCCTTTCCATAAAGAGGAATTAAGCTCCTAGAGAATCAGACAACAGTAAAGGCATCGATGGTAGAGGTTCATAGTCAATATAGAATCATGGAGACCAGGAGCGAGATGGGATCATGTATAGTAAATGGCAATTCCTTCAGAGTTAATATGAATGACCTGCATCGCAAAGACTGGTTTAGGTCTTGCATCATGTTCCAGGCTATGAAACTGCTTTCCTTCACATTTTACCATCATGACAGTACTTCTAGGAAAGCATTACTAGCTCCATTTTAGAACTGACAGCACTTGAGGTCCCTAGAGGTTACAGAATATGACTAGAAGGCTGAGGTAGTAATGGCAAAACTTGGGTTTGAAATCAGGTTGTTTTTTTTTCTAAATTAAATATATTTTTACTTAACAATGTGTCCATGTCTCATCATGCTATTTTCCACGTGTATTCAGGACGATATAGCGGAGCAGAAGAAATGGGGCTTTGGCGCAAATGGACCTCAGATCAAATACAGAGCGCTCCTCTGACTTTCCAACTTGCTGAGTATTCTCACTTCTCTGTCTTAGGATCTCCTGTTCATAAAAGGGAGTCTACTCATGTTAGTGCTGAGAGCATGTGAAAGCCCTGAAATGAGCTCAGCCAATGGCAGCTCAGTATGTACTTGGATATAGTTATTTTATTTAAGTTTTTGTTCAATGCTTCATCTCTTGGGAAATCTGCATGTGACTCTAGACCTCAGAGCTGAGACCACAGAGACACTGACCAGAACGATCCTAGACTGAGGACGAACCACAACAAAAACACACTCAGTACGAGGGGAGGAAGCACATGCTTTCTGCTACCGAGACCCCGGAAAGTCATGTCTCCCTCATGTTGGGAAGATGAGGTAAAATAAATCCTTTAATAGAGGCACAGCTCATTTGATAGTGCTTTGCTTTATTGTGCCTTACAGATACTGTGGGGTTGTTTTTGTTTTTTTTTAACAAGTTGAAGGTTTGTGGCAACCCTGCATTGAGCAGGTGATAATATTGTTTACAGTAAAACATTCTATAAAATTAAGGTATTATATTGTGTGTGTTTTTTAATTTATTGTGGTGACATTGGTTAATAAAATTATAGAGGTTTCAGGTGTATAATTCTATAATACATCATTTGTATATTGTATTGTGTGCTTACCAACCCAAGTCAAGTCTCCTCCCATCACCATTTATCTCCTCTATATCCTCCTACCTCACCCACCCCCCTTTCCCTATTGTCATCACCATATTGTTCTTTGTCTGTGTCTTTCGCTTGTTGTTGTTATTTTTAGCTTGACCCAGCCCCTCCTCTCTGACAGCTATCAGGCTATCTATATGTGAGTCTGTTTCTATTTTGTTTGTTAGTTTATTTTATTCATTAGGTTTCACATATAAGTGAAATCATGTGGTACTTGTCTTTCTCTGACTGGCTTATTTCAATTAACATAATGTTCTTCAAGTGCATTCATACTGTCACAAAAGTAAGATTTCCTTCTTTTTTATGTAAATTTTATGTAAATGCTATTGCACACTTAATACACTACAGTATCATGTAAACAGAACTTGTACAGTGTATGCACTGGAAAACCAAAAATATTTGAGTGACTCGCTTTATTGCAGTGGTCTAGAGCCAAACCTGCAATGTCTCCCAGGTATGCCGGTGATGAGATTTACAAACATGTTACAAACAATGCAGTCCTTCTCCAGGGGACTATGGTTCCTAAGTGACCTGAATACTCGCATGGCGTTTCAGACACCAGGCTCTCTAAAGCCAGCGGTGCTGAGTCATCATAAATTGTGGAGTGAAGTTGTGACATGAACACTGCTCTAATCATGGAAAACTGAGAAAGGTCAGTGTGCTCCTAATTTTGTTTGTTTGCTTGCTTGCTTGCTTGTTTGTCTTTCCAAAGTAGATAAAGTTAACTAAGTACTACCTGAATATCTGAGCAGTACTTAGTTAACTTTATCTACTTTGGAAAGACAAACAAGCAAGCAAGCAAGCAAACAAACAGAAAATTAGGAGCACACTGACCTTTCTCAGTTTCCCATGATTAGAGCAGTGTTCATGTCGCAACTTCACTCCACAATTATCCCAAATTTTATCACCTTTCCAAAAGCCCTACTCATCAAGACAAGAAAGGGAGAAACTAAGATAGGGAGCCAAAAGAATCAGAAGAGAAACTGGTCTAAGATGAGGGCAAGGTGGAAATATTACCTCCTTTTACAAAGACCTGAGTGTTTGCTTAAAGCCATTATCTTTTCTAACCAAAGGAGGAATTAGAGAGATTTTTTTAAAGCATCCAATAAAGTGGCATATCCCCCCTTTTATAATGGGCAAAACATTGGGCAAAGTAGTTGAGGACAAGAAGGGAAAAGTAGCAAAAACTTTCCAAAGCTGTGAGAGAAAATACAAGGATAGTAAATACACTAAAACTACAATATAATTTTTTTAATGTAATGAAGGAAATATTGACCTCCTTAAAAGTTAACTTTGGGGAAATTTCCGTATGTATATATTTAGCCAAAATTTCTTGGGAAGAATATGTTGTAGGGGTTATATACATACTTTGATTCTGTGACTGGGAAGGAAAATAGTGAAGGCCATGAGCTATAAAAAAAGCATATTATATTCAAAAGTAGCTGCATAATAATGATTATATATATACTAGAGGCCCAGTGCACAAAATTTGTACATGAAGGGGGGTGTCCCTCAGCCCAACCTGCACCCTCTCTAATCTGGGACCCCTCGAGGGATGGGGTCCGTTTAGGGCAGTCGGACATTCCTCTCACAATCCAGGACTGCTGGCTCCCAACTGTTCACCTGCCTGCCTTCCTGATTGCCCCTAACCACTTCTGTCTGCCAGCCTGATCACCCCCTAACCATTCCCCTGCCAGCCTAATTGATGCCTAACTGCTCCCTGCCAGCCTGTTTGCCCCTAACTGCCCTTTCCTGCAGGCTTGGTCCCCCACAACTGCTCTCCTCTGCAGGCCTGGGTCCCCCCCAACTGCCCTTCCCTGAAGGCCCGGCCGCCCCCAACTTCCCTCCTCTGCCAGCCTGGTCACCCCTAACTGCCCTTCCTTGCAGGCTTGATCACCACCAACTGCCCTCCCTTGCAGGCCTGGTCCCTCCCAACTGCCCTCCCCTGCTGGCCATCTTGTGGTGGCCATCTTGTGTCCACATGGGGGCAGGATCTTTGACCAAATAGGGGCAGCCATCTTGTGTGTTGGAGTGACAGTCAATTTGCATATTACTCTTTTATTAGATAAAATAGAGGCCTGGTGCATAGGTGGGGGCCAGCTGGTTTGCTCTGAAGGTTGTCCCAGATCACGGTGGGGGTTCCCTTGGGGCAAGGGGCAGCCTGTGCGAGGGGCCTGTGGTGGTTTGCAGACTGGCCACGCCCCCTGGTGACCCAAGTGGAGGCCCTGGTATCTGGGATTTATTTATCTTCTATAATTGAAACTTTGTAGCCTTGAGTGAAAGTCTGGGCCTGCCAGGGTGTGTGGAAAGCTTAGCTTCCTCCATTGCTGGGGAAACCCAAGCCTCCTGCTCACTCTGTGGCAGCAGCCATCTTGGTTAGGGTTAATTTGCATACTTTCTCCTGATTGGCTGGTGGGTGTGGCTTGTGGGAGTAACAGAGTGATGGTTAATTTGCATATTACTCTTTTATTAGATAGGATATATATATATATATATATATATATGAGTCAGGGTCATAACATCCAAAACGACCAAAGGCTTGATAAAATGCCAGGCTGTGCACACAGCAGGAGAGCGGGTTGAATTGCTGACCTCTCGGAGAGAGAGAGAGAGGCGGGGCTGATCAGCAGTGGCAGCGACTGCTGGCAAGGCCTGGAGAGAGAAGCATGGTGGTCAGACCACCCTGCTTCTCTCTCTGGGCATCACCAGAAGCCAACCTCTCTCTCCCATAGGTCAGCAGTACAACCTGCTCACCAGCAACCTGGGGTGGCTGCTAATCATCCCCACCTCTATGATCAGGCCCAGAGATGCTGACTGGCATAGAAACCAACCAATCAGAACCAAATCTGGGTGAATTGAGAGGATCCAATGGCTGCCTAGGAGACGGAGCTTTTGACGGTGACTGGCATAGAAACCAACCAATCAGAATCAAATCTGGGTGAACTGCAAGGAGCCAATTGCTGCCTAAGAGGCGGAGCTTTTGACGCTGACTGGCATAGAAACCGACCAATCAGAACCTAATCTGGGTGAGCTGCGAAAGGAGAACCTAAGGTAGGGATGAGAGGGGTTTTAAGGGCAACAGCTGTTTGGTGTAAGGTGTAAGAAAGGGATTCCATTTTTTAATGACCGCTTTGGCAGTATAGTGCATATGACTGGCTATCAGTCCAGATATAAGGATTATGTGTTTTTGTCTGCCAAGAGCATCTCCTCCTGCTGCATCTTCCCCCCCCATTCAAGCAATCCTATGCTATATAATCTATCTATACTAATAAAAGGGTAATATGCTAATTAGACAGGGTCGACTGGCCATTTTCCAGATGTCCGACTTCCTTCTGGACTAAGCCATGGCCAAGGCAGAGGCAATCAAGGGTGATCAGGCCAGCAGGGGAGGGCAGTTGGGGGCGAGATCAGGCCTGCAGGGGAGGGCAGTTGGGGGCAAGATCAGGCCAGCAGGAGAGGGCAGTTAGGGGCGATCAGGCAGGCAGACAGAGGCAGTTATGGGTGATCAGGCAGGCAGGCAAAGAGGTTAGGGGCAATCAGGCAGGCAGGCAGAGGGGTTAGTGGCTATCAGGCAGGCAGGAGAGTGGTTAGGAGCCAGTCATCCCGGATTGTGAGAGTGATGTCTGACTGCCTGTGGGATCGGGCCTAAACCAGCAGTCGGACATCTCCTGAGGGTTCCCAGATTGGAGAGGATACAGGCCGGGCTGAGGAACTTCTCTCCATGCACAAATTTTGTGTACCAGCCTCTAGTGATAAAATAATAATGATAAGAACAATAACTTCCATCATTAGTTTTCATTGTCTTGTCAGTAACTTCTCAAATAACATACCCATGGAATTGTTGGGTTAAAATATCCTATTCTTGGAAATGACAGAGATAAAACTATGTTAATACATCATGGAGAGAATAAAAAGTTCCAAAAGACCAATGTGGGTATAATTTACATTTTGTTCATAAATGACTCTTGAATTCTGGGTCTCAATTTCATCAAAAAACAGAAAGCAAAAGCAATCAATCAGTCAAATTTCTGTTGTTCCCCTCCTATTTCCTTAATTGTGTTAAAATAGACATAACATAAAATTTACTATTTATGAACATATATAGAGATGTTTCATTTATGACACTGATTGTGCTACTAAAATAGTAGAGAAAGAACAATAATTTCAATTTATGGTATTGGGGAATTTCTATCTAAATATGAAAAAATAAATGAACATAGACCCATAACATATAAAAATCCAATTGAGATGTGTCATAATTATCATAATTCAGAATATAAAAGTCAAAACAATAAAACTCTTAGAAAATTGGAATATTTTTATTTCTTGATCTCTATACTAGTTACAAAATATAGCTATGATTTTTAGACTCCTATGCATATATTATTCTTCAAGGCACATCTGTATTACTTTCAACAATAAAGATAAAATTTTTAAAAAGCCAATAAGTGAATTAGTCTAATTAGTTTAACTACTTTGATAAAACTTTCTCTTTAGTTTATTAATTACTTTAAGAAATGATTTTCATAATCACAATGAAGTACAATCTCAAATATATAGAAATGTAAAGGAAAATTTATATCTGGCCATAAATTCCTACCTTTCTAAAATAACATAAAAAAGGGTTAGGCTGGGGAAACTTCAAATTTCTTCTAGGTCTAAGTGTAAAGGACTATCACTTGAAATGTTTGTTCCAAGTTCTGAAATCTCAGGATCTGGTTTCTTCCCTATTCCTAATATAAAAGTAACTGCTTGATGTTACTCTTTTTCAATTGAGGTCAATTTACATAAAGCAAATGGGTCTTACGTGTACAATGTGATGAGTTTTAGAAAATGTATACAACTGTGTAACCATCACATCTATCACAATATGAAAGAATTTTCATTACCCCAGAAATGTTTCTCATGTCCCCTTCCAGGCCACCCTCTACCTCCACAGACAATCACTGTGGTGAATTTCTATGGTCAGACGTTAATAGTGCCTGATTATGAATTTCTTATAGCTAAATTTGAGCAGTATATATACTTTGTGTCTGGATTTTTTATTGAACAAGAAGTTTTGAGATGTAGCATGTACATTATCTGTCTTTAAATAAATGAGCAGTTTTCCACTGCTTAAATGTAGCAAAATGTGTTTATTAATTTAACTATTGATGGACATTTGTGTCCCTTACAATTTGGGTATTATGGATAACTCACCTTTTATATATTTAGTACAAGTCTTTCTTATTGATACGTTTTGATTTTTTTTTGAGTAAATACCTAAGAGTAGAATTATGTCAAAAGGTAGGTATGTTAAAGGTTATAAGAATACTCCAAAGAGTTTTTAAAAGTGGTTTTTACAACTTTGTACACTAGTGAGCAATATTTGATTCCATACATGAAATTTTATTCCATAAAATACCCTTAATAGGTAAATCCATAGAAATTAGTAGTTACTGGGATCTTAGGGAGGAGGAAATAGAGAGTGAAGACTTAATGGGTACAGGGTCTCCTTTGGGGATGATGAAAATGTTTTCTAAGAAGATAGAGAAGATTATTGCATGGCATTGTAAATGTACTAAATACCACTTAATTTTACAGTTAAGAACAGTTAATTTTATGTTATGTGAATTTTGCCTCAATAAAAAAAACTGATGACAGGAAAAGCTCATGTATGCAACTGAAATATTACTTATATTTCATTCATCCCCTATTGGAAATTAGCTATACCTCTTTGTATTTTATACTAGTTGCATTAATAATTGTAATTTAAATCCTTAACTTGTCAAAGTTTAAATATAATTAATATTAGACAATTCTAAGATGTTTTTACTGTACAAAAGCAAATTTCAATTTCCAATCTAGATATTTTTGTAGTCTATGTCAGATTGCACTTCTACACATGTTATAAATCCCACAATTTAGTATTGTTATTTTTACTTTAAACAATTATCTTTAGAGGGATAGAGAAAGTATCATATTTTATATTTACTCACAAATTTACCATTTCTAGTGCTCTTTGTGTGTTTTTTTTATGCTTCCCAAAATACTTTTTAGTTTTATTGAGCTATTACTGATATATAACATTGTGTAGGGCAGAGGTGAAGAAACTTTTTCTGGAAAGAACCATTTGGATATTTATAACATCATTCATGGGCCATACAGAATTATCAACTTAAAAATTATCCTGCTATATTTGGTCAAACATAATTAACTGACTCCTAATGCCATGACAGGGCCAGATCAAATGATTCTGTGGGCCTTATACCACTCATGGGCCAGACAGTCCATACCCCTGGTTTAAAGCATACAGCATAATGATTTAATGTACATATATTGCAAACTTATTACCATAATAATTTTAGTTAACATCCATCACCTCTGCAGTTACAATTTTTATGTTATGATAAGACATTTTGAGGTTTACTCTCCTTGCAACTTTCAAATATATAATACAGTATCATCCTATGTAATAATCCTATATAATAAAGAGGTAATATTCAAATTGACCATCATGCCCTCACACAAGATGGCCGCCCCATGTGGTCACAAGATGGTCATCCCCATGTGGTCACAAGATGGCCGGCAAGGGAGGGCAGTTGTGGGCGATCAGGCCAGCAGGGCAGTTAAGGGTGACCAAGCCAGCAGGGGAGAGCAGTTGGGGACAATCAGGCCAGCAGGGGAGGGCATTTGGGGGCAACCGGGCCTGCAGGGGAGAGCAGTTAGAGGGGACCAGGCTGCCAGGAGAGGGCAGTTAGGGGCAATCCGGCCAGCAGGGGAGCAGTTAGGCATCGATCAGGCTGGCAAGGGAGTGGTTAGACAGTGATCAGGCTGGCAGGCAGGCAAGCAGTTGGGAGCCAGCAGTCCCGGATTGTGAGAGGGATGTCCAACTGCCGGTTTAGGCCTGATCCCACAGAGATCAGGCCTAAACCGGCAGTCAGACATCCCCCAAAGAGTCCCAGATTGGAGAGAGTGCAGGCTGGGCTGAGGGATACCACCCCCCCAGTGCACGAATTTTATGCACCAGGCCTCTAGTTAACTATAATCATCATGCTGTACATTACACCCCCTGAACTTATGTTACAACTGAAAGTTTCTAACTTTTGACCAATTTGACCCAATTCTGCCACCGCCAAATCCCACCTCTGGCAATCAACAATCTGTTCATGGTTTCTGAGAGTTTGACATCATACAGTATTTGTCTTTCCCTGTTTAATGTAATTCACTTAGCATAATGCTCCCAAGGTCTATCCATGATGTTGTAAGTAGCAGGATTACATCTCTTGGCTGTCTCAGAAAAGTGGACATAAAGGAAATATACCTCAATATAATAAAGACCATATATGACAAACCAACAGCCAACATCATACTCAATGGGCAAAATCAACAAGCATTCCCCTTAGCATCAGGTACAAGACAGGGATGCCTGCTTTCACTACTCTTATTCAACATAGTACTAGAAATCCTAGCCACAGCAATCAGACAAGAAGGAGAAATAAAAGGCATCCAAATTGGAAATGAATAAGTAAAACTGTCATTATTTGCAGATAACATAGTACTGTGTATATAGAACTCTAAAGATTGCACTTAAAACCTACTAGAACTGATCAATGAATTCCATAAAGTAGCAGGATACCAAATAAATATCCAGAAGTCAGTTGCATTTCATACACCCAAACATTTATTTGGTGTATATTTACTTTATACACCAAATAAATATCCAGAAATCAGATCCTTTTCTATCAGAAAAGGAAACTAAGGAAAGAATACCATTCACAATTGCTTTAGAAAGAATAAATTGCCTAGGAATTAATTTAACCAAGGATGTAAAAGACCAGTACTCAGAAAATTCTAAGACACCGAAGAAAGAATTTGAAGAAAATTCAAATAAGTGGAAGCATATATTGTGTTTATGGGTAGGAAGAATTAACATCATTAAAATGTCCATACAACCCAAAGCAATCAACATAATTCCTATCAAGAAAAGAATGGCATATTTCACAGTACTAGAACAAATATTCCAAAAATGGTTATGGAACCACAAAAAGATCCAGAATAGCCATAGCACTCTTGAGGAAGAAGAACAAAGCTGAAGGAATCAACTTTGGAGACAACCAAGCCGGCAGGGGAGGGCATATAGATATAGTTTGATATCTATACTACAAGGCCATAGTAATCAAAACAGCATGGTACTAGCAGCATTATTTTAAACAAGAGCCCTGCAGCACAGATTCATGCACAAGTGGGGTCCCTCAGCCTGGCCTGTGCCTTCTCACAATCTGGGACTCCATCGGTGCATGATTTGGGCCAGGGAGGGACTGCGGGAAGACTCTATGGCCTATCTGGCCCCTCTCGCCCAGTCCCAATCAGCTGGACCCCAGCAGCAAGCTAACTTACCAGTCGGAGCATCTGCCCCCTGGTGGTCAGTGCATGTCATAGCTACTGGTTGAAGGGTCGAATGGTGAAATGGCCAAATAGCCACTTAGGCTTTTATATATATACTAATGATGCAACCATCTTATATAAAAACTGCTGTTTGAAATTTTAACCCTGCTATTTTGGCTTCTGTAAACGCTTGCTTGATTAAATAATAAGGAAAATAAGACTACTCCCATTCCAGAGAGGCCGTGGACTCTGCCCCAGACAGAGTTGTCAGTGCTGACACCAAGCCAGGCCTTGAGATATGGTCTCATGGCCCCTTCCCAGCGCATAGGCCTTCTTTCCCAGAAGGCCCGGAAGTCTCATTCCAAATTTGGGAGACAAAAGAGCTAGGAAAAGTATAGATAGAAAAGGTTTCCTCCATGTGGGGGGCGGCCAGAATTTGAAAGGCACATTTTTCTCAGGCCCTGCCCTTAATAAAATATAACTCCCTTTCTCTAAGCATAGCTTGTTTTTTTTTGTTTGTTTTTTTTCCAGTCTTCTGTAACACCAGAGGCCTGGTGCATAAAATTTGTGCATGGGAATGGGGTCCCCTCAGCCCAGCCTGCACCCTCTCCAATCCGGAACCCCTCGGGGGATGTCCGTCTGCCGGTTTAGGCCCAATCCCTGGGATCGGGTCTAAACCGGCAATCGGACATCCCTCTCACAATCCAGGACCACTGGCTCCTAACTGCTCACCTGCCTGCCTGCCTGATCGTCCCTAGCTGCCCCCGCTGCCGGCCTGGTCACCCCTTATGCCCCCCCTGCCAGCCTGGTTTACCCTTACTGCCCCCCTTGACGGCCTGGTCATTCCCAACTGCCCCCCTCTGCTGGCCTGGTTGCCCCAACCTGCCACCACCTGCCAGCCTGGTCGCCCCTCACTGCCCCCCCTGCTGGCCTGGTGGCCCCTAACTGCCTCCCCTGATGGCCTGGTTATCCCCAACTGTCCCCCCTGCCAGCCTGGTTGCCCCATGCAGACTGCTGTTCAGTTGTTTTGTCATCCCTCACTAACATCCCTGCCAGCCTGGTCACCCCACACAGCCTGCTGTACAGTTGTTTGGTCGTCCCTCACTAACCCCCCTGCTGGCCTGGTTGCCCACGCAACCTGCTGTTCAGTCGTCCATCTGTTTTTTTCAGTCATGATGGCTCCTGGCCTTTTATATATTAGGATAGATTAGAGGCCTGGTGCATGAATTTGTGATGGGTGGAGTCCCTTGGGGTGGCCTGTGGGGATAAGGCCCCAGCTTGTGCCCCCAGGCTTGAAGCCCCAGCTGGTGTCCCCAGCCTCACAGCCCTGAAGCCCCGCCTGGCACCCTGTCATGGCCTGGTGCCACCCCCTCTCCTTGTCCACCATCCCACCTGTGGGATGATCAATTGGGGCCAGACCTCCTGTATGACTCCCTCAGAGTCTGGGAGCTGGGCAGAGGCTCTGACCCCACACCGCCACTGCTGGTCGCCATCTGCAGGGTGATCACCAGGGAGATTGGGTCCTTGCTCATACCCGCCTTGGCCTGGCACTGCCTGCTCACTTGCTCCACCATCTTGCCACTGTCCTGCTCTAGTCAGGGCCCATCGGGGCTGGCAGCACCTCCACTGCCACCCACTGCCAGAGCTGCATCGCAGACACCTGCCATGTTCTATGCCACCCCCTGGTTGTCAGCGCATGTTATAGCGACTGGTCAAACTCCCGGTCAAACTCTCAGTTGAACAATTTGCATATTAAGCTTTTATTATATAGGATAACTGCAATGAACATGGGGGTACAGATATCTCTTCAGGGCAATTTTCATTTCGTTTGACTATATATGCAAACGTTGAATACCTGGATCATATAGTAGTCCTATTTTGAAATTTCTGAGGAACCTCCATGCTGTTTTCCATCATTGATATTCCAGTTTGCGTTTTTACCGACAGTGTACAAAGGTTTCCTTTCCTTTACATCCTCACCAGCACTTGTTAATTATATCTATCTCTTTTTTATAATAGCCATTCTAAGGTGTGAGGGTAGTTTTGATTTATAATACATTGGTGATTAGTGATTTTGAGCATCTTTTAATGTACCTATTAGCCAATTAAATACCTTCTTTGGAAAAATGTCTATGCATGCCCTTTGTGCTATTGATTACTCATATATGTTGATTACTAACCCCTTTTCAGATGTGTGGTCTGCAAATGTTTCCTCCCATTCTGCAGGTTGTCTGTTCATTGATTTGATTGTTTCTATTGATGATCTCCCACTTATTAACTTTTAATTTAGGTGTTACTTCCATAAAACCATTGCCATGTCAAGGAGCTTTTCCCTATGTTTTCTTCTAGGTGTTTTAATATTTCACATATTACATTTAAGTCTTTAATCATTTAAGACTTAAAAGTCTTTAAGTCATTTCAAGTAAATGTTTGTGAGTGGTGTTAGATAGGGATCTAGTTTCATTCTTTTGGAAGTATTTATCTAATTTTCCAGTGCCATTTATAAAAGAATCTGTCTTTTCTCCATTGAGTACCATTGGATCCCTTGTCAAATATTAGTTGGTCACATATGCATGTTTATTTCTGTTCTCTTAATTAAGTTTCATTGGTTGTGTGTGTGTATTTATGCAAATATCATAGTGTTTTGATAACTATAGTTTTGTAATAGTTTGAAAACTGGAAATGTGATGTTTTCAACTTTGTTCTTATTTCTCAAGATTGGCTATTTGGGGTCATTTGAGATTTCACATGAGCTTTAGAATTTATTTCTATTTCCGTACAAAATGCAATTGAGATCTTGGTAGGGATTACATTGTATTACATGGCTTTGATAGTATTTTAACAGTATCGATTCTTCTAATCCATGAATATGAGATATTTTTTCTGCTTGTGTTCTCCTCAATTTTGTTAATCAATGTTTTATTGTTTTTAGAGATATTTGGCTATTAAATACTCTGGTTAGTTTACCTGGTCAGTCAGGGTTGGGAGCTATATCTACGAATTTGCTTCCATTTCTATGTGAGCAGCAGAAATGGCCATAAAGCTCACATGGCTCATTGTTTGTGGATCCAAACTAGGTAAAAATGCACACCAAATTTCCTGACCACACAGGGTGGCCACTTTCATTCTGCAGATTAGCAGAGTTGCTCTCTGAATAAGTAGGATTGCAGGATGGGTTACACAGTTTCTCAAGTGGTCTGTTCAGATTTCCTGGTTGGGAGGCTGTTCTTAGCATTATGGGGGGTGACAGATTAGCGTCCATGCCTGAGCAGGGTGGAAGAACAGGTCCCAAGGTGGGCATGGCTCAGTGTTTGGGGATTCAAATGAAGCGGAACTGTGCACTGAACTCCCTGGTCAGACAGGGTCACCAGTTTGGCTCTGCACTTACACAGAGCTACTGGGCTCTTTGCTCAAGTGCCACTTAGGCAAGTTGGAGAAATCGGTTATCTAGCTCCCAGGTGCTCTGATTCAGTTTTCTGGTCAGGCAGGGCTGGAGGCAGTATTTAGCAACAAGTGAAGCAACAAATCAGCTTTCCTGCAGGGGCAGGGCAGCAGGACAGTCCCCAAGGCTGGCAAGGCTTGTTGATTGGGGTCTCAAATCAGGGGAAGTGAACACTGAGTTTTCTGACCAGATGGTGCACCAGCTTGGCTTTGTAGATGGGCCAAGCCTCTGGCTGGAATTTCTGCTTAGAGGCGACTATGTGAGGGAGCAACTTGGCCAAGATCTAAGCATGGGTTGGTGGAAGTCCCTCCGCCCTTTCTTCATCATAATTTAATCTCCAGTGAGGTAAGGCTTGAGCCCTGCAGAGTCCTTTTTGGAATTCCTGTGAGGTAAGACACGAGTGGGCCTCCTGGGAAGTGACTTACAATGTTGAAGAGCTTGATGTCTACCTTGGGCTCTCTTTTTCCCACAGGAGAAACCATGGCCCAGGGGCCCCCTTGGTGTGGCACTCTGCCAGCCTGAGAAAGGGGTGATTCAGGCTGAGAGTAGCCATTCCTCTGCCTCCTACCCTTCTAATGTATCCTTTTTGCTCTGTGTATGCATGGGGAGGTGTGTGCGGGGGGGTGTTGCTTCAACCTCACCCCTGTGTTCTGGGATTGTCACAATGATGCCTTATTTATAGATAGTTGCCAGTTGGTCTTCTTGTGAGAGGGACTGAAGTTGGGAATGACCTATGTTGCCATCTTGATGACATCATCCTCTTTCTTTTTGTAGACCCAAGTGTCCTGATGTTTTTCTACAAAAAGTTGATTGTTATTTTTGATTTACTGAATGCAACTTGACTGCAACATTCTGTATTTAGCATGGCTGTGAAGTTAAGTTTAAAATGGGTTAGGAAGAAGTAGATGGTGAGAAATTAGGCTGGAGGAGTCGGAGGAGAGAAATATAAAAAAAATCTAAGGATTTATATCATGTCAGGGAATTAGAAGTTCTCACACGTGTGTAATGCGGGAGCCAGTAAATGTTTTTACTCATGATCAGTTTTAAAATAGCTGAGAATTATCTTAAGAGACCACCACAGGGTGGACTTCTGATGTACTCACCCATGAAATGTGCTATTTTTAGGAAGTTATGGCCCTTCTGTAAACTTCAGTCTGCTATTGATCAAATGGTGGTAATATGTAATTAAGTACATTGTTAAGATTAATGAACCATTATATAGCAGGTAATGTTATATTGCATATATCTCATGTACACTGATAATTTTCCTGCTAAGAACAAAAAATGATTTACCGTGTGACTGTTCTAGGATGTGCATTTATATTTGAGATTATACTCTATGGAGTTAGAAGGAAAGCTTGAGGTAAATGTTGGGATTTCAGCCATTGCATTTGCCAAGAAGGGAAGCAGACATGGGAGAGAAAGCCATCTGTGAGGACCATCGTAGGCCACACCTATATCAAATGTAATTTTTGCCTTCACGTAGTTTAAGGGCTATGGATGACTTTATTTAACTGCCCAAAACTTGGAGGCATAAAGAAGCTACATAAAATGAAAAAATATATATACTTTAGTTTAGAAATTCATGGATTATAATAAAAGAAACATCACTTAGCTTTATAAGGAGAAATGTATACAAATTATGGAAAGCATTTATTTTGTCAATATATGTAAAACACCTACTCCCAATACATGGCATAATTTCATTTTATTTATTTTTTATTAAATTTATTGGGATGCCATTGGTTAGTGAGATTATTTAGATTTCAAGTGTACAATTCTACAATACATGATCATATATTGAACTGTGTGCCCACCACCCAAAGTCAAATCATCCTCCATCACTATATATTTGGGCCCCTTTACTAACAACCCTGCCCTCTGGTAACTACCACAGACCACACTGTTGTCTGTGTCTGTGTGTTTTTCTTGGTTTATTTTTCTTGTTTGTTCATTCGTTGCTTTCAGTTTTTTCAGTTTGATATCCCACATATGAGTGAATCATATGGTTCTTGCCTTTTTCTGTCTGACTTATTTCACTTAGCATGATATTCTCAATGTCCATTCATGTTGTTGCAAATTACAGTATTTCATGTTCTCTTATGGGTGATAATATTCCTCTTTGACCCATATAAAAAATAACTCAAAATGGATAAAACACTTAAATTTCAGACCTGAAACAATAAGTTATATAGAAGAAAACACAGGTACTAAACTTATGGACCTTGGTCTTAGAGAAGATTTTATGAATTTGACCCCAAAGATAAGGGGAGTAAAGTAAAAAATAATAATAAATAAGGCTATTTCAAACTAAAAGCTTCTGCATAGGAAAAGAAACTGACAACAAAACAAAAAGGTGACAACTGAATGGGAGAAGATATTTGCAAACAACAGCTCCAACAAGAGGTTAATATCCAAAATATATAAAGAACTCATACAACTCAAGACCAAACAAACAATTCAATTAAAAAGTGAGCAGAGGACCCGAACAGACACTGCTCCCAAGAAAACATACAAATGGCCACCAGATATCTGAAAAGATGCTCAACTTTACTAGCTATTAGGAAAATGCAAATAATTTTTTTTATATTTTATTGATTTTTTTACAGAGAGGAAGGGAGTGGGATAGAGAGCTATAAACATCGATGAGAGAGAAACATTGACCAGCTGCCTCCTGCACACCCCACCGGGGATGTGCCCGCAACCAATGTACATGCCCCTGACCGGAATCGAACCCGGGACTCTTTAGTCCGCAGATCGTTGCTCTATCCTCTGAGCCAAACCGGTTTTGGTGCAAATAAAAATTTTAATGAGATACTACCTCATACCTGTTAGAATGTCTATTATCAACATAATTTTAAAAGAACAAAACCTAGTAACTTAAATACAAAGAACTTGCAAAGTCTGACTTCTAATAACAACTCATGTACATGTGTGTGGAGGTGGGTGAAGAGGGTTCAATGTCAAACAATGCAGCTCAACATGACAGAATCAGTGTATCAGAGGATGTGTTATTAAATGCATTGCAATAAAAAGGAATACAATTAATTTTGCACTACTTCTAAATGTGTATATTTGATGGAAGAAATTGGTGCTACTTTTTAAAATAAAAATCTATTTTTACTGTTCATATTCCACCAACTTTACATCCTCAGGGAAATGAAGGACATGCTCACATTTTTTCTATATGTAAATTTATGTCACCAGACACACTGTGTAATCTCCAAGTTAACAGTAATATTAGCCTCTGTTAATTTGCATCATTGGAGGACAGTAGAGTAAGCAGAGCAAAGCTGATTTTGGACAACATTGAAGTCAATTCTTAATGTTAACTTAAGAATACTTGATTTAGTTTGTTATTCCCAAGTGAGCTATTGCCCTTACATACATAAATAAATAGGTAGATAAATAGATGATGTTCTAAGTGTAAATTCAGTATTATAAATTTATTTTTACATTCAGTAAGTTGATAAATCAGTGGGTTTGGTTTATCTTGAAGGGCAAAGACTACAAATAAAGTTTTCTGAAAATATGTGCTTTATCACTAAAACGACAAATATCCCCAGTGTACATCATCATTCCTCTGGCACACTATGGCCTGGTGACTTGTTTATTGCATTATTTATCATCATTATGTATACTGTGATAATTGTATTAAAAAGCTTTGCAAATTGGAATGCAGAATGTAAATATTTGCTATAATTAATATGTCATAATTGTCCCTGCAAAAATAAATGGATGGCGGTATTTCAAACCTCAAAAACACTGTAGAACCCTATTCTAGGCTTCTTTCCTTTCCTCCCTCAATTTCTCTCCTTCCTTTCTTCTTTATTCCTCCTACCTGTCTCTCTCTTCCCTGCTTTTATCTTTTTTCTATCTCTCTCTCTCTTTCTTTCTATATTTTTCCCACTGTGCCCGGCTTTGAGATATAACAATAAATGAGACATAGTCCCTATCCTCAGGCAAAATAAAAAAAAAATAAAAAGGTTTACAATTACAGGTCCACCTCTGTTAAACTATAAACTGCTGCACATCTGCCTATTTCACCCTAATTAGCCTCCCCATTCCAGACTGTCCACTCTAGAATCTTACCTACTTTGCACTAAGGTCTAAAATATCGTGTGTGTGTGTGTGTGTGTGTGTGTGTGTGTGTGTGTGTGTTCCTCTACTCACAAATCTTTAATGGCTTCCCACTATTTAAAAAAAGTTATATTTTTTATAGGATAAAAAAAACAGATATTGGTTTCAAATATTATTCTTCACTAAAGGACACAGAAAACATTTTTTCTTAGAGAAACAGCTGACTCTACGACTAGGAAATAAGTAAATAGGATGAGCATTTTGGATGCTGAAAGGAAAGGAAGTGCTCAAAGAACAAACCAATGGGAGCATGTCCAAAGAACACAGAAGTCTAATGAGCAAAATAAACTGACGGACAAAAAGAACCAGAGGCATGGGTACACGGCACAGACTGGCAGCAGTCAGAGAAGAGGGCGTGGGAGGGTCTGGATAAAATAAAGGTAAAGAGATTAGACAAAGAACATATATGCATAGCCCAAGGATATAGACAACAATGTGGTGAAGACCAGGGGAAGGGGCTGCATGGGCGGGGTGGTGGTGGGCAAAGGGGAGAAAAATGGGGACAATCTGTAATAGTGTCAATAATAAAAATTAAAAAAACACACACAGCTCTGGGCAGTGTGGCTCAGATGGTTGGGCATTGTCCTATGTACTGAAGGGTCACCATTTTGATTCCCAGTCAAGGCTCATGCCCCAGTTGTGGGTTTAGTCCACAGTTGGTTGGGGTGCCTATGGAAGGCAACCAACAGATGTCTCTCTCTCATATCCATGTTTCTCTCTCTCTCCCTCTCCTTTCATCTCTAAGATCAATACAAAATATATATTTTTTAAAAGAACACAGAAGTCACTTGAAAGAACTCATAAACACCAAAGCTGTAACAATGCGAGCAACCAAATAAATAATATAGTGCTGCATTATACACCAACTTATAAAGTATACATTTATTTACAAAGTTTATGATTGAATATGTCCACATTCATATGTTCATATGTCCATACTGATGTAAATAAATGATTAAGCAATAAGGAATGGAGGAAAATAGAGAACGTTTTAGACAGAGAAATTCCAGGTAATTTATACAGTTGCTGTTCTCTCAAGTATCTATAAAACTCCCCACCACTTATGTGTTGGCTGCAGAAAGGAAGTTTCTTCCGCAGAGCACATTAAGGAAAAACAGGAAAAGAGTAACTTTATCCTGGAAAAACTTGACAAAACTACACAACCAGATGACCAAAGTCAGCATCAACCTGGTAAGTCGTGTTGACAATCGGAGTGTACACTTAGTATGACCTAGTGAGAATGGACTGCCCCTCTGTGGTCTTCCTTCCAAAAGCCATAACCCTATTCTAACCCTGCCAAAAACCATCAAAATCATTAAACAAGTTGAGTGATAATCTACAAAATATCTGACACGTATTTCTCAAACCATAAGCTCATCAAAAACAAAAACAAAAATGTCTGAAAAACCGTTATATTCAAGAGTAGCTTAAGGAGACACAAAAACTAAATTAATGTGGTATCCAGGATCAGAGCTGGGGACAGTACAAAGACATTTGGTAAAAACTAAGGAAACCTGAATAAAGTAAGGGCTTAGTTAAAAAAAAAAAGGAATTATTTTAGTTGTTTTTGAGTGAATTCAATCATAACCTTTTGTTATAAATGTAGAAAGCCATATTTAAATACAAATGTGAGTTTAATCTAAAGAAAACTGTGTTTTGAATTCTTGAATTTTCACTTTAGCATGTGTTCACGTACACATATTGGGCATTATTCTGTCCTAAATTAAGCAGTTTCTTCTTCTTTTGCTCCATTACATTCTCCCTCCAATATATATCTGTGCTACTTACCCTCACCCACCTCTCATGTTAATACATGTTAACAATCTACTTTTTTCTCCATGCTCTTGTAAACATATATACAACCAAAATAGATGTCTATAAAAGACATATAAGGGCTCTTCTTCAGTTTTAGTTAGTATTGTTTTTACAAAATAAAATTTTATTTTAAATTATTTCTGTATATATACATTTATTATTCAATAATACATCATAAAAATTTCTCCAAGTAACCGAAACCGGTTTGGCTCAGTGGATAGAGCATCGGCCTGCAGACTGAAAGGTCCCAGGTTCGATTCTGGTCAAGGGCATGTACCTTTGTTGCGGGCACATCCCCAGTAGGGGGTGTTCAAGAGGCAGCTGATCGATGTTTCTCTCTCATCGATGTTTCTAACTCTCTATCCCTCTCTCTTCCTCTCTGTAAAAAATCAATAAAATATATTTAAAAAATAAATTTCTCGCTGAAACCGGTTTGGCTCAGTGGATGGAGCGTCGGTCTGCGGACTGGAAGGTCCCGGGTTCGATTCCGGTCAAGGGCATGTACCTTGGTTGCGGGCGCATCCCCAGTGGGGGGCGTGCAGGAGGCAGCTGGTCGATGTTTCTCTCTCATCGATGTTTCTAGCTCTCTATCCCTCTCCCTTCCTCTCTGTGAAAAATCAATAAAATATATTTAAAAAATAAAATAAATAAATAAAAAATAAAAAAAAATAAATAAATTTCTCCAAGTAAACTGGTAAAATAGTAGGAGTTCAATAATATGCTTTGGTAGAGATATCAAAAATTTAGTTAACCATTTAATGAACATTGGCTTTATTACTGGTAATTTTATACTACAAATAATGTTATAATAAATGTAGCTATATGTTGATATAGCCTAATATAAACCCACATTTATTTCCATGAGAGAGATCTCTAAACAGTGAATGCTCAATAAATTCACACATAATGTTAATGGTAATAGATTTTTTTTCTAAACTATTTTCCAAAGGGTTGTAATGATTCATATGTCTATCAATAATAGATAGGTCTTATCAATTTTTCTACTGTGATAGATTAAAAGTGATAGCTCACTCTTTAGTTTGCATTTCTCTGATTTCTACTGAATCTGAGTATCTTATATAATAAAAGCCTAATATGCTAAGTGTCCGGTCAACAGGTCAGCCGTTCAATCAACCAAGCGTAATATGCTAATGATATGCTAAGGCCGTTTGACCGCTCACTATGATGTGCACTGACCACCAGGGGGAAGATGCTCTAACTGGTAGGTTAGCTTGCTGCTGGGGTCCAGCCAATTGGGACTGAGCAAGATGGGCTGGACACACCATGGAGCCCTCCCACGTCCCTCCCTGGCCCCGGTCATGCACCGGTGGGGTCCCCTGTCCTGGTCAGCACTCTCTCATAATCTGGGATCCCTCAGGGGATGTCAGAGAGCCAGTTTTGGCCTGATCCCACAGGCCAGGCCAAGGGACCCCACTGGTGCATGAATTCATGCACTGGGCCTCTAGTCTTTTCACTAACTAGGCTTAGTCAAAGATGTACCCTAATATTCTATAGAATTGATTATCTTTTCTTTGTCATTTAAAAAAGTTGGTTAAGCCCTGGACAGTGTGGCTCACTTGTTTGGAGTATTGTCCCATACACAGTTCTATTCCTGGTCAGGATACATACCTAGGTTGCAGGTTCAGTCCCCAGAGGGGGCATGTATGGGAGGCAACCTATCTATGTTTCTCTCCTCTCTCTCTCTCTCTCTCTCTCTCTCTCTCTCTCTCTCTCTCTTTCTCTCTCTCTCTCTCTCTCTCTCTCTCTCTCTCTCTCTCTCTCTTCTCTCTCTCTCTCCCTTCTTCCCTCCTTCCCTCCCCTTATCTCTAAAATCAGTAAAAACATATCCTCTGATAAGGAGTTTTTTAAAAGTTTAAAACTTATGAATATTAATTTTGAGATTTTGTAATACACATTGTACACCAATTCCCTTGCTGTATAACAAATTACCCCAAAACGAAGTAACTTAAAGTTGCAACCATTATTCTTTGGGTTGGGTGTAGATGGGGATCCTGATGGGAAGTCCTCCAGAGTGACTCCCAGAAGATCTGTGAACTAAAAGGATATGCTATATTTCCCCAACATGCCCAATAAACAGAAAAGGTAAGACAGATACAGAATAACCATACTGAAGCTCTCTCATTCTAAAATGTGAGCAACTATCATTCTAAAATGTGAGCAACTGGTGGCACAAGCAGTCACCACTTTGTGGTATGTCTGAAACCCGGTCTCACATGTCACTTTAGTCCAGCCACAGGAACTGTTCCTTGAATGGGGTCCAGTTTTCTCCCTGAGAGCCATCTCCTAGTCCATCATTCTCTATAGTGCTAAATTCCATCTCTAAAAAGTCTCCTTTTGGATATGAAATAGGCCATATTTTCCATTGTTTTCTTATCCTTTTCTTCTTCCTGGAAGTTTAGAGGCCAGAGGCATACTTTGAACAGCCTCTATTCTTTTATTTCAAACTGGTATACTTCTTAAAAACTATAAAGACCTCTACCTTTCAGATTATGTTCTATTTCTTTAGAAAAAAACGTTGTACCCACAATTTCTTCCTGATAGTCCTCTCTCTGCTTTAGGCATGTCAGACTGCTATGGAGATGTCACCCTTAAGATTTACAGAACTCTTTGGTCTACTGAGTGCATCTGCTCAGCACCATCTTAAATCTTCCTGAGATCTCATCAAAGGGACATAGCCGTGACTTGGTATTTTTCATAAGGCTATTTCTTACTTTCAGAATCTGTATGCCAGCTGGATAGACTGAAAATACAGTTTCATGTTTTTAAATCCAGTAAGTCTTCAGCCTTCTATGCTGCCTCTACATTCTGCTGGGAAGAACTCAACTGACACTTTCAACATTCAGCTTAGAGATCTCCTTAGCTAGATGTGCAAGTTCATTAGATATGCTTTTTATTGTCTAAGTTATAATAAACTAGGGGCCCGGTGCATGAAATTCGTGCACTGAGGGGGGGTCTCTTTAGCCCAGCCTGCCCCCTCTCACATACTGGGAGTCCTCAGGGGATGTCCTACTGACGGCTTAGGCCCCCTCCCCTTTGTGGGAGGCAACTGGGCTGATCAGGGAAAGGCACCAGCCCCATCACCCCACTGCTGCAGCCACTGCCAGTCACTGCAGCCACCAAGGTGTTTTTATCAACATGGACTCCAGTCCCTTCACCATGAAAAAATGACAACTTTCTTTAGGCATTTTCAAGATGTGTCTTTCATAGGATATGACCTTTCTTCTTCCTTTCTTTCTTTCTTTCTTTCTTTCTTTCTTTCTTTCTTTCTTTCTTTCTTTCTTTCTTTCTTTCTTTCTTCCTTCCTTCCTTCCTTCCTTCCTTCCTTCCTTCCTTCCTTCCTTCCTTCTTTTCTTTCTTTCTTTCTTTCTTTCTTTCTTTCTTTCTTTCTTTCTTCCTTCCTTCCTTCCTTCCTTCCTTGCTTGCTTGCTTGCTTGCTTTCATTCTCACCTGAGCATTGACTTTTAGAGAATGTGGAAGAGAAAGGGAAAGACAAGAGAGAAACATCAAAGTGAGAGGAATACTTAGATTGGTTGCCTCCTGCATGAGTCCTGACCTGGGCCCCAGCCAGGGAGGACCCTGCAACTTAGGTACATGCCCTTGATCAGAATCGAACCCGGATCCTGCTGTTGGCAAACCTAGGCATTATCCACTGAGCCAAACCGCGTAGGGCAGGTTATGACATTTCTTAGCCCTCCAGCAGCGGACCTTCATTTTTTTCTCCAGGAGTATGGTGGAAAAGCCCTAGATCACCTTTTTGGATTCTTATACCCAAGTTACTAAGAATATTACCAGTGGCATACAGGGAGCTTAGCCAATGAAGGGTCAGAAAAGGTGTTTCCTCTGTAGTTCACATCTATCTCCTCCGATCTCTGGCTCCACCCCTGCCAAGGTCTAAAGCCTCCAGCCCTGGGCAGGGGACCCCCAGCTGGCTCTGATCGCCCACAGGGGACCCCAGCTGGCTCCAATTGCCTGGCTCCAACCCCAGCAAAGGCCAAAAGCCTCTGGCTGAGGTTGGGCCCTGGGCAGGGACCCCCAGCTGGCTATGATCGCCTGCAAGGTACCCCAGCTGGTTCTGATTGCCTGGCTCCACCCCTGGCCAAGGCTGCAAGCCTCTGGCCAAGGCTCAGGCCCTAAGCAGGGACCCCCAGCTGGCTCCGATCGCCCGGCTCCACTCCTGGCTCCGATCGCCTGCAGGGGATCCCATCTGGGTCCGATCACCCGCAGGATACCCCAGCTGACTCCGATAGCCCGGCTCCCACCTCAGCCAAGGCCAGCTAGGGCAGGCGCAAAGCTTGACTTCCTCCATTGCCGGGGAAACCCAAGCCTCCCTCTGGTGGCTGCAGCCATCTTGGTTGGGTTGATTTGCATATTCGCTCCTGATGGGCTGGTGGGCGTGGCTGGTGGGTGTGGCTTGTGGATGTAGCGGAGGTATGGTCAATTTGCATATTACTCTTTTATTAGATAGGATGACAATTTTCCAATTGTCCTGCCATTATATAGTCACCCATTGTCCCTCCTTCTAGAGCAGTTTGATCACTGCTTTTCTGAACCCTATCCAGAAGTTGATGCTACACACTAGAGACTTTTATTCACCATATATAATATCAATTTCTGTAGAAGATACTTATTTTTTCAGAATAAACCAGGCCCTCATTTTTTCAAAATTTACTCATGATTCTGAAGGTTTGCTATTTGGGATGAACTCAACTAAGCTGTTCTGTTTCTGTTGGTCTTGTCTAAGGTTACTCATGTGGCTTTGTTCTTCAGATGGTACAGCTGGGACTAACGGTCTAAGAGGGCATTCATTGTTTGTTGCTTGATATGGGTGGCCCATCATTTACAAGGAGACTGGCTTGGACTGCTGCACAAGGCAGTCAGAGGATGCAAAGTTAAAACATAAACACACAAAGGAACACAAGAAATTTTAGGAGGCAATGAATATGTTTACTAACTTATTTGTGGCGATGGCATCATGGTTGTATGCATAAACCCAAACTCATCAAGATACATATATGAAATTGTATAATTTAATTAAATATGTGTGATTACTTTATATGTCAATTATACTTCAGGAAAGTTAAGGAAAAAAATTGAGGACTATAAGCGTTCAGTACATACTATCTGGGCTGATATTGATTATAAGCAATTAGTACATTTCCCAAACCTGAAACATTTTGTTGTTTTTTACCTCTACAGATTTTTGTCACTTTCCTTCTGGCTCAAGATAAGATCAAGAGATGTTTTAATATGTGTCCAGTATTACTTAGTGTTTATATCTAGCCTTCCATATTATCAGAAATAGTATCTATATAATTATATATGATAAATCATAGCTTTTATTTATTTTAAAAAATGAAATTTTGTGCTTCAAGGTGTCTTTTTGTGTTGGCTCACAACCCCCATAAGATCACTTCTTCATTCTATTGATAAGAAAGCAGAAAAGTCACATTCAAAAATGAAGGTAGAAAATTGTGCAGGTATATACAATCTACCACACATTATTTTTAAATACCTTTTTAATATTACATATTGTGTGCTTATTATAATTATGACATCTATATTTCTATTTCTTTATACACAGCCATGTGTATCCTTTTCTTTGACAGGTATCAGGCAGCCTGTCTTAGTGCAGAAGTTCTCCCTCTGCCCAGGTTGTACCTCCTGTCTCCCCGATTTCCTTTATCACATTCGTCTTTGATTCATCTGAAGTTTAGTTTAGTAATTAATATAAGATGAAGATATTGTTTGTTCTCTTCTTTCTGCACTGGTAATGTTTGTATATTTTTATTTACTGAATTGAAATTTCACCTTTATTATATGATAATTCTGTCATACACAGGAAATTATAGATGCACTTTTCTCTTTCATTGATGAATTCCTTTGCTCATAGTGCCATAGAGAAATACCACAGACTGGGTGTCTTAAATAACATGATTACTTTCTCACAATTTTGGAATCCAGCAGCCAGAGATCAAGTTTGTTGGCAGATTCAATTTCTCCTTAGGCCTCTCCCATTGGTCCTCAAATGGTCCACCGTTTTGCTGTGTTCTCTTTCTTGTTTGAAGTCTTCCATGATGTCTTTTTTTGTGTATCCAAATTTCTTTTTCTCATAAGGACACCATTCATTAAATTAGGGCCTACCCTAAAGGCTTAATTTTAACTTAATCTCCTCTTTAAAGGCCCTATTTTCAAAAACAGTTACATTTTGAGATATAGTTATTAGTGTTCCAATATGAGGTTTGAGGTGAAGCAATTCAGCTCATAACTCTTGACCCCATTTTCAATCTTCACAGTAATATTTTATTATAGTGGCATTATAGTATGTACATTATCAAATAAGACCAGTTCCTCTTCAGTATATTTTTAAATTTCTTGAAAGTGTTACAACATATATTTCTCTCTATGAATTTTAAAATATTTTTCCAATTAAGAACAACTAAAAATATAAATTTTAATTGTATTAAATGCATATGTTAATTATGAGATAATTCAGATTTATGGTAATAATTCTTCCCATCCAATAATATAAACTTTTTTTATATTTTGTTAATTTACTTTCAACAGACTGTATAGTTTCTTCAAATAAGATTAGGCTTACTGTATAGACATGTCAATAAGTACATGTTACACAGACATCATAATAAGACATTATTATATAGTAAGTCTAGAAGTAGGACATCACTTTCTCCAACCAATAAATGGTGTCAACAAAATCTTTAAGCGGGCACCATACTTAATCTATAGAATAGGCAAGAATATCCCTCAGTACTCCTATTTAACATTGCACTGGAAGTCCTTCTCAGTGCAATATCATAATAAAAATGAATAAAATGCAAAGGGAGATATAAATTTGTCCTTATTCACAGACAGCATGATTATATACACAGAAAATTCCAAGGGCTCTAAGCAAAATTTAAAACTAAAACATTCTAAAACTATTGAGTGAGTTCAGAGAGTTTAGCAAGGTCACAGGATATTAGGTCAATTCACAAATTTAAAAAAAATTTTTTTTAGAAAAATGTACCTGATTCTAGAGTCTTGTAAAGTGTCATTCACACAGCTCTATATCTCCCCATTTCCACCCCTAACTTTGGAACAGGAAACTTCTATTCCCTCTATCCTCTCTCTTTCTCTGACCTCTTTCTCTATCCCCAACTACCACCCCAAACTTCCTTAGCCACCCCCAGTTTAAAAACAAAATAAGCTCCTATGCATGTGAATGGACATGGATAGATGTGGGCATGGCGGAGGGAGGGTAGTTAAGGAGAGTTTAGGTGTTTTCTATACTGACATTGGCTAATAAAATGCTTTATTTCAAGTAAAAAAAAAAAAGGAAAAGGCAGCGGACAGGGTTTGACCTGAAAGTTGCAGTTTCCCAAACTAGAGAAATACAAAAACTTACGTACTAAAGTTTATAGAAATTTGATTCAAATTACACCAAAACCACAAATAAACCAAATGTATTTTGGTCACTGAATGATTAAATAAACTGTGGTATATCCATACACTGGAATAAATTGCTACCAAATGTAGCAATTTGGCTGATTCTCAACGGCACTTTACTCAGTGAAAGAAATGGTCTCAAAAGGTTATATACTGACCCCTAAAGGATAAAAGTGTAGTGATGGAGAAAATATCCATGAATGCCATGAGCTAAAGGTGGGAATGGTGTGTTTTTAAAGGACTTTTGTGGTGGTGGATCAGTCTGTATCCTGGTACTGATGGTGATCACTCAAATCTATAGATGTGTTAAAATGCATAGAACTGCAGATCAAAACATTAATTTAAAAACTTACATTAAAAAACAACAACATAACTTTCCAATTCAGCATAGATTCCATGGGGCATGACTAGACTCTCTCTTTCCATGGTAATAGTAATAGTTTGCAACCCTCTTTAATTTGTCACAATTCTGTGCACATCCATGCACATTCTCCATCTCCTCTCACATGGTTCAAGTTTGCTGTTCGGTTTGTGATCCTTTACATTGTTTTAAAATCTGCTAACTTGGTCTAACTTAATGGATAATCCCACTGAAATGGGAATCAAAATTTCCATATCCTAGCTTCTTTTTGATACTGGGTAATATTAAGAAAATTACTTTATTTCACTGGCCACCATGAAAATTCTTCCTGTGTAAAACCCGGCTATTGGAATAGAAATCATGTCATAAATCTAAGAGCATGCATCTAATTTCATCACCCATCAGAAAACTGATGACTAGAAATAATTAGTTTAGCAGCAGGAGTATGTCTAGAAAAATCTATTTGAATAGATTTTTGGAGTAAATCATATTATAGTTTAAAATTGTGACATTTTCAAGGAAAGAGTTCATTTTATTTTGTACTCATTGATATACTGTAAGTGTAGAATATTTGAAAGGGAGGGAGGTTATTTACTGTGCCATCAGTACATGCTTAGGTTATGCACCATAATTGTTTTTTTACTGTTTATGTATAAAATTAATTTAGGTTTTACAATTACTGTTTTCAGTCAAAACAATATTTTACAAAGTTAATTAGGTCAGCTCTTTTTGATCCCCACCTCTGAAGTGCAGCTAGGTCGGACATTTGTAATATACTAGTAGCTAGATTGATTTGTCAAAGTCTGTGTTCCATTCAGGGATCCCTTGACAGCCTGATTGATTTGTTGTTGTTTCAGTTTGCAAATATTAAACTTAACTCTTTGGTAATATACAGTTCAAGTGATTTTGACACATGTATGCTGTTCACTAGATCAGTACCATAAAGATTAGTTAACTTCACCCTAAAATCTCCTTTTTTACTCACTTTGTTTTCAAACACACTAGTCCCCCAATCTCTGGCAACTACTGATATTTTCTATCCCTATAGATTTGCCTGTTCCAAAGCATAATATGAATGGAATCATACAATATGCAGCCTTTTGGTCTAGCTTCTTTCTCTTAGAAAAATACCTTTCAGATTCATCCTTCTTACTGAATGAATCAATGGTCCATTCCTTTTTATAGCTGAACTAGAGGCCCAGTGCATGAAATTCGTGCATGGGGGGGAGGGGTCCTTCAGCCCAGCCTGTACCCTCTCCAATCTGGGACCCCTCGAGGGATGTCTGACTGACCATTTAGGCCTGATCTTGGTAGGATCGGGCCTAAATGGGCAGTCGGACATCCCTCTCACAATCCAGGACTGCTGGCTCCCAACTGCTTGCCTGCCTGCCTTCCTAATTGCCCCTAACTGCTTCTGCCTGCCAGCCTGATCACCCCCTAACCACTCCCCTGCCAGCCTGATTGATGGCTAACTGCTCCCCTGCCAGCCTGATTGTCACTAACTGCCCTCTTCTGTAGTCCTGGTCACCCCTAACTGCCCTCCCCTGCAGGCCTGCCCCCCCCCAACTGCTCTCCCCTACAGGCCTGGGTCCCCCTCAACTGCCCTTCCCTGCAGGCCCCATCACCCCCAACTGCCCTCCTCTGCTGGCCTGGTCCCTCCCAACTGCCCTCCCCTGCTGGCCATCTTGTGGCAACCATCTTTTGTCCACATGGGGACAGCCATCTTTGACCACATGGGGGCAGCCATCTTGTGTGTTGGAGTGACAGTCAATTTGCATATTACTCTTTTATTAGATAGGATAGAGGCCTGGTGCATAGGTGGGGGCCAGCTGGTTTGCCCTAAAGGGTGTCCTGGATCATGGTGGGGGTTCCCTTGGGGCATGGGGCAGCCTGGACGAGGGGCCTGTGGTGGTTTGCAGGCCAGTCACACCACCCGGCATCCCAAGCAGAGGCCCTGGTATCTGGGATTTATTTATCTTCTATAATTGAAACTTTGTAGCCTTCAGTGGAGGCCAGGGAAGGCCAGGAACTTGGCTTCCTCCATCGCCTGGGAAACCCAAGCCTCCTGCTCTCTCAGTGGCTGCAGCCACTTTTGTTGGGATTTATTTATCTTTATAATTGAAACTTTGTAGCCTTGAGCGGAGGTCTGGGCCAGCCAGGGTGTGCAGGAAGCTTGGCTTCCTCCATTGCTAGGGAAACCCAAGCCTTCTGCTTGCTCCGTGGCAGCAGCCATCTTGGTTGGGTTAACTTGTATACTTGCTCCTGATTGGCTGGTGGGCATGGCTTGTGGGTGTAGCAGAGGTATGGTCAATTTGAATATTACTCTCTTATTAGATAGGATAGTATTCCACTGGATGGGTATACCAAGGCCTGTTTTTCCATTCCCCCAATGAACTGGTTGAAGAGCTTCTTGGTTGCTTCTGTGTTGTTTTTTGTTGTTGTTGTTGTTGTTTTACTTAATTTACTGTGGTGATATTGGTTAATAAGATCATATATGTTTCAAGTGCACATCTCTATGATACATGATCTACACATTTCATGGTGTGCCCATCACCCAAAGTCAAGTCATCTTTGTGCACCATATATTTGACCCCTTTGCCCTTTACTACCCGCCTTCCCTCTGGTAATCGCCATACTATTATCTGTGTCTATGAGTTTTTGTTTGTTTGCTTTTTCTTTGTTCATTTGTTACTTTAAGATTTTTATACCACATATGAGTGAAATCATATAGTTCTTGACATTTTTTGTCTGACTTATTTTGCTTAGCATTATATTCTCAAGAGCTATCCATGTTGTCTCAAATTTCAGTATTTCATTTTTTCTTATGGCTGCGTACAATTCTATAGTATACATGTACCAAATCTTTATTCTATTACCTATCAAAAGACACTTTGGTTGTCTCCAACTCTTGACCACTGTGAATAATGCTGCAATGAACATAGGGGTGCATATATTTTTGTGAATATTTTTTTTTTAATTTTTGGGGGTAGATACCCAAAAGCAGGGTTCCTGGGTTACATGGTAACTCTATTTGTAATTTTTTTGAGGAGCCTCCATACTGTTTTCCACAGTGGTTGTACCAGTTTACATTCCACCAGCAGTGAATAAGGGTTCCTTTTTCTCTACAACCTCTCCAATATTTGTTATTATTAGTCTTGTTGATAATAGCCATTCTCACAAGTATGAGGTGGTATCTCATTGTAGTTTTGGTTTGCATTTCCCTAATAGCTAGTGAAGGTGAGCATCTTTTCCTAGGCACCATAATTTTTAACAGATAGACCAATAGAAGTGAATTCAGAGAAATGTAACAAAGAAGAGATATGACTCCAGTGATACTTCTTTGATAAAATGTTGATAATTGTTGAACTTGGGTTATGGCTACCACAGGTATTTATTATATTATTCTAGCTATGTTTAAGGCTCCATACTTTTTTTTTGTTTAAAAATAATGAACACACACTACATCACCTGAGATGCAGTAGGTGAAGGAACTCGTCACACTTATTTTAGAGTAGTTCATACACAAATGATATTTAAAATGTTTTCAAACAGAAAATTGGGTCACAAGAAGAGATAAAATTAGCCAAATAGAAATTTTAAAATATAATTTTCAGCTAAATAAAGGGATTATCTTTTTAAAAACTGGTTATTTATTTTTATTAATTTTTTTTTTTTCTGTTTCAGTTTCTAATCAATATTGTTTTGTATTATTTGCAGGTACACAACAGAGTGGTTAAGCAACCATATACTTTACAAAATGATCCCCCTATATTCCAAGCACCCTCCTAACATCATACATAGTCATAAGTTTTTGTGTTTCTAATAGAAACATTCAAAGATAGAATGGCCTCTCTGAGAAATAAGATAATGAGCTTCTTGTCATCAACTCAATGATGGATATTAAGATGCTGGTGTCAAATAATTTTATAAAAGCATATTTTGATGGGGAAGAGGGAGAGATGAACGAGGCAATTTATTGTATGGTACAGAGACACTGTGGTGTTCAGAGGAAAGGATGCATCAAGCCAGGCAGAGTCATAAATCCCCCTCCATTGCTTGGGGAGCAGAAGTCAACCCAATATGCTCTTCTCCTTAGGGACCTTGTGAAAATACCATCTCAGCCCTTTCCATAGATGGAGACACTGTGGCTAGAGGAAGTGAGATATAAAATTAAGATCGCTTATGGCAAGATTAACGCATTTCCCTCTATGCTCACTGCCCCAAGAGTGCAGGGCACATTGCGATTTTCAGCAAGAACCAGAGTGAGCAGTGGGAAAACTGCAGGGACCCAAAGACAGTCTCCGCTTCTACTTGTGTGTGGGCACTGCGCTGAGACGTGTCTTAAAAATCTGGCTCTGACATATGGTCTCGGACAACTTATTTTTATTATCTCCTTCTAAGCTTCAGCTTGAAAATTAAAAAGAGGGTTTTATGTAAGAATAATCCATGATAAGGAGACGGTAAATCTTTAGTTTTCATGTTGTTTTTATTCTTACAAATACATCTGGCCTTGACCTCACTGATGTCAGGCAGGGGCGCAGGAGTGGGTCCAGCTAGTTTGTTCCACTCTGGGCTTTTGCGGTGCATTCTTCCTGAAAGCCCTAAGCAGGCCTGTTGCTCAACAGTCACCTCTTCTGGCAGAGTAAGGCTGACTAGACTCCCTTGACATGTCCTCTGTCGCTCAAGAAGTCCAGAGGGAGGCGGCAGCAGCAGCAGCCCACGTTTATGACAACAAAGGGAGGAGATCATTTGGGGGTAGGTTTTACTTACTACGGTAATTCTGTAAGGCAGGGGCAGAGACTTCCCCAGCACACACGGGTTGACTTCATGAGCGGGAGGGAGCCCTGTCTACCTGATCAGGTCTGACTGGAGGCTGACAATTGAGCTGCTGATTTTCAGGTGCCTGGTGGTCAGTCCCCATGGTAGGCGCCGGCATTTCTTGCTCGGATAATTACTTAAAATACATTTATAGAATTAACCAAACAGAATTCGCTTGGCAGGCCATGCGCTCACATCAGCACCCCTGGCTGTGCAGGGTCTGAGCAGAGCCCATTAGGAGCTGACAAAGGAAGAAAAGTCAAGTGGGAACTAGGAAAATGTCATTTAGGCATGAAAAGCAGGAAGAACCACGTCCTCAAGCCCTGGGCCCCAAATAAATTAGAACTGGCCTAATGAAAAGCAGGCAGCGGAGCTCACTGAAATTGAATCGCCGGCTCCCTGACTGCCACTCTTTATGTGTCCCACCGGTAATTGACCATTTAGGAGCTGATTTGAGTTTTACAGCTGTCATACCAGTCAAGTGCAGAGCAATCCATCAGCCCACTCCAGTCGCAGGCAGCCAGGTTCACCATGCAGCCCCCCGTGCTGCGACCCTCCTCACCGCCCCAAGCCCCAGAGGCCTCGCCCAACAAGAGCAGAGCCTCCTGTGGGAAGGGGAAGGAGCAAGACCTCCATGGGAGACAAGTCCGTGCACAGCTGGTATCTCAGAGGGTGTGTGCTCAGATACAATGACACGTCTAGATGGTAAAGGACAGCATTCCTCTTGAGGGATGTGGCTCTGCTTTCTTTTATTTTGTGACTGTCTTTTTTCCCCGCATGTGGCACTGGTGAACCTCACATTAGGAGGGTGTTTTTTTGTTTTGTTTTGTTTTTCTTTCAGTTTTTCTCAAAGACTTCTCTAGCTTGCAAACTATATGAAAGAAGTCAGACTCTCTTTAACGCCCATAGTTCACATGTGGTACATTCTCACTGAAATGCTGTTCCCATCCTCCTCTGCCCTGGTTTCCCCCCATGCCACCATCCACACGTCACCTCCTCTGGTGAATAGTCACCTGAACATCCCTCCACTTCTCCTAGGCCACATACACATGCTGGACAACACAAGCCACACCTTGTCTACCAAACTGCAGTGGCGACATTTGCATAGACTGCTGGGGGCTGGGTCCTCTGAGCAGCACTGTCCTGGGTCCCACATGGATGATCACATCCTCTCAACCTCATCACATTCAAAACTGGTGTGTCACCACCACGCCCTCCCTTCCACAGGCACCCCCAGTCTGTCTGTGTTCCTTGTCACCTGTCTCAGAACTTGTTGCCATCCTAGGAGAAACCTGACCTCATCTTAACTACTCCTTATCTCTGATCCCCCATATCCTCCCGGTCCTGTCCACTCTTAACTCCTCAACATCACAGAATCCCCCTGCATTTCCCTAAACCAACCAGTTCCTACATCCCCTACACCAGTGTTCAGCAAACCGCGGCTCGCAAGCCACATGCAGCTCTTTGGCCCCTTGAGTGTGGCTCTTCCACAAAATACCACGTGCGGGCGCGCACTTACAGTGCGATTGAAACTTCATGGCCCATGCGCAGAAGTCGGTTTTCAGCCTGGGCGAGTCTATTTTGAAGAAGTGGCATTAGAACACTCAAGGGGCCAAAGAGCCGCATGTAGCTCGCGAGCCATGGTTTGCCTTCCACTGCCCTACACTATGATTCCCAGGCTCGCTCTGCGTGGAATTCCTGCCCTCAGGCTTGGCACCTCCGCAGGGTTTGCCCCAGGCTCTCTCTGGCACAGATCTGGGTCTCCAACCAGCAACTGTTTTTTCCACAATGGCTGCACCAGTCTGCATTCCCACCAGCAGGGCACAAGGGCTCCTTTTCCTCTACATTCTTGCCAGCACTTGTCATTTGGTGATTTGTTGATGATAGCCATTCTGACAGGTGTGAGATGGTATCTCATTGTTGTGTTGATTTGCTTCTCTTGGATGATTAGTGACTTTGAGCATGTTTTCATGTGTCTCTTGGCCTTCTGTATGTCCTCTTTCAAAAAGTATCTATTTAGATCCTTTGACCATTTTTTGATTGGATCATTTATCTTCCTTTTGTTAAGTTATATCAGTTTTCTGTAAATTTTGGAGATTAAATCCTTATCTGAAATATCATTGGCAAATATGTTCTTCCATGCAGTGGGCTTTCTTGTTGCTTTGTTGATGGTTTCTTTTGTTGTGCAGAAGCTTTTTATTTTGATGTAGTCCCACTTGTTTATTTTCTTCTTAGTCTCCATTGCCCTAGGAGCTGTGTCTGTAAAGATATTGCTACGACATATGTCTGCTATTTTGCTGCCTATGGAGTTTTGTAGGATTTTTATGGTTTCCCGTCTTACATTTAAGTCCTTTATCCATTTTGAGTTTGTTTGTGTGTATGGTGTAAGTTGGTGATCTAGTTTCATTTTTTTGCATGTATCTGTCCAAGTTCTCCAACAACATTTATTAAAGAGACTGTCTTGACTCCATTGTATGCTCTTGCATCCTTTGTCAAGTATTAATTGAGCATAATGGGTTGGGTTGATTTCTGGGTTCTCTGTTCTGTTCCATTGGTCTATATGTCTGTTCTTGAGCCAGTACCAGGCAGTTTTGAGACCGTGGCTTGGTAATATAGCTTGATATCTGGTAATGTGATCCCTCCAAATTTGTTCTTCTTTCTCAGGATTGCTGTGGCCATTCTGGGTCTTTTTTTATTCCAGATGAATTTTTGGAGATCTTTGAAATATGCCATTGGTATTTTAATGGGGATTGCATTGAATATGTAGATTGCTTTGGGTAGTATGGACATTTTAATGATGTTGATTCTACCAATCCATGAACATGGTATGTTTTTCCATTTGTTTATGTCTTCCTCTCTCTCTTTTTTCAATGTCCTGTAGTTTTCTGAATGCAGGACTTTTATGTCTTTAGTTAATTTTATTCCTAGGTATCTTAATCTTTTTGGTGTAATGGTAAATGGGATTTTTTTTTTGTGTGTGTGTTTCTCTTTCTGTGAGTTCATTATTGGTGTATAAAAAGGCCATCGATTTCTGGGTGTTAATTTTGTATCCTGCTACATTGCCAAATTCATTTATTAGGTCTAGTAGTTTTTTTATGGAGTCTTTGGGGTTTTCTATGTACATAGTATCATGTCATCTGCAAATAAGGACAGTTTTACTTCTTCTTTTCCAATTTGGATGCCTTTTGTTTCTTCTTCTTGTATGATCACTATGGCTAGCACTTCCAGTACTATATTGAACAATAGTGGTGAAAGTGGACATCCTTGTTTTGTTCCTGTTCTTAGGGGAAATGAGTTTAGTTTTTGCCCATTGAGTATGATGTTGGCTGTAGGTTTGTCATATAAGCCTTTTATTATGTTGAGTTATGATCCCTCTATTCCCACTTTGCTGAGAGTTTTTATTAAGAAAGGGTGTTGGATTTTGTCAAATGCTTTTTCTGCATCAATTGATATGATTATGTAATTTTTGTCTCTCAGTTTGTTTATGTGATTTATCACATTTATTGATTTGTGAATATTGTATCATACTTGCATTCCCAAAATCAACCCCACTTGGTCATGGTGTATGATCCTTCTAATGTAATGCTGAATCCAATTTGCTAGAATTTTGTTGAGGATTTTAGCATCTATGTTCATCAAGGATATTGGTCTGTAGTTCTCTTTTTTTGTGGTGTCTTTATCTGGTGTTGGGATTAGGGTAATGCTGGCTTCATAGAAAGAGCTTAGAAGTGTGCCTTCCTCTTGAATTTTTTGGAATAGTCTGAGGAGGATAGGTTTTAGTTCTTCTTTGAATGCTTGGTAGAACTTCCCTGTAAAGCCGTATCAGACCAGGGCTTTTGTTTGCTGGAAGATTTTTTATCGCTGCTTCAATTTCCTCGGTAGTCATCGGCCTATTCAGGTTTTTTTTATTCTTCCTGATGGAGTTTTGGGAGCTTGTGTTTTTCTAAGAATATGTCCATTTCATCTAGGTTGTCCATTTTGTTGGAATAGAGTTGTTCATAGTATTTTTTTATACTCGTTTATTTTTCTGTGGGATTGGTTGCTACTTCACCTCTTTAATTTCTGATTTTGTTTATTTGGGTCCTCTCTCTTTGCTCTTGGTGAGCCTGGCTAGAAGTTCATCAATCTTGTTTATCCTTTCAAGAACCAGCTCTTGGTTTTGTTGATTTTTTGTTTTTGTTTTTTGGGTGTGTTTTTTTTTTTTTTTTTTTGGTCTCTATGTCGTTTATCTCCGCTCTGTTCTTTATTATTCTTTCCTTGTGCTTACGCTGGGCTTTTCTTGTTTCTCACTTTATAACTCTTTGAGTTGTAGGGTTAGATAATTTATTACCATTTTTCCTGTTTTTTGAGGAAGGCTTGTAGAGCTATGAACTTCCCTCTCAATACTGCTTTCACTGTGTCACATAGATTTTGGATTGTTGTGTTTTCATTGTAATTTGTTGCCATGATTATTTTTTTTTTTTCTTTTTTGATCTCTTTGGTAACCCAATCATTGTTTCATAGCATGCTATTTAGCCTCCAGGTGTTTGATTTTTTATTGTTTTTATTGTATTTGATTTCTAGTTTAATGCCATTGTGATCTGAGAAGATACTTGATATGATTTATATCTTCTTGAATTTGAAGAGACTTTGCCTGTGTCCCAATATGTCATCTATCTTTGAAAATGACCCATGTGCACTTGAGAAGAATGTATATTCAGTGGCTTTGGGGTGAAATGTTCTGAAGATGTAAATTCCATCTGATCTAGTGAGTAATTTAGGATTGATGTTTCTTTGCTGCTTTTTTGTTTAGAGGATTTATCCTGTGGTGTTAGTGGGGTATTAAAGTCCCCTCCTATGACTGTATTGCTATCAATCTCTCCCTTGATATCCTCCAGAAGTTTTTTGTTTGTTTGTTTGTTTTTTAATGTATTTGGGTGCTCCTGTATTGGGTGCATATATGTTTACCAGAATTATATCTTCTTGTTGAATTGTTCCCTTTAGTATTATGAAGTGGCTTTCCTTATCTCTTGTTATTGCCTTAACTTTGAGGTCTAATTTGTCAGATATAAGTATTGCTACCCCATCTTTTTTTTTTTTCATTTCCATTCGCCTGAAAAACCTTTTTTCCATCCCTTCACCATCAGTCTGTGTGAGTCCTTTGTTCTGAGGTGGGTTTCCTGTAGACAGGAGATATATGGGTCATGTTTTCTTATCCACTAAGCTACCCTATGTCTTTTGATTGAGGCATTTAAACCATTTACATTTAAAGTTATTATTGATAGGTACTTGTTTGTCACCATTTTTATTCTTTATGCTTATGTCCCTTCTTCCCTTCCTATTTCTTATTTTTACAGCAGACACTTTAGCATTTCTTGCCTTGCTGGTTTGGTGGTAATAAACTTTCTTAGTCCTTTTTTTGTCTGTGAAGCTCCTGATTTCACCCTCAGTTTTGATTGATAGCCTTGCTGAGTACAGTATTCTTGGATTTAGACCCTTCCTTTGCATGACTTTGTATATTTCATTCCATTACCTTCTGGCCTGATGAGTTTCTGTTGAGAAATCAGTTGCTAGTCTGATGGGGGTTCCTTTGTATGTAACTTTCTGTCTCTCTCTGGCTGCTTTTAAGATTCTTACTTTGTTGTTGGTGTTTGCCAATTTAATTATAATGTGTCTTGGTGTCAGTCTAATCTTATTTGGGACTCTGTGAGCTTCTTGGACTTGTGTGAGTATTTCCTTTCCTATATCAGGGAAGTTTTCTGTCATTATTTCTTCAAACAGGTTTTCTATTCCTTGCTCAGTTTCCTCTCCTGTGGCACCCAATTATGTGGATGCTGTTTAGTTTCGTGATGTCCCAAAGTTCCCTTAGGCTCTCCTCCTGTTTTTTAAGTTTTTTTGTTTGTTTGTTTGTTTTTTCTAGATGCTGCTCTGCTTGGGTATTTTTTCCTACCTGTCTTCTAGCTCACTGATGTGGTCATCCACTTCTTCTAGTCTACTGTTGATGCTTTCTATTGAGTTCTTTATTACAGCGATGTCATTTTTCATTTCTTCTTGGTTCTTCTTCATTTCCTCTTAGTCTTACACATGTTGTTGAATTTGTCTTCCATCCTTTTCAGCGACCTTATGACCATTGCTCTGAATGCTTTCTCTGACATATTGCTTGCCTCCATTTTGGTCATTTCCTTTTCTGGTGATTCCTTCTTTTCTTTCATATGTGGGCTGTTTATTTGTCTCCCCATGATCGCTCCTCTCTGGATGTCTAGTTATGTAGCTCTCTCTGTCCTGTGTTGACTTTCCCTAGGCGTTATCTGACCTTTCCATCCATGGATTTCCTCACCAGCTGTATTTAATTCACCAATTCCAGGTGGATGTAATCAATGTAATCAATTCAGCTGTTCCTTCTATCTGCTCTGTGAGAAGGCTCAGGGCTCGTCCATGTATTCGCGACACTTTGTCTCCTCCTGGACAGACTTTCTAGGCACCCCTGGTCAGAGAAGCTGGACTTAAAAATATTTAAACATTTCATCAGTTCCATGTTTGAAATTCATTAGTAGTTCTCTGTTAGAAACAAGGTAAAATTCATATATTGCACTTGTATATACAAGTTCCTTAGCAGTTGGACCTCAGACTGCCATGTGCTCCCTTTCACACACACCAGGATTCACTTACCTGAGCTAACCCTGTCTCCATGGGCTCCACAGCCTCAGAGCCAGAGCCTGGCTGCTGCTGCCCAGGGATTTGCTAACAAACTCCTCCCTCACCCTGCAAACCAGAGTTTGGACACTAGCTTTGTTTATTATGGCTTCTGCAAGAACCACCCAGATTGTAGTCATGTCTGTTCTCGCCTGCCTCTCTCAAAAGACAGAGCTCTGCTTTCAAGACTAGATTAGACCTCAGTGTGTCACAAAACAGCCTGGCATGTGTTTAATGAAGAATAATTGTTTGAATTGAATGAAAGAAGTGAGGAAGAAACTGCCTTGATTCTGAGGGTTTACATCAGTTTCCTTGACCCCACACCTAACATTTTTCTATCCCAGCATACAGAGAAGCTTCTGTGCACTGTCGCAAGAATAACTGCAGGATGCTCTTCTTGGAGGAGTCAGACTGGCCTGGGAGTTTAGTCGCCCAATGCCTAGAGCACTAATGGAGTCAGTATCTGCAGACAGAGACCCACGTGAGCCATTGTGGAAGAGACTCCAGGTCGAGGGCCTGGAGCTGCAGGGGAAGATTTTGTGCCCTCTATGCCCACCTTTGTTTAATAAGAATAAAAGTCTTTCTTCTTATATTTCAAGTCTCATGGTCAATAATACAGCTGGGACTGTGCCACTCTGCCCATTCAGCCTGGACTCTGTGATGGAGGCAGTACAGAGTAGTATAATACTACCCAGAAATAGTGTGCCTGTGCAACCTTTTGTAAGCAGAAATGGGGTAAAGCAAGAAAGTAATTACCGCCAATTTATATGGAAAAAGTTCATGTTCCCAGATCCCTCCCCCCCCAAATAACCTACCAATCATATCAATACGTTTAATTATATCCACTTTAAGTGCAGCAGAACAGCCTTACAAGCTTTCATAGGCTTTTTGGATGCTTTTGGACATGTTGCTAATGGTTCCACAAAATCAATGGAGATAAAATCCAGATGCTCATAGACACAGTTCAAAGCTCTGGCCTGGATGCTGAGATGCCATGTGTAGTTCCAGGGCAGGAGCTGGGTGGGCCCCTCTCACTGCTCAAGGTCTCATTGCCTCTGGAAGGACTTGGGCAAAAGAAATGCTGAATGCTATTTTTACTAAACATCATTTTTTAATGACAAAAATCCTCTTTGGATTTCTTTAGGTTAGAAAAAAACAGGTACTATTGTAAAAATTTTGTAAAAGCAAAATGGCTTAATGCAAACTTTCAAAAATTAGGGGATACCTACATATAGGTATAAAGGTACTTTAATATTCGTATAAATACTTTTGTGCAGTATTTACATTCAAACAATTAAGGACATATTTGCAATTATGTTATTCAAACTTAAATGAACCAGAAAACACAAATAATAGTGCTGTTTATTGTTAGCATGCAAAAGTAAAGATTTGTAGAAATATTATGGTGATTGGACACAAGTTATTTTTATTTATAACTTCTTAACATATGTGGTACATGTGTTTGTAAAGAATCAATCATAAAACTGTATGAAAGGGAAGACAGTTTTATCATTTTAATGAATGAGCTATAAGTAAATAAATGTGTGAACTATAAAAGGAAAAAATAATTACTTAATTCTTAAGAGATCTGATCTAAATTAGTTACAGATATTATGTGATTTTTGTGATTAAACATAATCACTTCTTCAGACAAAATGGAACCAACCAGGTTTTTGTGTGAACCATGCATGTAAGCTGGGTTTTATAGTCCTGGGATTTATTTTAATTTACCTTGAATGCCAAACAGAGGATACTGTTTATTTTATGTTGTTCCTTCACATCCAAATAAGATCTGTGACATTCAGCGGGACACTGAATACCCAGGCTAGAGGCTCTGTGTACTTCACTCCTGACTTATCAACAGCATGGTGTGTGCAGTTTAAAAATAGGCCTTGCTTTTCCTACTTTCCACATTCCTTATTAGTCTAACTGTATGGATGGAAAGGAAGCCTCGGACACTCTAATTACATATGCAGCCATCCTTCATTCCGTAACATCTAAAGAGGCCTCACGTTTTTCTTCAAGACCCTGAACCAAATATTATAAAGGACCAAATTTTCTCCCTAGAGTATGGATTTATGGAGCTCCCTCTCACACGTGATCTGCCTGGCCCACAGTGCAAGTGGTTTCACTCACTATCTGGCCTGGGCCAAGCGCACAGGAATCTGCCTGTCAGACCCCACACTGGATCCAGTTCTAAGTTTTATTTAGGCCTCACTTCAGATCCACTGACAGTCCCCTGGGAAGCCTGGTGTTTGCTATCAACAATCACTACTAGTGATTTTCTTCTGACCCTAGAAATCCCCCGGCTGCAGCTAAGTGACCATCATCACATGAGGGGACATTTTGGTGAGAGGATGGTTTCAATGATTTTGTTTTGTGAAACTATCATTTTGTTCTTTTGCACATGCCACACTTTCTAAAGTTCATAGAAAATAGGAGATACACGCATTTGCAAACATTTAGCATACATCAATTTATTTCAAAAGCGTGAACTAAAGCATGACTTGTGGTAAATATGAGTGAAAGAAAATTCCATCTGTTGAAGTCCTTTGCAAACTGTGGAGCACAGGCCAAGTGAAGGTGGAAGGCGGCATTTTGGACCTTGTCAGCAGTGCGCAGGCATTTTAAAAACCATCAGGAAGGAAATATCTGGCTGGTACAAAGCACAAAATTCCCAATAGTTTACAGTGATGCTTTTATAGTCATTCATTCATTCTTTCATCTGTGCATTCATTTTTTCAAATATCTATGACCATATACTGGGCTTGTATTTAAGAGGAACAATATATAAAGCTAATATTTGGCTTAAAGACTTCACTGCACAGTAAAAGTTACAGATACGTTTACAAACAATGCAGCCTCAGAAGCATTACTAAAGAATTACCAGTAAGTCCAGGTACCTGGACATCTAAAGTAAGGAGTGGCCATGTTAAAGGAGACTGTTTTTCCACTGCTCACCAATAACTCTGCTATTACACTTCTGAGAAAATCAAACATCCACGTATAAGATTCTAAAATGATTTTTTAAATCCTGGGCCTTATTGCCAATATTAATGTGCTGCTTTGTCTTTGTACTGGGTTGAACAAGTATGATGGCAAAGGGTGAGACAATCACTGATATTCCCTAGCTGACAGGGCTTTTCTGTATGCAGTCTTAGCCCATGTGCCACATTTCTCTGCACCTTTTTCTCATGACTATTAAGACAATTCCCATTTGTCAGAGAATCTAGAGGAAGAGTGACCCATGGACTGAGCTTTCCTTAAACCTCAGCCCCAAGATGAGACTAGGAATGCATGTCTTTATGATAACAGTTTCAGAGCTGATTGCAGAACTGAGAATCCTGGAGATGTGCCTTTACCATAAGCCCACAGCTGGCTGCACATCTGTCCCCGCAGGGAAAAGAAGAGGTGGCTAATGAGCTTCAGTGTGGGAGTCCATAGAGGTGTGTGGCCCAGTGCTTAAGAACACGGCTCAGCCCTAGCTGGTTTGGCTCAGTGGATAGAGCATTGGCCTATGGACTGAAGGGTCCAAGGTTTGATTCTGGTCAAGGGCACATGCCTGGGTTGTGGGCTTGATTCCCAGTAGTGGGTGTGAAGGAGGCAGCCGATCAATGTTTCTCTCTCATCATTGATGTTTCTCTCTCTCTCCCTCTCCCTTCCTCTCTGAAATCAATAAAAACATATTATAAAAAAAAAAGAACACAGCTCATAAGCAAATCCCCCTGACCTAAAATCCTGGTGCTGCCACTTCCTACCTATATGAGCATGAGCAATTCACTTAACTTTGCCATAAGCTACCCCCTGGTGAATAATAATAAATGTATACCAAGACACATGCAAGAATATATTCAGGCAAATTCCTTAGAACAGTGTCTATCACACCATAGCACTTCATAAAATGTTGCTATTATTATTTTTACTACTAATACCATTATCATCAACATTATTAATACAGAATGAAATAAAGAAGTAAATATATATTTATATTTTTATATGTACATGTGTGTATTTAAGCCAAATCCTTCTACTGCTTTTTTGTTGTTGTTGTTCTGAAAACAATTCCCTCCTCTATTCAAGTGTGTCCTTCTTTTACCTGTTGGGACACACATCTTCATTTTAAAATATAATTGCTTGCAACAATGGCTAGAGGGAAAAAAAGGGGGGGCTGTAATCCTTCAAGAGGGAGGAGATGTGATTGAGTCAGACCCTTTTATTGCAAGAACTGGAGATAGGACTCAACATTGAGACTCCTGAACATCCATGATATGGGTTGACACTACCAAATTACCCTCTTCAGTGTCAAGCATAGTTTCTAACAAGTAGGAGATGCTTAGAAATGTGTTGCTTTTGAATGAATGGCTGTATGGTGCCATAACCAAAATTTTCTTGTCTTTGCAGCTTAGTTAGGAAAAGACACAGAGCCCCCAGTCTAGAGGGCTTGTCCCAGGGCCACCTTGGGAGGATGGAATTCCCAGCAGGAACATGACTTGTTTGGACCACAGAGCAAGTAGCTGGCTGGGTATTATTGTAGTGCTGCATGTGGCAGGATTTCAGACTCTGATGTCATTAGATACCGCCAATATTTACCCTGCCCAGTGAACTCAGAGTCTATGCCCTTCAAACAGCTTTCTAATGATTTGCCTATTTGTGTAGCTTACCTATAGGTTTGGTTAATCAAGCCCAAACTCTTACAAATTCTGAGATGCAATGCCCTATTGTTATTGAATAAATGTGTATTACATGTCATATATCCCACTCTTGTGAATCCACTTAGCTCTATGCTAGATCGGCATGAATCAGTCTCCTTACATCTAGTTTCCTCTGGGACACTAAAAAAAAAAAAAAAAAATGAAAACTTTAAAAAAATGAACTGACCCAGTGGTTGGCAAACTCATTAGTCATCAGAGCCAAATATCAACAATACAACAATTGAAATTTCTTTTGAGAGCCAAATTTTTTAAACTTAAACTTCTTCTAACACCACTTCTTCCAAATAGACTCACCCAGGCCATGGTATTTTGTGGAAGAGCCACACTCATGGGGCCAAAGAGCCGCATGTGGCTCACGAGCTGCAGTTTGCCGACCACGGAACTGATGGAATTCGTGAAGCTGAGAACTTCCGTCTCAGAGATGATACTGTGATGTCTCTTCCCGGTATTCCATTGCCCTTACCCCTAGAAGCACCTAGGTCTTGCGTTGGCCTTGTTGTCAAAACACGACATATTCACAGAATACGCTTCCCTACATCCTTACAGTGTTTGAGCAAACATTTTGTAAAGCTCTCAAGTAAGAGGGGGGTGACCCTCCCTCTGCTCTGCTTATCTTCTCCCCGCTGCAGGCAAGGGCACATTAATGACATCTTGGGAAGCTTCTAAGTGACTCTTGGCTTTTGGAATATCTCAAATCAACATTTAGACTCAGTATTTCTCTGTTAAAGCTTTATTCTCAGACACAATTCAAATTTCTTCATCTCTTTGCCCCATCCCAGCTCAGGCATAGCTCTTCAGCAGGCTGGTCTCTTGAGTTAGCTGGACGAAGGATTGCATGCTGAGCTCTCTATCTTCCTTCTTCTCCTCCCTCAGGTGTGAGCTCCTCTGGTGCACTAAGACAGGGAGAATCAGAGCAAGGAATGGTGCATTTCTGCAGGCTTAAATGAGTAAGAGTTCTCTCCCTGCTGGCTGGCATGAGTTCATCAGCTAATCTATACTAATAAAAGGGTAATATGCTAATTAGGGGAGATGTCTTCCAGATGACTTTCTGAATGTCCTACCAGACAAAGCTGCAGTGGCTGCGAAGGCTGAGGCATGGCTGAGAAGGGCTCAGACTCAGGCCAGCAGTGGCAGCAGCAGCAGAGTAATGGGGGCGGCGCCTTCCCCTGATCCACCAGGTCGCTTCCCGCAGAGGGAGGCCAGACTGTGACTTAGGCCAGGGGCCAAGGCAGAGGCGGTTAGGGGTGATCAGGCCAGCAGGGGAGCAAGTTAGGGTCAATCAGGCCGGCAGGGGGGGGCAAGGTAGGGCAATCAGGCAGGCAGGCAGAGGGGTTAGGGGCGATCAGGCAGGTAGACAGAGGGGTTAGGGGCAATCAGGCAGACAGGCAGGTGAGCAGTTAGGAGCCAGCAGTCCAGGATTGCTAGAGGGATGTCTGACTGCCAGTTTAGGGCCTAAACCAGCAGTCGGACATCCCCTGAGGGGTCCCAGATTGGAGAGGGTGCAGGCTGGGCTGTGGGACCCCCTCCATGCACGAATTTTATGCACCGGGCCTCTAGTATTAGATAACAGGCTACCGAACTGGCCCCCACACAGGGAGCAGGTAAGGGCCTTTGGAAGATGTTGGTGGGACCTGATGCACTAAGGCATGAGATCTAGTCCTGCACTCACCCCTTCCTAAGTTCCCACCATGTGTTCCATCTTGAACCCTCTGTTTCCTAACCCCGTAAACTGTAAAGTAACTCTCCTGACCGGGTGCATGCTCACCTAGCTGTGTGGGGCCCACTAACCCTCTGGAAAGCTCATTTGCACTGAGGGCAGGACTAGATTTCTACACCACAGCTGCTCTCCATTTCAGCTCTACCATCTCTCAGCAATTGCCTTTGCCTTGTCCAGATAAGCAAGTCCATTACTATGCAGATGTTGTTGAAAAGGGTTATCAGTCTCATGGTTACTGTGTGAATAATTCCTGTGGATTCCATTCTTCCACTTTGGGAAGGAAAAGATGCCCTTTATGAGCCAAGAATGCCTCGGCGCTTCTGCTTTCCTATTCCATGGGACCTGCCTCCATCGGTGCGTATCTTTATAAACATAGACCGTGGAATACTCAGTGCCTTTTAGCCTCAGATTTAGTTCTGAGCTGCAGTTCTAATACAAAATAAATCTCTCCTGCAATCCTGTTACAGTTTTTAATACTTTCAACTTTATCAGAACCTTATCCCCCTTTTCCATTTCTGTCAAGCAAATCTCAGGAGGTGTGTGACTCCCAGATATGCCCCACATATGCCCTGGCCACATATGACACTCTCGCTGTTAGGAAGATATGGGCTATATGAGAAAATGTTTATGAAGTACTGGACCTTATTCTTGTGATTGCAAAGAAATTAATATGCCCTTATACTCATTCATTTGTTCCACAGATACTTACTGAAAGCCTGCATGCACCAGTCCCTAGGGCTGAAAAACTGCAAGGGTTACTACCATCTAGTTTGGGAGAAGATAATTCAGGTTCAAGAGGAAGAGAAGGAATCTACTGCTTCTGGAGTGAACCAAACAACACAACAACAACAGCTTAATCTTTTTTAAAAATATATATATATTTTTATTGATTTCAGAGAGGAAGGGGAGAGACAAAGAATAGAAACATCAATGATGAGAGAGAATCATTGATTGGCTACCTCCTGCACGCCCCCTGCTGGGGATCGAGCCCTCAACCGGGGCATATGCCCTGACTGGGAATCGAACCAGGGACCCTTCAGTTTGCAGGCCGACGCTCTATCCACTGAGCCAAGCCAGCCAGGGCTACAGCTTAATCTTAAAAGAAAGAGAAGAGTTAAAACACAAAGGCTTGGGTGACAGCAACATTACAGAAGTTTGAAGAAAAACTGAAGCCAGTGGAGAGAGAAAAGGACAGGTGGCTCTCCACATAGGACAACCCAGTGCGGCAGGGCCAGTGAGCAAAGAGGCTGCCACCAGAAGGGAGTTCAGGACATCAAGTGCCCTAGACAAGTAAGGAGGGAGGGAAAAGGGTTCTGAGAGCTACAGGTGGCCTGTGAGTGGGAAGTTTATTAGTAAAGGAAGAAGCAGGGAGCCAAATTGCAGTGGATTTGAGCAGAGTGGCCAGAGAGAAAAGAAACACTCTTTTAGGCTCCTTTAAGAAATTTGGCCAGACAAGAAGGAAAGGGTAGCACTAGGAATGACTTTTTTTTTTTTTTTTTCAACCTCAAGCAAGGAAGAAAGCTAACAAAGCAGAGTTGAAGGGCAAGTGGAGATGAAGAGAAGAAAGCTGGAACGGAAGGAATGGGGTGCCAGAAGGGGCAGGAAGGGGTGAGATTCCCTGTAAAATGGGTATGTAAAGAGGAAGCATGACTAAAACTACCAAAAGGAAGCAAGACTTCCTGTTCACTTTCAAAACAGGTAATCCTTGCATTGAAAATTAGAATTGATTGACATGATGCTTTATCTTCTCATATGTAAACTAAAACTCACCTGTGCTATCTTGCTGCTTAATGTATTAACTCCTAGGTGAGAAATTCTTCCTTATTTTTGTTCCTCTAATTTAGTTCTTACTCAAAGTGTGAGTGAATGAAGAAAAAACAGGTCCCTCTCAGAAAGCCTGGTGAAAGCCGGCAGTCTAAATTCAGCATCAGAATAGGCGATAGAATCCTCCATCTAAGTCCCAGTTCACCAAGACACTGAGCTTTGTCTGGGGCTAAGAAGTTTCCAGTTTCAATATGGTAAAGAGAGGCAAGCGCTCGCCAGGACCAGGTGAGAGACGGGATAATCACATGACAAGATTTTCTTTTCTCAGACAGCTGAGTGAGAAGGTTCCACTCCACACACTTTAGTAAAAGCAAACAGGGGTGGAAAACAGGTCTGGGGATCTCTCCCACATAAAAATTGATGGAGAGAGAGAAAGCAAGAACAGAGTGTTTTTACCAATAATAACAGATCAGAAATAGTTTTGCACCATCCCCTCGCTGCACAAAGCATTTTGCTGTTTTGAGGGCAGGAGGTATGAGATAAGACAAATGTGTAATTGTTTCTTGACCCACTCTCGTTTCCCATTTTCCTGAGATGCCACAACTCATTATTTGCACTGATATATAGAGAGGGTTGGGGACGCTTAGTTGATATTCATTTATTCAGCACTCTGTAATCTATATTTAATGGAGTACCAGGCTGTGGCATAATAAACCGTTTAGAAAGATAGCTGCTGCATGCACAGGGGTTATTGCTTGCATAACCTGTACTTATTTTTCATTACAAAACTAAAAGAGCAAAGCATAATTCATACAAGCAAATGAAGTTAACATTTAATGGCTTGAGAAATGATAGTATGAGCTTGTACTATGTCAGGCACTGAGTGGCTGTAAAATAAAGGAAAGGAATTCCCCCCGAATTGCTAAATAAAAAGCCGATATTTGGTGCACTGTGAACTATGGCTGCCAAAGCCAGCAATGAGGTTTCACTCTGTTAGGTGCACCTGGGCCGCTCAACGGGCCTGTCTGGCGGTGGGAGCTGTTGCCCTCAGAGACAACCTCTGCGCAGGAGCATGCCAGTGCTCCGGGGTCCGGAAGGGTTCCCCCGCCAGCTCAGAGCTTGGACACTTCGGGCTGAGCATCCCTGTTGAGTATGCAGCACCACCAGCCTGGGAAACCAGGTGTGGACACTGCTGTCACTGGGAGTCAGTGAGGAGCAGAATGCAAATCCCCTTTGGCCCTGGAGTGCTGACATCCATGCCAACTCCCCGGTTCTCAAATGCTGCCCTGTGGAGTAATGCAAGTCGGGCGTGAGCAAAATTCATGAGTCTGTAGCAAAATTAAAATCATAAGGACAGTTAATTTAACTTAAAGGACTTTCCATTATTCTGAAATTATGTTTTTTTTAAAGTTTAATTTATATTATGAAATAGTAATGTCAATAGATGGTAGGCTTGATTGGTTGTTTATTAGATATTATGTGGCCACCCAATGTCACTCTCAAGGAATCCAAAATTCTGGGAATCATGGGTTTAGATCTGTCATTCTCACAGGGTGATACAGATTAATTTCAGAAGATATTTCAATATTCATATAAATTATTCATATAAATTACAACTTTGCTTTGAGGTACCATTTTTTTCTGTCTTCTGTTACCATTGATTTTCCTACTTGTAAAAAATTGATTGAAAGGAGAATATTTATATACTTTATGCATTTTCTGGCCCCTCATTCTCTCAATATACCATCAATTTTCTTTGAAATAGTATGTCAATAAAATATATTATTATGCCACATGCTATGGCTTTTGGAGGGTAGGAACAATAAGAGCAGTGAATCATTGGCGTGCCTTCTGTAACAGCACTTCTTTTTTATCCTGTAGTCCAGGAAGAAGAAGCAAGTGTTTTTTGTATGGACCCTGGAAGTTGAAGAGCTCTGATCATCACACCCCTGGCCATGCCAGACCACACTGTAAAGCTATATAAGATTTCATCCCCAAAAGAGTCATCATCATCCTACTCATTACCACCAACAACGTCACTGGCATTGCAATTGATATTTGTTGAGTTTTCATTGCATGTGAAAAAGGCACTGTGCTATGTGCCTAACAATTATTATTTCATTTAACCTTCACAAAATCTTATAAATGATTTACTATTATTTGTTCCCATTTTACAGAGAAAAAATAAGACATAGACAGTTTACATGGCATGCCAAGAACAGAGAAACAGGAATGGAGCCAACACTGGAATTCAAATCCACCTGACACCAAAGTCTACCCTATTCTTCTCCGCCTTATTGTTCTGGTCACTGTAATTCTCTACAGTTTGGAGGGAAAGCCCTGGATGAATAGCCCTGGTCAAACTTCATTCTCCTTGGCTCCCCTGATTGCATAATCACAACAGGTGATAACAACAGGTGAATATGTGTCACATAAATAACCTTGAAGATGCTTACTACCCCGCACTGCCCCTCTCCAAGGGCCAGCCAGGTCTCACCTAATGCCTCACTTCAGCTCTTCTCACATATTCCTTAACTCTTCTAGGAAAAGCAGTTTTAATTAGCCTGATACAGATTCACATCCTGGTTGCTCCTGCAGAATAATTGTCTTTTGATAGACTTCAGTATGAATGATGCTTTAAGGGAAATAATAACTATTTGTTATCTACCTTATACATTTCGTGGCTGAAAGAAACTTCAGATTATCCAATTTTTTTGGAGCAAAGTGAATCCAAGAGAAGATTGTGCCTGAGTAATGCGCCTGAGTTTGTAAACTGGTCCCTAGGAGAATACATACTGAAAGTCAGCCTTTCTGGCATTTGCCATCTCCTGCCTGCAGGATCACTGGCTATGGGATCTGCATTGCTCAGCAGAAGTCCTCAGTATGGCTCTGTAGGAGAGGGTGCTTCCTTTGGTCACATTTGGTACCAAATGTAAACTAAGCCCTTGACACACCATGCCTGTGGAGGAGGAAAAATAAAACAGCCCCCACCCCACCCCCGAAATAAACACAAAAATTAAAAAACAGACAAACCAAAAAAAAAAGTTCTTATATAACAGACTTGTCCATATAAGATTGCTGAACTTTGCCCTGTGCTTTGTGATTTTTTTGTTTTGTTTTTGTTTTTGTTTTTGAGTTATGTTTTCTCTCATTCCTGATTTTCACTAGAAATTATACATTCTCTCTAAATACACAGTAAGCTCAAACACTTATAGTTCCACAACCTCTTTCTATAACTTTGCTGGCTTCAATAGGTTCAATAAGTTTTCACTTGAGCAATTTCTATTTTTCAAATAGAGCGAGTAGAAGAATAGTACCTTGTCCACCCACTCTGTTATTAAATTAGGGATCAAACGTCACCCACAAACAGGACCCTTAATGATGCTCTTTCGGCTGAAACAGAAGTTGCTCACTGGAAAATGGAAACAATGTTCCTGATACTCCCTGCTCGGGATTGATACAGAGTTGGCTGAGGACTCTATTTAAAATTCAGTAACACAATTATCTCAAATGCTGGGCAAAGCAAATCGTCAAACCTAGAAAATGAGGAATTTAGAAAGTAATGACTAAATCAATGGTATCTATAACCTGGGATGGAGAGAAGATCTTATCTGGGATATTGATGGTTATTCGTAACACACAGGGACTTGCCTAATGTTCAAATATAGATGAGAACACAGGCACATATCAACTGAATTGGTTAGAAATATAGAGGAATGAAAGACAGAAAAACCATACTTAATTCTTTACTTGAGTAAGGCATTTAACAAAATGTTCAGTCCTGTAGAGAGAGACTGAGAAAGCAGTATAAATAGGAGATGGGTAAAAGTAGCCAAGCTCTTCTAGAATATGCTGGGTTGAACTACTGAGAATGCATTCACTTCAGCAGAAATTGGCCCAAGGACCTGGCAGGGTGGGTGGGGTTCAGGTTGGAAGTCTATGGCTGTGAGTGTGAGCAGCTGAGAGGGCAGAGGCAGGAGGAGGAATAAAAGATGTGGTGAGCAAGTTTAACGCTTATATATTCATCTCTTGGGACAGAGCCAAAAAAATGGACCATTGACAAAATTCTGCCATTTATATTCATTTAACGCTTATTGAATTATGGTATGGAGGCCTGTGTAAGTTTTTTGAAAAAGAAATTAAGAATGTATAAAATAGCCTGGCCGGCATGCGTCAGTGGTTGAGAGAGGATTCAGAAACCAAGAGATCATGGTTCAATTCCTGGTCAGGGCACATGCCCAGGTTGCAGGCTTGATCCCCAGAAGGGGACACGCAGGAGGCAGCCAATTAATGATGTTTCTCTCTCATTGATGTTTCTATATCTCTATCCCTCTCCCTTCCTCTCTCTCTAAAAATCAATAAAAACATTTTTTTTAAAAAAGAATGTATGAATTAAATATCTCTAATGAATAAAGGATACAAAACTTTTATTAATAGTGTAACCCACCCCTCTATTCTTTTGATATTGCTTCTGTTAAAAGAGTTTTTAATAAAAAATGAATTGTTAATTAATATGTAACCCATGGATAAGTTGCATATTTGTGTAAGGATTTCAGGAACTACTGGTAGCTTTGGGGAAGGAGGCTGACTCCAGCAACTGGACATTCTAGTTCCTTGCTGACTCTCAACCATAAAACCTGGACCTCTGCTTGACCAGTTTCAAGATCATCATTGGCATGCACTGTGCTGACATACCAGGAGGTTCTCTAATAGGTGAAAAGATACATAGAATGAGGTACATCAAGGCAACAAAATGTCATTCAATGACAAAAATTGAAATAAGCTACTGAAGCAAGAGGAGACAACCAACTCCCCTCACCCTGATTTCTTTGTTCTGCTTTCCCTCTCCCCCTCCTTATAAAAATCCCTGCCTGCACTGAGATGTTAAGATGGGTTTTGGGAAAAGAATGCCCCATCTTTTCAAGTGGTTGGCACCTAAATAAACCACTTTCCTTCTTACCAGCACCTGACTCATGAGTTTGGCTTTTGTTGCAGCAGGCAGCCGAACCTGTGTCGGTTACACTGGAATGTAGAAATCATCTAATTTAAATCTCTCAAATGAAATGCGACAGGATGAGATTTTTGTGTTCTACCCCTATGATAGCTGGTGGAATCAGAGGAAGCCTAATTAAAGGACTTTTAGACAGACAAATGACTGCAAATATAAAAGGGAGGACAAGACCTACAGGTAACTAGTGTGGGCCCCAAGAAAATCCATTGATGTGAACCTCAAAAAGGAACTTATCTGCTGAGATGAATGTCCCATGCTCAACCAAGGACACACATTTTGTAAATAATAAGAGCCTCGTGGCCACTTGCTGATAGGGCCTTCTCACATACTCTGTATACCAGGAGGAACCTCAGACCGAACCCTCGCTTCCCATGCCATGCCCCTCTTGTTTACGCATCTGAGTCAACCACTGCAGGGGAACCGTGGTTTCATCTTGCTACCAAGGGTCTGAGACCTTCCCAGTCCACTCAGAACTGCACAATTTGAATACCTCACCTACAAATGACAGACTTAATTGGGAACCTGGCTGGGAACATTTGCTATGAGAGGTAGCTTTCCCTTTGTCAGAGTGGAACAAAATTTAGGTTGCTACCTGAATCTGTGTTTCCCTAGCTGCAGCTTCTTTTCGCTCAAATAAATGCTTCTTATTCTTTGTTACAGTCTAAATTTAACTTTGGTCAGCACTACCATGGCAGCTGCAGTGCCCTCTGCATACTGTGGCTGACAGCCTTTGTGCACACACTGCTTTTGTTGGCCTGTTTCACTGTGGGGAGAAGTGTGATTTCCCACTCAGCTGCAACTAGTGCAAAACGCTCAATGCTGGAGACAGAGTCAAAAGTAGAATATGACACGCTGAATTTTAGCCATGATGTGAGGATTTTGAAGACAGGTTCTGAGGCAGACTTTGATAAATGATGAGATGAGAGTGCTGGCGGGTTGGTCTTGCTGGTCCCTGGGAAGAAGGTGGTCATCTCTGAGGTGTTCGGGGCCCTCTGCTGCCCGCATGAGGGCCACCTCATAGGGTGCACACACATGGGCGTCCGGGCCCCTGAGCTCAGGGCAGCACATTGTGCTGCTGCTTCTAGCACATGAGGTAGGAGCCATGGCCCACAGGTGGGCCCACAGGTGATGCTGAGAGGATAAAAGACGGAGGAGGCTTCCTGGTGAGAGAGGATGGGGCTACAATGTGACCAGGGTTTTATTTTGAATCTTATGATCTCCTTATTCCCCCCAATTTATTTTTCTCTCCAATTTTTTAATTGAGAATCTCAGTCAGAGTTGTTTTATATATAAACATATAGGTTACAGTGCATTGAATCAACCAACAATTCAAAACTTGGGATATTTGATCCCAAATAATATGGGGGAGTGGTGGCCGGCGGCAGACAGTGACAGCTGACAAGTACAGAGATGTGAAGTAGAATTCAAAGGCGCAGCCCGTGGTCATTCAGTGAAGGGACAAATACTCACCTGGCTCAGCGTGTGCCCTTTTCCTTACAGTACAGCTGGAAATGACCCAGGGCCCTCACAAGTAAGCAAATACCCAGGAGGACTGTGTTAAGAACTGAGAGAACATAACATATTTTAAGAAGAAAATTGCAAATTCGTCCTAGGTGTCGAGCCTAAACCACTTGTTATCCTTGTGTCCATTTTTTTTCTTTGCTTAGCCTAGATCCAGTTCATGGATAAAACCTGGAGGTTCTGCTATAGAGCATAATACTCCTCCCCAATACTCCCTACCTGCCTTGCCATGGTTAACTTCTTCCCAATGCAAACCGTGTACTAGTCAGTTGTTTTTTAGGGAGAATCCATATTTCAAATAGTGCCACACTGAGGAGTAGATACTGTAATTGAGGAAAATCATTGAGCTGTAGGCTTCAGATGCACGAGGCTTGGAACCTGGCCCTGCCTCCATCTCTAGTCTCTATGATATTTAAGGAAAATCAGTAAGAAAGATCTTTCTCTACATTTCCCAGGCGGTCACACCAATGGAGGCCAATATCACCCCTCACCTGAGCTATGAAAATGTCCCCTTATCTGGACTCTAAAGGGACTGTAAAATAGATCACCCAAACCCACACTTTTGGGAGAGAAAGAGTAATATCAATGATTACCCATGACAATAGTCATAAATTGGAGCCATTTCTGGCAAGCCAGGACATCTGGACAACTTACCTTTGATCAATTATTCTCTTAGTAAGTAGAGTGAACTTTTTAAAAATATAAATATAATCCCATCAGCCTTCTTATTAAAATGCCGCTGTGACCTCCCTGCCCCCCAGGAGCTGCGAGGGCTTGCCAGGCTCTGTCATTGACCTCATCTCACTTTTCCCATGTGCTCCAGGCCCCTGGCATTTGCTTTGATTCTTGAAAGCACCCACCCCGTTTCCTCCCGAGGCTTCCATCTACATGCTCTAACCCTCCATCTTTGGACAACAGACTTCTCAACCTTCAGTTGGATCACACATTATCTCCTCTAAGAAGCCTTTTTATTCTATCAAAAAATCCTTCCTCCCTTTTCTTCTCTATCACATTACCCTGATCAGTTGCCTTCTGAGTTCTCAGCCTCCCCTCGTTTTTTTTTTTGTGTTGTTGTTTTTTTTAATATATTTTATTGATTTTTTACAGAGAGAAAGGGAGAAGGGATAGAGAGTTAGAAACATCGATGAGAGAGAAACATCGATCAGCTGCCTCTTGCACATCCCCTACTGGAGATGTGCCCGCAACAAAGGTACATGCCCTTGACCGGAATCGAACCTGGGACCTTTCAGTCCGCAGGCCGACGCTCTATCCACTGAGCCAAACCAGTTTCGGCCTCCCCTCCGTTTTTATCTGCTTCCATTGGTGTTGGTTCACTCTCCCTGCTGGGATAGAAGCCCTTGCACACGGGAACTCGGTGCTGTCTTCAGTGCTGGAGCCAGGCTTTGGAACTGTGGAGGAGGACACGTACTCTTCCCTCTACCCTTTTAAATTCTTGGCTTTTAACCTTTCAACAAAAGACAGATTAACAAGAGAAAAACAAAGAGAAGTTTGTTGATATGCATACTTCAAGTATACATGGGAGACACCCAGAGAAAAAGTAACAATGTTCAGAGGTGGCTGAGTTTAGGCTTAGATACCATCCGCAGTTAGAGATACAGGGGAGAAAGGTGTCATGGGAGGCGGCCAGGGAAAGTAAACACGAATTGGGTTTGTTGCAGATGTAAGTGCCTTCGTGATGAGTTTCTTGCAGTTGAGCCACTTTTCTCTTCTCAGTGCAGAGACGTAAACCCCCTTACCATCGGAAAGTCCCTTATCAATGTGTATTTCCCAACAAAAGCATAACCTTTACTCTATTTTCAGAGCTTCTCTTGTGTTTGCTGTTTCTCAAAATAATCATCCTAAAATAATCCTCACTGCAAAGATGCATATTATGGGGTCCACATACATAGTATGTGTCCCACAAGGGGATCGCACTGACCACCAGGGGGCAGCTCCTGCGTTGAGCGTCTGTCCCCTGGTGGTCAGTGTGCATCATAGCAACCAGTCATTCTGCCATTCGGTCGATTTGCATATTAGCCTTTTATTATATAGGATTAGGTCTACAGTCCTGCCATCAATAGGCTACACTGGAGAATAGTATATATTAAGCCATCTGGCTGGCAGAGTCCAGTGGTGAAGGAGTTAAATCTGGTTGGTGAGGAATAGAAGTTGGACAGCACCCAAGATGTGGAATCAGGGCCTGATCTCTGTTGGAGATGGCCTTTATATCATATCTATTATGAGTAATACAGATACAGAAACCTGTATTCTTCATATCGTTGCATTTATATATACCATAATTTTCCTCCCAGAAATCCTAGGCTTCATAGCCCGAAGGCATTCAATAAACCGAGAGGGAGCCCTAGAAGTGAATCAGACCAGTTTGACATTTCTAGTTTCGCTGTGGCCGCCAGACCAAAGCCCAGTCTGCAGGCCTCTGTGCAGTAGCATGAACCTCCGGGTTTAACACAGTTCATCTGCAGAATGAATCTCCAGCCTGCCTTTCAGGCCCGTGGATACAGCTCCTACATCAGTCTCCTGATCCTGAAACACTTTTATTTTTATTTGTGTGCATTCTGGGTAATGAATAACGAATTTTTTTGTGCTTTGAGAATGTCATTCTCTAAAATAGCTCCTAGCATTTTGTAAATGCTAACTCATTAGACCTCATAAGGTCCAGAGCCATCAATCACACTGAGTAGATCAAAGGCATCATATTCCACATTTTACAGATGGAGGAATTTTAGGGACTTCAACTCAAGGTCATCTGCAGTTGGCAGCCAAACAGGAGAGGACCAGGCATGGAAATATTACCCCAGAATGGGACAAATCTCACTCTGCCCTCTCACTGAGCCAGGCTGGCCCTCGGAGTGTGGGGAGGACAATGGTGTTTGCGTCTGCCCAGAGATCCTGATCCAGATGGGACTGGAGTGTAAGAGGCTGATGAAACTGTTTGTCCCCACTCCCTTTTCCTGGCAAAGAGCAACTAATATGCACATCAAAGCAGACCTCTCTTTCATTATATTCCAGGAAATTCAGTTCAGTCCCATGCATCCCTCTGCTCCAGTCATTGCTGAGGCTTCCAGGGACACAGTTCCCCTGCTCAGGCCATGTGCCCTCCCAGGAGAGGCAGTGCTACTAACGGGCCTGCCGCTGAGGGCCTGGACTGCTCCCTGTGCTCCCAGCTCCAGCCTTGGTCCTCTTTCTGCCTTTCTAGCAAAGCAAGTGGTCCTGGCTCCCAGCATGCAGTACTTTGCATCTTTCCTCCTGCCTGAACCTCTTCCTCCCCACCACACCCGCTGGCACTTCCCTAATAAAGAGCCAGCACTTCAGTCCCTGCTTTAGCTTCTGCCCTGGGGAATCCAGTCAAACGGACTCGCTAAGGGGAAACATGCAGAAACAATGAGAAATAGAAATGTTCCCCATCACCTTTCCCTAACACAAAGGGAAGAGCAGACGGTGGAAATTCATGGCAGAGTACAGTAGCACTTAGAAGTATATTCCACTTCGCTCTATCAGCTTAGTCATGTCTGCCTTAGCTTCCCTAAGGATGGAGCCTCATTACATTTCCCACAATATTTAATGCAGCAGGGAAGGAAGGAAACGCAGGCTGAGCGGATTGTTCACACCCCAGTGTCTCCGTCTTACGGCCTGTGTCAGTTTTCAGCACTTTAAGTATCAGAAATATAATAGAACTTGGACCATGATAGCAGTTATAAGAGCTACAAATGACAGTTATATTTATTTTGAGACAAGTCAATATTAAAAGTTTCCCCTTAAATTAGAAACTACAACAGAACAACAAAACCCCTGTACACAGAACATACACACACAGCAAGCACAGCAGCAACAACGAGAAACAGATGCTCCCAACTCAGCACCCTGGGAAAGGGTGACTCCTTCGTCCCTGCCTCCCAGACTCTGACTCCTTCTCTGCCCACTTACCGGCAACGAAAGAGAGATGACGTGTGGGGATGAGAAAACTTTCTGGTATCCTGCAAACATCACCCACCATTCCCTTTTTCACTTTTGTCCCCGGGAAAGCTGTGCAAATGAGCCAGCCTTACTGCGAGACCCCACTGAAACGGAAGGGGGGAGGGGGATAGAGGAAGAAACCAGGCCTTGGGCAAGGAAACAGGAGTCCATGCTCATACAAGCACACCTGCCACTCTACCTCACGCCGCTGAGCAGCCGCGTAGGGCTTGCTGCAATGTATGCACAGTCCTCCTACTGTTTTGTTTTTGGTTCATTTCCAATTTTTTTGTTATTGTGAGAAGTTTTATATCAAATATCTTTACCTACATATCTTTATATTCATGCCTCAGTATATTTGTGAAATTTTGGATATTTTTTTAAAAATGGTAATGAAATCATTAATTAAGTGTAAATTAGAGTGTATGGAATGTTTTCTTTCTATGTCAATATCAATACTGGGATTTTAAAAAAAATCATTGTAGCTTTTTCCCATTTTGATAGATAAAAGAGGGATTCTCATAAACCTTTGAACTCACAATTTCACTAAGGGTAGCACGTGGAGTCAGCTTGAAGCCAATGCTTGGCCTGGAGGTGGAAAAGTGAGGGAAACAAGTCTGAAAAGACCTACTGGTTACATGTGTCTGGATTACAGAATGGGCTTCCGTGTGACTGAATTAACCCCAAGCTCTGAGGTTCTGAATGTTTATACAATTCATGGTCCTTAATGATTGCCAAATTCCCTGCTTGCCTATACTAGTCGGGGTTCAACCTAAAAGAGCAGAATGCACAGGAGATATAGATTAAGATATTTACTGCAAGGAACTGGCTTACACGTTGGGGAGTGGCTACCCCAGAAGAAGAGCCACATGGCAGGGCTTTAGGACGGGCAGCTAAACCATCTGGCACCAGCGAAGCTGCTGTCTGCAGGGGACTTTCTCCTTTGTCTTCAGGGAGAGACAATTCCGCCCTTTAGGCCTTTCAGCTGATTAAATATGGCCCAACCTGATTATTTTGGATGCTCTCCCTTACTCAAAGTCAACTGATTTTAGATGTCAATCACATCTACAAAACACCTTCACAGCAACACCTGGATTAGGGTTTGATTAAACACCTAGGGGCTACAGTCTAGCAAGTTGACACACAAAAGTAACCATCACTCCCCATATTTCAATGTATCCCTATTTAGTACCAAGAGAAAACAGGCCTTGACAATTTTAACATTTGTAATTACTATATCTCTAGCTAAACTGTGTCTTAGGGACAAATATTCTCTAATTATTTAATTTTTCATTCCGATATCTGCTTTATTTGTAACAGCACAAACTTGCAAACAACCAAAGTATGGGAATCACTAAATAAGTAGTGGTACATTCATTCATACTGTGGAATACTACTCAGCGGTGAAAAGGGGGAGGCAATTGTTATACTCAACATCTTGGATGGATTTCAAGGGCATATGCTTAGTGATAAAAGCCAATCTGAAAATGTCACACATTATAGGATTCCTCCTATACAACATTCTGGAAATGACACAATTTTAGAAGTGGAGAATGGGCTAATGGTTGCCAGGGTTCAGGGATGGTGGAGGGAAGCCAAGTGGGTGTGCTTATAAAGAGGCAGAATAAGGAAGATCTTTGTGGAGATGGAATACTTCTGTTTCCTGGTCTGGGTAGTAGTTATGCAGCTACACATGCATTAAAATAACCCGGAACTATCAGGGGACCATGCTCTGCCATATTTGCAACTTCTTGTGCATCAATAAATATCTCAAAATAAAAAGTTAAAAAAGAAAGAAACGTACGGAATATCTACCTAACACTGGGGCTGTGAGGACTTGTTAAGGAAGATGGCAAATAGAATAACTGAACATGGAAATAAAGACACAATTGGAAATTTAATACTTCACATTTTTTGTCTAGCAAAGCCTGTATAAAAAAAATCAAATTAAATGCTAGAATTACAAATTAATATTTGTAATCCATTGGCAAATTCTTATACAATATTGAAAAAAATATGAAATGAGAAACCTGAGTAGATGAGATTTTGATTTGAAATGCAAAGAAGAAGTATGGCAACCACTAATTAATACGTACTTTTCCTCAACACACATATTTTTAAACTCCGTGCTTGGATCACTCTGCAATAAAGAGAAAGATCATGATGTTGACGATAATGATGATGACAGTGGCCACAAATACTGATTTTTTTAAATAATGGAAAATTTGTATCCAAACCAATTTTAAGCATGATCTGGTGTTTTTCGATATAAATAGTGACCAGTTTGGGGCTCTGAGTTAAGCTGCCACCTGGAATGCCTCGGAGTCCTGCTGTCACTGGCACCGAGATGCTGATGGGAGCTGGTAGAACAGCTGCGGGGAGACCAGAGACAGAGGTGGCCGCTGAGTAAGTGCCTTGGACAGTGCCTGGGTTGCATGTGGGGTGGGAAGCGGTCCAGGGCAAGTGGAACTTTTCCTAGCCCTTCCTCTTCCTCTGTTTTCTGGACATAAATTGTGGGATACCATAATCTAAGGAACATTAACTAGGAATTTTGGTGAATGGCTAGAAGGCAAATGTGGGCTGGGTGGAGAGAGTAAAACTGCTGAGTCATAGAAGACGTTCTAATTTTCTGAGTTTTTCCTCCAGGAATTTCACCAAGATTTTGAAAGGAGTAAATCCAGAGAAAGCTCCCCTACCTCCTGATATGCCTGATAGAGGGAGAAGAAGAGTCGCATATTAACTTCTGTGTCTTTTTTTTTTTCCTAACATAGGACTTGATGCATAATTGAGCTTTACAAATATTTGTAGAATTGAAGTACATGGAATGTTTGTATCCATCCCCAATTTCAAGACAAGACACATTTACCCTTGTTTTGTGTGTGTGTGTGTGTGTGTGTGTGTGTGTGTGTGTGTGTGTTTAAATCTCTTAGCAGTGACTACCATGGCAGTGTCATATTGAAGGCACCCAGTTGTTAGGTAATAGCTCATCTAAAATACTCTGTATTTCCATATTCCCATAGATATATTCCCCCCCCCCAATAAGTCCTTTTGTCCCTTATAGCTGTTTATGTATAATCCTGCTGACTCAAATTGCGCCTTTATAGTTGAACTTCTTTCCTTTGAGGTGATTATGCTGTTACAGGTGCATCCCCCTGGGAGACATAATATTTGATGGTGTGATCCGTCTTTTACATCCTTCTTTAAAAGAGGATTGGATAAAGAGATGGCACAAAAACTGCTGATGACTGAGAAGGAGCTAAGATAAATGCTGAATTTGAAAATCTTTATCGTTGACATAAGATTGGATTGAGAGGCAAAAGTAATCACATTTACGGAGCATTACTGAGTTCTAGGGTTTGATGTAAAGTGATTTTGAAATGTGACCCAAATGGCTTCCAAGGCTCTGTGCCCTTGGATTTCTAAGTGTGATTGGCTCAGACTCAAGCAGATTCCTTAGCCTTATTTGTGTAGATTTCTACAAAGTCCCAAGGTCATGTGTGCATATCTCATCTATGAGTTCACTTCCTCTAAACATCTGGGGACCTTAATCTCACAGTGTGTCCTGTGCATGTAATCTGGGCCTATTTTGTGTGGTGACATGGAGTGATGCTAGTAGGAGCAACTTCAATAGACTTGCTATGTCATAAACTTGCCAAACCTGGATTCAGAAGATACATATTGAAATTTTGACCTTGAAACTTACCCTATAACTCTCTGAGCCTCTACTTACATCAGTATCATCATCTTTAAAACAGGGTGACTGCTTTTACTTTAACAACTTTGCAGGGAGTCATGGGGTTGAACTAAATAATACCCCATATCGTTTTACAAATATACCTGATTGGGTTTTAAGGTGGCCTTTTTAAACCAAATTGTATCACTCAACTCTCCTCTTCTTTGAGGTTTTCCATCAAAAAACATATAGACGGTAACAAAGTGGGAAAACAAAGCAAATAAAAGGCAGCTTTCTTCCTCACTGAGAAGTGACCCCTTGGACATCGCTGATCGAGGTTTTTCTGAAGACCAAGACCGGTCAGGAGAACAAGGGAAGCTGAATACTTGCTCTCTCCACCAGATCCCTCCAACCTAAATCTTAGGACAAACAGAAAAGGAAAAACAAACAGAGAGAGAGAGAGAGAGAGAGAGAGAGAGAGAGAGAGAGAGAGAGATGGCAGGTGCTAAGAGGAACCCTGAGCTGGTCACTGCGTGAAGTACAAGAGAGACGGAAGGCTTGCTGCTCAGAGTAGCCAGCCTGTGCTGATTACTCCCCTGTAAGCAGGAGTTGCAGGAACAACTAACACATGAAGACAAGATGTAGAAACTGCAGCCCGGGCCCCTGTTCAAAAGGTCGATGACCTTTCTACCAGGCCAATATGGCCCGAGGGGACAGTGGGGTGTTTGTATCAGTAGGATACTTTTCTTGTGGACCGAGAAGGTAGTAAAGGGGCAAAGGAAGAAATGCAAGGTTCTCCCAATATTCTTTTATGTCGGAAGAAGGGGTAAAACTCCCCCAACCCCACAGGTAGTGGTGAAGTAATGGATAGAAAAGCAGAATCACACGTGGCTTTCCCCCGGCCCACCAAGAGGAGCTGGCTTGCACCATTTTTCTAAAGTGGTGACGGTTAGACTCAGATTGCATACTTTCTAAATTGCTTTGGCTTCAACTTTTTCCTTTAATTTTTCTAGAAATATGACAGGCATCTCTCACAGACACCAGAGAGGTGTAATGACAGCCCCTGAGGCAGAGGGAGAGAGCTATCTCCAAACTCGATTCTTGTCTTCTCATATAAATGAATTTAAATGAGAGACTTCAGATAATATTTGTATTGTAAATTTATTTACAGGAAATTTATTTAAAAATTTAAAAAGTGAATTTATCAAACAAATTAAAGAAACAAGTCCAGCAAATCTGGCTCCGGAAGCACAGATGGACTCTCAGCTAACCTGAAGAGTGAGGGGGTGAGGGATTTCTGCCTATATACCCTCCTTCCTATAGTTTGTTTTTTTTATCTCTGCTAGATACATTGGTATAGATTAACTCTTTGTTATGTTTTTCCACAATTTATAAGAACCACCTGGCAATTTTATCTTGACAAATCCAAGACTGCTGGCTTCCTGTTTGAACAGTGGAGGAGAGAGAGGGCCCTCTTCCTGCCCCTCCTCCCGCTGTGTTAGCAGCTCCAGGGTCATTTGTTCTAAGGAGTCTCTGGTGAGTGAAGGTGAATTGGGATTCTTTCTCCTCCTCTCCCTTTCCTTTCTGCCTCCTCTTCTGTTTTTGTGAGAAGAGGCTTTGAGTGTTTGTTCTCAAGATAAGACCCTGTTACAAGGGGCCTGCAAGCTTTTGGGCTTTGTTTAATTTTCCTGCCTCAGTTTCCCTATTCCTCTTGTCCCGGAATTTTTCTAGCTTTTTACTATCCTAGAACAGAAACATCCCTGCAAATTCTTGAGACTTAAGGAAGGGAGAAAGCCAATTCAAGACCAATGTCTGCTTTGGGTATACATTGATTAAACATTTTGTATAACCAAAATAGAAAACTTAATTCACTATAAGAAAACAAAACATCCTTGATTCATATAATAAAAATTATCTAGGTTTCAATATTTTTTCCTCAGTTTAGTTTGTCTGTATGCAGAACTACTTTTTTTTACATAGTTATAAAAAAAGCATAAATTCAACTGTTGTTCATTTACTTTAAGTTAATCAGAAGTTCATGTTACTATGAAGTTAAGTAGTTAATTGGCAATCAATGGTGACCTAATATTTCATCAGGTAGTCAAGTACTCTTCCCACTTAAGTAAGCTGCTTCCCACTCTACTAGGCCCCTCTCTCATTCCTCACAGGCTTTGAAGTCCCTGATACTTGCTTCCCGTTCCCCGAGGTACATCCATTCTCATTCCCCTCAGCGCCATTTCTCCATCTGAAAGAGCTCCATCACCGCCTGGTGTCTCCAGGCGCATCTCCTTACCTCTCCAGGGCCTGGGCTGCCTCAGGGTTCCCTTAGGTTTCCAAGAGGAAGCTTCACGACTCAGGCCCAGAAAGCTCAGGAAACAGGGTTGCCGATGGCCATGCTCCAGGGCTCTGTTTGAGAAGCCCTAGAATTTATTGGAGTAGAAAGATTGTGGGGTCATTGTGGGGTCAAGGTAAAAGGACCCAGTCCTATTCATGTGACGCAGTCTGGGTCAAGAAGTTGGTCTAGGGGCTCAAAAATGCAACTAAGATTTCAACTCTCTGCAATTTTTATTTATGTTTTTTTTTTTTTAAAATTTATCCAGCTTTATTATGAACTAGAGGCCCGGTACATGAAATTCATGCATGGGCAGGGCGGGGGGCGGGGGGTCCCTCAGCCTGTCCTTCGCACTTTCTCAATCCAGGAAACCTCAGGGGATGTCCAACTGCTGGTTTAGGCTGGAATTCGGACATCCCTCTCACAATCTGGGACCGCTGGCTCCTAACCACTGGCCTGCCTGCCTGATCGCCCCTAACCACTCTGCCTCACCGCCTCTAACCACTCACCTGCCTGCCTCATCGCCCCTAAACCCTCTGCCTGCCTGCCTGGTCACCCCTAACTACTCGCCTGCCTGCCTCATCACCCCTAACCACTCTGCCTGCCTGCTTGATCGCCCCTAACTGCTTGCCTGCCTGCCTGATCACCCCTAACCACTCTGCCTGCCTGCCTAATCACGCCTAAACCCTCTGCCTGCCTCATCACCCCTAAACTCTCTGCCTGCCTGCCTGGTCACCCCTAACTACTCGCCTGCCTGCCTCATCACCCCTAACTGTTTGCCTGTCTGCCTGATCATCCCTAACTGCCTCTGCCTCAGCCCCCACCTCCACAGTGTTGTCTGGAAGGACATACAGAATGACGTCTGAAAGGTCGATCAGCTTTCCAGTCTAATTAGCATATTATGCTTTTATTATTATAGACTAGAGGCCCAGCGCATGAAATTCGTGCACGGGTACGGTCCCTAGGCCTGCCTGTGATCAGGGCCACCTTCCTGGCTGTCCGCAGCCAGCCCTGACCCCTGCTGCCACCCACCCCCAGTTCTCCATTCACCATCAAGTGATGAGAGCCTGACAGATCAGGGGAGGAACCGAGAGGTTGGCTGTTCCACCAGCTCACCAGTCCCGCCCCTGCTGCTGCTTGCCCTCTGTGTGTGGGGTGACTGGTGAGGCAGGGGCCTTGGCCTGGCACCACCCACATCCCCGGTCACCCACCCCCAGTTCCCTGTTCGTCATTGGGCAATTGGAGCCTGCCAGCCAGGGAAAAGGACCAAGAGGTGGTCAGTGTGCCTCATATTGACTGGTCAAGCAGTTGTTCTGGTCGTTCCACCTTTAGGGTCAATTTGCATATTATCCTTTTATTATATAGGATAGAGGCCTGGTGCACAGATGGAGGCCGGCCAGCCTGCTTTGATGGTCCCTGCTGTGGGGCGGGGCTGGCTGCGCGAGGGGCCACTGAAGGGTTTGCAGGCTGGCCACGCCCCTGATTGGGGTGGGGGTCCCTGATGGGGGGCGGGACTGGCCAGGGTGAGGGGCCAGGGTGCTCTTCTGGCTGGCCCCACCCCAATCAGGATGGGGACTCCTGCTGGGGGCCAGGGCTGTTTGGGGTGAGGGGTAGTAGTCATTCTGGTCTCTGGTTGTTCTGGTCGTTTCACTGTTTTGGTCACTGGGCTTTTATTATATAGGATAATTGGTGTATAACGTTGTGTACATTTCTGCACTTTTTGGCTCTGACTTTAGCAACCTTGCCCTCATTCTTGGGTTCTGTAGCTTGCCTTGGGCAAGTTCACACCTTTCCTTGCAGCCTCATGTCTAACTAGGCAGGTAATAAGAGAGAAGGCCTCTTCTCAATGAGTCTGTATAAGTCCAAGGAGTTACCTTCAAGGAGGGCCATCTTTGGATACATGCCTGCCCTTGAACCACTCATTATGGATAAGTCCAACCACAAAAGAAAAGGAAAACAAATGCTGGAGATGCTAAAACAGATATTTTTGTTTAAAGCCATAGCAGAATTACATTTCAAAGGACATGTTTTTATGTTCAGAACTCTTCAAATGGAAAATCAGGAAGGCCATTGCATTTATGGGAATAAAACCCACCAAACTGACATGAAAAATATATGTAGACACAGAATGAAAAGATAACCTTCCCCTGTGGGTAAAGTTTCTGAGGGAAAAGAGGACTATTTTAATAATATCTGTTTCCTCCTCCATCCTGTCTCCTTGGTGACAGCAATTAATGTTTCCTATGTATTTCCTTTTTCTACACACGCACATGCACACACACACACACACACACACACGTACATTCAGTCCATAGCAGCATTGGTGCTGAATCTAATCTAATTCCTCAACTACTGCATAACACTGTATCATTTAGCTTCTGCTAAAACATGTTGCATGGCAGGGAGATTACTACTTTGCAAAGCTGCCTGTCCCCTTTCTAAGCAACTCAGATTATAGAAGTTACATGATATAATGATTAAAAACCTGTGCATCAAAATTTAACCCTCTCCCCCCATGGCCCTTCAGATATCTGAAAACAGTGCTCACAGGGCCACTTGGAAACGTGGCTTTGTTAGTCCCTTGTCCACATCTTTTCGGTGCCTGTGCCCCCAAGAGTCATCATGCAGGGGAGTAAATAACCCAGGCAGGGCTCAGGATCCCAAGGCTCCTTTTACAATCACAGGGTGATTGAGATCATGTGGAGCCCCCTCAGCAGGCATGGAGGAACGTCAGCAAAGACTGCTGTGGGATCACCGGGAAATGGAGACATCTGTTTTCTGCTGAGGGAGGGAGAGAAGCATTCTTGGAATTCAGAGTATGTGCAATAGAAGTACTCCTGCTTCTCAGAATGCCTTTGTTTGATTAATCAACCTTGGTCTTTTCTTTTTCTTTTCTTTTTCCAGTTAGATTTTCTACAGATGGTTTGTTAAAATGCAAATGCTTCAATTCTCTTTTTCCCACTACTTCAATTGAAGAGAAAATAGCCAATTTTCTACTTTTATCTCATCTAAATAGAATGCATTTATTCTCCCCATAATGGGCAAAGGCCACTCATTTATTTTTAGGTAGTTTGTAAATGCTTATAAAATACAGAAAGAGTTTTTTATTTAAGCAGCCAGTGATGCCTGTTGCTTTGGTGCTGGAAAAGCAAACCGTTGCTCTGTGTTCTGGGGCCCCAGGATAGGACCCCATTCATCAGCATGGCACCCTGTTCATCAGCATGGCACCCTGCCCCATTCATATCAGCATGGCACCCTATCCCATTCATATCAATATGGCACCCTGCCCCATTCATATCAACAAGGCATCCTGCCCCATTCATATCAACAAGGCACCCTGCAGGTCCTTTAGGCATTGTTCATGGGTGTGAAGGAGTCCTTCCCTGAAACCCACCTTGCAGAAAATAGCTAAGCTGATCCGGTGATATTTTATGAAGAATCTGAAGGAGCTAACAGTTCTCCTTCAAGGATCTTATATCAAAATATTAACCCCAATTTATGCATGACAACTCTGAATGCTGGAGGCTAATTCCAGCAGGTCATAATTATGCAAGAAGTTCATCAGAAGGCTGATGGAGCTTGGGGCTTCAGCAGGCCTGAAAATCTGTACATATTGTTACCTTCTGCTGGAACAGCTGTAGGTATTTCCCCTAACCTGATAATCTTTTCCTGTTTACCTGCTGCTGGCAGAATAGCTGAAGGAATTTCCCCTAACCTGATAATATTTTCCAGTTTATCAAAATTTACCTGTTTCCATTCCTAAAGGGCCAATGTGTTTCCCAGCAAATAAAAAGCCGTGGATCCGGACATTCAGAGAGCCCACTTCACTAGGAAGTGGAGCCTCCCCTGGCTCCCCATGCCTCCCAAATTTATATTTCATGTCTAGTCTCTTTATTCGATTTATGCGCAGCCCTTCTCCAGATTCCTGAACCCTTGTAGCTGTGGAAAGACCCCACCTGAACATCACAACAACCTATGACAGAGATATAATCAGCACTATTTTGTAGCTTAGAAATATACAAAGTCACTGCCTAAGGTAACATAATGCCAGGAAACAGGAAAATAGATTCAGAAAAAGTCTGAAGGTCAGCCTTGTGAACTGGGAGGCAGCCAGCACTCTGGTGATCACTCCTTGCCTTATCCTAATATATAAAAACCCTGGGTCCTAACATCCAGTAAGGACTGAGCCTCGACCAACCAGAAGTCAGTCCTGCAGTCAGCGCTGGCTTGCTGTGGCAACCCAGGCTGACTGCTTCCACTGCAGGCAGTGCCCCAGCACTAACTGCTGAGGGGGCTGCGAATCAGGGCCAGAGAGAGGCCTGAAGAGAGAAGCAGGGACTCATCCGTTGCCTATGTGGCAGCTTTTGATCAGCACTTGCCTCTCTCTTTCTCTCCCAGTCTGGCCAGCAGCCAGGCCACCATTTCTTTCCAGGCCTCCACCAGGGCTGCTGATCAGGCCCCATTGATAGGCCCAGAGACACTGACTGTCATAGAAACCGACCAATCAAAACCAAATCTGGGTCAACTGTGAGAAGCCAATGGCTGCCTAGGAGGAGGAGCTTTTGACGCTGACTGGCATAGAAACCAACCAATCAGAACCAAATTGGCTGGCAGAGGAGGGAAGTTGGTGGTGAGATCGGGCTGGTAGGGGAGGACCATTGGGGGTGAGATCAGGCTGGCGGGGGAGGGCAGTTGGGGGCAACCAGGCCAGCAGGGGAGGGAAGCTGGGGGAGAGATCAGGCCAGCAAGGGAGGGCACTTGGGGGTGAGATAAGGCAGGCTGAGGCAGTTGGGGACGAGATCAGGCCTGCAGGGGAGGGCAGTTAGGGTCGATCAGGCAGGCAGGCAGAGGCAGTTAGGAGCAATCAGGCAGGCAGGCAGAGGGGTTAGGGGCAATCAGGCAGGCAGGCAGGTGAGCAGTTAGGAGCCAGCGGTCCCAGATTGTGAGAGGGATGTCTGACTGCCGGTTTAGGCTCGATCCCACAGGGAGTTGGACATCCCTCAAGGGGTCCCCGATTGGAGAGGGTGCAGGCTGGGCGGAGGGAACCCCCACTCTGTGTATGAATTTCAAGCACCGGGCCACTAGTTAATGATAAAAATCAGAGCTGAGAGGTCTAGCAGGTAGCCATGGAGTGCCTGTGTAGAAAAGGCAAGGGAATGTGCAGAGGGGAAATGAAGTATGTGGGGAAGACCTACTGGGTGCTATGCCTTTGCATATGTGCTAGCTTAAGGAAACCAAATCCTTGGGAGGAAGCAGAATCGTGTTCATTTATGAAAATGAGAAAATTGAGCCTCTAGAGCATAAGTGACTTGTCCAGTTTTACATAACCATCCAAATCTGGAGGGGTGGACTGGGACTTGGCTGGAGGTTTTTCTTCCACCAAAAGGAAGTGCTGGGAAATGTGGGTGAGCACATGAGAACCAGAGCCTATCCCACATCACACAGCAATCCCTCCATTACAAACTCTAGCTCTGCCTGCTTTCAGGCTGAAATAATCACCATCTATTCTCCTAGCAAGTCTATTAAAATTGAAATACCCTTTGCTTCAACAATTTTGCTATCACTTCTGATTGGCTGAGTGCTTTATCTATTGATTTATTCATTTATCAAGCACATAGCATTGTACCTGACATAGAGATAAAGTAAAAAGTCTTGCTCCCAAGAAAGTCCTTGTCTCATCAGAGGCAGAATTTGTTAAAATAGCTCTAAAGCAATGAGATAAAATAATCGTAGAAGATGGCAGTGGTGGGGAACCAACCTTTGGCTAAACACACCAGCAAACAGTTTATAAAAATATGTCATGACTGAGTCCTAGATCGTAATTTTTAAAAGAATTGAAGAATTAATTGAGCAACAACAGTATCTAATACCTAATATTTGTAGGAAACTATGAGTTGATAAAGATGCAAATAAATGTAATAACATGAATAGCTTCATCTGTTTTGCCCCTACTTTCTGCCAGTTTAATTATGTGCATTTATTCTTCAGTTAGCTTTAAATTTGTTAATCTTCTTTAGAATCAAATAAGGTTATGCTAAGACTCTGAAGTTCAATAATTTACATAGAATCATGAAACACTCAATTTGATATTCAACTTCCCTCCTTCCAGGTACAAAGACAATAGATGGTGATCCTTTCACTTTTCGCTACTGCCTTTCATGAGACCCCTAAATTAAAGGAATTTACACACATGTGGAAAGATAAAACTTATAAACAAAAATCAATGGGTAATAATGTGAGACAGTAAATCAAAATGAATGATAAACATATTATGTAGCTTGAGAAGTGAACTATTCCTGGGGACTATAAAAGCTTCACAAAAAAGCTAAGATTTGAGGATTGCAAATAACTTTTCAATTCTACCATTTAATTTGATTTTGTTTATAAAGGCTTTTGACATACAAAAAATGTGGTGTTACATTTCCAATTGTGTCTTTATTTTCATTTACTAGAGGCCCAGTGCACGAAATTCATGCACTGGGGGGCGGGGGGGGGGGGTCCCTCAGCTCAGCCTGCACCCTCTTCATTCCTGGACCCCTCAGGGGATGTCCGACTGCCGGTTTAGGTCTAATACCATAAACCGGCAGTTGGACATCCCTCTCATAATCTGGGATTGCTGGCTCCTAACTGCTCACCTATCTGCCTGCCTGGTGGCCCCCAACTGCCCTCCCCTGCCGGTCTGGTCGCCCCTAACTGACCTCCCCAGCTGGCCTGGTCGCCCCTAACCACCTCTGCCTTGGCCCCTGCCACCGTGGCTTTTTCCAGAAGGATGTCCAGAAGATGTCTGGTCTAATTAGCATATTACCCTTTTATTAGTATAGATAAGTATTTGTCATATTATTCTCTACTTTTCTATATGTATTTAAAATACTCCAGAATATTTTAAGCGAATAAAAAATGGTCAAGTTGCAGAAAAATAAGTTTTGAAATACAACCTGGTAGGCTTGAAAACAACAACATTTGCATAAAAGGGCATAAGTTGCAGTAGGCAACAAAACTTGCTGTTAGGATTGCTTGGTTAATATTCTTTTGTTGGAAAGGCATGGTTTGGGCAAAGGAGAAAAGGAAACCAGTCCTATAAAAGGGAATGTCTGATTGGGCTGTTGCCACAGCAGAGAGGGGCAGGTGGCAAAGGTTCAGGCTGTCCCACAGGCAAGAATGTCTGTGTGTATGGGACACCAGAGGACACCTGTCACACCTGAAACACAATTTGCTAACACTCACAATTGCAGAGCTCAGGAAGAATCACTGTTTTTAAAACTATTATTTCCCTGACATATAAAATATACATACATATAAATATACATGCCCTCTTCTGAGCTTCCCCTGCCCTCCACTTAATATTTGGCTATGGCCTTCTTTTCATGTCAACGAATTGGATGTACAGACATAATTTTTAATGGCTACAGTGTTATCCCTGACTGTTTGACATTGCTATGGTTTACTTCACTAACCCTTTATTGTGGGGCAGGTTGCTTCTGGTTTCCCCTGGCATCAACAACTACAGTAAACATAATTGCTTATTTGACTGTTTACTTAGGACACATTCACAGACATGGAACTCCTGGCCCAAAGTAATTCACTTGAATTTTGATCCACATTTCTAAATTGACTTTCTAGAAAGTACTTCTGTTTGTTTAGTCCATTGGTTTTAAATCAGATTACACTCCCACAAATGGGTTAAGAGAAAACTGTTCAACGCACCTTGGGCCAATCACAAACTCTTGCTGAACTTGAGCCACCCCAGGGCGCAGGACCTGGAGGATCCGGGCTGGAGGGTGAAGTCCAGGGAAGCGCGGGTGACGCAGTCGAGGGCCTTGTGTGGGTGCGGGCCTGTTAGTGTGTGTCGCTCGAGTCCACGCTTATGCACACAACCCACACGCCCTCACTCCCGCTCTGCACCCTTGGCCACCAGAAACCTCCGTGGAGCCTTCCATGAGCTCGGATGCATCCAGTCCCAGCACCAAGCAAGTCTGAGAAAGTTTTCCCAGACTGACTCCCGCCAGCTCCAAGGGGAGGCGGGATCAGGAGAATCCGGGCTGGAGGGTGAGGTCCAGGGATGCGTGGGTGGCACGCCGAGGATCCTGTGTGGGTGCGGGTGTGTGAGTGTGTGTTGCTCGGTTCCATGATCATGCACACACCCACACGCCCACACTCCCGCTCTGCACCCTTGGCCACCAGGAACCTCGCAGAGTTCAGCCCGCTTGCCAGTCCCTGCCCACTTGGTCGAGCCTTCGGTAGGACCCTGGCTCTGTATATAAATAGATACCCATGCAGATGCCTCACATCTAGCAAGTCCTTTTAACCTCTCTGTTAAGATGTAGCCTGGTTTCAAAAATGTTAAAATTTGAAGAAAGGAGTATGTGTACAAATGGAGGAAATACAGTGCTTCGAGTACAATTGAGGACTACTGCAGAAGTGTTTGTAACAGGCAATTTTGGAAAAACAGAACAAAAAACTCAATTACATCCTCTGTCTCATCCTGCCCCTGTCATTTGAGCAGGTAGATCGCTCCACAGTGACCAGGTCCAGGGTATCTGGGACCCCAAAATCAGTCCTAGTTCCCTGGAAAGGAAGCTGACCCAACTTTTTGAAGTTTGTGGGGGAAGGGTGCGGAGGCTTTCGGCCTAGTGCCACAGCAGATATCCAGCTCCCTGCTATCGATTGCAGGGCGTCCGCTCAGGGCACCTATGTATGCAAATTAACCACCATCTTGGTCGGGTTTATTTGCATACTTGCTCTGATTGGCTGTTGGGTGTGGCTTGGCTGATGGGCATGGCTGATGGGCGTGGCTGATGGGCATGGCTTGGGCATAGCAAAGGTGCGGTCAATTTGCATATTACCCTTTTATTAAGTAGAATAGGTGTTCTATTTTCTGTCTTCCTTAGCAAGTTCTCACAGTCTCAATATTAGGTGCATATTCTGTGCATTTTTTTCTTTTTTAAAGTTTTTTGAGATAATTATAGATGCACAAGAAGTTGCAAATATGGCAGAGAATGGTCCCCTGAGTAGTTACATATTATTTTGATACTTTTGTAGGTTAACTACTACCCAGACCAGGAAACAGAAGTATTCCATCTCCACAAAGATCTTCCTTATTCTGCCTCTTTATAAGCACACCCACTTGGCTTCCCTCCACCATCCCTGAACCCTGGCAACCATTAGCCCATTCTCCACTTCTAAAATTGTGTCATTTCCAGAATGTTGTATAGGGGGAATCCTATAATGTGTGACATTTTCAGATTGGCTTTTATCACTAAGCATATGCCCTTGAAATCCATCCAAGATATTGAGTATAACAATTGCCCCTCCTTTTTCACTTCTGAGTAGTATTCCACAATATGAATGAATGCACCACTACTTATTTAATGACTTACATATTTTGGTTGTTTTCAAGTTTAGGCAGTGACAAATAAAGTAGTTATAAGCATGATAAATTAAATATTTTGAGAATATTTGTCCCTAAGAATGACACAGTTTAGCTAGAGATGTAGTAATTACAAATGTTAAAATTGTCAAGGCCTGTTTTCTCTTCATACTAAATAGAGATAAATTGGAATGTGATGGAGTGATGGTTACTTTTATGTGTCAACTTGACTAGACTGTAGTCCCTAGATGTTCTATCAAACCCTAATCCAGGTGTTGCTGTGAAGGTGTTTTGTAGATGTGATTAACATCTAAAATCAGTTGACTTTGAGTAAGGGAGAGCATCCAAAATAATCAGGTTGGGCCAGATTTAATCAGCTGAAAGGCCTAAAGAGCGGAGTTGAGAATTCCCTATAGAGAAAGAAGAACTGCCCCTGTGGACAACAGCTGTGCTCATGCCAGAAAGCAAAAAACTTAAAAACTTTACTTATAGTCATATGCCTCCGAATTTCAAATGGGCTTCCAGATATAATTTTAAATTAACTCCAAATCTCTGAGGCTATTGGATGTTTGTATAGTTCACTTTACTTATGATCACTAAAGTCCCTTCCTGTCAGCATCAGTAAGGGTTTAACCAAAACAAAAAACAAAACCAGAATTCATAGGACATATATCTGATCTGTCTTGTAAAGAACTGGCTGACACAATAATGGGGGATGGCTGTAGGTCTTCACGAAGGTATCTAGGACTGCTGTCTGGTTGTAGATGTAAGGCAGTCTGAGTCCACACTCTGTCAATACTTTCGGGGAGTGAAAGTATTACAGGGACACAACATCATATTACTTTCAGAGTGGGAAAATGTTTATCCAGGAATGTTTAAAATAAACCACACTAAATTACTGGCATTAAAGATGCATATGTCAGTCTCATGTGTATATAACTGAGCCCTGTTAGGCTGTGAAAAAGGAAATTACATTTGATTTTTATATCAATTTTTAAAGCATGTAGCTCTTTAGTCATGATACACAGAAGATTTTACTCTTTCTTTGTGCAATAGTGCATTTTTAAAACCTTTTATTCCCTTAATTAAAGAAAAGAAGGGCATCACAATGATGGAATATTATTTTGACAGAATTTTTCTATTTTATGAGAACAATTTGAAAGTTAATATAAACATACAATTACCATATTTTAGTAGTTTCTGAATATTAATTTAGGAAATTACCAGTGAGACAGAAATATAAAAATGAAATCTGCCAATATTTTTAAATATTTCATTTTGCTATTTTATACATCTACTCATAATTATTATTTAAGTAAGGTATTTGAGAAATCTACTTTCTTTATTATGTTCTTTTAGTGTCATTTCCCTACCATCAAGCTACATCTAATTTAAAGATAATTTCAACATTTTTACTGGACAAAGATATGTTATATGCATCCTTTTCCATAATGACATATAAAAATATGCATCAATGGTTGCCGAAATGCTTAAAATTCTAATTATAAGAAAACTTGTCACAGAGTTTTCAAAACCATTTAAACTTCTGAATAAGAGAGAGATACTTGGAGGAAAAAATTAGAAAAGTAAAGCAATCAGTCTAGAAGACATATGTCTCCATAGTATAAATTGTAGAAAAAAATAAAGAATATAAAAGGGAGAAAATTATCAAAGAAAAAATTCCAACAATAGTAATCATTGAGAATATGCAAATCTTTGCCCAGCATTCAGGAAACTTTCTGTAAATGACTCGATCTCAAGTATTATAGGCCACAGTAGATCTCTCTTGCAATGACTCAACTCAGCTTTATTAGCTGCAGACAATCTATGGTATAAACAAATAAGCCTGTCTATATTTCCATAAAATCTTACTAATGGACATTGAAATTTGAATTTCATACTATTTTCCCTTATAACATTTTCTGTTTCTTTTTGAAACCCTCTTGCATTTCTTCCTGCTCTTCCTCCTCCTCGTTCTTTTCACTTCGATATGTAACAACATTATGAACCATAGAAAACCTGGTAGTGGGATAGATTGTACCACTGGCGTGTAGTGTCCCAAGTCTGAAGGGCCCAGCACTGGAACTTGACACCTACTCTAAAATTTAAATAGAAGTATTGGGCCACAAATAGGCAACCCATTTTTTATTAAGAACAAGGAAACCTGCACAGGGATGATAGGTCAGCATCATTTCTAATAATTGAGAGGTTGAATATACAAATGGGTGCTGGCCAGAATGTGTAGAAAAATAGAACTCTGACCCAGAGTGGCTGGAAATCAGATCACTATCTCTAGCAACCAACACAGGAAGCCCAATAATAACCCTTAATAATAAGCCACTAATTTAGTGATGACCATATTAAACGTTTCTTTAATCTGAATCAGCTCCAAAATTGTCATGACTTGATTGGTAGTCGACAACTTCCCTAATTTTTGTCCCAGTTTCTAGTTTAGGCCAAAGCAGAGAAGGCCAATTAGCCCCTTTCCTAACCAATCCCATAGAATGCTCTGCTTCTAGTCAGTCCACCAACAATTTCAATGAGAGTCACTATACAGTTCTTCCACTCCCCTGTCTGCCTTTGAGTCTCCATCAAAATGCAATTGATGGTGGCTGACTCCCTTGCTATAGAAAACTCTGAATAAATAACCACTGCCTGTTCTTATTTGTTTGGTTTTCATTTATTTCCACATAATTAAATTTTTGTAAGACAACCATTGCTAGAGTAATTTGTAAATAATTATGATAAATCCATACCATGGAAATTAGTTGAGAGAGGAGACTACTATGATAATTGCAGCCCAGTGAGATACATATTTTACAAATTTGCCATAGGATAGTCTTTAAAACAGAAAAGAACTCTGATGTTTTCAATATACTTGATTGCCCCACCCAACAATCATGGCCAACATGAACATGCCAATTTCCCATTGAGGGAATTCTAAGCCCAGCCTGGCTCTACCCTGTGTCCCTCTTTTCTGTCCCTCCCTGGTATTCACAAAGTAGAGAATCTATAGAGTAAGTTAGCAGGAAGTGTGCAAATGTGTTTCTTTCATTTTAGGACCTGGGCTGCTTCCCTCCTCCAGCCGCCAGCAGGCACCCGGCATCTGGTCTGCTTCCCTCCTCTGGCTGCCCGCAGGCACCCAGGACCCAGGCTGGCTTCCCTTGGGTTGCTCGCAGGCACCCGGGATTTGGCTGGCTACCCTCCGACCCTGACTTTGTCAGGAAGGATGTCTGGAATGACGTCCGGAAGATGTGTGGTCTAATTAGCTTATTACCCTTTTATTATTATAGGTGGTCATATGCGTATGTGAAATGCAAATCTGAGTGTTTTGTATTTTTATTTGTTAAATCTGGCAGCACTAGAAAGGAGGGTAGCACAAGTCATTTTTTACCTCTTTTATTGCATATTTACAACAGTGTTGATATTCTCACTCTGGGCTATTTAGAGCTATACTGTTTAATTTCCCAATGTTAGCTTTTATGAGATATCAGTTACTATCTTCTATATATATAAAAGCCCAGCAACCAGAATGCTGAAACAACCAGAATAATCAGAACAACCAGTCTCTACGATGCACACTGTGGTGGCCAACCTGCCAGATCAGGGCCCCAATTGCTCCCCCCCAAACATCCGTGGCCACTTTCCACTGCCAGCCCTGCCCCCTATCAGCCCCCCCTCGACTGGGGGTGGGGCCAGCTGGCCAACCTCCCATGGACCCTCCCTCTGACCAGCCTGGCCCTGATTGGCCCCCATCAGGGCGGGCCTGCCAAACCCCACTCATGCATAAATTCGTGCACCGGGCCTCTAGTATTTTAATAGAATATTGATAGCCCTTCAATGTCCTTTCACATTAAGCACTTCTGTATCAGGAAAATATAAAATCAGGAAGATGAAAGGATTTCCACCAGATAGCTTCAATTTTGTTTTTAAAGAGGGAAGGTTATGTGTTGAAGTGGGAGAAAAGGGAATAAGAAGATTGAAGATATTGGAAAAAGTTTGTAATTGTTGTCAAGAATGCAATAAAGTTGAATAGAGAAATGTAAAACTAAATTAAGCACCTCTATAAACTAAAGTATAAAACAAAACCAACATATATTTAGTGCATACCTGCTATAACATACGGTATAAACTGGGGCAATCCTATATAATAAAAGCCTAATATGCAAATTGACCAAACGGAGGAATAACCTGCGGAACGACCGTTTGCTATGACACACACTGACCACCAGGGGGAAGACGCTCAATACAGGAGCTGCCCCTTGGTGGTAAGTGTGCTCCCACAAGGGGAGCACCGCTCAGCCAGAAGCTGGGGTCATGGCTGGCGAGCACAGCAGTGGTGGCAGAAGCCTCTCCTGCCTCCGTGGCAGTGCTAAGGAGCAGTGAGCTGAGCAGTAAGGAGCAGCGATAAGGCAGGCGGTAAGAAGCAAGGGGTCCCAGACTGTGAGAGGGATGGCTACCTGCCAGCTTAGGCCTGCTCCCCATGGGGCCTAAGCCAGCAGGCAGACATCCCCTGAGGGGTCCCGGATTACGAGAGGGTGCAGGCCGGGCTGAGGGACCCCCCTCCAGTGTATGAATTTTGTTCACCGGGCCTCTAATAAAGAAGTATTCATGGTGGGAGTTATACCACTGTAATGGGGAAGTAGCCTATATAGGACCAAAGGTCAGGAGAACAAAGATACTGAGGAGCAATCAAAAGCAGGCAGACACTAGACAGCCCTGGAAAACAGCAAGCCTTGCTCACTCATATTTAAGGGTCCCTTACCCCAAGCATACCCATCCCCCTGCACACCACACCTGGAGCTCATGAAGAATGCCACAGTCTTGATGCCTTGAAGTGTCAGAGACAGAGTTCAAACCCACGAGAACAGTGGGAACTGAGGGAGAAATCCTGGAAAGGAAGAAGCCACAGAAGGGGAAGTCTCCATTCTACTCCATAAACTCTCCTCAAATCCCCACAGGACACCTGCACTGTGCACATGAGGCAAAACCCTGGGAGCTGAGGAAAGCACGATTTCCCACACAAGAGAAAACAAGCTTTGAGTTGGAATTCTGCCAACTTAGAGTGTGTTGGCCAAATTGGAAGCTTCCTACTGACCTGACCTATCAATGTGTGAAACCAAGCGCCCACGTTTGAAGTGTCCAAACAGTGATAAAATGGCATCTTTAAAGTTATGAAAGAATGAAAATATTACAGAATTCTATGCCCACTGAAAATATCCTTAAACAAATCAGGGGGAAAATTTTTACAAAAGCAAAAATGAGAGACACTGTCACCAACAGACCAATGATTGATTCTTCAGCATGTATAACAACCAGAAATGCACATGCACCTAATTAAAAAGCTTCAAAATACATGAAGCAAAGACAGCTAAAGGCGGGATAGATAAATTCTCTACCACAGCTGAAGATTTCAGCACCCTGTCTCAGCAAATCCTTAGCAGTTGTAAAAAAAATCAGTAAATATACAGAAGACTTGAACCACACTATAACTCAATTATACCTGACAATTACAGAGCACTATATTTAATAGCTTTAGAAAACACTTTTCTTTTCAAGTGCACATGAAATGTTCACCAAGATAGACCAAATGCTGAGCCATAAAACAAATCTCAATAAATTAAAAATTTTGAAATCTAACAGACCATGTTGTTTGAACACAGTTAAGTTAAACAGAGCATTATAAGATTTCTAGAAATATTGAAAATCAAATAACACATCACTAAATAACCCTGATTTAAATAAAAAATCACAAGGGAAATTAAAAACTATTCTAATGTGAATATTAATGAAAGCATAACCAAAGCATAAGCCTACAAAGGAAATTATAACTTGAAATGCTTATAAATAGAAAACTTTTAAAACCAATTAGCTAAGTATGCATGTCAAAATCATCACTATTCAGAGAAATGCAAAATGCAATATAAAACCACAACCAGATACTATTTAAAACCACTAGTTTTATTTAATTTAATAACATTAAACAAATTGATTAATTTTGTTTTGACAACTGACAATATCAAATATAGGTAAGTATATGAAGAACCAGAACCCCTATACATTACTTTTGAAATCTGTATGGCAAATTTTTGATGATAAGTATGCACCCACCCAATGAACTTATAATCCCACTGTTAGATATTTACCAAAGAGAAATAACAATGCATGTCTAAAAAGGGATATGTGCAAGAATGTTCATAGCAATTCTATTTATAATACCCAAAGTGAAAACAAACCAAGTACTTTTTGATAGAAAAATAGATAAATAAATTGTTGTATAAAATTGAATAGTTCTCAACAACTGACAAAACACAACATGGATGAATTTCAGAAACATTGCATTGTAATGACAATAAAGAAGTGAGGTAGGCACAAGAGACAATGGTGATAAAAACCAGGGGATGGCAACACGTGGGAGATAGAGATTTGCTGAAAATCATCCTGAGATAACTGAGTATGTTAGAGGAAATGTTCTGTCTTAATTACAGTGCTGTTACCAGTTCCAAGAAAACAAAATTCTACTTGATGCAGATTTACTGAGATCCTATAACTCAGAGCTTGTACATCCTTTTCTGTATAGTCCATTGATTTAGGGCTCTAGTCTGCTTTTCCTATTCATTTCACGTATAACTTCCCACCCCATCTCAACATCACACCCAATGAAGACACCTAGGTTTAGACACATACGCTCCAGAAATGTATCTTTATTCAAGAGGGAGGTGAAAAAAATAGAAAAAGTACTGCATAGCATCTAAGAATATGTCTTGACTATAAGTCTATACAATTGTACACCAGCCAATAAAGAGAAGGAAAAATAATAGGAATGGTAATAACATTAACCCTTTGCACTCGCTTGCTTTTTTCTTGATTCCTTTATTCTAATGCTAACCGTGTCGAGCCACACTTGACATCCGAGTGCAAAAGGTTAATGATAGCTAACTTTTATTGAACTTAGTATGAGACAAGTATTTTCTAAGCACTCTGCATAAATACTATCACTGAATCCTCACAACAGTCCTATGAGGTAGTTATGAACATTTTTCCTCATTAAAAATAATAGAATTAAGTTAATTAAGTGATGAAAGGCTAAATAGCCCACAGATACATAGCTAGTGAGTGGTGTGACTAGGAGTTGTGACTTGGCATCTAACCCTAGAGCCTATGTTCTTAACCCACTATGCTCCCCATATGTCAGTCCACTGTGACAGGCACTGGTCACAGGTGACTATTAAATTTTAATTAAATTAATTAAAGTAAAATTAAAAACCAATTTTTCATTACAATGGGTACATTTCAAGCATTCAGTAGGCACATGTGACTATGGTTACCATATTGGAAGGTGTAGATTTAGAACTAGCTACCTCCATTGAAAGGTATCTTCTTCCTTTATAATTAATAAACAGAATTTATGGTGATAATTATTGAGTCTTTGTTAAAATTAGTTGGCCCGCAATATTTCACCCAGTCATTTAGAAGCAGTTGATAATGCTTTTATAAATCAATTATCATAATGATTATATAATTATTCTATCCTTCCTTCTATATTAAATAGCATTCTTCTATAAAGAACAAATCTCCATCTTCTTTTTCTTCACTATCTTTATAGACTCATATTTTATTTAATACTAGAGGCCTGGTGCATGCAATCTGTGCACTTGGGGGCAGGGGCAAGGGGGCGGCCCTCAGCCCAGCTTGCGCCCTCTCACTGTCCGGGAGTCCTCAGTAGATGTCCAACTGAAGGCTTAGTCCTCTCGGGGGCCCTCAGTTGGACATCCTTAGCGCTGCTGCAGAGGCAAGAGTCTCCCGCTACCACCACTGCACTCACCAGTAGTGATCAGATGGCGGTTTCTGGCTGAGTGGCACTTCTGGCTTCTGGCTTCTGGCTGAGTGGCGCTCCCCCTATGGGAGCACACTGACCACCAGGGGGCAGCTCCTGCATTGAGCGTCTGTGCCCTGGTGGTCAGTGAGCATCATAGTGACCGGTTGACTGGTTGTTCCACCATTCAGTCGATTTGCATATTAGCCTTTTATTATATAGGATTTTTTATAATTCATTAGTATCATTTTCTTTTAATAGGATTCAAAAGTCAAAACTATAAAAGTGTACAATGAGAGTTTATCCCTACTTTCTCTACTTCACCCTCCCCATCTAGTTCACAGAACCATTTCAATATTTTCTGTTTTTTTCCTTTTGAGTTTATTTTTAAATAAAAGGTATCTCTTCTTACACAAAATCTACATGTATATATATAAGCATGTATGTATGTATGTGTGTATCTTGTTTTTAAAATGTAATGGTATCTCTTAAATCACTACATGTAAGTTGATACAGATATTATTCTTTCTTTGCTCTTTTAATAGTGAATATGTTTTACAGTTCTCTTAACCAGTTTCCTGCTAATGGTAATTTCTGTTTTTTGTAACATTTTGCTGTTTGATAGATGCCACAAAGAATAACTTTGGGCATATGATGTTTTATATTTCTAGAGGAGTATTTCCAAGTATTTCCAGAAACGGCAGCGCTTGGCCGAATGGTCAATGCCTTTGTGGTTTTGACAGACACTTCCACATCCTCCTCCTGCGGTGGTTTCACCCCACATCCTCATCACCAGTGCAGGACAACGACGATTTCCACTCCAATCCCTGAGTGCGTTGTCAGCCTTGAAATATGTGCCATCTGATAAGAGATGGTGTCTCATGTACCATAGTTTACCATGTGGTACATGTCCACAGATCATTGAAGTTGAATACTCTTTTATAGTTAAAGCATCTGTGTATATTTTCCTGTACATTTTTTGTTCATGCTTTCTCTCCTTTTTTTCTATAGTTATTAATCTTTTGATTTTTCCTAATACATTCATAAGGCTATTACTATTTCTATCTTTCTAAAGGGTTATTGTTATTTTGACAGTTTTTTATGTATTCGAGAACTAGCTTTTTATATTAGACACAAATTGAAAATATTTTCTCTTAGAATGTCATTTATCTTCTTGACAGTGCTTATGTTTATACACACTCACACACATACACAGAGATACATACAGAAACTTTCCTTGTGCTTAAAATTATCAAATGTTTTAAAACTATTTCACAGGAATTCCAGACCATTAATAGTATGCAAGTATCTAAAGTGGATCTCTAAATCCAAGGGACTCAGTGTGAACAGCAGAAGCAGACATTCAGGTTAAATTTAGAAAGACGGGAAGGATAAACATGCTCATGTAAATAAGGTGTTTAGTATGTTAGAGAAGTTTGGGCCAAAGGTAGAACTCGGCGCATGGAAACATTTGTGAATGATCGTAATGAGAATTAGATCATTAAGATGGAAAACAGATCTGCGCACACCTTAAAATTAAGCACCCAGGCATTGATCTTTGTAGTGCCTACACATCCAACACTTGCAAAATGCTCAGCAAATACCTTCAGCAGCGAGTTAATTTAATCTAAAATGCAACAATAAGGAGCAATCATAACAGTGAAGCAAAAATGTTAACTGTACTGATGTAGATACATCCTTGTGCGTTTCCTTTTAAGTAAGTCTGTTTTCTTGAAAGTTCAATAAAAATTTTACTTTAAAAAATATCAATCACCACATTGATTCAAACTGGCCATGCAGATAACAAGGTTATGTTCTTTTAACAATAGAATGTCTCTCAAATGTATCAAGGCACGGGCCTTGAAGAAAGCTGTTGTTTTTCTTTATTCCCACTACTTTCAAGAGACTGTCAATACATATTAAACCGATGGATCACTAAACCACCATCTGATCACTAGAGATGTAACCAGGTCACCTAGAGTTGAGCTCCTGCTCATGTCTTCCTTGCCTTTCTCCTAAAACCCAGGCCCATTTCCTGAAGACACAGTAGGCAGATGCACTTTAAGTGAACAGTGTGTGTTACGGAGAATTGGCTCCAAGGAGAGCATTTCATGGAATCCCTTTTGCTTCTAAAGGCAAGCGTGTGACTTTTGCAAAAAGGAGAAGAGAAACTTTTGTTCAATTGTGATTGAGTTTCCTTTTGGTCAAGTGTATACATTCTTGCACAGCTGGCCCCAAGACCATTTCAAGATGCAATCAGCACAAATACAAGTATTTGCCAGCTGAGCTCATAAGCCAGAGAAAATCAAAGGACACCTGCCTGACACACCGTTGCTTTCGTTCCTCCATTGGCTGGGTTTCTTCCTGATAGACAGAGTTCACTGCTGTGCTCAGCTGGCTCTTCTGTCCTTTCAACATGCATTATAGAGAATAAACACATGACCCACCAGTCCTGACAGCCTTCAACAGAGCACGACAGAGCAGGCTTCAGCCCTTCAAGGGCATCAGAGAGGCAGCCCAGTGCAGCTGGCTCGAATGTCGCCCCCAGAAGAGGCAGTGCGGAGAAAGAAGCTCCTGCACGCGTGTGTGTTAGCAAACCCTGTTACTCCAGACACCCACATCTGCAAAGTCTTCCCTTGGCAGACCAGATCCCATTTCACCAGACCTCACTGTTCCAGTGGTAAATGGATAAAAAGAGAATAGACCCGGGCATTCATCATTTTGAAAACCTTTCCTCTATTCGCATGGACCATGCTGCTAAAGAAACAGCTCTCACTATGCAACTCATATTTTTTCTATGAACAAATGGAGATTCAAGAATGCAATTGCATTATAAAGGTGTTGATTGATTTGTTGCCAGTATTTTCATGAAAGTGGGACTATGTTTTATTCAGGGCTATGTCCCTGAGATCTAAAAAGGATCAATACCTGTTTCCAGCGGATGCTCAGAAATGTTTACTAAGTGGATCTCAGAGTGTGGGTTCTGGACCCACAGTGACAGCACCACTTGTGAACTGGTTACACATGCAGATTCCTGGGCCCCTCCCAATGTGATGGGTCAGAAATGAGAAGCGCGGCCAGGAACCCATGTTTTAACAACTTCTCCAGGTGACCCATGCTTCAGTGTGAGAACCCTGGCTTACTCTAAGGAAAGGCAGCAAGGAGAAAGGGGCTGGGCGAATGTTTTCTGGATTACTTCTTGGGTGCAGACCTTAGTACTTCTCTCAGGGACCAGCTCTCTGGGATGCTCTCTCTAACTCCCCTGCCCAGGCCAGCCTACTAGTAGGTTAGTTGTACCTTTCTGGTACTCCCATATCCCTTTGTTACCTAATTATTTTACTACCTTAACCAAAGTATATTGACTGCTCATGTACATGTTCTGGCTCCCATGCAAGGCTATCTGGACCACTCTGTTAATCTTTGTAATTTCAACACTAGTACAGTTTACAGAGCACCATGGGCTTGTGTATTTGCTGAATGAATGGATGATGAATGAGTCTGCACTATGTTCCTTCGTCAGTATGCATGTCCACAGTCATATCCCTAGATTTTTGTGCCAGAAGGATGCATATGAATGTGAAAAGGCAGAAAGAGAAGTATACTTTATAATTACTTCATAGAAAATATAAGAAGATGCCAATACATATTTTTGAAATATGCTTCCCCCCCAAAAAAGGAAATTGTCATATAAGAAATACTCAGAATGATGGAGACACATTCTCCTTCAAACATATGAAAAGGCACAGTAAGTCTATTGATAGCTAATTGTTTATAACATTCCCTGCATGAGTTTGCTGGGGCTATTGGAACAAAATACCACAGAAGTGTCACTTAAACAGCAGAAATGTATTGTCTCTCCATTCTGGAAGTTGACATTCAGGTGTTGTGAGGGTTGGTTCCTTCTGAGGGTCTGAGGGAAGGACCCGTGCCAGGTTTCTCTCATTGGCTTATAACTGGTCATTGTCATATTCACATGGCATTCTCCTATACATTTATGTGTTCAAATTTCCCTTTTTATATGGACACCAGTCACATAGGATTAGCCCACACACACACAGTTGTTTCATTTTAACTTGAGTACCTCTGTAAAGATCCTCTCTCTAAATAAGGTCACAGTCTGAGTTACCTGGGGGTTTAGGACTTCAACATACGGATTTTAGGAGGATGGAGTTTAACCAATAATATACCTCAATTGTTCCTTGGCCTTAGAATATCAAAGGCCTGGGAAGAAAAAGGTAGCAGGACTCAGAGTCTGCTTTTGTGTAGGAAAATGTCAGAACTTGTTTGTCCTTTTTTCCCCTGACAGAAAGCATCAGCCCACATGAGCTTCACGTTGGCTGGTGTTTGAGGATCTCCTGGAACCACTGAGCCTCACTTGGCTTTCCCCTGTTCTCTGACTCTGTGGGCTTCCGACGTTAACGGCAGCCACCATCTAAGTCTTTCTTTTAGTCCACAGGCCAATGTTTCTCAAAAATGCACCCGCTTCTTTCTCAATTCTGCATTCATGCCTCCTCCCTGTCAGCCCTCAGGTCTCCCCCCTGATGTGGTCTGCTCTCCTTCCAGCAGGCACCCTGGCAAGAGCAGGGTGGCGCTGGGGGCATGGCCCCCAGAGCCAAGCTTCCTGGGAGAGACTCTGGCTTGTCTTGCTCTAACTGTGAGGTCTTAGCCAATTTACTATGATATTCAGTTTCCTCATCTGTAAAATGTAGGTGCTGATGGGAGCAGCCTGCTGGGTTCCTGTCACAATTACATGTTTAGTGCCAGTGCCTGGGAGAGCTGCTCCTCTGCCTGCCTGGCTGCCTGTCCAGACCTCAGCATGCTGCTGCACTCAGGCCAAAGTGAACTTCAGGTCCACATTACAACTTCTAAAAGGCAGATTCACGTTACAAAGGCATGCACATTATGATGAAAGCTGTATTTCCTCCTGAAAACTTCCTATTAATTCAAGGGTGCATACTAAAATCAATGTCATTATAGAACTGAATAAATAATGTCATAAAGTCTTGCTATTTAATGAGAACCTATTAATCAACAGATTGTATACAAATCTTTTTAAATCTTAAAACAATCCTGCAGGGGAGATTTCAGTGCAGAGGAAAGCAAGGATTTGCAGTCAGAAACTTTTAAGGCTGCACAGTAGGTCAGATGACAAACCAGTCCGTCAAATGCAGCCCTTGCTTCTTATATCACCCTAAAGAGTGTTTGTTTGTTTTTCTTTCTTGCTTGTTGGTTTTTCTGTGTTGCCTGTGTTGTATTGTGATGGTTTGTTAGAGAACCCAGTACCATCCAGTGTATGGACGGACCTGTTTGCCTCCAATGTCCTTGGTCAGAGTAGCATCTAGTGTACAGTAGAATGAACAATTGCTCATCAAACCACATAATTAGCAATTTACTCTCTTCATTATTTTTATTACTAGAGGCCTGGTGCACGAATTTGTGCACCAGTGAAGTCCCTCAGCCTGGCCTGTGGGATTGGGCCAAAACCTGCTCTCCAACATCCCCTGAGGGGTCCTGGATTGCAAGAGGGAACAGGCCAGGCCAAGGGACCTCACCAGTGCACGATCGGGGCAGGGGAGGAATGCAGGAGGATTGCCAGCCAGAGAAGGACCATGGGAGGGCTTTAGGGCAGGTCAAGCCCATCTCGCTCAGTCCTAATTAGCCAGACCCCAGCAGCAAGCTAACCTACCAGTCAGAGCATCTGCCCTTGATGGTCAGTGCATGTCATAGTGAGCAGTTGAGGGGCCTTAGCATATCATTAACATATTATGCTTTGATTGATTGAACAGATGACTGGACGACCAGACACTTAGCATATTAGGCTTTTATTATATAGGATAATAGTACATAATTCTGTCAGATAAATAGTGCTGTGCTTATTAACCTTTGCCTCTGTATATACTTTCTCTCCCTACTGAGACTACCTGCCTCTTACAATCAAGAATTATGTCCTGTTTTTTTCTCACCGTAGTGCTTTATGAAAGGCATAGAAAACAAAGTTAAAAAACAAACTAAAAACTTATAGGTACTTATGTGCTTATTGTCTATGACTAGATTTGACAGGTCTCCTAAGATACTGGTTAGTTACATAGGTAAAACCAATATACCCCAATATACTAATAGAATAAAACTCTATAATATATGTGTAAAGATGAAACACGATCATCCTCACATATCCCCCTGCCTCTTTTGGGTTATTCACAGATGGTACAACCTGCTCTCCCTGGTCCTAGCATCCAAGCAGACATTACTAATCGATCCTGGGGCTTCTCCTGCTGGGGTCAGATGCGGACTCTGACAGTTTTGCAACACAGCTCTCTGGGCAGTCACTACCAATCTATTTGAGGCGACCTGTAAAATGAAGCCAATTCCACATCCCTTGCAGTTTTGAAAGTGGAGAACATAAAACATTTAGGAAGAGGAAAATTGCACTAGAAGGTGGTCAGCAGAGATTTGTGGCCTGGGGGTCCCCCAAGTGGCCACATATTCACATTCTCTTCCTTCAGTTGTGGTAAGACTATCCCTGATTTAAAAATCATTAATGCTGGAGAGATGAAAATGTGTTCAGAAGTTGTTCAGGAGGCTGTTTCTTCATGACACTCTGCTCTTCAGGAGTTCCATTCCTTCACGATTTGACAACTGGCTCCATCCTGGGCCTCTTAAAGCTGCCCAATTTAATCATTCCTAAGGAAGGAGCCCAGATATTGTTTTGTAAAAATCACTGCCAGGGTGAATTTAAACGCACAGTGGGGATGGAGAACCAGTATGTTAGGGTGTTTGCTGATAATAGCGCCACTGAAAAATATGCCTCTTCAGGCTTTTTAAATTAAGGCTCTTGGAAAGCAAAAATTCCTAACAAACTTTCACATTTAGCATATAATGGTAGGGTTTTAGGCCATTAACATCCCATGGTAATCCTTGGGTTGCCCACATGGATGGCCAACCTCCCAACAACCACTTCCCCCACCTGATTACACTGTATTCATGAGATGGGAACACAACACATGTGGTAATAAAAGCAAATATCACAATAAAGAGTCAAACAATTTCTTTTTTACTTCACATGCTTACAATAAATTATATTCTAAGTGTGAGATAGAATTATGTAAAAAAAAAAACACAAAAAACTGGACATACTTTCATTTAAAAAATACTTTGTTGCCTGGCTCGATCCCCAGTGTGGGGTGTGCAGGAGGCAGCCAATCAATGATTCCCTCTCATCATTGATGTTTCCCTCTCTCTATCCCTCTCCATTCCTCTCTCTAAAATCAATAAAAATATTTTTTTAAAAACCGCTTAGTTGCTAAGGAAAGCTTACTGAGTTGTCAGTAAGTCAGGCCTAGTGACTCGGCTGGTGGAGGATCTTACCCTCAAATTGTAAGAAATGCAGCATCCGTGAAGTACAATAAAGTGAAGTTCAATTAAAAGAGGTGCCTAAATAGGTATTTCCACATAACATATGGGACTTTTCCAATCCTATTAGAAACTGTTTGCCCAGAGGGAAAAATAGCTGTTTTACATTCACAAATTTTCTTAAGGTGCTTCCTTCAAAATCGCTGCTGTGATTCTCAGGATGTTTGCTGCTATTTAGTCCCCATGAAGCTTTACTGCTTTTGGTTTGTTACTTAGGATTTTCTTTGAATAGAGAACATCTTGAAGCTTTTATGGAGAGTAAGTTTTAGGAAACTGTATGGGATTTTTTTCTCCCTGATGCAAAATGTACAAAGCTGTTGTTGTTTTGCATTTTTGTAAATAAGAGTAAATTGCTCATACATATATCTGACAAATTAGACCTCAAAGTGAAGGTCATAAAAAGAGATAAGGAAGGCCACTTCATAATACTAAAGGAAGCAATTCAACAAGAAGGCATAACTCTGGTAAGCATATATGCACCCAATACAGGAGCACCCAATACATAAAAAGCGTCTGGAGGATATCAAGGGAGAGATTTATAACAATACAGTCATAGTAGGGGACTTTAATACCCCACTAACACCACAGGATAAATCCTTTAAACAAAAAAGCAGCAAAGAAACATCAATCCTAAATGACTCACTAGATCAAATGGAATTAATTGACATCTTCAGAACATTTCAACCCAAAGACACAGAACATACATTCTTCTCACGTGCACATGGGTCATTTTCAAAGATAGACCACGGGGACACAGGCAAAGTCTTTTCAAATTCAAGACGATAGAAATCATATCAAGCATCTTCTCAGATCACAATGGCATGAAACTAGAAATCAACTACAATAAAAACAATAAAAAATCAAACACCTGGAGGTTAAATAGCTGCTATTAAACAATGATTGGGCTACCAAAGGGATCAAAGAAGAAATAAAAAGCATCATGGCAACAAATGACAATGAAAACACAACAATCCAAAATCTATGGGACACAGTGGAAGCAGTCTTGAGAGGGAAGTTCATAGCTCTACAAGCCTTCCTCAAAAAACAAGAAAAAATGGTAATAAAGTATATAACACTACAACTCAAAGAGGTAGAAAGAGACCAACAAGAAAAGCCCAGTGTAAGCAGAAGGAAGGAAATAATAAAGATAAGAGCGAAGATAAAAGACATAGAGATAAAAAAAAAAAACAATACAAAAGATCAACAAAACCAAGAGCTCGTTCATTGAAAGGATAAACAAAGTTGATGAACCTCTAGCCAGGCTCACCAAGAAGCAAAGAGAGAGGACCCAAATAAACACAATCAGAAATGAAAGAGGTGAAGTAACAACTGATCCCACAGAAATATAAATGATTATAAAAAAATACTATGACCAACTCTATTCCAACAAAATGGACAACTAGATGAAATGGACATATTCTTAGAAAAATACAAGCTCCCCAAACTCAATCAAGAATAATCAAAAAACCTAAATAGGCCAATAACTACCAAAGAAATTGAAGCAGCGATCAAAAATCTTCCAGCAAACAAAAGCCCTGGTCCAGACGGCTTTACAGGGGAGTTCTACCAAGCATTCAAAGAAGAACTAAAACCCATCCTCCTCAAACTATTCAAAAAAATTCAAGAGGAAGGCACACTTCTAATGTCTTTCTATGAAGCCAGCATTACCCTAATCTCAAAACCAGATAAAGACACGACACAAAAAAGAGAACTACAGGCCAATATCCTTGATGAACATATATGCTAAAATCCTCAACAAAATTATAGCAATTCTGATTCAGCATTACATTAGAAAGATCATATACCATGACCAAGTGGGATTTATCCTGGGGATGCAAGGATGGTACAATATCCATAAATCAATAAATGTGATATATCACATAAATAGAGAGACAAAAATCACATAATCATATCAATTGATGCAGAAAAAACATTTGACAAAATCCAACACCCTTTCTTGATAAAAAATCTCAGCAAAGTGGGAATAGAGGGATCACACCTCAACATAATAAAAGCCTTATATGACAAACCTACAGCCAACATCATACTCAATGGGCAAAAACTAAACTTATTTTCCCTAAAAACAGGAGGAAGATAAGGATGCCCACTTTCACCATTCTTGTTCGATATAGTAGTAGAAGTGCTTGATCAGACAAGATGAAGAAATAAAAGGCATACAAAATGGGAAAGAAGAAGTAAAACTGTCCTTATTCGCAGATGACATGATACTATACATAGAAAACCCCAAACACTCCATCAAAAAACTACTAGATCTAATAAATGAATTTGGAAATGTAGCAGGATACAAAATTAACAACCAGAAATCTATGGCCTTTTTATACACCAACTAGAGGCCCAGTACATGAAAATTCAGCCTGCCTCCTGTCACAGTCCAGGAGTCCTCAGGGGCGGGAGGCGACCTAGTGATCAGGGAAAGGCAATGCCCCATCACACCTCTGCTGCAGCCATTGTCGGCAGCACAATCCTCGACTGGCCCTGGTTACCTGAGCCTCGGGTGGCCCTGGGTGGCTGGGGAGCCACCATCCGAGGCTTGCCTGCACCTTGGGCTGGCCCAGGGAAACTGGGGGGCTGAGGGGACTGGGGGACTCCAGAAGCAGGCGCACAGAGCAGCTGGGTCCACCTGGCAACACACCCGGCCTCGCCATGCGCCTGCCGCCCAGTGGGGCTGAGGGGACTGGGCACCACCATCTTTGAGGGTGTGGCAGTCAATTAACATATTCCCTTCTTATTGGCTGTGGGTGCTGCTATCTTTGAGGGCAGGGTAGTCAACTAGCATATTCACTCCTTATTGGCTATGGGTGCTGCCATATTTGAGGGTGAGGCAGTCAATTAGCATATTCTGTCCTTATTGGCTGTTGGGAACCACCATCTTTGCAATGGTGTGAGGGTCAATTAGCATATTCCCTCTTTATTAGATAGAGTAATGAACTCACAGAAAGAGAAGTGAAAAAAAGAATCCCATTTACCATTTCACTGAAAAAATTAAGATACCTAGGAATAAACTTAACTAAGGACTTAAAAGACCCCCAGAAAACTACAGAACATTGAAAAAAGAGAGAGAGGAAGACATAAAATAATGGAAAAAGATACCATATTCATGGATTGGTAGAATCAACATCATTAAAATGCCCATACTCAGAGAAACCAAGATGGTGGCATAAGGTATACACCTCTACGTGCTGCCTCTCACAACCACACCAAAACTACAACTAAAAGACAAAACGTCTATCACCCAGAACCACAGGAAAGCTGGCTGAGTATAAGTTCTACAACTAGAAGGAAAGAGAAAAGTGCATTGAGACCGGGTAGGATGTGCACAGGCGCAGAAAAGCAGAGGTATGGAGGCGCGTGAATCAGGCTGGTGACTGGGTGCGCTGTTTTTTTTCAATCCGAAGGGAGACACAAGCTCCCGACTGCTCTGAACTCCAGTTTCTGGCTAGACTCTGGGGACCCAGACTCCTACGGGGAGAAGCGGGACTGTCTCCATCAGGTCGGAAAGTGAGGGTGGCTCTCTTGCAGAGGTGCGTGCAGGAATCATTGTTTACTGCACTGCAGCGCAGGGCACGGGGACACGAAAACGTGGAGACGCAGAGAGGGCTGACTGGCAGCCATCGCTGTTTGCCACACCCTAGTGATTCCCTGAGACTTTACCCCGTCCAATTTACAAACTGTGTGCAGCAGCTTTTGCATATGAATGGCTTGCCCTACTGTAGCTTAACCTAACAAACTGAAGCTGGGTCAGCTCCAAAACTTCCAAACCCCAAGCAAAGAGGAGAAATCTGCAGATCTTGCTGTAGCTCCTGCTGGGTGGCCTCAGACAGTAGCTGACCTGCACCTCCTTGGAGATCCAGGAGCCAGTGTATCCAGTGGTCAGTGTGAGACAACACCAGATTTCAACTCCTCACATCCATAAGTGAAACACTCAAGAGGCAGACTCAGTGAGCACCAAAGCCCCACTGAAGCAAGTCTTGTCCCATAAGGGTGTCTCCAGCACAGCAGTTCTTCCATTATAGACACAGCGGGTCCTCACAGCCAATTGGCCTGGAGGTCAATTCCTCTCAGTGTACCAACAGCAATCAAAGCTTAACTATAACAAGACTGTGAACCCAGCCCACAAAGGGGTGCACCAAGAGTGTCCACCTCAGGTGATTGGGGAGGCTGAACCACTGAGCCCTATAGGTCACCTACCAACCAAAGCCACTCCATCAACACAGGGAAGCAGCCAAAATGCGGAGACAAAGAAACATGTCATGAATGAAAGAAATGGAGGAAAGCAAACTACTGGATATAGTGTTCAAAACCACAGTTATAAGGTTACTCAAGAATTTTCTAGAAACCTCCGAGGAACTTAGTGAGACCTTTAAGGATCTTAATGAGAATGCCAAAAAAATGGAAAAGGACCAATCAGAAATTAATCATACACTGTCTGAAATAAAGAATAATATACAGAAATTCAACAGTAGACCAAAGGACACCAAGAATCAAACCAAAGATTTGAAATATGAGGAAGCAAAAAACACCCAACCAGAAAAACAAAAAGAAAAAATAATCCAAAAATATGAAGATAGTGTAAGGAGCCTCTGGGACAACTTCAAGCGTACCAACATCCAAATTATGGAGGTGCCAGAAGAAGAGAAAGAGCAAAATATTGAAAACCTATTAGAAGAAATAATGACAGAAAACTTTCCCTACCAGGTGAAAGAAATAGACTTACAAGTCCAGGAAGCGCAGAGAACCCCAAACAAGAAGAGGACCACACCAAAACACATCATAATTAAAATGCAAAGGACAAAGAGAGAATCTTGAAAGCAGCAAGAGAAAAACAGTTAGTTACCTGCAGGGGAGTACCCATGTGACTGTCAGCTGATTTCTCAACAGAAACCATGCAGGCCAGAAGGGAGTGGCAAGAAACATTCAAAGTGATGAACAGCAAGAACCTACAACCAAGATTACTTTACCCAGCAAAGTTATCATTTATAATTGAAGGTCAGATAAAGAGCTTCAGAGACAAGAAAAAGCTAAAGGAGTTCATCACCACCAAATCAGGATTATATGAAATGCTGAAGGGTATTCTTTAAGAAGAGGAAGAAGAAGAAAAAGGTAAAGATAAAAATTATGAACAACAAAGTGACAACAAATACATATCTATCAACAAGTGAATCTAAAAATCAAGTGAATAAAAAATCTGGTGAACAGAATGGACTGATGAATATAATAAAATTAGGGGCATAGAAAGGGAGTGGACTGACAATTCTCGGGGGGAAGGGGGTGTGAGGGGTGCAGGAAGAGATTGGACAAAAATCTTACACCTATGGATGAGGACAGTGGCGAGGGGTAAGGGCATGGTGTGCGGGGGGAATCAGGTTGAGGGGAGCTATGGGGGGGAAAAAGAGGAACATCTTTAATAATCTGAACAATAAAGATTTTATTTTAAAAAATAAAATAAAATGCCCATACTACTCAAATCAAACCACAGATTCAATTCAATCCCCATTAAAATACTAATAGCATATTTCTAAGATCTAGAACAAACTCTTTAAAAATTCATCTGGAATAAAAACGAAAAACAAAAAACGAATAGCCACTGCAATCCTAAGAAAGAAGAACAAAGTTGGAGGGATCACAATACCAGATATCAAGGTATATTACAAAGCCACAGTTCTCAAAACTGCCTGGTACTGGCAGAAGAACAGACATATAGACCAATGGAACAGAACAGAGAACCCAGAAATCAACCCAAGCCATTATGCTCAATTAATATTTGACAAAGGAGGCAAGAGCATACAATGGAGTTAAGGCAGTCTCTTCAATAAATGGTGTTGAGAAATTTGGTCAGATACATGCAAAAAAAAAAAATGAAACTAGATCACCAACTTTCACCATACACAAAAACAAACTCAAAATGGCTAAAGGACTTAAATGTAAGACGGGAAACCATAAAAATCCTACAAGACTCCATAGGCAGCAAAATCCTACAAGACTCCATAGGCAGCAATATCTTTACAGACACAGATCCTAGGGCAATGGAGACTAAGAAGAAAATAAACAAGTGGGACTACATCAAAATAAAAAGCTTCTGCACAGCAAAAGAAACCATCAACAAAACAACAAGAAAGCCCACTGCATGGGAGAACATATTTGCCAATGATATTTCAGATAAATGTTTGATCTCCAAAATTTACAGAGAACTCATACAACTTAACAAAAGGAAGATAAATGATCTAATCAAAAAATGGGCAAAGGATCTAAATAGACACTTTCTGAAAGAGGACATACAGAAGGCCCAGAGATATATGAAAACATGCTCAAAGTCACTAATCATCTGAGAGATGCAAATCAAAACAACAATGAGATACTATCTCACACCTGTCAGAATGGCTATCATCAACAAATCAACAAAGACAAGTGCTGGTGAGGATGTGGAGAAAAAGGGACCCTCCTACACTGCTGGTGGGAATGCAGACTGGTGCAGCCACTGTGGAAGACAGTATGGAGTTTCCTCAGAAATTTAAAAATGGAACTCCAATTTGACCCCGTAATCCCACTTCCAGGACTATATCTCAAGAAACCAGAAACACAAATCAGAAAGGATATATGCACCCCTATATTCATAGCAGCACAATTTACCATAGCTAAGATTTGAAAACAGCCTAAGTGCCCTTCAGCAGATGAGTGGATTAAAAAACATCTACACAATGGAATACTATGCTGCGGTAAAAAAAAAAGGAGTTCTTATCATTTGCCACAGCATGGATGGAACTGGAGAGCATTATGCTAAGCAAAATAAGCCAGTCAGAGAAAGATAAATATCACATGATCTCACTCATATGTGGGCTATAATGATCAACATAATTTGATGAACAAGAATAGATCCAGAGACAAATGGTAGGGGAGGAGAGGGGGGTTAGAGAGCAACCAAAGGTCTTGTATGCATGCATATTAGCATATCCAATGGACACAGGCACTGGGGTGGTGAGGGCTTGCCCGGGGTGGGTATGGCTGGGGGTGGGGTGTCAATTGGGGAAAAAGAAGATATATGTAAAACTTTAGACAATTAAAAAAAGAGTAAATTGCTCCCTAGATTTAGTCATGACACCCCAAGGCAATGATGTTGCCTTTCTCAATAGTGGCTCCCCGCCCCCTCCCACAGGTGAAATAATAGGATTGAGGGCACTAACAAAAAGCAATACAAATTTAGGCCACAGAAATAGAGGTGCAGGTCTAGGTATGGACCCTGTCATACTTGCTTTGTTCATAGTACCCCTACCTCACCACTAATTTCATTTCAAGATACCCTAATCTCATCTTCTATTCTAATGCTCAGAGCCAAAGTTATAATTAAACTTCTTTCTGTAATCTTAATGTTGGCCTCTTCCCATAATTTGATCCATCTTTCACTGTCTTGATCTTGTCCCTAAAATGCTTGGACCAATATTTGAGCTTGAAATCCACAAACACTACTTATCAGGGTTCTCCCCCTCCCTGGCCCACAATTATTAACTAACATTTATGAGAGCATAAAGAACTAAATGAAGAACTGCATATTTTGGAGTGGACTCAGAAACATAGCCAGAGCAGTAAAAGTTGACAGCAGATATTGAAGAAGAAAAAAACAGAGTAAATAATGTTGAAATTATTTTGCCTAAATATGAGTTAGAATTTGTGTTAGGTCCAACCAATCCATGGCCATGGGGTACTTTTGCTTATCTTTATCCCAAGAGGATTTTAACAATTGCTTGAGGCTGAATTTATACAGCCCCTGAGAAGTTTAAGATTACAGAAAGAAATTTAACCAGAAATGTTAAGTAGAGGCTGCAGGGAGTCATGCAACCCAGGTCTCCTTAGTCTGGAAATGCACTAGACTGTCCTGGGTTTGGAGTTGGTCTAGGGCAAACCCTAGCGCTGACACCTACTACTTGACCTTGTGAGAGTTGATAAAGTATCTCCACACAATTCTCAAGGAAATTCTTCAAGGAAAGTGTGCAATAGCTGTATGATTCCTGCGTCACAGTGCCTAGCCAAGGAACTCAAAGTCTAAGAAAGCACCTGTGGTAGAGAGGGCTATAGGAGAGTACTGGACATGGCATGGTCCCACAGGAGGCCCTATCTTATACTGAGGGCAAAGGTTTGTCAGAAAATATTAACCCTCACCCAGAGTTAGCAGGGCAAAGACAGGGCAAGAGCCTATGAGTAGTCCACACTTCAAATGCAGATACCCCAAAATCTAGATTCTTGGAACTATATATAATTTTGCTCAGGGCTGGGAGACTTAGCAGGCAAGAGTTGCCAACTTAGCCTCTCAATGAGACTGTACAGCTTTTGTCTCCTTGTTGTTTAAGCACAAACTGGTGAAAGTATCTACACTAATAAAAGAGAAACATGCAAATTAACCATCACTCTGCTACACCCACAAGCCACGCCCACCAGCCAATCAGGAGTGAGTATGCAAATTAACCCAACCAAGATGGCAGCTGGCCATGCAGCTGGAGCAAGCAGGAGGCTTGGGTTGCCCCAGCAATGGAGGAAGCCAAGCTTCCACCCACCCTGGCCAGCCCTGGCCTCCTCTCAAGGCTACAAAGTTTCAAT